>NC_138782.1:107356657-108559546 GCF_965178545.1 Coloeus monedula | reverse complement strand
ACTCATAATTCTTACTCCTTCACCATCATCCCCCCCCAGAACAAAGAAAAATTTTATTACTATCCACTTCTCCCAGTGAAATGTTTCTTAGAATTGGCCTTAAAGAGACAGAAAATTACCTCAGTGCAATTACATAAATTGTTGATGCCAGTCCAAGAAATCTTAATATTTCTTTTTGATTGAAAAGTACATATGTGCTTGTATACATATATTGCAACTCAGAAAAGCTACTGCTTAGCAAATAAAAGCATATTGTCAATGGAAAATTTGTTGAAATCCCAATTTCTAAAGGCTCTTATTTTTCTAGCAGCTTTTATATGTCACCAGTGCCATTGCTGAGAGTAGACTGATTTTGGGGGTTTACACAGGTTAAATTACCTTATGACATTGTATGATTGCTTTGGAACACAGCAATATATCTACTAGATCCAGTGCTTAGGTTCTAGGCACTAGCAACATTACTTAAAGCAAGGAGCTGTCATGAAGATTCTGCACTCACTCTCTGCCCCCATACAATTCATAAGGAGGATACAGGTGCTTCATGCTTCCAAAGATTTTAGCAAAAGAAATCAAATTTTTTGTTCCACACGTTTTATTCTGCTTCTGCTATTTACATAGTTAGGATATAGACGAAATTAAAGATTTCTTGCATATTAAATGTAGTGAGAGCTCAGATCTGAAGGGAGAGGGTTCAGGAGCTGTAGTTTTATTATCAGTAACTTTGGGCATCTGTCCCTGATCTTTCCCTGGGCCCGGGATTATAACAGTTATTTCTGCATTGATGGAGGAGGAAAAGAAAAAGAGGAGCAAATGTCAACACAGTGATGTGTTTAAAAGGTCAAAATTAAACATGAAGTTAGATCCGCCACGGGACAGGACAGCAGTGCACTAAAAAAGGAATGACCATCCCTGAGGAAGTGTCCTGGCAGTTCTGCACCAGGGCAACAGCCAGGAGTTTTTTCACTGTATTTGCCAGCAAGGACACAACTCCTGCCACAGTGGCATCAGGGACAGTGAAAAGCCAGTCTCTGTCCTCTGCATGGACTCCACCACTCTGCCCAGCTGCCGGTGGCTCTGCACTGCCCCTTAGGCATGGAGATGTCACAGGTCCAGCCTCCTGAAAATCTGCTGGGCAGTTTCCAAGCCATTGTCAGATCCCACTGACAACAGACCTCAAGGCTCTTCTTTCCTGTATGAAAACAAAACAAATATCTGATTTATCCCTGGTTTTAATTTATAATATCTAATATGACTGGAAACAAGTAATTTGTAAATATGGACAATATTTGACTAATTTTTAATTTTTATTTTAATCAATATCCCAAGGCATATCCCCAAGGATTTTTGTTAATACTGACTTTAAGCAATTAACAGATGTGATTCTTCTGCCAAATGTTAATTAAGGTAGTATAGTGAACAACCTGTACTAAGACTAGATCTTGAAAGGATGTGCAGAAATTCTTCTTAAAAATCTGGTGCTTTTCCACAGCAATTAACAATCCTTTCCACTCATGTTACGACGAATCTATAGGAATTTACAGGAATCTCAAAGCATTCGGGATCCCAGAGGATGCCAGGGGGTGATGCCAAAACTAATCAATGCTCTCTCTCTCACCTATCCACCCCCTAAAACTCATTATAAACAATTGTCAGTGACATTATAATATTTACTGCAGGATGATAAATAAATAAATAATAATTTTAAAAAAAGCTCCCAAACAAATACATTTTGAAACAAACAAAAACCCCAAAACCACCAAAAAAAACCTCAGAAAACCCACCGAAGTATCTGTAGGTTACAGGGAAATGTAAACGTTAACGAGAAGCTTTCCCTACCTCTTGTTTTTTTTTTTTTTTTTGGTAATATATTTCATTTTGTTTGTTCTGAGCACCACCTGCTGGATGTCGCCAGCTTGCACGAATATCCATCCCTGCAGTGAGGTTATTTTCACACACAAGCTGAGTGAGGTGGATCCTGCTCCCACATACAAAGACAACACCTTTTATATAAATATCGCCCCAATCCTTATAAAGCAGAGGCAAGTGATATATGTTTTACCATTTATTTCTAAACACATGAGAGGCACTCAGGAGGTCATGGATTGCATCAGTGTTGGAGGTGCTGAAATGAATCAGTGGTCAGTGGTACAGCTGAGTGCTCCTGCATTAGGCACTAATCTGCTCTGACCTCCAGACAAGCACTGGCCAGAGTGTGCCTGGGGAAGGACAAGCTCTAGTCCTAATTATCAGACTCATGTTTACTTGGTGCTAGAAGGTGTAAAAAGAGGGGTTTAACCTTCCACTTCTGTTTTAGGCTTACTATCCTGCCTTGTAATGTAGCGGCCATATTCTGATGTGTTTGCTCCTTTGAAAATCCCATCTGAATTTCCCCAAATGTCTGGTTACACTGACTCTGGTACTTCCCCATTAGAGCTTAGTAGACTTGTATGAGGAAAACATAATCTTATCTCATCTTGTGATCCCCAAGACACCTACTTTAGAAGCCTTTCAAACTATGTGCATGTAAGCTGTGACATTAAAGTGTCCAAACTGGTCTTTATTAGCTGCTGCTTAATTTTTTTTACATTAATTTTGCAAAATTTAGGGGGTTTTGACAGGTATTTCATGCAAATCTTGGGGGGAAAAAATAGCAATATTATAAATTGTTATCTGCTGAATTGCTAACACACAATTATTATCTGTGTGGAGCTGATACAGTTATGAAGAGAACTGTACCAATTGCTTTTGAGCAGAAAAGTATCCCTGACTGAGCTATACCTTGAAGAGCAAATGAGATAAAGAAGGAACCATCTCTTCCAGAATTGTCTTTCATTTTTTGCCACAAATCCCCTGACTTCTCCCTGAAAACTGAGGCAAAATGCAGATGTTGCTAAGGGCAAGGCAAAGCTAACTAGTGCAGAGAGAAGGAGCAAAATAGAACATACCTAGAACCCCGTTTGAGAAGGATTCTATCCATGTGCCCCAAAATTCAAGCTATTTACTCCATAAAGGACACATGTTAAACAGAAACCACTTCAGGACAATTTCCACTTGTTATTTTTCCTTTGGTAGCACAGGATATATAGACCAAATTGAATATACAGTCTACAGTGTTTACAAAAATAAATTTGTTCTACTTTGGATTTTATTGTGAATATATGAAGAATATAGGAGTCTAGATAATAGTATGTGTCTGCAAAGGGTAGATCAAGAACCATCACTGTGAATTTTAAAACACCCTCATAATTCCTTAGAGAATTCTTTCCTTAGAGACTTTCTTTTCTGAAATAGAAAAATTATTAAAAAGTTGGGGTTTTTTATTCCTTAGTCCCACTGTGATTGCTCTAGCATTCCAAAAGATAATATCCAGGGTTCATAAGCAAAGAAATAGATTGCTGGGTGACAGAACAAAAGAGTGAGAAATCATACGCCATCATCAAAAGATGAAATCAGATGCACTATTGTTAATAATTTACTCCAGATGGCACAGCACTATTGCCACTGTGATCCAACTGAAGTAGAAACAAAAATATTTAAGATTTATGGAAAGATGGAGGAAGCTGATGTTCTTATTGCCTGAGAATGTTCTTGCAATATCTGATAACATTAAAATATGTTTACTGAGGTAAAATCAGAGTGTTGTGCCATAACATAGGTTGAAATGGATCTTTGGAAGTCACGTGTCCAACTCCCCACCCAAAGCAGATACAAAGTTGAATCCAAATTTGAAACCATAAGGTTTGTCAAGCCAAATTTTGTATCTAAGGATCAAGATCCCACAGCCCCTCTTGGCAAACCCTTCCAGTGATTTATCACCCTCATCAGAGTAATTGGCTATGTCTTACCTCTTAATTGGGATTTTGACTGTCTGCGGCTTGTGCCCATTTGCCCCAGCACTGGAGGCTGTGCACCTCTAAGGGGAATCCGGCTCCATTGTCACTATAAACACTCACTAATCCATTGGAGAAAAAGCAGTTTGTTTGCTCTTCTGTGGGCTGGACAAACCCACCTCCCTACAACGTCTCCATGTCACATGTACCAGTCCCCCAATCATGGTGGTGGCCCTCTGCCATTCTCAGCTCAGCTAATCAGTGTCTTATTTGTACTGAGAAGCACAAAATTGGACGTAGTACTTTCAGGGCAGTCTTAGGACTGTTACACTGAATAGACAGCAGCAATCACATCCCTCTTCCTGTACCTGTGGTCTTACTAGTATAGTTATTGATGTTCTTAGGCTTCACTGAAATACACACAAACCAGCTGCATATAAACCAAACACTGCTGTGTACTGTGTTGCTCTAATATAATTGTAATGTTGTTGTGTTGGACTGTAACTGAATTTCCAGACACAATGTGTTGTTAACTGCTGGTGTTATTTAATTAATAAACATGCAATGTAAGCCGTATCATCTATTTTTAAGATAATATCTTAATGAAGGTCTGTAAGCTGGAGAATCTCTCCTATGAGCTATACAACAAAATACCATGTGGAAAAACGCAGCAAATGCAACTGGAGTAGAGGCACACACCACTTTGCACTGCTGCAGTCAGTTTTATCCAACACTAATGAAGCTTTGTAGAACTCCTACAGAGCAGATAATTGTTATATTATACAGAGGGGAGGAACTGAAGCATAAATAAGCAACTGAACTAATTTTGAAGTCCACAGTTATGGCCTAAATGACCTCTTACTGAGTGGGAGTTTTAGGAATGATTTAATTAGAGAAGAACTGGGTCAAGGCTAAATGCTTTTTAAAATCTCAAGCTACCTTTTCTAACTCAAGGTCAAGCAGAGAACAGAAATCAAAGAAGGCTCCCCTCCTAATCCTACAATTTATTTAAGCATATCATACTCATAAACAGTAAATCAGATTCCTCCTATCCATGTTCTAACATTCCCATTGGGAGCAACAGAGTAAAAAATATGATAGTATATGGATTTTTTAAACCATTTAATAATTCAGATATTTAGTCTTTATGTACAATACACTGGTGTCCAGAACACTTTTTACACATTGCAAATAAATGATATCCCATGAACACCATGTTAGCAGGGCACCATGTCAAGCTACCTTCTTAAGAACATGTTTTCATAGCATGATAAGACACTTTGCTTACCATCAAATCCTGAAATATCTTTTAGAAGATGTAAGGACTTTTTATTTAACAGAATGAAAATTTTTGTTAGAAGTGAGATAAAAGAGCTCACAAATGTTTCTAGGTGAACAGTGAGATTTTCTTTAATTGTTTTCTTGGAAAAACATTTCACGACTAATATTAAAGACCTTAAAATCAGGGGTGCTTATTGTATCACAAAGAAATTTACACTCTTGAAAATGTCAACTTTATAAAGTAATATAACAGAAAAATCAGGAAATAGCCACACAAGTTATGAGTGCCACAAGATGGCACTGCTTCGTGCCATCGGCTCTATTTTAAGTGCCCTGATACTACGAACAGGTTAACAGAGATGGTAAAATAAAACCCATAAAGGATACATGTATAGGTTTATATATACAAAATTAATAGTAATAAATTAACACAAAATATGAAATATTTGCTAAATAGCAGATTCCATAGAAATAGGGTAGAACTCATTCAGCAATGACATATTTGCCTCAATGTTATCCAGAGGTGGAGAAGGCCTGGAGGTAAAGAACTCATCATTAAGATGGTCTAGTATTAAAGCTTTCAGTGTAAGACTTAAGGTTCAGGAAATATTTGTCCCCACAGCATTCCTCAACCTTTTTCTTTTCTTTGAAAGATAAAATTCATCTACACTGGTTTCTATGGTCAGAATAAGTATTTTGCAGAAGAAAGGAATTCTGTAGCATGGGCACTTACACATTTGTGCAGAATGTGTGTATTAACATTATTGACAGGCCTAAGAAGAATTGTACCCAAGCTTCCCAGAACAGCAGCGTGACACAAAGCTCCATGTTTTGATCCTGGAGAACAGGAATTTGTTTCAAGTTGGGAGAAAGGTGGATCAAAATAACTTCTTGGGCACGCCCAATACATTCAGTTTGGTATTGTTGGTTGAAACTTAAGACAGCTGATGCTTATTCAGACCTAAAAAGTTGTGTCTCTTCTATTAGTGGGTTGCTCCATAAAGCTCAGGTAGCTTTATTCCCCACATTCCTGCATGAATTTCAAGATCAATTTTACCTGGAAGGTCTTGTCCTGCACCTTCTCTGCATTTCTCAGGGAACATTTTGTTCCCAAAGGCCTATGGAAGAAGGCATTCATTCCCACTGACATCACTGGGAAAATGTAGGCCGTTAAATCTTTGTCTGGTTAGCAGTCTTAAGTTCTACATACAAGTCCTGCTGGGGAGTGCGTCACAAAATTAATGTGCAGCCTGTCTGTGTGTCTGTGTCAACACAGGTGAGGGCAACTTTCTTTCTTGTGGGAAAATGTTAATTTACAATATTTTTCAGGTGTATCTTAGAAAAACAGGCCTGGGACATTTGACTGTGTTTTGAGTTGCAACTCATCACAAGTAGATCTGTGTCTTCAAACAAAGCCAACAATAAAAGGAAAATCTCTGCTGAATTTAAAGGGATGTCTGAAATTCTTTCCTTTTTGGATTATTTAAATATTGCCCTTATTTTTTCTACCTCTGTATTTGGAATATGCAAGAAAAGAAAATATTTAGCTACAAAATGTGCATGTCTGTGTACAATATTACCTCAAGTAAGAAACATCAAATTTGATAAGCATTGCTAGAAGCCTTTCTAAAAAGTATTAATTTGCTATTCTAAAATATTTTCCAACCCTTTCTTAATAGTAGAATCAATTAGGTTGGAAAAGACCTTAAGACGGAGTTCAACCATCAAACCAGCCCTGCCAAGCCCAGCACTAAACCATGTCCCTGAGCACCACATCCACATGCCTGCAGGGATGGTGACTCACTTCCCCATCCCAATGCTTGACAACTCTTCTGGCAAACAGATTTTTCCTAATACCCAATCTAAACCTACCCTGGTGCAACCTGAGGCCATTTCCTGTCGTCCTGTTGCTTGTTACTTGGGAAAAGAGATTGACACCCACACCACTACCCAACATGGTGAAGCACACTGCAATAGACTGTCTTGAAAAGCTACGACTTCATTGATCAAAGGTCCGTTCACCTCTACTATTGGAAAAAATATTTTTTTGCAGGCATTATTTTAGCAGCCTTCATGGAGAAGGAAAGCAGCAAAAAAAAAAAAGGGGAGTAGGATGAGTGATTTGGGATATTTTAATATATTCAAGACAGGAAACGAATAATAACTGTGAATCTTGGCAAAGGGTTTCTCAGCTCAGATCTTTATGTGTTTGCTGGGAAGGGAGGAGAGGGAGGAGAGACAGGAGCAGGGAAAAACAGACATAGTGTTTGGAAGGTTGGCTCAGGACCCTGAAAAATGTGTTTGTAGAGAGTTCCTATTCTGCAGATAGTCCAGCCTTGTCATGTCTCTAAGCAACAAGATCTATAATATGCACTTGCACTGAGAGAGAGTAAATTGCCTCAAATGTGCATAAATTTTAAGCCAGACCTGAATCTTTATTTAGTGATTGCTTTCTTATCACAGTAAGTAGGGGAATAAATATTGTCATGGCTTCAAGACCTTCATAAAGCTTATTATTTTGCAGTATTCATGTAATATCTAGAAATTATTTATATTCAGAGTTCTGAGTAATGCTCAAAATTACTGTGTGGGCAAGGCCCTTCACCTGCAAAATTCACCTCTTAATATTTTTCAGAGGATAGTGATGACAGAATGTAGAAATCTCTGGATTATGGAATATTCATTTGTGTTATACCTTTATGTAAAATACACATTTTTATCAATGCTTGTGATCTATATGACACTAAAGGTTTACATAAATAGTAATAAATGAATGCTCTAAATCTAGGAATAAATTGAGTTGAATTATGAATAAAAGATTTCATAATTCCATTAGAAGTAGACTTCTAAATTGCCACATGTAAATATGTAGTATACTACCTCTATTCCAGGTATATTTATATATTTACATAATTATATTTAATTCTTTTATAAAAAATGTCACAAATTAGATTTAAATCTTTCTGTTTATTTACAACACTCATTAAAAACTGTACAAGAGCTGAAATAATATTTTTAAATGGAAAACCAATGTTTTGAAGATTAGAAAAAACCCCAGTATTTATGGGACTTGAAAATTGGACTTTTTTTTCTTTTTTATACCTGCATTAAGGTAACTAGAAACATTTCAATATGACTGAATAAGTCTACTATAAATGATTGAATTTTACCACACAGAAACAACATTCTACAGCTCAAAGAACAAAGAGAAGATAGTAACAGCTCAAATGACATATTAAAAGTGTGAATTTGGCCATCATGATAAAGTTGGTGGTATTGAAGATATGGGAGATTTATTTATTCATTAAATATGCCAAGGTAGGTGTATAGCAACAACACTCTGACTGGTAACATTGGAGGTCAATGTGTAATCAATACAAATTGCTATATAACTGTATGCAGGACAATACAAATTAGCTAGGTTGGACAAGAACTTGGGGGAGAATTTGGTATCTGTACTTCCCTTGATAAAGTCTCTTTCATTGGTAATGTCCTCTGAACTGGATCATCTTGTCAAATAATAATAAACACCAAGCACACATACAGACTCCTACAGTTAGAAACATAAGCATAGGTGCCTCCATCTGAAGTTTAATTCCATCCTAGATGTATTTCTAGAAGACCATTAGAGAGCTGACGTGATGGTCCATGCCTTGACGTCTAGGATTGTCAGATACGTGTTAGTGTTGACTTGGTCCCTACCTGCCACTGCAGAATGGCCTGGATCACCTTTGCATTTGACACATCTCGTCAAGGCTTCCAAATATGCAAGGCATGTCAAAAAGCAGTGGGTACTTATGTGTGAGCAGGTGAACAGAGGATATTTTGAGTTTATGTATGCCTTCACAGCAAAAATGGCTCAGCAAGCACTCATCATCTATAATTTTCCTGGTACCAACTAGCTTTAGTATCTTTTTTTTCCCCTTTCTTTTGTGGAATCTCTTACATAGTCAGGTCTCTGTTTTCAGATAGTTTAAATGGTATTCATCTGTCCTATTTTTGATACTTTTATATGATCAGATCTCTTAGAATAATTTTCTAGTCAAGGTGGCTACGACACAATTTTAGACTGCAATTAAACTCATTCTAAGGTACGTGGTTAAAATAGGTCAGATGAATCACATGCCCATTTCTCCTCATTGTCTGTACAGTATGGCTAATTCAGGTGTACACCTCTAAAGTCAGGTCAAATGAATCATGCAATGTGGTATCTCCTCAAGGACAGATTTGGAGGGAGGAGTTGCATTCCTTCCAAAATGACTTGTTACCACAGTGTTGTCAGAAGTCAGAAAGATTAATTCTACTTGCATATTTGTGTGTGATTGTCATTTTGCATGTTATTGTTTGTAAGTCTGAATAAGTAAAAAGTTTCACCTTAGGAAAATAGGTATATCATTAATATTTGACTGAGCATTTTAAAATGGTTTGGTTTAAAAAGAAGCACATAATCATGCTTTCACAGCATTAGCCTCAAACATATGGCACAAAATTTGTTGGTTTTATGTCTTTCTGCCATGCTGAACACAGGAGAACAGCAAGCATTTTATGCAGCACAAGGGGGACCAGATAGACAATGACTTAACAATGCATAAAACCTAGCAGCGCAAGGTCCATGCCTCACATAAATTAATCATTAAAAGAGACTTGAATTTACACAGCTGGTTTATACCAGAATAATTATTATTATCATGTGCTTATTTTGTTCTGGTGCTAGGAGTCCTAGACCTAAATTTGCTCTGTCCTCTAAACAAATACTGAGAGTTGAATGAGGCCTTTCTGGGATGAATATTCTACCAAAAGCTTTTTTCAGCATAGAATAATCCTCTTCGCTTTTGATCCAATTCATCAAATATTCCTTCATGCAAATACAGTTCCTACTGAAACTGGATTGTACAGATCAGTGAAATTATGGAAGCTATAAATAACTGGCAGCATCTAAAAGTTCAGCAAACAGGAGCAGAAGAAAGAGCAGAAAGCAGGAACGAGGAGGATGAGGGAGCTTCACTGTCAAGCTGGCTTCGGTGTCAAGAAAATGCCACATGTTTACTGCTAGGCAATAAATAACTGCATATGGTCATGACATATGCATATGCAAGTTGCTAAAGCTCAAGGCGCTGAACAACTATGAAATGACAAGAAAGTTGAAATACCTTCCTGATGGAACTGAGGACCAAGAAATCCTTAAAGAAGGAAAAGACGTGGAGGACTAAACCTGAATATCCTTGAAGGAAAGTTCTGAAGAGCTGCATGAGTTCACATGTGAACCAGCTCTAGTGCAGCCTGGAGATTTAACATTGGAGGAGGTACATGCATATGTGACTGTGAAGCATCTATAAGTTAGTCAGACGAAGGATGAGAGAAACCTTTAGAATCCAAATATTACATAAAAACATATGTTACTAGTATTTACATTAAAACTGTTTTCTAAGCCTTTATGACAGTATTGTTTACCTTTACACGTATGCCTTCTTAGTGAGAAGGCTGCTCTCTTTAGCAACTCCCAGTTGGATGACCTGGTTCCACATGCCCAAAGCCTGGAACTTGCAAGAGCTGGACACCATAGTAATGGATCAAAGTTATGTTTAACACCTTGCTATTTCACAGGAATTGAAAACAGAGAGACACCGAAAAAGAGGCTTTATAGAAAGGGAAAAGAGATAGCAAAAATTACCTGTAGTTTGCAGTAGTCAGGGAGATGTGAATCTTCGTTAAAAGGGATGTTATGTGCCTCAGAAATTTTTTTGCCTCTACTTTTGAAGCACATTAATGATTATTATAACATGGCATTTTTTGTTGTAGCTTCATGCATTATATATTATCTATAACTATTTTGTCTCTGGGAAAGTTATGAATATTGAAGTTATTTTACTGTCTTGAATTTTGCATCCTAACTTCCTCACAAAAAAAAAAAAGGAACAAAGGGGGAAAAAAAGCATTAAACATGTTTTCAAATGAAAGATAGTCTCTATAAAAAAGATCATCTTGAAATAAGCCAGTAGACCTCCCAGGAATGTTCTATTACAAATATTGTCGCAGTTGGAATGAATACCTCCTGCAGCCTAAGCCTGCTACCATAACTGGTCTGACTCTGTTACAAGGCGTCCCAACAGGAAAAAAAAAAAAAAAAGAAAAAAGTAGGGACATTTTAACGACGTGCGATGACTCTTAAGGGCTGTCCTCATTGACTATGACACAAACATCTAATGTTCCTAGTGTCACTTTCTACAGTCAGCACTTTAATATGTGCAGCAATTTTTTTTTTTTTTTTTTAAGGAGATCCTATTTCACTAGATCTTTTGTAAGGGCTTTTTAGAACTGGTTGCACAGAAGCTGCCAAGACCCATATTTGCCAGTTCTTTGAACAGTTAAGCCTTCTCTCAAGTGACCTCTCTGGTCGCAGTTGGGCCACCAGCCCTACACTTTGTTCCTTTTCTTTTAGCATGCTTATAAACAAAAGTAGCTGCAAGTGTGTATCTATAAAGAAGAAAAGCCATACAAGGTTTGATCAAGAGCCAACCTGTACCTTTGCAACTGCCTATAAACATTTGGCTTGTGACAGACTCCACATTACCTCCAAATGTCTGTATGGATCTCTGAGACAAAAATGACATGCTCCTGCAGGCATTTGCAGGTCTGACAGAAATGCTGGCCTCTGATGAAGATTCAGAATAGACATGTACAAAAATGGGCCACTGGATTTTTAAATAACTGTTAAGAAAAATAATTACTCATTTCTGACATAACCAGTGGGAAGACAAGAGTTAGGAGCTTTGCTTTTCTAGAACACTTTTTGCTTGAGCTTAAGATACACTAACTTCCATTAAAATTCATGTCTCTTACAGAAATACACTGTTAAGTAATTATAACAGGACTGCATTTTGCTGGCCTTGGCCACATGGCACCGTGGCAGGGGCCATGACTGACCCTATTCCCCCATCCTGGGCTTTGGCACTGGGAAGCGGTGCTGGCGGGGCGAGGGCACCCTTGGTGCTCCCCAAACCAACCCCTGGCCCACACCCCACTGCTCCATGACACCTCATTTGAAACAGAGACCCCCAGCCCTTCCCAAAGTGCCTTCTGCAGAAAATGAATGGAAGCAGCTCAATATGCCATGTCCTTTGCAGAGGACCTCCAAGGGCAGCTTTTACCCCAAGGAGAGGCTGGGCTGGCAGGCAGAGCTCTCCTCCTACCCTTACTGGGCTCCAGGAATGTGTTGACATTTTGTGCTCATCACCTGGCTGAAGCACAGGGCCTATTCCTGGTTCCTAGAATGGGCTTGATTTGTGAAAAGAGGGTGTAGATGCTTGCTCTAAAATGACAGTAATTTTAAGTGAAGGCTTAAATCAAAGCTGTGGGAAACACAACTGATGAAATATTGAGATATCTGTGAAATAAAGTAGGGATTTTGAGAACTGCTTTCCAGATTAAGATGCCTCAGCCACAAATATCACAACTTGCACTCATCACTAGGCACCACCTATGTTTTGAGGTGACAGCTGCTGCAGAAAAAAAAAGATTTCTACAATCACAATACATTTTTGTGAAATACATTTTGAGATGTCTTCTTTTTCTTTCCTTCATAGGGTGTATCACTGCTATGTCAATTATCCCAGCCCTTTATTGCTGTTCTTAGCAACTTATCCAGGCCATGATAGCCATCATTACTTGCTGAGATGCACATAGCACAGCACAGTACTAATGCTCCAGCTGTGAATGGGAAATCAGGGATGGAGTCACATTTTTCCCTACAGCATGCAGGTAGTAATTAAAGCTACCAGAGATTTTCTTCATTGGATTCTCCCCTGGCTCCCTGAAGTTCCACTCACAAACTTTATTAAAATACAATCTGTGCAATGTTTTTCTGTGCAAGGTATAAAGTCCCCTTGAGAACAATTGTTTGTGAAGTGATGGGCTTTTGTTGTGCTTTAAAGTAGTTCTGATATTTCTGTGTATACAGGAATACACGTCACTGTACACATCCAAGTACTTTGTTTGAAGTTTGAGTTTTATCAGTCTACACTAACATAAACATGCCCTTGACAGTTATGGGACTATGTAGATACAGTGTCATAACATTTTAAGACTTCAAAGATGAATTCTCACTATTAGAGGGTTTTGGGTGTTCTATTATATGCACAGAAATGGTTACAGACAGAAGAGAAGGGAATCAGAATGCTCAGGTTTATTTAAGAAAGTCTGATAAATATTGCTGCTCATTTTCAGCTCTTACTTTACAACTTCATGCTTCACATTTTATACATAAAACTCCTCTTGGTATATTTGTGACTTTTCCAAACTGCAGACTAAAAGTTCAGTGCCAGCTAACTTTGTCTTCTATCAATTTTTTCAATGACAAGAACGTGTGCACATGTGCTTCCTGCTCGAGGTGAGATTCATATTTACAGGATATGGAAAGTTAGCATGACAAAAGTAATGACTGTGTAGAAGGAAACTCACTTTCGTTAGCAGGCATCCTATTTACTCTACTGTCACCTCCCATGATACGCTACATGCCATTTCAGACACCAAAGTTCTTTCAGTGAAAACTTCCTGCAGAGAAAATGGAAACTTTGACAGAAAAACAACAATAACATCAAAAAAAAAAAAAAAAAAAGGCTGCGTTTACCCTGGGAAAAAATGTATCAGTGAGATCCTTTCCTCAGATATACCCACCCAGCTTCTACTGAGTCCTCTGATCACATATGAACTTGATCACAGAAGATTATTGAGAATTATTTGGTTTAATAAATAAAAAACCCACTTTTTTTTTTTTTTTTTTTTATGCCCACTGCATTCTACTCACTGAGAGGCCTGGCTGTCTTCAAAATAGTTTTTCCAAAACCTTTTAATTATGACCAAAGCTTAATTTTTCTGTCAATGGCAGAACTGCAGGTCTCACTGTTACTGCCCATCTGCCTACATCTTTCCGCAAGAACTGGAAATTTAAGGGAAATCATTTTCCATGCACTTTACTCTCCTACAAGTCCTCTGCACTTAAAAACTGGGCTCCATGTGATTGCAACTAAAAGCACTGAAATGAACATGAAACCAGAAGAAATTCCTGTGAACTAGTGCAAAGACTAATTTTGATTAATTTTTTTTAGGATTTCCAAAACATAATAATAATAATATTAATTTGAGTGTTTCAAGAAATGGCAAGCTTTGCATTTTTGCTTTTAAAATGAAAGTTTAGGATGCTGATTTCACCCCAGATTATAACCACCTGCAACCATTTTTTGCAAAGACTATAACACTAAAATTTAAAAGAATGTCATTTACCCACATGATAAATTATATTCTGTGAGGCAAGATTTGACTATAAGTCAGCTCATATGAATGACTGAATTTAGAATCATGGAATAATATTCTTCTGTGCTCTGTGATGCATGAATTTAATTTTGCACAGTGATACGGATCACTGAAAATGACCATTTGCAGGGTTATGGAAGAGCTTGTCACTGATTAGAAACCATTGAGTGCAGCTGAATTTAGGAACAAAAAGGCTGAGAATGAGTATAAAGATCTGAAGTTTTAGCTTCTGAGAAAAAAAATGTGTGAATGGTTCACTAGTTACTAAAATAGATCGAGTGTTACAACAGCAAGAGCTTGTAGACGTTACTTGTGTAATAAAAATATGGGTGGTTGCAAATTATATTGCTGTGAAGAGCAGATGAGGAGAGACGCCTACTGAAACCTGATGCTGCCTTTGAACTTTAAAATTTTGACTTAATAAGCTTTGCAGTGGCACTGCTTAGCAAAGAGCTGTCACGAAGGGCAGATTTGTTTCACAGCAGAGTTGCTTTATTAAAAATCCTCAGCATTTCCATGAAGTCCTGATTCAGAAACAGAAGGAGGAGTTACACTGAACTTGACTGCTGACCTGACAGTGAGAATGGAGCTATTGTGCCCAGGACTGAATATGCATATCTGTGCTTCTCGCCGAGCTTCACAGGGCAGTTCCCCTCCAAGAGAGATGAACCCTTTAGAGATCTGAAAGCTTCTACTGCCAGATACTGAAACCCCAAAACAGACCCTAAAGTCTGTAGGTTTCATAGCCATTAAGAGGTTAAAATACAGCTTTTAACCTTCTCCCTTTTTTTCCTCCGCTGTAGGGTAATCAATGGACTGCAAGCCATGTGCAGCAGCGTGGCCCATGGCGTCATCTTTGTGCTATTCAGCAAACTGCAAGCTAGATGTGCTCAATTAATAGTAAAGATTGTCAGGAAAGCAGAGCTGGAAATGCTTATTTGGTACTGCATGAATTGAACCTGCTTGTTTGAATAAAATACTAATTACCTCACTGACTCTTTTGCATTAAGCCTTCTCTTTATACTGTGCTTTACTTGGTGGGAAGGAGTTAGTACAATTCAGCACAAAATGTGATACAAACTAATGCTTGGGAAGGAAAAACTCTAATGGCACATTAAGTGTTGTCAATTGCATGGCTTTCTCTATTATTGCTGAGCTTTCAGGATAAAGAAAATACCATCTGTAATCATTGGTTGCACAAATAAAACACACAGAAAGGAAATTAATTCCCTCATCTTGAACCTCGGAAAAAGGCAGGGCTCTTTTCTGCTCTGCATGTGTTACTAGGAAGACTGGCATGCAACTAAATCACATTTTTTCCCAAGGTTTTAACTGAATTTCAGACTCTGTGATGCAGATAGATCTGCTTGTGATTTTATCTAGTAACGATGACAAGAAAAGGTATTTTAGTTGACTTCTTCTGTGCCATCCTTGAGACATAGAGGCTGTCTTTTCTAGGAAATTTTTTAATCCTTTTTCAATCTTCATCTGCGGTTTTCTTCTTTCTTCATCCTGATGGAAGCTGTGGTGCAGTTAACCATTTTCTTGTTAAGGCTGCACTGAGACAGAGCTCTTGCTTCACTCTAGCAGCTCCTTCTAAAAGTGATACCAGCAGCAGTAACCACTTCTTTTAAGCAAAGACATGCAGAAAATGCACTGAAAGACTTAGAGAATATGCTTCATTCCTGTTTTGAGATCTGTAAGGAGTCAACAGAAGGCTTTTTATGTTTCATTTGTTTTATGCAAAATCACATTGTTCTACAATTCAGTGCTCAGTTGCTCCTCTAACAACTGAATGAGCAGAATTTTTGTCATAGGAGAAATAGTTTTGTATTGCCACCTATTAATGAGCTAGAAAAGATGTTTGCACATACTGTTGTCCAAGAAATACTTTTTTTTCAGTGACAAACTGAAATCTCTCTACAAGCTAGAATTGCAGGATGTCTAACTAGGACCATTGCAATAAACAATGCCAATGAAAGGAGACCCTCCGAGCTCTTGCCACCAGTGGTGAGAAGCTCCTCTCCCTAGAATGAAAGCTCAAGGCAACATCATGATGGAAGATGGCTTTGTGAGCTTTGGGATGAATGGATCTCAAAAGACACAACAGGGAGGGGGATGAGATTAGGGAAGGTGATGTTATTGGGTAAACAGAAGAAAGTGAGATGGAATAAGATATTGATTTCCTATTCATAGCAATGGATGGGAAAAATGAGGCAAAGATTTATGATCTATTGCTTACCTCTACTAGGTGGGAACTAAGAGCAGCTTTCTAACCCTTGAGAAGGTTATCAAGAAGACCCATCCCTTCTGCATCCCTGGAAGTTTTCAAGGCCAGGCTGTATGGAGCCCTGAGCAGCATGGCCTCGTGGAATGAGATGATTTTTGTAGAGGGATTCCTTATGGAACAAGGGCATATGATACCCCTGGAAAGATTGGACAACCCAGGGTTGCTGAGGAAAGGCTCCTGAACAGGCCCCTGGCTGCAGGCAGGCCTGGAAAGCACCTGGCTGCAGGCAGCCCTGAGAGTCCTTGGCAAGGTATACACTGGAAGGCTCCCCCTTGATTAGAGGCTGTCTAGAGGGACTGGGGATGAATCTTTGCAAAAGTAGATATAAGTTGAACAATATATACAATATAGTTGAACAGTAAAGGGAGAACAATGCTTAATCGTATTGGTGTACGTGTCGTTTATCTGGCCAGCTCTCTGGACTTGGTCCCTAACAGATTTTTAAGGTCCCTTCCAACCCAAACCGTTCTGTGATTGATTCTAAGAGAGGGACATGCTCTCCTGAGTGGTGCATGGCAGGTGGAGGAGTTTCAACGCATGTATGGTGAAAAAAGGCAAAGTTCAGACTGGTTGTAAGGCAGTGTCCTCAACACGAGGACAGTCACGGGCAGAACAGCTTTCACGCAGAGGTTATGCAGTTTCCTTTCTTGAGGCTTTTCAAGGTCCAACTGGATAAACACCAGAGCAACATGGTCTGATCTCACAGATGACCCTACTTGGAACAGGATGTTGGACTAGAAACTGCCTGAGGTCCCTTCCAACATGAATTTTTTTATGATTCTGTGAGCCTATGACTTTTTAATTTTTTGTGGACACAGATCTTTTTCCACACATATAAATGAACCTTCCATTTATCCTTACAAGTGACTCAGAATTAATCATTGTTCATTATAAACATCTGTTTGACTGCTATTGACTTTCCATAATTACCACTGTATTTATCTTTCAGATTAGTGGTATTTTATTTCATTTACATATAGACTCAATGCTTGTAAGAAGAGATGTTAAGGTTATTTAGAGAACTCAGAAGAACATGTTTAGCTTTTCTAGTTCAGATGCCAGAAAAGGACAAAATAGTTTACTAAGAATAAGGATATTTACTTCTTTTTAAGTAGTTTTAACATCATCTAGCTGGAGGATAGTATATGGGCTATAATTATTCTCATTCTAATAAGACAGAATAAAGAATAATGCAATTTTGGAAGTGAGGAAAGCATTATCTCAATGTTCCTAACACTTCTGTTGCTGTGCTGTTTGAATTACATGCTAGACAAATGATAGTCTAGGCTTGGAATGTCTAAATTGTAGAGGGCCTAAATTTTCATGTTGGCACCATCTCAAATGGAATCTAACAGTACTGATACATGTATACTTTCTTTGAATTTTGTACACCTTTTTAAAAAGGTAGCATTCTTGATTTTTCAGATTTTAGGTGAAAAAAATAATTATAGGAATGAGAGGATTTTTTTTTGTCAAATGACATGTAAGACAGTTTTATACTTATCTCCCTTGTTCTCAAATAAAAGAAAAAAGAAGAAAGAGAGAGGCCAGTCTCCTACTGGCTTGCATGTAGTATAAATGTTCTACAGTTTGTCAAACATGGATAAAGAGAAAAAAGAGCCCTGCAGAAAAAAACTCATTAGATTTACTCCAAGTAATTTTTATACATCCTGATATTTGTTTTGACACAACAAAGATGTACAAGTGACTTTAATAAAAGCTATAGCATGTGCTTCAAGTTATTTCCTATAGCAGAAGAGCCAAATAATTGTAGGAGAATTCAGTTTTTTAAATTCCTTGAGTTTGCTGGGCACTAAGCTGATGCCCACTCCAGGAACAACCAGACCATCTCTCTCCACACTGTGCTGGAGGCTGTCACATCTGCTCATATCTTCTTCTAGAGTTGATAAGGTGAGCAACCTCTTAATATGATTCAGTCAAAATGAAGTGACCCAGGAGAGACCTACTACTTAAACTGTTTAATCTGTCTCATTTTTGACTGTAATAGCAAATCATCCCAGAAAATCTTTGGAGACAATAAATACAGGCAAGCTGGGAGTGGTGATGTGGTGGTACCAATACAATGGAACTGAGAAGATGACATCCATTCACAACTTAATGCTCCTGCAGAGGATGGTCTGGATCCTGCAAATCCTTTCCAAACAGTCAATGCAAGACAGGGTATTAGATCATATTTGGTTTGATGTATTCTTTAAACAATGGAACTGCATACATAAAGCATGCATTAAAAACAGTATTTAAAGCTGCAAAGTTAAAATTTCAAGAATTAGGAAATATCAGAATCAAGATTTTAATGTACATTTCCCATGGTCCGATTGGGCACCTACCCTACTTTCTGGCTGAAAATCAGAGGCTTGGAGAAATGGTTTATAAACAAACATGAACATTCATGTACCTGGATTTTGCCAAAGTGTAAGTATTGGATCCACACTGAGATAATATGGGAAATTCAAAGCCTGGCTTTTCCTATTACAAAAGATAGGAATCTAATTTAGCAATCCAACTGTTACTTCAAAGCACTTGTGTAATTTCCTATAACAACTGCTCATCACTTCATACATCTTCAAATTGGACTCCTGACCTTTTTAAATTACTAACAAATATTTCAGCTCAATTGAAGTCCACTGACTGCCATGTAGCAACGGGGAAAAATCAGATGGCTGAAATTCCATTTCCATCAGCTCTGCCCCCCTCTCCTTTGACAGAGCCTGCTGTACTCAAGGAAAGCTCTACTGCTTATTTCCTGAAGCATATTTTGAATATTGTGTTGGTCAGTAGCTATATAAAGGTCTAGGCCACCTGAAAACTTCAGTGGCTCAGGAGTTGCTTCAGAAACTGTTCTCTTGCTATATGTACATTTAACTCTGATATGAGTACAGGAAAAGTGACTGAGGACCATTTCAGCTGTCTAATTTGAATTTATTCTGGGTATAACTGAGTCCTACTGGTCAGCAGAGAAAAATAATTTCAGGAGTAGAACAACAACAGCTATCATTTTCATTGAGGAGTAGCTGTAGGGCTGCGGTTCAGCCTACCAGCTATGCTTCTTCATTTATTGATGTTGCTTTGAAAGGAGCTACCTAGACCTGGCTGTTCAGAGTATTCAGACTCCATGATTTTGATCCAGGCTGAGAGCTTGTGAGGAACACAAATTAAAAAAAAAGAAAAAAAAAACCAGGAAAGAATAATCTACTTTTATAAATGTTCTGCATTTATAGGGTACTATACATGGTACATTTCTATAAACAAGCTTTGTCCCTGCTGAACTCCATGGATCTTATCAATTTTTTTTTTAAATGTTTCATAATACTAGAATATACCAAAGATACACAGGTTTCTGTAAAACGTCTTCTATAGCAAATATATTAAAAAAACTGACACATAACCACCAAAACCAGAAGACAGCTCTCTGAGAAATGTCCTTTCAATGACATTCACAGATGATATAATAACGCATATATATAGCACCTCAACTTCATGTTTGCTGTAGATGCTGTGTTAGCTTCCCAAGCTTTCAAGTCAGCATTTCTAGGTGTGGTAATGTTGGGAGCCTTTGCTCCTCTTCTTTTCTCCATAAGTTCTATGTGAGTTTGGTGAAAAATAGAGGATTTTCAATACAGAAAATAATAGAGAAGAAGCAGGGCTGTGGTTTGGGATAATCATGACTTCACAACACACAAGTTGGGATGCTTCTTGCTTTCCATGTTTGAGTAAAAGTATGTGAATCGTGCCAGATACATGTTTAAGCTGGATAAATACACTGCAGAAAATGTTTAACAGATTATTAAAAAAAAAATCTAACTCACATAAATTCCTAATCATCTATCTATAGCTCTGAACGATGGAAGTTATCCATCTTGTATTCTCATGATTCCTGCAGTATTGGTTACCTCATTTGCATAAAATGAATAGAATAAATTGTTACGAATCCAAAAATATACGGTTGCCAGGATACATCTTGCTCGATGCAAATGAAAATGGGTTTGTGCCGACCAGCTTAAAGTAGTTTGGAACTTAGACATTTTCTTATTAACATTAATAGTGATAAATGAAACATTACCTATACAGTGAGCTATTGAAATTATTAATATTTGTTTTGCAAGAGGAATGTTATTTCAAGAAAATCTGAACTAATGGTTGTACAGTGTAATTCTACTAAAATATCCTGAGGTTGCATTGTAGAAGCAGCATTCAGAGTGAATATTCCATGCTTGCTCCTTTATAAACTTTTTAATTTAAAAGGTAAGTTTCTTGTTAATTGTTTTTATGATTTTCAGTGCTACAGCCTTAATAACAAGTATCTATCAGTGTATAGAAACACTATTATTATGCTTTATCCATGCATAATATGGGGGTAAGTTAGTTACAGTTGACAACCATATCCAAAAAAAATCCTAGGGTCTAACCACATTTCTATACAATGACATAGAGAAACTCTTATTTAATATATATTATTCTGACTTGCTAAAAATGACAAAAATATAATTTATTTTTATTTTGAGCACTATATTTTATAAATCTCGAATTTTTTAAGCTGCACACATGCATATCAATATTTTTTACAAGCTTATATCAGAAGTTAAACCTTTTTGAGTAAATTTATTTAATTTGCACTGAATGCCTAATGAAGATAATTAATGCATAAAATAATTACATTTTTATTGTTTGTCATTCAAGGTGTGTACATGTCTTTAAAGGGGGAATATATATCCTATATGTTGACGTCCAAAGAGGTAGATAACAGATCAGATTTCCAGCTGTATTCAGATGAGACTCCAGTGTTTTTGGTGAGTGTTGTAGCTGTTCTAATCTGCCATGGCTGGTCCCTTGTCAGCAATGTCATGTGCCAGTTGATACAAGAGATATACTGTTTCTGCAGTAAAGGCTCAACGTGCTCTGAGAAAGAAAGCTCTTCAAGCTGAAGATACTTGAGACAATTGAGGTGAGCAAGTTTTCTCTACCCCGTTACTAATGGCTGGTTCTTTGAGAGGAGAGAAAAATATTGACAAAGCCACAGCAGCACTGTTCTTTCATAGGAAACAATTTCAGACACAAGTCAGAGTTGTAAAATTATAGATTAACTCCCTCCTCTCATCTTTTGGTTTGTTGTGTCTCAGAAGTTACTGGCTTCACTGCTAATTTTCAGTCATATAACTGAAAAAGAAGATTATGTCCCTAAATTATAAAATAGCCCTGAGGTTCCTCTTCACAAGTTACCATTAAAAACAATATCGGTGGTACTGTGAATTATACAAATGACAGGATCATACTGAATATTCATATAATTTATTTCATAGAATATATAATTATCCTTTTTTTTCTGTGTTAACTGCAAAAATAAAGGGCTTCCAGACTGAGGAAATGATTAAGGGGCTGATGGAATGGGCACTGAAATTAAAGACCTTCTCCTTTGAATTTGGTAATTTCTGAGGAGAGCTCTAAACCTTTCTTTTCCTGAAAATGCTCTTTGTACTAACCTTCTTCCTTTCAGTCTGCACAGAGCTAAAATGAGCATTAAGGAAGATTTCCTTTTATTCTACAAATATACTCCCACATGTAATACTGGAGAAAAGTGCTAGATAAATACATTAGTTCTGCCTAGCAAGTTAAACATCAAAAGCTGAAAACTCATGTGCCCATCTGTTCTGAGACTGCTGGTTGCATCCAGGTGATTTTGAATGCAATTCTGCATAAAGCCATGAGTTTCAAGACTTGCAAGGCACCATACTCTACAAAAGACTAAACAACACTGTTCCAGGTAAATAAAAAACCAAGTATTTGCCACTATTGCAGATGACTTTATGAATCATTCCTTTTTAAAAAAAGAATCTATGTCACCATTCAAATTTCAGCAGATATTATAAGGCCAGCACCTAAAAAATCCAGAGATTGCTGCTATGCTGCTATGCCCCAGTTGAGCCATGGCAAATGGTTGTGTATACATTGTCATAACTGTGAAATAAAATGTGTTAAAATCTCCTCAGATTTCAGATTGCAGATCGATTTGGATGGGATTCAGCGTGAGATTCAGACTCCTAAACTTTAGATGTCTGTCAGCAGGTGTCTTTAGCTAAGTGACTTAAATATCCACTGCAGTGATGACAGATGCACTTAGCAATGGGCATTCTGAGCTACATCTACAGGTCACAGGACCTACAGGTGCTTCTGGAAGACCAGTAGAAAATAAGGCAAGATACCCAAGGGTAACTTAAAAATCTCTGGGTGTTTGTGCTTATCCCATCCGTGGATCAGGACTGGGGTAGCTTTAAGCTGTGATAACACAGACCATTACTGGCTGGCCCATTGCACCTCTCACCAGAGAACTGAGCATAAGTGCCTACCTGCTTCTTGTGATGTGTGAAACAACCTCATGAAAGCACCAGACCTGGACTTTAGCACTGCCTGTAATGGGAGATTAGACACCTAATTATTGTCTAAGAAATGGAGGTGTCTGTATACCCAGATTTAGGGTATATGAAGGTCTTTTCTATTCACACAATTCACCTCATAAAGGCAAGCACATCCTTTCACCTGAAAAAGTTTAGGGTGCTTGAGGTATTGGGATGGCACTGGTAGAGATGAACCAGAAATTTATGGGTATCCTGAATCTCTTCAAAGAAAAAACTAGGTGATATGTGAGATCACTCACAGAGTCTAAGTGATAAGAAATTACTTTATTGAGGAATCTGATCTCTTTGTGTACAAACTGAATTTGTCTCACACAAGCACTAAGATAACAGTTTCACACATACAGTTGTGGCTTGGCTAATATGCCAGTAGCCAGTTAAACAATTGTTTTCTGGTCTCCAACGTCATCGTCCAAAGCTGAGAATCTGAAATCTATCACTCGCCTGCCATTTCCCCTACAGGCTGATCAACTTCACTCTTATGGTAGTATGTGACACTACATGTAGATGTTCTACAGTTCATATCATCAATATCTAGCAGTCCCTTTGTTTTGGCAGGATTTAAAAGTTGGATTTTTCTAACTCCTAAATATTATCTGTATGCAGAATAAAAATATTCTTCTGGCTAAGTCCTTGATGCATTCAGTGCAGACAACTTAAGAGCATACATAGCATGCGGTCATAGAGTCAGAATATTTCCAAAAGATGGGTGATAGCTGCCTCTTCTTTTGTAAAAGTATCCAGTTAAAGACACGACCATTATAAAGCAGTCAGAATGCATGCCCCAGAAAAATAATTAAAAGGGGACATTACGTTGCTAGCTGGGAATCTGAGGTTCAGTTCTTTCTCCTGGTTCAAGTTTTCCATGTGACTGTTCTTCCCACTTGAAAGTGGAGCAATGCTATTTACTTCTTTTAAAAAGTACTTTGAGACTCGTGGGTAAAAAATGCAAGCCAGCAGCTCAGTGTTCTACTAAGCTGGGTGCTGAAAGGGTAGCTATACTAAATATGTGCTACAGCAACAGACACACAGCCTTTTAATAGACTAAGTATGTCACTTGAATTATTTTCTAGACAATTTGGAATTTTCAGACCAAAAAAAGAACAATTCAAGGACATCTGGATCCAGCCTGGGTAAAGAGAAGCAGTTAAATCATGGAAGTGATGCTGCTCTGGGGTACTTGATCAGAGGGAGTGACAGGCCAGAGGGTCAAGTCAGCAACAGGCCCTACATCCTCATAGCTCCACCAAACCACTCCACTTCTCACAGCGCTCCAAAACTTGCCTTATTCATGAGAATCACACCTCTCGGAGCACAAAGCTCTCCTCAACACATTTGCCCGAGGCAGGAGGCAGCTGTGAACTCTCAGGCTCACAGGCATAGAGCTGTGATAGCTCTGTGGTCAGCATCACAGCTTCTCACAATTAAAGAGCTCAGCAAGCAAAGCCCTGGTATGAACAAATAAGAAGATATTTCTGTACTGTACTCCCAATACTGTCACTTGTAGGTTTTTTTGTTTTGTTTTTCTTTTCTTGCTTTCTTTCTTGCTGTTAATGACGCACAGACTGGCTTTTGGGGAAGGGGGAAACCGAGTGCTGCACAGCCGTTCTGGCGACTTTAACCTCATTTAACCCTCCGCACAGCAAGAGGAAGTACAAAGTATTTTCACGAGCTGTGAATGGGCTCAGATCTGGTTTTGACGTCTTGAGGAAGCGCTGTCTTCTGCAAAGCCAGAAATACAAAAAAAAAAAAAAAGAAAATGTATGTGAAGTCCCGAACTCCAGCGTTTGTACAGACACCGTCCCGTCCCACCTACCCCCACCCCGAAACAGAGGCCACCGCAGAGAGGGGGATGGAATCTCTACGAAACGGGGAGGGTTTGGGTCAGCGCCGATGTTCCCCGGCGGGGCGCAGCGCGGGTGACAGCCACACGCACCCCTGCACTGATTCCTGAGCGGACACCCCAGCGCCCCGACCCGCCGACTGGGGACCCAGGGCGTCCCTGCGTACGGTCTGCACTGGGTGGGGGACCCATCCCTATCCCTATCCCTACGCCTACCCCTACCCCTATCCCCATCCCCATCCCCATCCTCATCCCCGTCGGAGGCCGCCTCGCCCCGCGGCGGCGGGAGGCGGGTCCGGGGAGCCGCGCCCGGGGCGGCCGCCGGCGGGAGCCGCACGCAGCCACCGCGGGGCGGGGCGGGTCTGCCAGCGTCGCGCTGGGCCGGGCGGGCTGGGCCGCGCCGCAGCGCCGGCGGCTGACTCGGAGGCAGCGGCGGGGGATGGACGAGGGTACCTGCGGCGGCCAGCGGCGACGGGCGGCCCAGGTAAGAGCAGGGAGGCACGTCGGAAACGGGGGCTGCCGCCCGCCCCGGGGGCTGCACGGCGTGGGGGCTGAGCCACCTCTGCCGCTCCTTCTCTCGGCGCCCCCGCATCGCGGCGGGGCGGGGACGGCGCGCTGCAGCCCCGGAGTTTCTCCGCTCCCCTCGCCCCCTGAACCTCCGCAGCCGCCTTTGTGCCCGCTCTCCGGCCCCGGGTCACCCTCCCCGCGGTGCCCCTGCCCCTCGCATCGCGGGGGCTGCGGGCGGTGGCGGGGGGACGCGGAGGGACACAGCCAACTGTTGCCTGGGAAGCGCCGGCCCCGGAGCGCTGCCAGCGGCCCCGGGGCCGTGAGCGCCGGGGGGCCGGATTCGCCCCCAGCCCCGCTCGGAGAGGCATCGGGTGCGGTGCGAGCCCGAGCGGAGGCTCCCGATTGGCCTCGCCCAGCCGGGGAGACGCTTCCCCGGCCACTGGCTCTCCCGGGTAGGCGCCTCTGGGTTTTTGCTGCCGCCGGTGGATGCCGGAGCCGCCGCGGCCGCAGGGACGAGCAGCGCCGGTGCGGGAGCCGGCTGTGCCCGCGGCAGGGCCTGGGGGAGCCCGGCGGAGCTCCGCGCTGGCCCGGGCTGTCGGTCAGACAGCGCGTCGCTGTGCCTGGCAGGACTGAGTGCGGTGCGGGGCAAAGGGAGATTAAGCGTCAAACTTTGATTGCTCCGAAAACTTTCTGTTCCAGCTGCTGGTGGTTGCTGGATGCGGGGTGCCATAAGCGTGGTGTTTCCAGAGGGATGTATCTAGACAGGAGATGAAAGACAGGCTCTGTAATGCTGCATTCATCTCGTTTGAATCGCTGTACATGTTGGGAGGTGTTACAGTGAACAGATAGCTCGGTTGCATCTATTCTTCCTATTATTGTTTTTCTCCTAATTTGATTCCAAGACCGTTTACTTTTACTTTTTTTTCAATCTGGGGTTTGTTCTGCTAAGGTCTCAGTAATACATTACGCCACTGTGCAAAATCGAATGCTCCATAATTCACTGGCAACACAGCGAGTCACTTAACTGTACAGGCTTTCAGTGGTGCTGCTAATAACTTGCCGAGGGTGATGATGTGAGTTGGTTTCCAGCCTGTTCCTAGTCTCTAATTGCCATACAGAGTATCTGTTTTTGTTACCAGTTCTAAAGGCAGTTTATATGTGTTTGGGGAAAGGGTAGGTTAAGTGGGACAGATGTGTTTGCTTTACTCCTTCTGTTTTGATCATCTGCAAGGCCAGAAAAAAATGAAAATTGCTTTGGCAGTGAACTCTTAGGTGGGGAGATTTGGAATGAAATGCTGTCGTGACATGAGGTTGCCTTGTGGGCAAAGATTTTCACATGCTCAGCACAGCTCTACAAAAATACCCCAACTCCTGTTACACAGGGAAGAACTGAGCTGATACTTCCCTTTTCTCTGTTACGGTAACTTTCGTATTTCTATGAAATGTAAGGAAGACTGTTACATCAGCAATGTACTTTTTAAAAGTAATTTTAAAAAATAAACCTTGTAATTTCTTGTGTTTAAATCTGCTTTCTACTCTCCTGTAATACCCCCGCTCCCCCATCTCACAAGGCCCAAATTAAAAACTAATGATAAAGTCCTACTACTTCCTACAGTAGACTTTATGTTATAATGAAATGAAATTACAGATTATGGGAACATCATGAAAGGTTTGACTTAACTTTATAAAAAGCATAAGGTAGCAACTAAGAATAAAATTCTTCAGTTTGAACTGCTGTAGTATTGTTTAACCGCTGGTCTTTAAAGTTTCACTTGATGTAGACGATGGCAAGTATAAGCAAGGCTTTCTGAGTACTTATACAGTTTCTCAAAGACTCTGCAATATTTTATTTTATTCTGCTGTGTACTTTTCCAGTACCCTCCTCTGCTGCTGCTTTTGCAGTGATGCTTTGTTTATTGGCCCGTGAACTTATGCTCTTTATTAAAAACTGAAAATAAACAAACCACAAGCGATTAAAAAGACAATGTATGTCAGTAATTAGAATAAAACCTCCTTGATTAAGTAAGAAAGGAAAAATGGTGATCATCTTGGATACTACTGCATAGTTACTGTCGTCAGATGTCATTTTGCCATGACAGTGAGCCTATTAGTGAATTTTACAGTGGTGAGAAGATAATTCATTGTTAGTGTGCTTAGCTTGTCCTCATGACATCATTTTTGACGCTGTTTTGTCAGGCTGAAATATCTTGTCCTCAGCAGTATGGCAGCCTTACAAAGACATTGAGGATTTGCATGTGCAATATGTTGCAGATTTCCAGGTTATGTGATATACAAAATGAGCTTAAGATGTCTGTCAAAAATACTAGATGTTATTTAGATGAATAAAAATTCCTATACTTGGACAGAAATAATATTTTGTAGGTATACAAATACTATAAGTAAGACCTCTGTCATATTTTTATCTACTTCCAAATGCCATTCTAATTAGAGTTTTTTGAGAAACTGTAAACTATTTTTGTGGAATTACTGGCATTCTTTAGGAATGGATGCATATTACATGCAATAGCACACGAACTTAATCATTCAGTTCACATTTTATACAAACTAGAAAAATACTATTCTATATCCAAACCCTATGTATGATCCAGACATCATTAAGTCTCCTTTTAAAATCCCGTTGGGACAAACTGAGTTATGTTACTGGGACCTATAACATCAGTGGATAGCGGTGTATGGATGCTAACAATATATGTTAATTTCAAGCAGCCAAACCTCTTAGTGTTTCCTCTGTACTGAATTCAGTATGTATTTGGATCCATTTCAATATTATCAATCATTCTTTTAGCAGTGCTTTCTACTCATGTTATCTAGGAATGCAAAACAGTAACACTAAATCAGAGAAAACAGTTTGAGAGGCATGAATTAAAATATTTAATATATGGGGCAGTTTGAGAGCTGCAAAAAAATGCAGTCATAAATTTGAATTTTGTTGTTTAAATTAAAATTGTAATAGATGCTGCTCTGCACTCATGTGAATAATGAGCGCAATGTGACTGATTTGAGTTGTACAGGTCCTAATTCTTATGAAGTACCCAGAATTTACCATTCTTCTACTTACATAAAATTCCAATTCTCACTTCTAGTTAAAATGAAAAATGTGCCTAATTTTCTGTCTTTACATACTGCTCAATACAAGTTCTTGATTTAAAGTGGTAGCAGTGATTTTGTATTTAGTATTGTGGGTTTAAAATGTTAAGAAATGATGCCATCATGAGGATACCAACCATGAGATTTAGTTAAACATCAGTCAGCCTTACCTTAACTCAGGAATGGTTACTTTTGCATGCTAACAACTAAACTACTCTTGTCTAATTTATAAACTTGTCAATAGACTAGAAAACCAGTGCTCTGAGGGACTTCTTTATGTATATTACCTTTTTTTTTTCCCCTCCTGTCCACTACAGTACTTCTGTAGTGCTTTTCATCGTGGACAGGTAGACTTTTAACAACATGGTTTGGATATCAGCAGCGCAAAAGGTGAAGCTAATGCATAAGTCCCAGGATTATCTTTGAGTAAATCTGTGTAAGGAATTGATTATGTTTATAATGTATGAAAAGTAAATTTTGAAGGTTCCAGTAGCAGTGCAGGTTGTGGTGTTATGTGTGCCTGTCATAAGTGCTAGTCTGGTTTAGTTCAAGTCTTGGGTTAATAAATGTGATTCATGAACACGTGTTCCTCAGGCCTGGTGAAGAGTATCCATAGCATCCATACAGCATGGGAGTTGTCATGTCTAGAATATGACATGGAGCATACTGGAATCTTGAGTTTCATCCCATTTTTCTGTGGTGAGCTCGGGATGGCAGAGTGTAAGTTCACACAATATAATAACACCGTGGAGGTGGTTTGGTGTTTTAAGGGAATGTGTAGACTTATTTTAGATAAAAGTCATTCTGTACTGTCCTGTATCTCTCTGATACACAAAGGTTTAACTTAAAATTTAAATAGTTGTTAGAAGCTTTCTTATATATAATTTATGGCATTTGGGCAGGGGGGAAATCCTTCTCTCTGCTGTGTTACTGCCTGAAATCATAAATTATTTGAGTGGCCTATTTTACAATTAGATGCCTCAAAGCTGAGGTTGATGGTCCTAAAACCCGTGTCTGAAAGCACACTTTTCTACAATTTTTACTGTGAAGAAAATGAGATGCACAGAGCTTCCATTCTGCATTCATCCATAGCTGTTACCACCGAGGCTGTTCTGGAGAGTGGAATCTCTTTCCTGCCTCACTGCCTTTGGCATCCAGAGATGGGAATGTTCCCTCAGGATTAGAAAAGCTTGTTTTGCTAAGAAATAAGTGTAAGCTATTTACTCAAACTTGAGTAGAAGCATTTGCAATGATGTTAATCTGTCTTCATGTTTTATGGTGCATTAGTTGCATCCCATATTCATTGTGTGACACTTTATTCTCTGTCCTTTTCAGCTTTAAGTACCTTGAGCTCACATCACCCTCTTCCCGAGAGAGTGAAACAGTGTGTCATAAGCTGTCCTTTATTTAACCTGCAACCTTTGGAAAAATACCCAGAACAAAACAGTAATTAGGCCAGAGGGAGAATGACTCCTGCTCTGTGATTAAAGCATTCAGGTGAGAGAAACCTGGTTTCTATAGGTGTTTCATTCTTTCATCCAGTAAATATTTTTCCATTTCATAACTTCAGCAGGAATAGTCTTAGGACAGACAATAGCCTGTGGTTTAGGGCACTACCCTGGTGTGCAGAGATGTGGTTGAGAGCCAGTCTCTCAACCTGAAAAGAGCCTACCACCCACTTCTACTTCCTCTGTGGTTGCTTTCCTGATGCTTTTAAATAGCTCGGTGGTGCTTAAGGGCATGCTCCTGTCCTCTCATCTGAAACTTCAAAATTGCATGACTCCTTTCCTTGGGAGCTTGTGAAAGGAATGACTTTGTATCTTGCTTCTAGAGAGGCCTGAGGGTTTTACAACCCTTTTTAATAACATAGGTACCTCTTGAGCTTCCAGGAATAGGTGACATCAGTTTAAGGTAGAGCCTTCACAACTTTCTTACCTGTTAGGTTAGATGGCTTCCTGCTTGCTATCCGAGTTATCTTACTTTCCCTTATATACCCAAATATGTTGCAGCCATGCTCAAAATTCTCCTGTGAGTCCAATTTGGGCTTCTAGACTCATATGGGTTAGTAAATCTATGATGAGTATAGATTTTGAAGGGATGAAGGCCAGAATTCAGCAAGAGTAAGGACTTCCAGAGAAGGTCTTTTGGGTTTAGGACACAATTTGAGTCTGGTTTGATTCAGTTGTCCAGTGTAAATGTTTTTTCTTTGATGAGATGCTTTGCAACGTCTGTTGCATCTATACTTGGTTAGCAGATGCAAGGAGGCTGGAAAACCCATGTCCTGCATAGGCCCACGTCCTGGAGTACCTACTGGGATATTTTAAAACAGCTCAGTACTATTTGCCTCTGCAGCTGAACTGAGCCCAGTAGAGTCCTAAGACTATTGTTGCTTAAGCTGAATGTGGTTATACTGAGAAGTGGGAGGGAGGGGTTATTTTAATGTTTTTCAAAGATATTTCAAAGCAAACCTGCTTTTTGGGTTTTTTTTTTGTGTTTTTAATATCTAGCTTGATAATTACAATTTTCATTTTGCAGCTGCCCCAGATAAAATCTGGAAGGTTAGCTTGAGTTAATGGCTTTCTGGGAAGAGGGGAGAAAGTTCATCTTCTGGTTTCTCTTGTGCATGTTAATAATGGTGTGGAGCTGTGGGGCAAAAATTCATTACTGATTGTAGCTGGTATCGAAATGCTGAGTGGTAGTGCCACTTACAGAGCAGAACTGACTGAGGAAGAAGGAAGATTTTCTCTGATAACTGATCCGTATGATTCTATCTCCAGTAAATTGGTTCCAGAATTGTGTTTAAATAGCCTCCATAGGAGACATACAGTAGTATTTATTTGGTGTGGGTGATCTGTTGGTCCTAATTTTTCAGAGGGCATTGCTATAATGCTGTGGAAACTGGGGAGGGAAACAATGGCAAGGGGAAAATTCTATAACATTTCTCAGAGTTGTGAAATCTCTTCATATTTGAGAAGGCTAGACTGTTAAATTTGTTATGTTGTATTTCCAGGAACAGTCTAATTTTGTCTGTTACACTTTGTCCCACCCACATACACACGGTCTGACTCCCTGTGCTGTATTGCTCTGTAATTGCAGTGTTTTGCTTCAAGGATCATCTGTAGGCAGTTGGCGACTTCTTCAGATACAGATTTCATGATGGATATTGGCATCTTTAAAAGCTTCTGGGAATAAGTCCTCTCCCTAATAATTGATGGTGGCAGAGGAAATGGGTTCTGATATTTTGTAACCGTTTTCCCTATGTTTTTATTATTAAAGCATAAAAGCCCTGTAGGACTGACTGGAACACTTCCCTCACCCTCTCACAAGGCTGTGCTGCAGCAGGGCTCTGTAACACCAATTACTGCGGGGACAGTTTTGCTGTTCCAGATGAGATTGTGATGGGGGTGTTGGGAAATGAGTCTCGCTCAAAATGTGTTTTATGCTCTGAATACAAGAGATTGTGTTACTATAGTGCAATGCTTAGGTCTATGGGGTTCATGTTTTTAGTTAGTGAAGGTGAAATCCATTTAGAATTTTTTATCAACGTCTCTTGTATTCGACAGGAAAACAGAAAATATTTCCTGATCTTGAAGTATTTTGGGACTGTGTTGCCTGTAGAACTGATGTGTATTTCCATAACTAGATAATCTTACTGCTTTTATTAATTTTATTTTTTTCCCTGAAAGACAAGGACAGAGCACACATATTAGAGGTCCTACACGTACAGGTAATATGTTTGTCCGTTTTTATACTGTGAGACAGAAAATGATTGGGGTCTGACTACTTACGCCTTTGTTTTACAGAGGTTTTGATTCATTAAGGCACAGACAGTATCATGTTGTCCTTTACTGAACTAAAAGTAAAACTGCCAAAAAAAATCCCCTTTTGTTCTGCTGCTGAGGAGCACTGTGGGCTGCCAAATCCTGACAGTCTGAGTCACCACAATTGTAATAAAGTGTTTGTACTTTGGCGGTTGCTGTTATTCAGCGTCTTCTAAGTTATTCATAAGGCAAAGGGACACCTACAGGTTTAAAATACTACTTTTAAAAGAAATAGTCCATGTTTATAAAGAAACAACATTTTCAATAGGGAATTAAATAAACTGTGGTAACACTTCAAATCTTCTAAGGAGTATATGGTTTATCTTTAAGAAATATGCTTATATACATATATTTAACAAGTTCCATGTTTTGTGTAATAGCAATGCTAGACTTCAAAAAATGATGGGATAATTTTAAACTCCTTACTGAACTCTGCTGTTTTGGCCATCTGATCTGACCTGATAACAATCTGATAACCAGGCAGACTGCTTCCTTCCTAAAAAAAACCAAAAAAAAAAAGAAAAAAAAGTTTTGAGGACAGGGCCTCTGACCCTGGAAATGCTTATCTACATTTTAACTTTGAAGTGTGGGCTGTGACCCAGCAAACATAGCTCATGTAATTGAATTCAGTTGTTTTCAGCATAATTTCCAAACAAAGTAGTCAAAGTTTAAGTTCTAGTAGTAAAATTAAGTTGTAATAGTCAAATAAAACTCAGAATGAGGGCCCATAAAGAGCTGGAGGAAAGCAGGGTGGCTCTGACTCAGGGATGGTACCTGTAAGGCTGTCAGGTGTGTTCCCAGACTCACAGCAGGTGTCCTGCCTGTGGCCATATGCACACTGTGGTGCTTTGGCTGATGGATGCTGCTGCCTGTGCTTGGGTGGGACATGAGAGTACTTACAAATTCTTGATCCCATCACCTGTGCATGGAGAGGAGGTGTGTTTCTTTATAATTTCTCAATACTATAGCTGTTTATGGATGTGAGTCCTCATATTGTTTAGTATTAGTTATTGAGGCAGAAACAATGATTCCTTTCTTTCCATGGATAAAATAACAACAAGGCTTTTATTCTTGATACATAGGGAATTTTGTATGTTATTTACCTTTCCCTAACATTAAGCTAATGAAATTTCCACAGTTCTCTCTCTTAAAAAAAGCGACAGATTTGCTAAACTGGATTACTAATAACTTTCCCAGCTTCCATCTTGTAGAGCTGCTGAGAAAAAGGATCGAGGTGGATGTGGGTGGTAGTCACTGGGGCAGTGTGGGACACGTAAATTCTTGCAGTAGAAAGTACTATAATTTTATTGCTGCTCAGTGTCATACTATCACTACAGCTGTTTCCCAAAGAAGAGGTTTTCCTGCTATTGACAGGACATTCAGACAAAGGAAGGAGATGGTAGATAAGCAAATGCAAATATATTACATGCCTTCTATCCTTTGGTTTCTAATGCATGCTGCGGTGACGAGTTCAGCGTGAAACACTCAGTGACATGTAATTATATATGCATTAAGTGGAAGCTGATTCATAGTGTCCCTCTCTGAGAGTACCTATCCATAAAGCACTGAGGTAGGGATGCAAGAGGAGCAGCACAACTCTGGGCTGCTTAATTCATGTGGCAGTGCAGTCCTGCTCAGCTGCTGACTTCCTTTCTCCTTTTTTTTTTGCCCATAAAAGGAGAAAAGTGCTGCCATATGACTCGCTTTAGAGAGAATCACAAGATGAGGTTGGGGCCAGAGGGAGGGGGGCACGGGGGGGGGGAAATTATTCAGGTAGCTTTGTTTCTTGTACGTGGTACAAAACATTCTGCTTTCTGTGTTTAATGTGGTATTACTAGCAAAGTATGTGGTAGTATTTCCTTTAACTGACATTGAAATCAAGCATTTCATTCTTATAATAACTTTTTTTTTTCTTTTTTTTTCTTTTCTGCATGGATGAGAGATTCTGAAGGGAAGGGATATAAATGAGTTTGGAAAGGAGATAACTTCAGTTCTTAGGGATTAGGCTATCCTTCAAACCTGCAGACACTTTCCTGCTGGTTGTTAAGGAATGACTGTATGTGGTATTCTCCCATCTCGTGCCAGTGACTGTAGGTAGGCATGCCTGAATTCATTGCTTAATTTTGCACTGTTAAAATCTTCATCTCCAGTTTTTCCAGAAAACAGGCTAATTGGGTGATACTCTGAAGACTTGCTCAGAGATCAAATCTGGACAGCTCTGTGCCTTTTCACAAAACGTTTGAGCTCTCTTACTCTGCAGTCTCAGTGACTCTCAGTGTACAATAAAGCAAGAGTTCCTTTGACATATTCTGACAAAAAGCATAGCCCTCCCACTGACGAGGGTTACAGTTTTAGGCAATTAGCAACTTTAAAGAGTTCCACCCAGTTTCTGGCATGGGTTACTAGGTGGTGTTTGATTCTACATCAGAGTGCAGAGGAAGCACCAGGATGGTCAAGTCCAACCCATGCTGCCAGCTAAAGTCCTGTGTGTGTGTGTGTTCAAAGCCCTCTCTGAGTCAATGTTTCACAGTATTGATCGGCTTGGATTTAGTCAGCCTTGCACGTTCCCTTTATTTACTGATGCTGTGAAGCGATTTGACATGGGGGCATATAAATCAGATGTCTCTCTTCTTGCTCACTCCAACACAAGATGTTTTAGAAATCACAGCAAAATAGATGTGTCTGTGCAAACCAGACTTTTTTCTTTGACAACTATGAAAAATGGAGATCTTCAACCAAAACTTGTACTTTCATATGAATTGAAGCATTTTGTCAAGGAGTCCAAAGGGAGCTGGAGAAAATTAAGATCTTAGTAATGAACAGTCATTTCCTATATTTCCTAGCATCACCATTTTCTAGTAGGTATCCTGGGAAAAGAGCAAAAGGACCATACTAATTATGGATCTAAAGTAATTTTTTCTTTTTTTCTCTCTAGCTGTTGTTTTTGGGGATTTTTTACATCAGAACTAGGGTGTAGGCCAAAATCTTTGAAAAACAGATGTCTGTCTCATGCCTGCAGTGTTATCATCACTGGCATTTAATAAATTTTTTACTTCACATATGTGGGTGGGTTTTTGTTGTGTTTTAGACTTTTGGTTGTTTTTCTTGAAACATCTGATGGTTTTATGGTTTATTGGAGTAATGGTCTTTAGTTGAATGTTGATGTCACTGTTGAGATACATTTGTCATCTTTTCATCTCTTTGGAAGGCTGAAATTGTACCTGTAGTTCAAGACACTACAATTAAAGTATTCACTGGTAAATCAGAGTGTAGGAGTTCATCTGGGACTATTAGGTTGGAGCAGATGGTTATTAGGTGGATTATTAGATGGACCCACTGGACCAGATTGGCAGCTGCTATCCCAACAGTTATAAATGGGTGCTCAAGGTTTTACAGAGTAATAAGCAGTTTTGTCAATACTGAGGTGGGTTGACCCTGGTTGGATGGCAGGTGCCCACCAAAGCTGCCCTGTCACTGCCCTCCTCAGCTGGGCAGGGAAGAGAAAACATAATGAAAAGTTTGTGGGCTGAGATAAGGGGAGAGAGAGATCCCTCATCAGTGACTGTCATGGGCAAAACAGACTTCACTTGGGGAAATCAGTTTAACTTACTACCAATCATATCAGAGTAGGATAATGAGAAATAAATCCAAATCTTAAAACACCTTCTCCCCACCCTACTCTTCTTCCTGTACTCAACTTCACTGTCAAATTCTCTACTTCTTTCCCTCAAGCAACACAGGGGGACAGATAATGGAGGTTGTAGTCAGTTCAGCCCACCTCTGCCACTCCTTCCTCCTCACATTCTTCTTCTTCTCCAGCATGGGGTCCCTCGCACAGGAGACAGTCCTTCATGAACTTTCCTAACATGAGGGCTTCCCATGGCCTGCAGTTCATGAAATGCTCCAATGTGATCCCTCCCTCAAGATGCAGTCCTTCAGGAACAGCTTGCTCCAGTGTGGGCTCCTCTCTCCATAGGCCACAGGTCCTGCCAGGAGCCTGCTCCAGCAGGGGCTTCCCACAGAGTCACAGTCTCCTTCAGACATCCACCAGCTCGGGGATGGGGTTCTCCATGGGCTGCAGGTGGATCTCTGCTCTGCCCTGTGCCTCCATGGGCTGCAGGTGGATCTCTGCTCTGCCCTGTGCCTCCATGGGCTGCAGGGGCACAGCTGCCTCACCGTGGGCTGCTGATGGATCTCTGCTCCAGTGCCTGGAGCACCTCCTGCCCCTCTGGCATTCACCTTGGGTCTGCAGGGCTGTTGCTTTCATGCTCTCACTTCTCTCTTTGGCTGCTGTTCTGCAGCAATTTTTTTCCCCCCTTCTTAACTCAGTTATCCCAGAGGTGCTGCCACCATCACTGATGGGCTTGTCCTTAGCCAGTGGTGAGTTGTGTCATTCTGTCCTGTTCCCCCTCACTGCCCTCCCCACTACCAAAACCTTGCCATGGAAACCCGAAATACAATACCATTGCACTTAAGACTCCAAGGTAAGGAGTTGGCACTGAAGATGATGATCTGTAGGTCAGCAGTTGTGAAAGGGTTTTATGTTTTGGTACTGTCACGATGATTTTTCAGTCCCCTATGACACTGCATAATCACATCTATACAAAGTTTTACACACAGTAATTCTGGCCAAGTACAATATTTACATCCAGATTTGTACCACATTAGTTGTGTTTTCCTTTGGAAGGCTTTATGTGCCTCTCTGGTGTTTACAAGAACTTCTTGATTGTGTTCCTTTTTGAGAAAAATAAGGGCAAGTGCTTACAATTCAGGTTTGCATGAAGTTTTTTTAAGTCATTAATTTGATTTCTGACTTCAACAAAAGAAACAAATTTGTGAAGACATACATAACTTTGTGAATTATCGAAAAAAAAGATTTGTTCTTAAAATGCTTGTAAGCATTGATCTTGTAAGATGAATTTCTTCCCTGCCTATCACCACGATGTGGGTGAAGCTTGGAGAAGCAGAGTCTCAGCTGTGCATTGGGATGCAGTTGATAGAGCTATGCCCACTTCATACCAACTGACAGGGCCAATGTTCTACTGGCAGCAATCCAGGCTTGCCGAAATTAAGAAATCAGATGCTCATGTTCAGTCCATCTGAACACATTAAAAAGCTCCAAAACCTAGAGAGTGCAAATTTTCACTTGTGTTGCCTATGACACCTGTGGAAACACAAATGCTCAGCTCTTATGTTTATGTGGTTCTGTTCCCCTGATCTGAAAGCAACAACCACCTAGGTGAGGGTGACTTGTTAATTCTGAAATGCATTTGGCTGGTTATGGAATTAACTTCTAAAAATTATGTTCTCCAGAAGCAACTGGGTACTGTATTTGTGATGCACGTTCATAGTAGGAACTAAATGAGAAGTGGATATGGCATGCAACTCTACTGTTACATTTTTAGTACTTCTCATGACACAGCTTTGTTCTATGCCAACTAACACTCTCCCAGATAATGCCCAAGCATAGTTCTGGGGTTAGGAGACACGATGGACCATTTCCAAAAGGCTGTTTGGATCTGGCCAGGCTGTATGAAGGAGTAGAATTTTAGTTGTCCAGCTACAAGCTGTGACATGTTTGCTGGTTCCAAGCCCAGAACGTGGCTGTGTGCCCTGGTCTGTTTTATTTTTTGACATATATGTGGCCACAGATCCTGCTTTCCAGGAAGCTGGGATTCAGCAGCTTCTTTGGGAAGGCAGTGGCAGCATTGTCACTGTGTGCTTAGGAAGGTAGAAGAAAAATTCTTTCAAGCCTGGAAGTGAGAAGCTGTCTGGAAAGCAGGAAAAATAAGCCAGAGCAACTTAAAATCATAGAATAATTGAGTTTCATTTTTTTTTAATAAGACAAGCCCCAGGGAATACACAAGTATAATCAGCCATTTTGAAAGCACTTGTTTTAAAAAAAAGAATATATTTGAAGAATTATGGCCTGGCATTTTAAATCAAAATGAATAAACTGAATGTTAAGCAGATGGCATCTACAACATCCTCAACCAGAGGATGTATATCCTGGCAGTAGAGTAAAATTTATCCCTGGCCTAAGCTTTGCCTTCTGTTAGCTAAAGGAGCAGTAGCAACATGCTAGTGCAAACCTGAGTTGGCATGATCCTTAGCTTTTCCCTGGGGAATCCCTGTCTTAAGCAGATGTCTCAGCCCTCTTCTTCTAATTGTCTGTTTGCCTCCTGTCAGGGAGGTGCAAGTCTAACCTTATATTTAGCAAAAACTGTAGGGTGTGAAGTTTTGTGTGTGGGTGTTTTTTACTTTAAGCAGTGTTAAAGCTATTAGCATCCTAATGACTTAACAGTGTCTGGTCCAACAGACAGCTCAAGGGTTGACTCTAGTCAGTAGAGCACAGCCATCTGTCTCACCACCTCGCTTCTGCAGGACACGAGGAATAGCTGCTGGGATGGCATAGGCTTCTTGGTAACCTTGTCATGTATTTCTCCACCTGGAAGTGGTCCAGCAATCAGAAACTGAGCTCCCAGTCCCCACACTGACAGTGACAAGGCTGAGTGCCATCCCTGGGCTGGGAATTCCTGGTGCAGTTTGTGCTTTGAGGGTTGTGTGGGGAGAGAATTGGAAGTGCAGGTCAGGATGCTCTAAGCCCTGAATTACCTATATTGCCATTGACATCTCTCGCATTTTTCTGCGTAATATTTAAATAGTACTGGCTTGGTAGTAGAAGTTTTAATGATTCTGTGCTTTTTCAGTTTACACATAGATGTGTTCAGCTGCTGCTCCTTTTTTGTATTTTAAATCAGAATAGAATTCATTGCTTCATTTTGGAACTTTTACTTTCTACTTCTTGAGTAAAGGACTTTAAAACATGAAATAATGTTGTGGTTGCATATTTAGGATTGAGAGTTTGACCTCTGATGCACACTTCATCTCATTTAACTCTTCTCTTTTGCCTTTGAACTACATTATGTATTCTGTTCTGTAATGCAGCTTCACTTAACTCTTTATTTCCAAATAGAATTAATTTAACATCTTTGCTATTTATGCTTACTTGAATACTGATTGTACAGCCTTAATTATTTCTTACACAGCAGGAAACTTTCAAAATAGCAGCTGTGTTTTTCCTTAAGTCAAATTGGTTGTGAACTACGACTGCTCAAATCCCTAGGTGGATAATAAGCTTTATTCCCAGCAGGTCCCCCAGACTACTACACTGAGGGAACTGAACTGACTCCCATGTTTCATTGTATAAATGCATTTTAACTTGAATAAATTGACTTGCTGGATCTTGCCAAAGTAGTAAAAGAGAATTTTCTCTTTCGTGTTAATATGTGATACCTCCTTGTTAATATCCTTCCCTTAAAGCAGCATTAAGGTTTCTACTAAAGTAGAAAAGAGTGCCTTATTTATTTCAGTCCATTTTTATCAGGCTGGTGTTTAAGAAATGATCACTTTACTTTCTTTCTGACTCACAAATTCTCCCAAGGACAGGAGCAGTTGCTCATAAATATGTTTCTTCACCCTGTGGTTATGTAACAGTGTTGTAAGGAGTATCTTGATATTTAGTTATTTTCTAAACTCATTAAATTGTTGTTCCTCTTCATTCCCCTCAGCTTTCCTATGGAAAACTCTTGATACCAATCTTGGGGTGTTTATCTCCACTTTAAAAGGAGTATTTTAAAGATATGAAACTGGAAACTCTAAACTTTTCAGAGTAGTTTATCCTCCTTCCCTTCCATGGCATTGGCTTTCCCACTCAATGGCATCTCAATCCAAATGTGATACCTCAGTGAACTTGCCTTGCAGCCCATTCCGTGCAGTTATTGCTCACGAACAAGAAATGCTTCCTGGCATCTGTTCGTAGTCTTCTTTTTAATGCCCCTTTCATACCTGCTAATCACATTAACCCTGTGAATTACACTGACATTGTTTTTACATCCCGTTTGATTTTGTGTTTCATTTTGTTTTATACTGAAAGAAATTTAGATATCTGAGATAACTTCTTTAAAAGATTAAAAAGCAGACTTCCAGAATGTTGTGTGTATTTGATTAAAAAGCTAATTCAGTCGTAGTTACTACTTAAGTTGTGTTGAGGGATAGCTATTCTGTATAAGTTGCAAAAGTTTTGTAATTTTATAATTCAGCTGAAAAGGAGGTTCTCCTTGATAGTTGATGGGTTTTTATTTCCAAAATTTAGTTTTTCTATATAAATGTAATCAATGCTGGAATTAGAGAGTCTTTCAGGCCTGTCATTTTTTGTTGTTGTTGGGTCAAAAGGTAAGGGGACAAAACAATGGTATTTAGAGCTGGGTTTTGCAGTCCTGTAGCACTGGAGAGTCAGAAGTTGTCTCTTACTACATCACTTCTCTATGGGAAAGGGTGGGTTTCTGGGTTCTGTGAGGTGCTGCCAGTCCTTTCCCTGTCCTGAGGTGTTCCTGCAACAGTAGTTCACTACCCTGGTGTGTGGCAGTATGAGATTAATTGACCTTTGGCTCTGGGAGTAATGCACAGTAGAAGACACCTTGCAGAGTGCTCTTTGCTTTTGAAAAAAGGGAAGTTATTCTCTATTGAAGGCATTTAAGTAACTTTTCTGATTTTTACTCAGTAATTAAAACTGTTTCATTGATAACAATCCTTTTAAATAAATTTTAAAATTCACAGATTGCAGCCTCTGTCTAAGTATTGGGAAGGCTCTGGATCATCCTCAACAAGGTAAGAGTCAACTCTAGTACTTTCAGGCTTGCACAGAACAGCTGTTGAGCAGATTTGAACATCATTAATGATAAATGAACACTCAGCCCCCCTTGAATACCATCCTTTATGCAGTTTTATTCTTGCACCTCACTGATGCTTTCAGAATGCTATCTGGGCATAATATTCTCGCCTTGAGGTTTTTATTTGTTTGCTTTTCTCATTATAGAACAACAATTGAGAATAATTCTTCCCATGTACTTTTTTCATTTACTCCACTGTTTGTTTTGAGTCATTTCACTGTTATTGTTCTGGTCTGGGTAAACCCTTGGGACAGAATTGGCTTAGGCAGAGAGCAGGATTTGTTCACATCCCTTTTGAAGTCCTGGTTCTGTAATTTTTATGGGTCTCCTACTGACATTTTTTTTTTTTCCAAATCTTGACCAAGTTCCCATCAAACTCTCTGAAATATAAGTTGTAAATACCATGCATTGCTACAGAACTGGAGAGAATTTGCAGCCAGCAGCAAAGTAAAGCAATGCTAAAAAAAAAATGTTTTTCCCCTAGAGAAAGGGAGTTTCCTGATTTGACTGGCTACTAATTGGTACAAAGATTTGTTTACACAGAGGAGCTATTGCTAATTAGTTCCCTGTGTGGGTGTTCTACTGGGAAATTAGTGTTACATTTTGATATAATTTAATCATCTTTTTTAATGAATTGTTACAATTTGCAGTAAGGAACATCTTTTTAGGAAAAAAACGAATCTGCCCTGCACCACCCCTGAGTTTCAAAAGGTAATTCCTCTCCAGGCGGCAGTCAAGGTTACTATTTGGAAATTAAATGAATAAAAATCCATAATTAGATTAAACCCAGTTTTTAGTCACATGTTTATAAATATAGCTCCAGAAACACAACCATGTGTTTTTCAAAGCCAAAACTTAATTAAGCTGAATTAAGCTGATTTATGAACCGGATAGCTTGACCTCTGAGATTGTGAGGACAGTGAAACTGAATATTTGGGAAGAGTGTTTGTGTAGTTACATTAACATTATTGAGGTTATGGTCAAAACAGAAGTTCACTTCCAAGCTTTTCTGTGGGGAATTTATTTTCCTTTTTACCTTCACTATTATTTTGGGAGCAAGCTTGCACTTCTCTTAAGTTATTTTATTTAGAGAGTTGAAAAAGTAACATTAAAATAGCTGTCCTATAGAACCTTATGAAGGAGCCGGTCCCCTTGTTTTTCTAGTGGCCTCCCCTGCCTCAATACTTGCAAAATGAAATGACCACTATTGGGCATTTAAATTACATTCTTTATTTCAGTAGTTTCAAAAGATTGGAAAATTATTTTCTGAATTTAGAACTGCTTTAACTGGACTTTTTTCAATATAAATATTGTTTTACATAAATATAGCCTTTATACTAAATTGCTAAATGTTTTGGAAATCTATTCCTATTTCCATGATTTCATTATTATATCTTTTAATTCTTAATATAATGCATACCATTACCAGTGCACATTATTTTCCTTTGGCTGTACCAGTCTTAGCAACAGCTTATTATAAAATCCAACTTAAATTGAATCTGTTCAGCAGAATTATATGGAATAAAATCTAGTTTGAATACCTGATCATTTCAGCCCAGCTTCATTTTTAATGGTATTACTACAAAAATTTTTGGATGTTACAAATTTCACTTTGAATAGAATAATTTCCATTTCTCATGGAAATTTCTTTTTTAAGCTAGAAAGTTGCATTGCAGAATTGAGATAGGGAAGAGCAAAGTGATCCCAAGTGTAATCTTGAATGTTTTTCATGACAGACGGACGTTGAATGTTTAGCATCACCTCTTTGGATTTTTGAATGTGAATTGGAACCACTGTATTTCTAGGTAAGACATAACCGAGTGTTTGTGTTAAGCACCCCCTTCCTTTTATACCTGAATTGTGGGAAAGCTAAAGAGTGCAATATGCTGGACTTTGCTTTGTGCAATGCTTATGTATTTGTTGAATTAGTGCAATGTTATTTGAGATTTTAAGTACTAATAGTTCATTTGTCCTAAATTTCTATGTTCTCTGAGAGAAACCACAACAGCCACTCTTGTATGGTCAGTATACGTACAGGACTGAATTTTGTGATCAGGTGTATAGTTGTTCTATTAGCTCATTGTCATCTAGAGGGGTAGGTGAGTGCTGTCTGCCCCTTCTCTTGCATCAACACCTTCACTCAGCAGGATATGCTGGTTTAGGGAATTTGCTGCTGAAAATCTGTGGGATTGCAAAGGCTTCCCAGAGGATTACTTTTCTGTCAGTTTAGACCTCTGCATCAGCTCACTGCAGATTCACACAAGTACTGATGTCAGTGCAAGGGAATCAGTGCCAGTACCTGCAGCAACAAATTGTTTTATTGGCTTTGAACTCCTTATTTCTCTCTGCTCCAAGAAAAGGTTTGATACATGAGGAAGACTATGAAGGGGTTGTGAACAGCTGCAGACTTTAATAGCTGGGGAGAAAGCAGATGGGGATAGAGATGAACTAGAAAGTTTTGATCTGTAGATGTAATTAAGAGAAAATTTGTCACTGAAGATTACCTTCTTCTTAGTGAAATGCTAGAGGTCATGCCAGTCTGGCTTCGCATGTTTTCTACAAAGGTTATAGGGACCAGAAGGGAGATCTCTGTCACACTTCACATGCAGCTGAGTTGTGGCCAGCACTGCACTGGGGCTGCACAGCTGAGAGTCACAGACATCAGTTCTGGTGGTTGTGACCCAAACAGTGCTGTTTGCCAGCCCTTCCTGGACTCCAGGGAAACGTGAAGCAGACAGAACATTTGATCTGGAGTGCTTTGCAGCATGCAAAGCCTAAAATCTGAAAGGCAATAGTATCTTAACTAGTAGTTGTGTGGATATTAAGTATTGTGGATAGTAAGGCTGTGCGAGATGGTGGCTTTGATCCAGTGGTTTCTCAGAGAGATGGAAGCCACTGGGTATGGAAGGGATTCTTTAAGCTAACCCTGCTTTAGTAACAGTGCATGCTGTCATTAATTCAGCTTGCTGTGAGAGGCATCCAAAAAGTGATGCTGTGGGCAAAAGCCTGCAAAAACTTCCATTTGTTATAGGTGAAGATAAGCCCAACATGGCAGCAGCCTGACTGGGTTTCTGTCGAAGCTGGTTCACAGTACCCAGGTGAACCCAGGGCAGTCTGTCAAAATAAAGGTGTTTGCTGGTCATGTGGAGGTTTGTTCAAAAGAAATAAAGCCACCTGCAGAGGTGGAAGGTGTAGAGATTCATCACTTTAAGGTCACAAAGGATGTGGAACCAGCGTAGCTGACAGACAGCGATATTCCTGTTTCATTTCACTGGATGGCTGAACAAACCCAGGTCCAAGGGACGAAGTGGATGGGAGGGGTGGCAGCAGAGACTTCAGATGAACAGCTGCAGCCAGAGCTTGACAATTTCTGCAGTGTAGAAAATTATTCTCTGTTTTAAACTACTGATGTGAACTTGTAAGGACTGTATACATAAGCAGCAAAGCTATTTTGCTTATTTTATTTTTAGGTTTTATTTTCTCCATTAAAAGAGCTTCCAGCCTTCTATTTTGTTACAGTCATATGGGATTTGAAATAGGAATTATGTATATGACATACTTATTAAATTTTATAATAGCACTTCAACTAAAATTAATGGCCCAGGATGATCCTTCTGGGCCAGAGAGGAGAGAAACTCAAAAATGAGTGCTCAGCATGGACTTATCTACTCCACTGGGGGGGACTGAGATGAGTTGAAGGGAGATCTTGGAGGCAGCACAAATAGAATGAAAAGGAAGAATAAAAGGAAAAATGGTAGGAGTGATGAATACTCTTGGTGTATTAGAAGACACAGGAAATGAGGAGAAAAAAAAAAGGGAGTGAAATGAGGGAATAGAGATTTGTTAAATTATGGGCTATTTCATATTTATTCCATAGAAAATTAATATGACTGCAGTGTGGTTCACTTTTATTAAGTTCATTGGTAGGAAATAATAAACTGGTAGGAATTACACCCGGTAAGAAAATTAGTATTTTGTTTTACCTGCTATATTTGTGACGTCCTCACTGTTTGCTCTTTGAGATCTTTTACAGTTAAGACTTTTTTTTTTCAAAATGAAACCCTTAAATATGACTTCACTGATCTTAAATATTGGCTTTTTTTCATACTGGCAAAATACAAGCCGTAGAAGCATATGAAGATTTTTTTTTGTAAAAGGAAAGGTTCTGAAAATCAAATCTTAATATAAAAGTGACAAGCCAGTAATAAATTTTAAATACTAATGCAGCAGAAGCAATATTTTGTGCTCTTAGCTGTGAGCTGTTTGAGCTGTGCTGGGAATTTTACATGATAAGGTTTTAATTTCTGTCAGTGCAAAGAGAAAGACTGAACCTCGTACACTATTTTTAAATGGCCAATGTCCCTTACAACTTTTGAAAGGTGTGACATGTATTATTGCTTTAATTCTCCAGAGTTTGAATGTTCTTATCAAATTAAATAATTGTATAACTGTTTTCAGAAGTGTTTTGTATATACATGTATATGGTGATCTATTACTGTTGCTTTTTTAAATGACCTTGGGAGCAGGAGCACATGGGGTGGGAAGAGAGTAAACTAGTTTTCATTTTCAGTTTCCTGTTTTCTAAGAATACATTGGAAAGTTTCTTAGTTAAATAATATCATAACAGACAGTTGGAAGACAAACTATGATGATTATATTCAGGTCTTCACGTGGTAAGTATGTTCTTAAAATAGTAACTGCTTGACAAGAATTAGGCATCATTTTCTACCAAAAGTAGTGTGAACTGTTAAGATGAAGTTAGCGATGCAGGGAGAGCAAGATCAAACATTTAACCTAATCCAGACAATTAAGTTGGATGCCTAAAGTAGGCTTCACTAACTGCTTGAAGATTGATGCTTAAGTGCCAGAATTAATATCTAAAGCTGAATCTCTGAAGTGAATTTGTACTTCACACACAAATGTGTCCTTAGTTTACCTTAGGCCATGATAACTTACTAACATCTCGGCTATCTTGATACAATGAGGAGCACGGTGGTCGTTGAAGTTCAGAATGCATTTCAGACATTTTTTTAGGAAGTAATTAAAAGTTCATAAACAAGATGATAACTTTCCACGCCTGTTGCTGTGCAGTTTTTGAGACTGATTTTATCTCACATAGTATCTTGTATGGGCGTGTTCTGTACGGTTATGAGGAGTACCATGTAATGAAGTTTTCAACACAGACCTCTAGTCTAATTCATTGCCAGGTATTTTACAGATAAAATGCATAAATGTGTTTCAGGGAGAACTGTGAAGAAAAGTACTGTGGTAATTGTAGGGGTTGCCTTGTATTGTTGGCCAGATGTGTTTTCCCAAGAACTGGGTACACTCTCAATCTGGAATTCAGCTTTATGCCAGATTTTGGTCTGTAGTGCTAGACTGTGACTCAGAGCCTAAAATTAAAATGCTTTTCCTGAGTTTTATGTCTTCAAAGAAGGATGGTTTTCCAGCAGGTGTTAATGATGAGATGTCTGCTTATTTACAGACACCTCAAACTTAATGAAGTTTTTGAAATTAAGGGTAAAATTTTTCAAAAGTAGCAAAAGAGAAACTCAGTCACTTCTTCTGAAACAAAGGCTCTAATTTTTCACCAATAGGAAAAAATAAGGCCTTTTGTTATCTCTTTTTTAATAAAAAAACCTCTTTCACATATATTTTTCTTCCATGAAAAAGATTGTAAGCCCTTTTTTTGCAATGTTCACCTTCATTAGCACAACTTGCTGACTTCCTTCCTCAGCTGCAGTTCTTCCTACACTCAGAGGTCAGAAAAGAGCAGGATCAACAAGCCACACATCTGGCTGTCTCTCTTTCCAACTGGAACAAAGAAACAATTTTTTAATGGCTTTTTGAGTTAATTGTAAACAATTTGGTTTTGGAGTCGCTGACTTGCAGCAAATGTTTGTCGTAGGCGGATGTAGGGAAAAAGGACTATGTCCTAATGCAATTCCTCTGTGGCCAGCGAGGAGAAAAAAATCACTTAAAAAAAAAGAAAAGGAATGTCTTGCTCCTTGTAGCACTGAAGTATGCTGAGAATTTTGAGTGCATATATAAGACGTTTCACAAGCTTAAAATATATGTTTTGATGAGGCTGAGAGACAGAAGTACTTGCTCATTTAATTTTTCTGTAATCTTCTATACAGTAATACTGATTTTTCCACCTCCCTTTATTTTCAGGAGCTGTTTATGTATGAACAAACTTGACAGTGATAAAAGACCAGGGACAAACAATAGGAATAGGGAAAAACTATTTTAAAATGAGAGTTCTGTTCTAATACTTTTCTCTGGTATTTATATTGTTCCTAAAGGCATTTTTCCAGTAAACAATTGTCAAAACCCTATACTTACAGTCATTAACCTTTAATTAATATTTTGAAAACAAATCTTTACATAATTAGTGAAGTGTAGTAGTTTTCTTACTTTCCCAATTATTGTAATCTTTAATACTCTCTAGAATCAGGTAGCCTCATATCTAAATTATTAGAATTACCTATTTTTTTTTAAGTGTTTTATCTAAAGTAAACATCTGGTGTGACTTTTATACTTTTATACTTCACAACAGGAAATACTACACTTGTTGATTTACAGCACTTCTGAAACCCCAGCTACTTTTAAAATACCTTGTTGTAGTTTAATGTGTCTTATTTTTAACTCACATTGCTCCCATATCTTGGTTGCTTTGTTTAATAGGTTTGTCATGGTGGTTTTATTTCTAATAAATGCCTTGATCTGAAAAGTAAATTGCTAATGCTGTTTGGAATTATGCCAAAGCTTATGACAAAATTGAATAAAATGAATCGTTCAAAGGAAACGTTTTCCATCAATTTGTTTGTAGGAGGTAAAGTGTGCTGTATTATGATCACTTTTTGTCAAAATTAGGTGTTTGGGTTGCTAATGCCACTTAGTGGATATCTGCCTTAACTGCAGCCTGTTCCAAAGCCAAATCAGGCGCCTGACAGCTCTCTTGATTTGTATATTGGAGTTTTCCTCCTGCCTAGAATATGTTGACTATAGCATGTTTTCAAGAAACTTTTAATTATCAGGTGCATTTTAGGAAGTTTATTACAGCTAGTTCATTTCTTGGATTAAATGCATTAAAATGTAGGAATTATTTATTACAGAATTTTAAACTTAGAGGAAAATGAGGATTTTATTTGCATATTTCGTTTTATTTGAAACATTAAACAACCATCTTGGTCACTTTGCACTGATTCTTTAGGTTAATGAAATATACATTGATACTAAGGGGATAATTTTGGTGGTTTAGGCAATGCTTTGTTTTAACCCTTTTGGTTGGAACAAGCTGACAGTTCAAGAATGGAATTGAAGAGTTGAAAGTAGTGAGTGCCTTTTGTTTGGTGTATCCAAAATGGGAGTGGGATAGGCCCTGCAGTAGCTGGACTTCCTCAGACTTCAAATAATTGGTTAGAGCAGGGTGCGGATGGTGTCAGAGTTGTGGGTTTGATCCCTGTATGGGCCATTCACTTCAGAGTTGAACTTTATGATCCTCTTGGGTCCCTTCCAGCTCCGAATATGCTGTGATTCTCCTTTGGAAGATCAGAAAGGTGAGATAGACATCAAATGTCTGTTCTACCACCGTCATTGAAAGTTATAATTTCCTGAATATATTTTTTTTTTAATAAAGACTCTTTATTGCTAAGCAGTTTGGATGGTAGTATTAATAACTTGTTGTATTTGATACAAAATTTAAATATATTTTAAAAAATCTTTTATCTGATACCAATACATATACACATATATAATTTATATTGTATTTTTTTCTAATATTAGTGTTTTTAAAAAAATCTATAATAAAATAATATCATCCTTTTTGCAATTTAAAGGCTTTTTTTTATGGAAAAGATTTTTTGCACTTTTGAAATGCATATTGATTTAGGTCTTTCTTTTCGGTCCTTAAACTCTGTTCTTTGAACTTTTTTTTGACCTCAGTAAATTTCTGTTATTTCCTGTCAACCCTGATAGTCTTCAATCACTAAGTATTTTTTACCTAATCTTTCAGGATTTTCTGAAGTTTTAATTTATGCTGTTTTTATTAGTAAATCAGTTGAATAATTTGCATCTAAAATAGTAATTGGCTCAGAGGAGAATAAACCAAAATTCAGCTTCCAGACGTATTTTAGTGCTGTATTACAGGCTGTTTAAATTAATGGTGAAGTTTGCACGACAATACAAAGACTTTTGTTGGCTTGTGTAATAATATTTTTTATAAAATTTCTTATCTTCCATTTGTTTACAGTGAAATTAGGAATAATTGCAGGGTTTTATCTGCCTTCTGCCATCCTCCAGTGAACTCATGACATCTTAAGTCATGAGCTAAGAGGAACCTGAGCTGTAGGACTCTTTCTAATGCAGCTGAAGTCACCCAGGCGTTCCACCTGCCCATAGATGGCTTTCAGTCACCAAACAGAAAGCTTTGGTTGAGTCAATGAGTTTAATGTTTTGATTTTGTTACAGTTTTAATCTTGATGTATCTGACATTTTTTTTCTGTAATAAGCAGCCAGTTCCCAGTTCTTGGTTAAACAAGCTCATTTGCAAGTCCCTGTGTACATGCATACAGTGGGTGTTTGCATGTCTGTGTGTGTAGTTTTTATAAAATTTAAGTTTTTCAACAAAGTTTTAAAATATGTTTACATTTCCTATTTAAATAGTTGTTTATAATTTGAAATTTTCTCAGAAACTAATGAATGTTGCCTTTTCAGGGATTTGTTTATTTTAGATGTGACTTCTGTCACCTCCAATGTGAATGTCAAGTTAGTTACAAGTGAAAATGAAACAAGGTTATGCAAAAGTAAAATTTTAAATTTTGCTCTAAACCTAAATATAGTGTATTTTCTATAGTTCCTAATTCTAAAAGGCATGATTTGCCTTTGAAACAGGATTCAGCAAAGGCAGTAAGAAAGTCTTGGATGTGACTGCTTCCTTCCATTTTTGATAGCAGGTAACTGGCATTTTAAAATTAGAGATGTCATCCTGTGTATCTTTTAGTCAGACTACAAAACCATTTCTTCTTTCTCAACTTCTAGGCTGCTCCTTAACTTCAAAAGAAGTAATGTTATTCCGTACTGCTTGAGAAAGTGTAAATAAAACCAGTGTTCCCGTACAGATGGAGAAGACAGGATTGGTGCCAGAGCTGATGTGGCATGTGGCAGATGCTGGGCGGGGATGCCCTGCTGAGAACCCTCACCAGCCTCAGGATCTCACTGTGCTAAGCCTGAGCAGCTCCCATGTGCTGTTCAGTGTTTGAGTGGAAATGACACTAATGATAATTTCAGATGCAGCCACAGTTACTTTTAAGCTAAATTCTGAATTTCAGCAGGAAGAAAGGGAAAGCAATATGATTTGGTTTTTAATATTTGTATTAGTTCTGAAATGTGGTCATTATATTATTGTCTGAATTAGTTTGGGTTTTGCTTGAGCTGTAAGAGTAGAAGAGAAGGTCACCCACTGGTAAAGGAGCTGGAGCCCATGCAGAAATCCAGGCTGACTGTGCAGAGGGAGGTTGGTGCTGTTGGGCTGATGTCAACTGGTGTGAGGGCTCTGTGGCCTTTACTTAGGTGGGAAGGTAAACTATGGAAACAGTCAGGGAACTGGTGCACCTCATTTGTGAGAAAAGGCTGAGGAAGCTGGGCCTGTTTAGCCTGGAGAGGAGAAAACTTGAGTGTACGCTCCATCAGTGTGTGGAGAAGGAGGGGTGTCAAGAGGGTGGACCAGGCTCTGCTCGGTGGTGCCCAGCAGTAGCTCAAGAGGCAATGGCAGAAACTGATGCCCAGGAAGTTCCACCTGTACATGAGGAAGAACTTCCTTGTACGGGTGCCCGAGCAGTGGAGCAGATCGCCCGGAGGGGCTGTGGATTGCTCGGGGAGCCTGTGGGTTGCCCGGAGGGGCTGCGGATTGCCCGGAGGGGCTGTGGATTGCTCGGGGAGCCTGTGGGTTGCCCGGAGGGGCTGTGGGTTGCCCGGAGGGGCTGTGGATTGCTCGGGGAGCCTGTGGGTTGCCCGGAGGGGCTGTGGGTTGCCCGGAGGGGCTGTGGATTGCTCGGGGAGCCTGTGGGTTGCCCGGAGGGGCTGCGGATTGCTCGGGGAGCCTGTGGGTTGCCCGGAGGGGCTGTGGGTTGCCCGGAGGGGCTGTGGGTTGCCCGGAGGGGCTGTGGGTTGATCTCCCCCGCTGGCGCTGAAGCCCGGGGCGCTGCGGTGGCGGCCGTGCGGCAGCAGGGGGTGCTCCCGCGCCGCCCCGTCCCGCGCTCCCCGATCGGGCGCGCTCCGCTTTCCCTGGATCATGGATAATGGATAATGAGCCTCTGCAGGCTCGTGCATCCCACAGGACAGGGAACAAACTGGCATAAGTGGGCCTTGGACCGGCCGCCATCCGCACTGGTCAGTCAGCAAAAAATACATACATACAGGAAAGTGAGAGTAGGGTATAGAGTCACTACGGTGCATCAATTTTACTGTCTTAATAAAAAGTTATTGTGCAAATTTCATTACAATACTAGGAATGGCTTCCAGGAGTGATTAGAATTAATTACTGCAGAGCTTGCCAGGGTCAGTACATGCTTTCAGTTTTCATTTACACTTACAAGAAATCTAAGTTTTAATTAAAAGGATGGTTTTAATTCTGCACCATCCATAGCAGTCCTTCCCTGTTTGTCATTTTAGGCAAATGGTAGACTTGTTAATATACCCCAAAAAAGTTGCAGTGGTTTTAGCAGCTCATGTTGAGGCACAAAGCTTGTTTGCCAATCAATGTAAGTAAAACACATTATTTGAAAATAGATTTACTAGGGAACGTGCTTCTTAAAGTATTAGGTACAATGCAAAATTAAGAATCTCTTTGTGTTTGCATCAATAAGAGGGCTAATGTGCTTGCCTATTAACACAATTTTCAAGGCAGGCTCTTTTGCAGAAAAATGTCATGCACCCCTTCTGCCCTGTATGTCTTAATGAATTGAGTCTTTAATTTGAAAGTATGTGCACTAACAAAATGCTGTCAGAAGGGTTAAAAAAATTACACTGAGGTGATTAAGAAAAAAGGAAGAGTTTTGTTGAAATTTATACTTTTCAGTAATTCCTGCATACTTAAAGGTTAGACTAATGTTTTGGAGAAAACCTCTTATTGTTCAATATTCAGTCTCCTCATCCCTTAACTTGACTGTGAGAGCAGTCATTGAAAAATTCCAGAGTTTAGCAACTTTCTAACCTGCCTTATGTTTAATTTATAGTCCAGTATAATGATTAAATATTTTCTTCTCAGTCTTTCTGCTTACCAGTCTATCTGCATTTTTGGGATTGATTTGCTTTTTTCCTTGAGTTGAATAATTTACATTTGTATTTATGGAATGTCTTCTGGATAGTATCTCCAGCTTATTAAAGTATTTTGAATTATGATCCTATTTTCCAAAATATTTTAATTCCCTTCTAGCCTAGTGCGTATTTTAAAAGAGTATTTTCTTCTTCTTTGCCTGTTACTAATTAAAAGTATTGAACAAAACCAGATCTATACAACTGTTACTGTTTAAAAATACTGTTGTCTTTTTTTTTGCCAGTAAACTGCTGACAGCTGCTTTTTCAAGTTTTCAGTGTTCTAGCAAATTTATGGTAGTAAATAACATTTTCTTGTTCCTCATCTCTAGTGCTTTGTCAAAGCTCCCTCTATTTCTTCAATTCTGCCCTATGCTTATACAGGTATATTGATTTCTGAGCCTCTGTTTTATCTTTCTTGTCCATCAGAATAACCTGTTGTGTATTGTCTTAACTGCTGAGCTTTCTGCACTCCCTTATCCCTTAAATCAACTTGCCAAGAGACCTGTCCTTCCAGGTACCTGAGGTTACTGAAACTGCTTTTGTAAAATCAGTTTAATTTGCTGTTTTCTCCTTGGTTAGTAACCTCCTCTCTTTTTAATTTCTCTTGTATTTTCATCCTTATATTCAGTTATTTCTCTCCATAACTACCATAAAAGTAAAAAATAGCCTCTAGAAATGGCATTACTTACTCCAGAAGCCTGTGCAGATACATGGTTAATTAATCCTCTTGAAGCTTCTTGCCCCATTCTGTCACTCATACACCTCCATACTTCAGCAGAACCTTCTTAAACACTTTCCTAGGTTAGGTGGTCTCTCAGGTTGCTGTTTTGGGATGTTACCTGTTGTTTCTTTTTTTCTGTTTCCCAGACACACATAGAAGTTTTACTTTTTTTCTGAAATCTTGAATACATTTTTAAAATATACATTATCCTCCAGTTTATTTACAGTGGTTTTTGGGTTTTTTTCCCTAATGGAACTCTTGCTATTTCCATCAGCAGCCTTGCAACAGCCTTGTAATAGGTCAGCAAGTTTTCTTATTTTTGTAATGAGATATTAAATAAGACCACTATGACACAAATGGAAATATTTTAAACTAAAAGCAGCAAATCCCTAGAAAGATCCACATTTCATCTTTAATTCCTCAAATCTTAAGCTATTGGTAAATATTGTCAGCCATATCTGTCTTACTTCCACTAATGTCAATATCTTTGATTGAATTAATTGTCTGTTTAGTATTTTAAGATGTTCTTTCACTTCTCTCCCCTTTCCTAGGAAACAATACTTGTAAAGACTGTTTCAGATCCATATCTTATAGATTCTTACCCTCCAAACCATAAATACAAAATGGCAAAATGCATTATATCCTAGATACTGACACATTCAGAACAGATTGCTAGGAAACACGCACTAAGAAATCCAGCCCCTGTAGGATTTATGTTTGACTGACTGAGATTAGGTGTACTGTTTTGGTATTTATGTATTAAAATGAGAAGTGGAATAGAAAGAGAAGAAAGCTAGCATGCAAAGACTTAACTCCTGTTATCAACTGGCACAATAAATAACTGGAAAATAAAATCACTCTGAGGAAAGTTTTTACCATAGTTGTCCAGAGAACTAGAGTGTGATGGTTTTCATCTTGCTTCTCAGACACATGCATTGGTTTTTTTGTGAGTATAATAAAAATGCTCTGTGTGGCATAGTCATAAGGCTGAATAATTGAATAATCGGCAGTGATTTACAGGCAGAAAAGACCTGGAACATTTTTTTTCTTTTACTGATTTTCCATCCAAGAGTCATGTTTCTGATTCTATGTCTAAGAACTTACCTGATGTCGCATACATTTTTCACTCATTATACTCACAAGTGTTGAAACCAGGTACCTTCTCAAATGTTCAAATCATTAGATTGCCAAAACTGAGTGTGTTCTAAGATGGCTTATATCCTTTCTCACTATGAATTTGGTGAGAGATGATGAGGAAAAGAAAACTTTGAAGAGGAAGATGATGGTGTGGCTCTCTTACAAGAGGTTGGAGGAACTTGGTCAAACTCCACTTGGAACAAAATACAGTGGTTTTATTTTGAAAGAAGAAACACTCAAACTAGCCAAACCTGACATGTATCTTTTAAAAGTGTCTCCTTGCTGTGAAAATTGATGAGAGGCTCCATTTATTGTGTACAGAGTAATTATGTCTTTGGTTTGTGTAACGCATCTGTGCAGGCAATGCCATATTCAGACTAGCTTACTGTAGTTACTCTACACTCAGGCAGAAGGATCAAAGTGCAACAGTGCTTTTTTAAAGTCAAATATAATTTTACTCTAATTACTTAATTGGATTCCATTCTACATTTTTGTTGGTGGTTTTTTGTTTGTCTGGTTTGTGTTCTGTTTTGTTTTTTATTATGATCTATGAAAATCCAGATATTTTGGTTGTGCCTGGTTTTTGTTCTTTCATGACGGCTGCTCTGACATTATATACTTTAAAAATATGCAGGAGTTCAAAGTAAATTCAGGTGTGGGGGTTGGCATATAGAAAAATCCCCCCGTTGGATACCTTTTAGGTTCATCTAAGGTAATTTTTTCTTTTACCTTTTAATTTTAGAGAGACTGCAAGCCAAGCTCTGTAATCCTCGGGGCTACAGGTATTAATGTTGGCCAACTCTTTAAACATTTTATGATTAGTGAAAAACATATTTGTCATTACAAAGCATTTATTAATTCCATGTAACTTGCATCACTTTTTTTGTAGGTTTTAATTGTCAATTAAAACCTACAATCTGCATATCAGCAGCAAAAGCTCTTAGCTGGAAGTGTTCCTTAGCTAGGAATTTTAATAAAATGGTTGTTCAAAGAGGGAATGATTCTTTTATCTTGAGTTACTTTCACCTTGAGCAAATTTATTCTCTTATTCCACTCCTCAGTTCTTTATAGCTATTTTCTGGCTTTGAGTTTTGTTGGAGTTTCTTTTTGTCTGTTTATACTTCACCTGCCTATGGAATGTGTGGCACTGATTTTCCTTTGCTTGCGTATTGGTTGCCACTTGGTGGACTTTATGTATGTTATTTATGTTATGAAAACCTTATAAATACAGTGTTTAGAGGCCAGCATTGGGGATAATTTCTTTTTTCTGGAAAATGAATATAGCTTGCTTTCTGAAAAGAATTTGGGTATGTTTTTCTCTTATCTCTGCCTTTCTAGAGAATACTTTACATACTTCATTACCAAATATCTTTGGGAGTTTTGCACAATTAGTACCTCAAACACAAATGTATGACTAATTTTATTTTTTTTCTTAGTATAACAATACATTTTTTAATTTATTTCTAGAATGAAGTCCATAGAGGAATAATATCATTTTTAAAAACTAACTGTATTTGCACAACTGAGACTATTAAAGTATCAGTTGTTATATTTTTCTTCATCGATGCAACTGCAGTTTGTAAGATTTAAACACTTAGCAGTAAAACAACTGAAGATAATAATACCATATCCATGCAAATATCCTCATTTATAAGAAAATTGAAGTGATTATTAAAAAGAAACCTACTGTGGAATTTGATGGGAAGAAGTAATAGAAACAGAGAATCGTTTAGGTTGGACAAGACCTCCAAGTTCATTGAGTCCAGCTGTTGACCTGATCCTGCCAAATCCACCATGTCCCTAAGCATGACATCTATGAGTCTTTTAAATACCTCCAGAGATGGTGACTCTTCCACTTCCTGGGGCAGCTTGTGCAAGTGTTTGACAGCCCTCTCAGAGAACAAATGTTTCCTAATATCCAATCTAAACCTCCCTGGTGCAACTTGTGGCCATTTCCTCTTGTCTTACTTCTCTGCCCTGGTCCCACTGGCCACGCTATTGCTGATACAGGCCAGGTGCCATTGGCCTTGTTGGCCACCTGGGCACACCTGGCTCATGTTCAGCCACAGCTGACCAACACCTCCAGATCCTTTTGCTCTTGGTCACTTTCCAGGCACTCTTCCCCAGCCTTTAGCACTGCAGGGGTTGTTGTGAGCCAAGGGCAGGACCTGGCACTTGGCCTTGTGCAACCTCCTACAAGTGGCCTTGGCCCATCAATGCAGCTTGTCCAGATCCCTCTGCAGACCTTTCCTGCTCTCCAGCAGATCAACACTCCCACTCAACCTGGTGTCATCTGACACTGACCTGAATGAGAGTGCAATTGATCACAGAATCATTTAGGTTGGAAAAGAGCTCCAAGGTTATTGAGTCCAACCTTTGGCTGAACACCATCAGGCCGACTAGAGCATGGCACTAAGTGCCCTGTCCAGTTTGTTGAACACTGCCAGGGCTGGTGACTCCACCACCTCCTGGGCCAGTCTGTTCCTATGTTTAACCACTTTTTCCATGAAGAAATCCTTCCTGATGTCCAACCTGAGCCTTCACTGGTGCAATTTGAGGCCATATCCTCTCATCCTGTTGCCAGTTGCCTCGGGAAAGAGACCAACCCCCATCTGGCTACAACCTCTTTTCAGGCTGCTGTAGAGCGTGATAAGGTCTCCCCTGTGCCTCCTTTTCTCCAGGCTAATCACCTCCAGCTCCCTCAGCTGCTCCTCATCAGACTTGTGCCCCAGACCCTTCACCAGCTCCATTTCCCTTCTCTGGACATGCTCCAGCCCCTCAATGTCTTTCTTGTAGTAAGGGGCCCAAAACTGGACACAGCACTTGGGATGTGGCCTCACCACTGCAAATCCTCTTGTCCAGATCACTGGTAAGTGTTAAATGGGACTGGCCCCAGTACTGAGCCCTGGAGAACACCACTGGTGTCCAGCCACCATCTGGATGTAACTCCATTCACTGCCACTCTGTTCCAGACAGTTTTTCAGCCAGTTCCTGGTGCACCTGTCCAAGCCATGAGCAGCCAGTTTCTCCAAGATAATTTTTTGAGTCTTGCACTTTTGCTGTTTCCTTACGAGCACCTGAACCAACTGTATGAGTGAATATCAGAAAGATTTGGAATCACACTTTTGATCTGAGAGATCTTGAGATTGCTCAGATGCTGGTATATTTTTGAAACCACAATTAATTATTCATGCAGGAAGGTCGGTTCCAGTGCTTTAATGATGCTGATGTGCTTAGTACATTTCCCTCAGACTGTGGACTGGATACCTCCTGTCTCTGCCCACTTAAGGTGTGCCACTAGAAGTTATCATTCTGAATCATCCATTGCCACTCCTGAGCTTGGGAGCCTCTGTTTCTCCTGATACTCCCAGTGGAGTGAAAACACGCACAGCCCTGCTTTCGTTAGGATGATCTAAATGAGGTTAAGCAGTAGGTATTTGCTGATCCAGCTCATTTTGACAAAAGCCTTTCAGACCATGTTTATGTGAGCAGGCAGATTTAGGAAATATTATCTGGCAGAGGAGTACTGGTGAGCTGCAAAGGCTTGAGCTGGTGAATCTGTCCTTCACTAACACAATGTTTTAAAGCTTTGACTCTCTCTTAGATCTTCAGTGTACTACAGTGCTGCTGATGGTGTTGAATTGATACTGATTAAATTAGTCCTGTAAGAGAAGAAATCAGTCAGTACTTCTCTAGCAATTTGTATAGTACTTTAGCTGTCATTAGAAAGTGGTGCAAAACTTCACACTTGAAAATAGTGTAGTTGCTTAAAACAGTGTGTAAGTAAAGATTTTAAAGAAGAGTTGAATAACATGATATTTAGTTGTGGACATTCAGTGTTCAGTTAATAATACTGAGTTTGGGAACACTTACTAAATTTTCAGAAGTGGATTTAAGTATATAATAAATATATTTCAGTATACTTTCAGTATATGTTTGTAAAATCCATGGCAGATTTGTAGGGTTGAATCCTGATTTGTTTTGGAGGGGGATAGTATTTTATATATCACAGCTCAAAAATAAACTGATTGCTTTAGTGGGGTAGAAGGAGTTTATTTTCTCATACAAGGTAATACCTCTAGAATGTTGAAACTAAATCAGTGAAATTTTAGGAACACAGTTATGTGTTGTAAAACCAACCTGTGATATTTTGTTCAAAGCTAAGATTTAAACATGCTACTGGAAAATGGTAAATAAAATGCAAAATGCTAAATGTGCTTTCCTGTTCATTGCTGGGTTATGGTTTATTTATGTCTATGGGCTACTAATTAAGTGATGAGCATCAAAAATCAAGCAATGAGCTTAAAAATGTCAACAGTAGCTTAAAAGCTATTTTCTATATGCTTATGTAATATCTTAGGGTAAGCTTTAATGGTTTAGAAAGCAATAGCGAAAAACAAAATGCAAACATCATTTTCAACATGTCATAATTTTAAAAGCATAGTTAAAAGTTGAAATTTTAAGGGATTTAGACACTAAAGAGAAGCTGCTAGCATTTAGTGTTGCAGCATCAGCAATATTTTTATATATGCATTGAATCTCAGTTCAGCATTTAAACTGATTTTACAGTTAGTAAAATAAAATGCTTTCCAGTTTAATGAAATAGAATTTTATGCTCTTACGTTAAACCTTTGTGATTTGCTTCTGTACCTCAGCTGTTATTTGCATTTCTCCTGCAACCATAGTATATATATTGATCTGCTCAGAGTGTGTGCCATTAGTTACTTTGAAATCTCATTAAAATTATCCTGGAGGTGACTTTCAGTTCCTGAGGTTTGGAGTATGTTATTAGAGTTTTTAAGGAAAGACAGTTTGAAAGAGCCAAGTACTGGGAAGCAGCAAGCTATGCAGAATTAAATAATTCAGTTTGAGGGAAAGATTTGTGTTTATTAGAACTTCCTTTAAGGTGAAGTTTGGCCCTTTAATTCAGAATTAAAAACTTAGTGTTGAATAATGAGTTACACTTGAAAGTGAAAATTTCTTGGAACCAGGTATTGCTTTTAGTTTGTTTTTTTAGGAAACCGTAAAGAAATTACATAAAATCATAAATAATTAAAACATGTTTAGCCACTGCCTGAGCCATATTTTCTAGATGTTGATGTTGAATATGACTATTTTTGGGGTTGATGTGCTTTGAAAATAGATGATGTCAAACCAGAGCCTTGAGGATCACTGGAAAATGCTGCCTGCATGAACACGTGTACATAAGTTTGTGGTAGTGTTCTGTTTCATACTTGTGACCTGAATAGCTGGATCAGTTTCTACACAGGGATTGAAGGAGAGGGAATAAAGTGAAAAACAAGCTAGGAACTACAACAAAAGTTCCGGTACAATACTCAGAAATCTCCCAAGCCGAGATGTGCTGTACTTGTGTAAGAAGGATCAGAGGCAGAGCTTGGGCACATGACCTCAAGCTACTCAATGCAAATGAGGGAGCGTATCCTCAGGTTTTTGGCACAAAGGGTTCCTCGCTGTTCGAAGCATGCTATCAGCTAAACCAGTTCTGGATGCAGTGCAAGCTTTGGCAGTAGAAGAAATGCTTGGATACTCTCTGAAGATTGAAGGCAATGAGGTAAGATGTGGCTTAGAAAGAGCTGAAAGTGAAGAATCCAAGCTGAGTCAGTCATTTAGATTGTGATAGTATTACATAATATAACTTAATCTTTCAAGGTTATGAAAAGGAAAATAAGTGTGTGTACGTTACCGTGTTTCTCTTCGCTGATGCTGATAAAATGTATTATACCAGTGTGATGAAGATGTTAAATTATTGAAGATACAAGTTTTAACACTGCATAAAATCTATTTTGCTCTGTTTGCATGTTTTTCCCCTTTCTAGGCTAATCAGAAAGTCAAACTCAGTTTATAAGTGCTGATCTTGTTCAGAAAGTAAAAGTGTAAATATTTTTCCAGCATATAATGAATGTAACTTTACGAATAATGGGAAATGTTTCTTTATGTTTCAATTTTGTATATGCAAGATGTTGCTAATTACAAAGGGCTTGACAGTCTGCTGACTGGATTTGTTCTGGAGAGAAAATTTTGAAGTATTAAATGCAAAACAAAGCCATTTATTTATCAAAAGCCTTGCTTACATGAAACTGCATGTTCTGAACAGATTATTGATTAAATTTATATCATTTTATGGTATGACTGTGGCTGCTTTGAAATCTCCAAGCCTCACATTACTTTCCTAGGTTTTCCTGATGTAGAAATACATCCTTTATATGCACATAGAAATTAGGGTTGATGGTACTTTTCCTACTGTAATACTTGTGGGAAAACTTGAAAAAAGCTTTGTCTCCTCATGTGGAGTATCAGCCATGTACATGCTTAGAATAATTTTTTATGATCTGATCTCTTAAGTGGGAAGAGAGTTAAACTGAATTGCAGATGAACATCAGATGTGAGCCCCAAGAGCCATGGTTTAGAGTAATGAGAATATTTCTCTTTGAGGCAAAAATCAGTTTTCAATCTGTGTTTTAAATCTAAAATTACATTTTTCTACATCCCTCCAGGCAGATCTCTTTATCCTGATATGTGCTTTTCATGGTTTAATTTTTCTCTCTTCTGAGTAAAAGGTTACGTTTGACCAAGAAAGCTCTACTTTTACATAGTTTTAGAAAAACTTATCTTCATAAGGACTGCACTGGTAAAAAACATTTCTTCAAATCTACTTCCTTTTTATCTTCCATAGAGACTTGCTCTTTGAGAACTGGTCACTTTTCCTCTTGGGAGTTGTTCATAACTTGAAATGCAAAGAATTCCAAGATGATAAAAGATAGGGATAACAGATAAAAAGATAGAGTACAAAACTCCCCTTTTTCCTGTCTTTTTTTTTTTTTTAATGCATGCTTACATTTTTAGAAGCTAAAAAGCTTTTTAGCTGTCCTTTTTGATAGAATTTTATAGTAATATATTATAAAATCTTACTGATTGGAAATAACTAGATTTTTTTTTCCCTTATAGTGAGTTATTTTCCTAAAATGACATGGATTTTTTGCTGAACATTCTAAGACCTCAGTTTTTACTTTGAAATTATATTCAGTAATCTGGAGTCCAGCAGTTTAGAGAATTTACAAATAGAGATGTAGCTCTGAGTTTGTTTCTCCTGCTAAGTAAATAAACTCATAAATATCTGTTTATACACTGGGATGTTATCCTGATGTTTAAATTCCAATTTGTTGAATAGAATTATTTCAGTGTTTATCTGAGGTCTTCCTCTTTCTGCCCCCATGCATAAATATCATGACCATCAAAATGTTTCTCTTGGTCCAGAACTTGGCAAAATGTTGAATACATGATGCAGACTGTGTCAAGCCCTTAGCTGTAAGAGTTTACATGTATAACTGTTTATGATTTTGTTGCATTTACTAGGTTTGCTGGGATGGGTAATCTTCTTAAGGTCCTTACCAGGGAAATTGAAAACTATCCACATTTTTTCCTGGATTTTGAAAGTAAGTTCAAACAATTACAAGACAATGAGAGAATCTTTCCCCTGACTTAACAGCAAACTAAGGAAAAACTTTTAAAATCTAAATGCTTACAGTGTGTATTTTCCAGCACAACCAATCTGTCCAAGTCCTTGTCTCTAAAATCATTTGTTCACTCAGGACTGCTTTTCTCTTCCTTTTCTATTTTTCAGGAACCAAATGGGAAATCTTTTAAAAGTTCTCACTTGCACAGAGCTTGATCAGGGGCCAAATTTTTTCCTTGACTTTGAAAGTGAGCAAAGCTTCTTGCCTGGCTTGCCTTCTTTGCTTATTATTTCTTAATAAACTGCATGTGCTTATGCATCATAAAGCAATTCAAAAGGGATTTGCAAACAAATCAAATTACAATTCAGTAGAATACTGCTTTTTGATTTTTGTAAAACCGTACAAAATTACTTCATTCTGAGCAGAGAAAGGTAGATATGCAAGTAAAACCTTATCTTGAATTAAATTCAAAACATTTATGAGCCATTGTTAAATTTACACATGAATAAACTTGTTCTCAACTTTCTTTAACAAATCAGGACTAAAAAAATTATGATTCTTTCTTGAATGGAAATACATGTTGGAAATAAAAAGCTGAAAAAAAAAAGCAGTGGAGGTAGAACTACTTTTCTGGGATAATAGTTTCTAAAAAGTAGTGAAGTGGTCAAAGTGTATGTGCTTGATTGCATCTCTCTTAATTGCATGGTTATCAGTTTGCAGAACAGTATTTCCCATTCCAGTTTTCTTGCCACATCTATATTTGATTCAAAGCTGTTTTCACTTTTGCTGACTACAGTTTCCCTGCATGTACTTCTAGAGACTGTTAGCAAATCCCTTAATATGGGTTTAATTTGTTTTCACTACATACGTGAAAAGCATTTTCTTTGAAACACTAACAGTGTATGATGTTTTCTCTCTTAATACCTCTATTCTAAAAAAATAAAGAAAAGCCAAAAGTTTAAGGAAAATCCAGTGTTTTAAAATACTTTCCTTTTGTAGCATGGTTTCAAAGAGCATTTCAGGTGATTATACACATATTTTGTCATCTTGAAATAGTTTTGTTCTTTAATCATTTATTCCTGAATTATTTTTCTGAAAAGAGTAACTGACATGCTGTAAGTGTGTATGTCTGTGTACACTCAGAATCACCACTTCCAGAAGTCATTTAGACACATACTTAAATCTCATGAAATTGCTCAAACCTGCTTGCTTAGGTGAGAGCTAGAATGTATGACTGGAACTGTACACGTACCTTAATCTTCTCATCTAGATCTTAATTACCTCATTATGAAAAAACAGTTTTAAATGATGAGAAAAAGGTTAATTAGTTAGTTTGGGTTTAGAAGAAGGTACCATGAGCCATGGTATCTTCTCTGTCTGTAAAATTTGAAAATTTTACTGTCAACCCAGGATGTCAAACTTATATCCAAACCACCACCTAAATTTTTTCTACCAAACTTTTGAGGGCCTTGGCAGTGCCCTGTGGCTTTGCCAAGCTATTGTGAAAGTTTTCAGCTGCTCTGAGCTTCCAGGTTTAATCAGCCCCATTGTGTCCTTGTTGGCAAGAATGTGTTCCTGACCCAGGCTGCAGGCTTGGCAGGAAACAGCTGGCCTGGCAGCGGGGAGCCTTGGTAGAGGTGGTGGTGAGAGGGGGAAATACTGAATTTGTTGCCTTGGCAGCGAAGGTTGGTTTTTATTCCAAAAGCATGTGGCCAAGAACTGAATGAAGCACCCTCTCCCGCAGGAGATGCCAGTGGTTAGGGCACACTAGTAAGGCACATCTACCTGGAGAGGAACAAAACTGTCAGCTCCAAATTTCAGGGAGTTTCATGCTCGTGAGTGAATGTTTAAAAGTTTTTCTCACAAAATACAGTCCCAGAGGTTTTTAGTGGCACAAAATCTGTATTGGCTCAAGGGATGTGACTGAAAAGGGCTGTGGTTCTGTGCTTTGGTCTCCTTTAGCTCTCCTGCTTTTTTGGTCTTCTGGCCATTGTGAAGTGGAAAAGGACTCTCTGAATGCGTGAACACGGGTCAGAGTCTGGTGTGGGCTTGCTGGACGTGTGGCCTTCTGTGGCCTGAGCTGTCAGTTCAAGCTCATGGGTGAACATGATCACTACAGTTGGCTATTCAGAGGATGAGGGGTGTGCTGAGCTGATGTTTTACTGTATTCATTATTTGCATCAGCATATTGCTTTCTAGTCTCTGTGTGCTTTTTCATTAGCTGGCTACAAAAAAAAAAAGAACAAAGAAGTTTGACATCATCTCTTTTCCCCTACTTTTGTGCAGGTGACCACATTGTCAGTTGCAATTCTTTTTAACACCTAAGTTTATTCATCAATCCAAACTGGAAACCAAGTTTTGTAACTTCATGGTCATACTTGAAAAAACTTGAATCCAGCATTAGTTTCAGTTTATGCTGTAGAGCAAAAGCAGTTCTGTTTGGTCCCCAGTAATAATTTTAGTTGAGCAGTTACACTGGGTCTCTGGAGAATAACATTGTCCATGCAGGTGGAAAGGCCTTTTCTTTGAGGGGTATTGCAGACTAAATGCATTCAGCCAAATTACTCTTTTTTAAGGTCTACTGAAAGGTTTACATAAAGAAAAATAGTTTCATCCTTCATAGAAAGTGCACCATATTGCTATTTTACACTTGGATCTTGATGGGAATATTTTTAATCAAACTGCTACCTCTTAGGTTTGATTATATACACCACTTACTTTACCTTAATTCCTTCTTAGCTCTCAGTTTGAAAATAATGTTAGGAAAAGTCTGGCAAATCTTGAGAGTCTGGATTTCAGGATTCCATGGCAAATTCTCTTGAATGGATTTTGTCAGTTCAAGAACTGTTTTGTTCTCTAAATTTTGACCTTATTTAAATTAGTTGCAGATAAATGAATTCTGGGTATCTGAGCACTTTCTGCACCATTTTAAAATTGCTCTTTTTTTGCAGAAAATCTATTGTCAAATTACTGCTGCCTTTTTCAGGCAAAGTAAACAAATAATTCCACATGAATTCTTGGAAGTAATTTGAAAGTGGAGGCAACAATTTATTTCAAATATAAAAGATAAAAGTTTATAGATTATTTGGAGGAGATGTCCTTAAGTGACACCTACAGTCCCATCCTCTCCTCAAATACTTTTTCTAGACCTCTCAAACCTTATTGTGAGCAGGTTCTTTTTTTTTTTTTTTTTTAAATTTTGGCTAGGTGGACTTGATCCTAGTTAAATCCCTCTCATCCCCTTCACGAATCTTATTTTCTAGGATTCCCTCATGCCCAGAAAGATTCATGAATTTTTTAGTTATAGTTCATGTATGATTAAAAGGGTCTGTTATTAGAACGTGTCTGGCAGCAGAGCAACTGCCCACTTTTTGTATAATAGGCTATTAATTAATACCCTTTCTGCACAGACAGCGAGGCTGGGGATTTGGTTGGGGTCCAGCCTGAGGGAGGGTGCACTCAGTTCCTGAGCTGTGGAGTGCCCTGAGCCAGAAACTGCAGCTCAGTCAGAGAGGTGCTGTGTGTCCATCCCCTGTCTAATGGAGCTGAAGCTGGGCACTGATCTCCCTGGCACAGCACCCTGCCTGGAGCCAGTATTAACAATTTAGTGAGCTTAACTTTATTCCAGCTAGTTTAGAAGGAATGAGATTCAAAAATCCCTTGTAGCCTGGATGGGGTACTGCTTCTATCCAGTACTGGGTGTTCTTTAATGTATGGAGTATAGCAGGTTCTGGTACCCTCTAGAGTGCATTACTCACTGTAATTGTAATGCCTTTGCTCATTTCTAAGAGTTTTTCTTTTAATTTTTGTCCCAGATTGCCATGGAAAAAAATCATCGTCATGGTGATAAATCTGAAATAGGACTTTAGCATTATGCACTAAATATGTGTACTGCTCTCTAACTTGCTGGTGATGGAATTATTTGCCACATTCAGCAGTGGACAGGACAAGAAGAGCTGAAAGCAGAGCCCATGAAAGCTCTTGTTTAACTTGCTTTCTTTTGCTACGTTGTTGAGGCCAGAAGGGTATAGTATTTTTATGACAAATATGATTCTACATTCACTGAAGTGAGAGAACTAACCAACCTCAGTGGGAATCTTCTTAATCACCTGAGGGTGGAATAAAGTTCTGAGCTTTTGATCTGCATTTCAGATTCAGAAAGGGAGTGTGAGTTGGAAGTGCTTCTTTTAATACTGTTGTTAGTACTGTTCATAGTACTGTTCTTTCTTCATTAAAATTAATTACTGAGATATTGTTACACTTCATTTGGACATCCTTTCTATATTTAGTCTTGTCCTATGAGTATTAATGTTTGACCTACCTAGCAGTTTCTATGGATTTTTTGTAATGCACATTTGGTGAAGGATGAGGTAGATACCTTACACTGTTAGGAGGGTTTTCTGAAACAAATGACAGGTATCTTGCTAAGAAAATAATGATGACCCCACTTTCATGCTTCACCATTCACCTGAAATGCTTAATGCATCCACAAATGAATTGTAGTGGGTCCAGGTTTCTGCCTGCTCTTTATGAAGTCTGTAGTTCCACACAAAACATGGCATAGACCATGTGTAAATGTGAAAGAGAGCATGTGTTCATGGAATGGATGAATTACCATATCCTGATTATTTCTGATGCATCCAGTGGAAATGTACTTCTCTTCAGAGCTAAAGTTTTCCAGTTTTGCTGGTAGAATCTATATATGGAAGATTCAAGCCTCATCTGACTCGTATTAATTTGATACAGGATACAAACATGTAGTTGTTTGGTGTAGGGTTCACATTAGAAACATTTGTCCAAAGGGAGGTAAAAGGGTTCTTCGCTATTTTGTCTTATTAAAGACAGAATACTCTGAATGCTAATCATGAGTACTCTAAAAACTCAGACTTGAAATGCAGTGAGTCTGGCCATTATGGTAACTTGTTACTGAGAGGGCTTGGAGACACTGTAGGTTAGTCAGTAGCAGTGGTTTCATTTAGAGATGGGCTCAGGTTCCTGAAGCACTTTCTGGTTCTCTGGTGGTGTGGGGATAAGAGGTGAGCACCTCCAAGCAGTGATTCCACACTGTGATTCAGGATTGGCATTTTTTAATTGAGAGCAGAGAAACTAGCTTTGGTTTCATTGGAATAAAAACCAGTTTTAAAAGCCAAAATCTGTCATGAAGAAGTCTCGATTTCTTTTAGTTGCTGTTGCTATTATTGTTGTTGTTGACAGTAAGATGAAATTGTTTTCAAAGTGATCCATTACAGTTATTTTAGCTGACCATTTTTGACAGGATCTTCTTGTAAAATCCCTTTTGAAACATGACCATGGTCTTATCAGAACATCTGATTGCATAACTTTTTTTTCATAAATAAGATGCATGCTTTTTTAAAAAAAAAGCCTGGATCATCCTCCCTACCTTTCTTTTTAAGCTAAATACTTCCAACATAAATATAAACTGCATCCGCAAATGCCAGCTAAGCCTGTTGCTCTGGAGCCTTTGCAGTCCTTTTTCTCTCCCTTCCCTTTCTTTCCCTCTTCCACATACCTACCTGCCTCTTGCTCCTTCTTCCCCAGGTGCTGGGATACTACAGAAAGCTCAATGAGTTTCAAATATTCCTCCTTCCACCAACTTCCAAAAGATGAATTCAGAAATTTTGAAAAACACTTACAATAAAGGGTGTTACTAAAGGCCATTTTGAAGTCCCAAAATGCTGGGCCATCTATAACATTTACATCTCCCTTATGCACTAGTACTTTTAAAGCAAATAAATTGTAAAAATTAACATAGAAGTACCTTGTAAACCAACAAATTTAAACAAGATGCTTCAGGTGACCTGCACATGCAAATTTTACATTCATGAACTGCCCTAACAAATTATTTATTCTCTTGTGCTAGTATTCACTCAAAATGTTATTTTCATTAACTAATTTAACTATTAAAATACCGATACTGATTTTTATGTGACTCCTACCTTCCCCTGCTCTGTTGTTGTATGGTATGTAACTGTTTTGCAGGATCTCTTCTTTCGTTCTTAAAGTCAGAAGGGTTTTCTGTTTTGCTTTTTATCACAAGGTGGCAAACGCCTTATGGTGTGTACCTGAGATTTCTTGCAGCTTGAGGAAAGAACCAGTCTGGAACACTGTAAATATAATGTGACTGATGGGTCAGTTCAACAGCCATGTCCCAGATGAGATTTTCCTGTGGGGACAGTTTTTTCCTTCTGTGCTCATTTCCCTCACTTCTTGAAGGATAGTGGGATTTTTAGTTACATGAAGTATTTTGGCTATAAAACCCAGCTAAGTTCAGTTTATGTTTATTTTCACTTTTTAAATAAGATAAAGGAAGACTTCCAGAATAAAAGGAAAGTCCAGTCAGTATTACGTGCCCAGTTTTGTTGGACTCATGGTACACAGGAATATGGGAAAGGTTTTAAGTACGAGTTGCTTTGGAGCTACAGACATGTAAATCTCAGCCATTTGTGTCCCATTCATGCAAGGTCCATAGATAACTTGAAACATTTAAATAAATTATCTGAACCTGAAACATCGTGGAGAGAATGCCAATTTTCCATACACTCCAGTGTGAACCAGTGCTTTTGTTTCTAATGGGGACTGGGTAAATGAATCCCATTCTGATACATTAGTAGAAAACTCTGTCAGTTTTCTTAAGGAGAGTGAGATGACTAAATAGAAAAAGTATTTTTAATATTTCTTGTCTATTAATGTAGAGATGAATACAGCAGCTTGTCCTAATTGGTGAGCTTTGAACTGAACTTACCTCATTGCTTTTAATTCAAACAAGTAGTCTTTAAGTTCTAAGACTCAACTTCAAGGTAGTTTTTTTCTTTCATAAAAATTAACATTCTATCTTTACAAGCTAATACAAATCTAAGGGAAAAAAATAGTTTTGTCTCTGTAGAAATCTGCTGGGACAATGTCATTGTTCCTTCACATATAGACTGCAATCCCATATATAGGTTATCCAGTCTTTGGTCAGTGCCTGTCATCTTTATGTTTTAAAGCAAAAGAAGACAGAAGAACTCTACCTTGTCTAATGTGTTAGTGTTCTGGGGATAACATCACTCTCTGGTGTCACACTGCTGTGTAAATCCCATAGGAGGAGATTTGAATAGGAAAATTGATCTACTTTCAAATGTCATTTCTCTCAAAAATAAAGGTCTACAGGTCACTCACACCCTGAAAACTGATTACTGACAGAGCTGGATTTATTTTAGTGGCATGAATGATCCCTGACATACATGAGGAAAAAATTATTTTTAATAGTACTGTATCTGTGTTTTACAAAAGGAGAAATAAATTACCCTGGTTAAGGAAGCCTGGAGGAAAGTCAAAGTGGAGCAATATCCCACTGCTCCATCCATTGAAAGGCCTGATTTTATCCCCAAGCTGCAAGAAAAGTGAGCAATTTTTTGTGATTGAGCCATGGAGCTAGTGAAAGAGAGGGACTGATGCATTATCCTATTTTCTAATAACATTGCTTTATGATACTGCTGCTCTTTAAAATGCTGCATTTTGAGAAGAGGCATTATGAGCCAGAGCATACAAAAACGGTACTGTTTTTCCTTCCTTGCTATAAAAAGCAGAAGCTTGGATGTTAGCAGAATGGCAGTATAATTGTATATTTGAAAAAAACGTCATCAGAATGGAGTTACACACAGTTAAGCTGGATGTGGTATTGTTAAGTAGAACTGAGTAATCTTGCCATTTGTACTGCAGCTTCCTTTTGACTTTGTGCATTTTGCTTTTCTCATTCTTAGATGCACAGCCCACGGATGGAGAAAGGGAGGTCTGGAACCAGATCAGTGCAGTTTTACAGGACTCAGAAAGCATGCTTGCAGACCTTCAGGCTTACAAAGGAGCTGGACAAGAAATTAGAGATGTATGTTTGTTAATTACAGTTTTTTGGAAGCAAAATCAGGCAAAACTCGATGTGTTCCCTGCTTCTGTTCTCTGTCCAAGCACATTCTATGAACTCAAATGAATATCTCCTTAAAATTGTATTTATAAAATACGTAACAGATTATGCATAAAATTAAGTATAAAGCTCTAATTTGAAATCATTAAATGATGGCTGTTGGAACTTCTTTCAGGTATTCTGTTAGTAATTAGTTATTATTTTTCACTTCAAGAAGCACCATTTCATATACCTTGTTTCATGTATCTCATGGCAGAAGTCAAATTTGAGGACATGGAAGAATCCTCAGGTGTCAGAAATACATGATACAGATAGTTGTTCTTTTGTGTAAATGGAATAATGAATTCTAGTAAATTATAACTTCACATCCACTTTAGAGGTATCTTATTCTGTGAAACTGGTCCTGAAGTAGAATTTTGAACTGTAACTTAGAATTTTTCTCAGGTGACCAAAACTTTTCCTTCATCAGATTTGCAGATGCTCGTAGTGTGAGCTGTTGGTTACTTAAGAAACTCAGCATATTGAAGATTTCAAAAGCATCAAAACCTGAAAAGAAGGCTACTTTTGCAACCAGTAGTTACATAAAAGGTTTTACCTGATGCTTCTACAATAGTTTTGCTCCCAAAAGAATATGTCAGTGGTTCACTCTTATGAATGATTTTAAAACAGTATGTTACAGGGGTGAGGGAAGGTGAAAAACATGGTATTTTTTGGAATCCTATGCAATGTAGTTTCTCAGAGTTCTTCCATGCTTTACAATACTTTTTAAAATAATGTAGAAAAATTCCAAACCACCTCTTGCTTGTTATTCGTTTATCACAGGTCTTTATGGTAATATTTTCATTTCAGGCAATACAAAATCCCAATGATATCCAGCTGCAAGAAAAAGCATGGAATTCAGTCTGTCCCCTGGTTGTAAGGCTAAAGCGCTTTTACGAGTTTTCACTCAGACTAGGTGAGCCCTGTTTTAGTATGTATGTTTAATAAGTTTTTTATATAAAATGAAAGAGGAAGTTTTGTCTTTCCACAAGCTTTTAAAGAGTTTTAGAGTTAATATTATTTCTGTTTGATATCAACAGACATTTATCTGCAATTGCATTTATTGAGGCATCTCTTTAATCTTAATTTCATAGTTTGTTAGTTTGTGTATATTACCTAAATAGCATACAAGCAAAAAACATGATAAAACTATAATGTTTTTCACTGTTTCCTGCCACTTTTCTGCACTTCACTGGTCCTCGTTGGACTAATGGAATTTATTTTTTGTAATTTAGATCCTTTGGAGTTTTAGAAGGAATGTAAACCAGTAATAGTTTGAGACTTCTTAAAAGCAGGGATAATGGGGAAAGAGTATCAGTAAACTCACAGGGTGAAAATCTAAAGCTGGATGTGTTGTACACTGACTTTGTCATCCCAACAGACACAAAAGGTGATGTAGTTACTTTTTAAATTAGGATTCTGGAATGCAAATATATGTATGAAATGAGAGGGCTCCCAGTGCAAGGGAATTCTTCTACAATGTCCTCTAACTATGTCTTTCACTTTTTGAGTTATGCTAGTAATTACAGGCACAGAAGCTGATTTATATTGCTATCAGTGCCTAAGAGTACACTTTTAGTAACAGAGATGCCAGAATAATCTCTATACTGAGCTGTTGGCTAATTGAGGAAGATGAAAGTGCTGGATATCTGAATGCAAGAAAAATGCTTCCACTAGCATTTTTGATAGGGATCCCAGATAAAGGGTGACAAAAATGGAAAAGAGTTCAGTGATACAAAATGGAGAGAAAATGGCAGAGCCTGAAGAGGGAGGTGTCTTCAATTAATGCTTCTCACTTCAGAATAGTAAGAAAAACCACTTCTGTTATGTCTCTGCATGTTTGGAGGGTTCCCTCCCTTCGAATGCAGTATGTTTAGATATGTAGTTAAAACTTTGTCTTTGTGTGGACTGACTACAATTTGTGCTTCTGATTTTTATTCAGAGAAAGCCCTGCAGAGTTTGCTGGAATCCTTGACATGCCCTCCCTACACTCCAACTCAGCACCTGGAACGGGAACAGGCTCTAGCAAAAGAGTTTGCAGAAATCTTACATTTTACTCTTCGTTTTGATGAACTTAAGGTTAATAAAGTCTTTCAATACATGTTGGCTTTTGCTGTGTATTTTGAACCAAAACTGATTATTTCCTGTTTTTCTTCCTGGAAGATGAGAAACCCAGCAATTCAGAACGACTTCAGTTATTACAGGCGAACAATAAGTCGCAACAGAATAAACAACATGCATGTAAGTAAATAAACTCTGATGTGCTGCACACAGTGAGGTATTTATTTATCAGGATGCATTTATGCCATTTGTGGTAAAGTTTTTGCTTTTGATTCAGTAGCTGTCATATTCTCTCCTTCACACCGAGAATTAATCAGCAGTCTGGATGAAGTGATTAGAGAGAACTATTCATGCAACAGTCTGCTTGCTGACATGAACATGTACTGTATCTTTTTCTTGCTGCTGGCAAGATTTTAAAGAGCTTTACTGACTATTTTTTCTCCTGTTTTCATCAGCTAGACATTGAGAATGAAGTGAACAATGAAATGGCCAATAGGATGTCCCTGTTCTATGCAGAGGCCACACCAATGCTGAAAACCCTCAGTAACGCAACAACACATTTTGTGTCAGAAGTACGTAAAGGGGGAGAAAGGTCTAACACAGACATTCTTGATTTTAATTTTAAAAGATAGTTTACTGAACACTGACTTTTTCTTACCCTTCCAGAACAAAACATTACCAATTGAAAATACAACAGACTGTCTAAGTACTATGGCCAGCGTATGTAAAGTCATGTTGGAAACACCGTAAGTTTTATCTTAAATCTTGGGAGGTTTGTACAACAGAACTTGTACTTTAATTAGTCACCTGGGATAATGCAGTTTTTTCCAAGTGAATTCCTGTGTCTTTGCCTTAAGTTGTTACTACTTTTGTATACAAAGCATGACCTGGTATTAGAAAGCCTTGCCTCCTAACCACCTTATGATATCTTTCATGAATCAGTGCTGAGTTCTGTTGGGGAGAGCTTACATGGTCAGCCTGCATTTCAACAAAAGGTTAAAATATGAGTGTAATAATCTTATGCACTCACAGGCTTCAGTGTCTGTGTCTTGTCTAACCAGGGCCAAAGGCTGACTGCTGCCTCCTGCTTTCCCATGGTGCTCAATTATTAGCACACAGAGGGGCAAGATTTTGGCACTTCCAAGCAGCACTTTAGCAAATACACAAGAACTATTTCAAGGATCATTTAAGTAGATCTTTTTTTGTATGCAGCCATCTTATTCTAGATATGAAAAAATTCAGCTGTATGAATTTTCATTCATATAAATGTATTCAGCTGTACAATTGTGTTTGTATCTGCTAGTGTAGATAATAGCCAGTGGGCTATTTTTTTTTTTAATTATTATTTTACTATGCATTTGGTGGAGTATATTTTAGGTTAGATGTCTCTTTGACTGGAAAGCACATACAAGATAGAGTCAAGGTAGTCTTTCTGCCTGTGAATCATTTGTTCATGGTACCATGTAAAGGGTAGAATTCCTGAGGTTTGTGTTTGTTCATGAAAATTCTGGAGAAGTGTCTGTAGGGATGGGACTCATATCACAATCCTGAGGCATCATAAAAGTAGTAATTGAAAAGTAGCCTTATGACTCAGCTCTTTTTTTTGACAAAAGCAGAGAAAAAGAGTTGTGAGTCATCTAAAAGATTATCTGATATTTAATTCTAATTGTGGGATAATCAAGCATTTTCACATCAAAATTTCTGTAGCCTTTAAATCTGTTCATGTTACGATGCAGTGGAAGAATAAAAGTTGAAGTTATTGTAAACTGAGAGGTTCTACAGTACAGAGAGAGAGAGAGCACAATGACTATTACAATCCTCCTTGGTGAAGCCCTGAACTTCCCAGCTGCTGAACTTAGATCCCACTTAACTATTCCAAAGTAGGAATTTAAGCGAAAACGTAGCTTTCCTTTGAGGTCCCAGCATGTGGTGTTTCTGAGTTTAAACAGAAGTATGATCAGTCTCCATTATGTTTCCTGACGTTTTCCCTGAAGCCATCATCACATACATTTTGAGGATCCCAACTGTGCGTGGGTATGACAAGAGGTTTACATCTTTGTACTCTCTAACCATTCTTCTAAGCTGGCAAGGACTTACAGAATTCACAGATATTTAAAGTCTTACTAGTGAGCATCTGCAACCTTAAAATACACCTTTGGTTCAGATTTCATGCACTCACAGTCTAGTTTTTAAAGTTGTCTAGTAAAAGGTCTAGAATGTTTATTTCTTTTGTTCTGTTTTCCAGAGAGTACAGGAGTAGATTCACCAGTGAAGAGACCCTTATGTTCTGCATGAGAGTAATGGTGGGAGTTATTATTCTGTATGATCATGTTCATCCTGTGGGAGCTTTCTCAAAGACATCAAAGATTGATGTAAGAGAGGCCTTTCTTTAAAACTCTGAAGGTTTGATAATACTAGTCTGCAGCTCTTTTTCAGCACAAGCTTACAGCTTGGTATAAATAATTTTAATTACTTCTGAATGGCAAAATTTAGAATTTGTCTTCACCTGTGCACTTTAATACATCAGTTTGTTTGAAAATAAAATAAGGACCAGCTATTTTTATTTTCTTGCACACACAGATAATAATTTTTCTTTGTTATCTCTGCTTTCTTGCCAACTGTATAGTTAGGCTAAAATAATTTCGTATTACACCTAGCCTGGAATATGTTCTGTGGTCATAATTTTTTTTAAATCATGTAGTTTATCAGTGAAATGCTCATCTTAGGCAGTAATTTTCTTGTAAATAAGTAGGTATTCAACGCTGTCTCTGCTTTGTCTGAGATCTGCATCAGCAGAACTGAAATGTTACTGTTGTACTGTTGATAATGACCCTTCAGTTTTATCTTTGGCACGGCCAGTCACAGAGAAATCAGCATTATTTTTCCATTTGAGGAATTGCAAGCACACATTAAAAGAGTACTCATTTTTTCTACATGTTTTTACAAACCTAAATCTCATGCACCACTTTGTTATTACTTAAAAAGATGCCAAGTCTTTCCCTTTACAAGAGAGCCTGCTACAAAAGAAAAGAAAAAAGCATATATTATTGCCCTCCATGACACTGGGTCTTTGTTAGCATTTTGCATCTGCAGATACCAGAATTTTGCCCCATCTCCTCTTTGACTCTGTACAGGGGGAAAGATTTGTCACAACAAGGTGAATAGATTTGCTCAAGGTCATGAAGCAGATAGAGGCTGGGACTTGAATGCAGATTTCTTGACTGCTAGTTCAGTCTCTTGCCTAGGGAAGCAACACAAATGAAATTCTGATAGGCCCTAATATACATTGTGTGTACTTGGTTTCTCACATTTATCCTAAAGCCGTGTAATCGTACAGGAGAGTTAGCTAGATGTGAGTGGGAGGCAGGAGATGTATGACACAGTTTTAAAAAATGACTACGTGGTTCCAAATCTTGATTTGTGTAATTAGTTTAGCAATTTTTATGTAATTAAAAAAAATCTCCTAATGTTTCAAATGATGAGTTTGTTTTACTGTGGTAAACAATTCTTTTCTCCAAATTACTCACTTCAGGCATTCAAGCCATTTCAAGAGACTTTCAGGGACTGTGGAGTATATTACCCTTTCCTTACTCTTTCAAGACTGGAGGCTGTATTTCAAGCTATTAATTACAGTCTCCTAGCTTAGACATCCTAATTGTTTTAGGGATTCTGATTCTAATAAAAACTAAAAAGAATCGTTTGAATTTTTATCCCCTTTGACCTGGTCTGGTCTGATCAGATCTGCTGGGGCAGGTAAACCTGTACTGAGTGATGTGCACTTAGACTTGAGTTTCTCTAAGTTAGACAAAATAACTGTCACTTCAAGGCACATGATACTGGCCTGAGAATCTCATCTGATCTGTTATTTGCAAAGCAAGTTAACACCTTCCAGGTAAAAATGAGCCAGCTGAGCAGTGAGCAGTGTCTGTTGGGCTGGTCACTGTTGAGGATGCTAAGCTACATTTTCTGATTCATTTTTGCTGGCAAATAAGTGGACTTCAATTAAGTATTTCATCATCCATTTCCTTAAAAAGGCAGAGTGCTCTTTAGCTGAAAAGAAAATCTGACATGTAGATTTAGCACTCCAGTGTGACTTGGAAAATTAAAGGATTCTGATCTTGACTCGGCCGTGTCTTTACCTGTCGCTTTGAATAAGATGGAATTAATCTAGGCTAATTTCTGGATAGCTAGATTAGGATGTCTTCATAGCAATGGGAAGAAAGAAGTACTTCTGGGGCATAATTCATTACATATGAAAATACATTCTGAATAGGTGAGAATAATTTCTTTTTTCTCTCTATTGACTAGCTAGGGAGTCTGTACAGTGAGTCACATGAGTTCTACTCCTGCTTTCTCTGCTTCATTTCCCCTTTTGTAAATTTGGACAGATTTCAGCCCATTATTTACAGTCTCTACAAAGATGTTCATTTGGTGTGGTGTTAAAATCAACACCATGGACTTCTTAGATTAAATTTTTAACCACTAGTTATGAAACAAATCATAAGTTGTCACTGGTTAGGTTTACAGTTAAAAACTGAATACTGAAAATTACTTCCTTGTATGCAAACATAAAAAGTCTAAGCTGAAACATCTCTTCTTAGAGTTCTTAACAGCAATGACATGGAACTCCCAAACTCTCTTTTTTAGCTTATATCAGCTGGTTTTGATTTTTATATTTTTAATTTGGAATTGGAGAAATTGTGTGCAAGTTAAAATATAGACACTTGATATATAGTTTACTCTCTACAAATGCTTATTAAAATAAATGTTTTCTCCAAAATTGGGTTTTTAACTTTGAGATAATTTTTAATAAGTTACAATGCTTTTATTGTGTCATCTAAAGCAGCATTAACGCTCAGTAAGAAAAGAAACCTGTATATGGTGAAAATTTTCCTTGTTTTCAGCTAGTGCAATTCATATATTATTGTTCAATAGTGGCATGCTTCTGTTCCCAGATGAAGGGATGCATAAAAGTTTTAAAGGAACAACCACCTGACTCTGTGGAAGGACTTCTGAATGCTCTCAGGTATGTGTGGTTCAGCCTTAGAAAATTCCTCTTTGTTTTTCTCCCACTATCTTTATATTTAAGACTTCACTTTAGAAGCTTGATTTAATAAGATTATCCTTTCAGGTTTTCCTTCATCACCTGGGGTTTTCTTGATATTCATTTCTTTCCATTTAATTTCACTTGAAGAAACAATTACTATTAATATTGTAAATAGTGTATCCTAGCTAAGATTTGCTATATAAAATATCCCAGCATCTAGAACATTTTAGAAATGAAATATCAGATTTCTATTTCTCAAACCCTTGGTACTTCCCGTCTCCCTTTCCATCTTAATAAGACTTTTTCTTTTGTTAATCTTGCTAAATTAAACAGCTTCAAGAAAACAGCATCCTAAATCCCAGTCCTGTAGCTGAATGTTTATGGTGCTGTCTTGGGAAGGAAGACACACAGGAGTCTGACACTTCTCTGAAGCTGAGAAGGGAGTCAGTACCAAGTTTTTCAGAGCTGTTTTGAGTTCTCTAGTTGTTGAATGCTTGGATAGAGGGAGAACTGTACCTCCATATTTGCTTATCATGTCTTTTGAACTAAAGTTGATGTGGAGTTAAATCTACAAGTATCAAGTGTGTTTTGAGTTTATGTAATAATCAATCTCCCTATGAGCATAGGTGGTGGAGAATGTTTGGGTTTAAATGGAAAAAACACACTAAAGCTCTTCAGTCCTCTCAGGATGTTTAAGAAAGCTGCTTAAAGTCATAGATTGTACCAAAATTCAGTCTAGGTTCCTAATTTATTTTAGTATTTACTGTATTTCTTATGTCTTTTCATGATTTTGCTTCTTAGGAGGCTTTTAACTGGAAAAAAAGAGAAATAATTTTGACCCAAGATGATGACAGTGTCATAGACAGATAGCAAACAGGATTTAGCCACAGTTCTCCACCTTTTAACAGGGAATAATTTATTGCATAGCGTATTTAGAAGATAAAGAGCGCCAGACTCTTACCAGTTAAATTCCAGTGATCAGTAGAGGAACATGTAAATTCCTCCTTTGTGTAACTGAACTGTGCTGATTTCAAAAACAGGCTCAAGTGCTCAGACTTTTCCTATCCCTGTTCATTTCATAAATTATTGCTCTAACTTGTAATTTCTAGGTTCACTACAAAACACCTGAATGATGAATCTACTTCAAAACAAATTCGAGCTATGCTGCAGTAGTATCCAGAGACAAGTAGATGTTTGTATTGATCACAGAAGATGTGTATGTTTACATAATTTAATACAGTTTGATGTTAATACTTGTGTGTATTTACATAATCATTTTCTTCACATTGCTAAAATATATGAATCTGTTCATAACCTAACTGACTTTATATAGTGCAACCTAAGTTTTTATGCTAGCCTTTATCTTTTGACTTTTAAAATACTTTTTTACTTAGATACTTCAGTTATGACAGTTTATCTGTGCATTTTAATCCTTAAACACCTTCTCTATCAGAGAAGTAAGCAGTAGTGAAGACAAAATGGAAATCAAACTGAAACGTCAAAGGTACTGCAGAAAAGAAACTTTAAAGAAGAAGAAAGTTAATATAAGAGAAAGTAAAATGCATTGGGTATGTTTTAAAGAACGTGTGCACAGTTTTTTGATCAGTTTTAGGATCTTGTCAAACTAGTATGCATAGAAGAATACCTGAGTGTTCATCACTCTCATAAAAAGCATTGTCTTTCCTGTAATAAGTGGAGATCCACCTGATTTTAAGGATTATGTGCTGTCTGGCATCCAAAAATGTATTACAAACAGGTACTTTTACCTTTTTAATTAAATATAACCTGTACCTTTCAACAATTGAAGTCATTAATATTCATTTTCAGATTCAGTATAAATATACAGAAAATATGCTTAAAGATCGTTGATAGATTTTGAAAACTCTGTATAATTTTATTAGATTTAGAAAGGAAAGGGAAAATGCTAATGCCTTGACTTAACTGGAAAAGGTTTGTCAGTGTAAATATATCACAATGAACATTAACTCCCAGACAGCTCTAGCTGGTAAATAAGTATTTTGCTGATCTAGACTAGTACACTCTTCTGTAGCAAACTTCCCTAGTGTCAAATCAGCCTCATCATACTAGGGATGCTTCAAATTTAAGAGCTGAACTGTTCTTAGGAACTCCATCAAGTTCCTGATGGTGTTATTCATTACATGATTCAGAGTCAGCACAGAAATATTTATCAGCTGACTGCTTTTCACTGGCTTTTGAGATTTGATTGATACTTCAAGGAGTTAAGTTCCTTGCTGAGTTGTTTGTTCCTACTTTCTGGTAAATTTTCCAATTAATGGAATAGAAATACTTTGCCAAAAGCAGCAAAGTGCTTATGCTCTGTTAAGTGTGTCTAGTGGGTGGTCTGCAGTTGCTGTACATATTCTTGCAGAGGTCACGTTCTGAAAATGTGTTTGATTTTGTGTACTTTGCTTGCATGTATGTGTGGAAACTCCAGTGCTTGTGCACAGATTCAGATTTGTATTTGCTTATTCCCGTGTAGATAAATCAGGGTTTGTGTGCCTTCACTGGAAGTTTCATGCACATCTCTTCTAAAAACATTACCTTAAGGCTTTGAAGATGCATTTGGTCTGCTGGAACTCGGCTGCACTGTGACAAACTGTCATTGAACTCAGTCCTTAAACAGTATTAATGTCACGAGTTCTCTGGAGTAGGGATTGACTTAAGAGTTTATTTCTGAGCAGAGCAACCACTGTGAGGTTTCTCAGGCCTGATCAGAACCCACAGGTGCCAGTGTCACACATGCCATGATGCTGGACAGCACCACAACTCCAGCATTCATGTCACACCTCTGCAGGTGCAGCAGCCGGTTGCTATGTTGTTGTCGGGGACAGAATTAGAGCTCACTCACATTAGGTTTTTTTCTTTTTCCGAAAGCAATGATCACACTTTTTTCACAGTAGTAAATCCACTGTTTACAAGCTCAATTTTTAATTAGGGGGACATTTAAAAATGTATATTAGGGAAAATCCTGCTTTGTTCATAGTCACTTCCAGTTAGGTGAATTAGGTGGCTATTCTGGTGAGCTTTGGAAACTGAAGTTAATATATGCTTACCTGCAATTTTTTTGTCAGACAATGAAGTCTTATCTTTAAGTAGCCCAGAAAAAAGCTATTTGTCACTTGTATAATAAAAATGTAAACCTTAAAGCATTCTGTGCGTTGTCATGTGCTGTTTGCTGAAGTCACGGGATTTCTTTGCCTGCTTTGATGTTTTTGTACAGAAGTTTGTTTGAAATAATAAAAAATTTGGTACAGTAAACTTTGGGACTCCCTATATTTAGAGACAACATAAACAAGTTGAGAAATACATCATTTAGAGTTCTGGATCATATAGTAGGCTCACCTTTATGTGTCCAGTTTGTTGTTTATTTTAAAAGCACTTGTTTCACTTGTATGCTACAACAGTATAACCTCACATGACATTAAAAATCCTGGTTTCCTGACATGTCTTAGCACTTGTTTGCCATCATGACCAAGGAAAATTGTTGATACTGCTGAGGGCATGAATCCCTTTTCTGACTTTCATATCTTCACATTAGCCATCCTGGCCTATGGGGGCCATCTCAGGTTGTGTTTGTAATCAATAAGGTCACCAGAAGATGATTCATTTAATTGTAAGATAAATTCAAATAAGTTGCTTTTGGAAGAAGAGCTATATAGATTAATGGTCAAAGTTATTGATCTCCATTTTGTCAGTGCTTCTTCTTATTTTGTCTCATCATTATGTAAGAGTACATGTTTGTGGTATGTTAAATATTTAAGCCTCATAATGAGAGCACTTCAGAATGCTCATAAATGACCATGAATAGTTTGGGTCAGAAGAGCCCTAAAGATTTGCTAGTTTTGTGGTGGAAGAAAATACTATTTGAGGGTTGTATGAATTTGAAAGACTAAGATTTGTCACTAAGAACGATTGAATGTGTTTGAAACATAATTTTTGACTTCTTAGCTTTCTGCTGCTAGTAAGTGGCTGTCATGAAAGATAGCTTCTGAGACTGCATTTACTGGTATCTGGTAGACCACATCACTCAGATAAATTATCTTACATTTTCCATGTCTACTAAAATTTACAAACCAACAAAAAGTCCTCTCTGTGTTGATTTCTGTGTTGTATTTCAGCTAAATCTAAACTGGAAGTAAGACATAAATATATGAAATTGCTTGCATTCTTACATATGTTCTGAATTAAAACAATGTAGGACATAAATTCTTCATGCAAAATGATCTGTCCTTCCCCTCCCCCATTTACTTCTTGAGCCGTTAATTGTAATCAATATATTCCTAGGACAATACAGTGCCAGTTCAGTAGATTCCCATTTGGGAAATGGTGCATCACTTTTTCATGCCACATCTGAACCAAAGCAGTACAGGTGTCCAGTTCCCAGTCTGTCAAGGTCCCTCTGAATGGCAGCACAACCATCTGGTGTATCAACAGCTCCTCCCAGTCTTGTATCAGCTGCAAAATTCCTGAGGGTATGTTCTGCCCCACCCTCTGGGTCATTAATGAAGATGTCAAACAGTATTGATCCCAGTACCAACCACAGGAGAACAGTGCTAGTAACTGTCCTCAAGATGTATTTTGTGCTGCTGGTGACATCCCCTTTGAGCTTGGAGTATAGCCAGTTCTCAGTATATCCCAGTGCCAGTTTATCTCATCCAGAGTTCACCAGTTTGCCTCTGAGGAAGTTACAGGGCCAGAAGCCTTGCTGAAGTCAAGATAAACAAGACATTGGCCAGCTCAGTCCACATTTATGGCGCATCCCATCAGGTCCCACTGATTGTGTAGGTCCAGCTTGCTTAAGTGTTCCCACCCTGATCCCTGATCTGCCCAAAGTCTTTCTTGCTCCAGACTTTCTCTCTGGTTTCAGGGGCTTGGGATTCCTGAATGTAAATCCTACCATTAAAAGACTGAGAGGCAAAGTGGGCACTGAATTCCTTGACCTTCTCTGTGTTCTTTGTCACAGGTCCCATACCCCATTTAGCAGCAGGAAGACATTTTCCACAGCTTTCCTGTTGCTACTGATATACCTGTAGAATCCCTTTTTTATAGACCTTTATGTCCTTCACCAAATTTCATTTCAGAAGGGTTTTGGCTTTCCTAAGTCCAACCATGCCATCTTTGCATGTCAGAAGAGACCATTCTTGAGCTTGGAGGAGGTGGTCCTTGAAAGTAAGCCAGCTCTCCTGGACAAATCTTCTCTGTGGGGCTGTATGCCATGCAGTGCTTCCAACCAGATCCCTGAACAAGCTAAATTAAAATTCCCAAATTAAATCTTTTTTTGTAAATCCTCTTGTGGCTGTGTAGTCAGAAATAAGCTTTTAAAATTGCACGCATTCTTGGACTATTAGAAGTATGTAGTTCTGTGAACATCAAAAGTCAGGAAATACAAAATCTTGTATATCCAAAAGTCTTCAAATAGATGCAAATAGTTGGAAGAGATGGGGTTTTGGTTCTTTTTCTTTAAAATGTGGGACACTAATTACTGTTTCCTTGCCTCAGATGAATTCTCTAATCCAAAATTACAGAATCTGTTACTTCGTACTGTGAAGTGCATTAGGTAACGCAATGCAAGTGAGCAGGCTGAAGCAGTGACATGGATTTGAATTGCCAATAAGAGAATAAAACCCCATTTTTGCTAAAAAGCCAGTATAGCAAACGAGTATTTTAATTTAGCTGTCTGTAATGCTTCCTGCTATGAACTAATAAATGTGAATTCTTTGCTGCCACATAATCCAGATTCAGCAAACACAGAAATCTTTCATAGGGATTTGAGGCAAGTATAATGCAATGGGTTTCAGTAGAGGGGTTTCTGATTGACACAGGTGTAAACAATGCCCTTTGTCTTTCCTCAGTTGTGGCCTTTGACCCGGGTTGCTTATTACTGAGCAAATTGAGTCTTCTTCTCGTGAGGATCAATGGCATAATGTTATAATCTTGCAGGGATCTCCTGTGCATGACTGCTTTGAAAAATAAAGCTAAAATGAACAATCCAGTACGTGTTCTAGAAAATAAGTATATAGTTAAAAGGCAGGCCAACCAAGCACTATTCCCTAGTTTAAGAGGAAGAAACATAATGATTTTCCAACACATCTTAATTGGGGGTCAAGCTGAAATTGATATAACTCTCTTGTCTTGGGTATTTGGGCTGTTTACAATTAAATATGTAGACTTTGGTATTAAGAACTTGACATACCTCTTGACATTTTAAAATTGCTCACAGAACTTAAAGGTTAGAATATCTGTATGTGGCTTGTATCAAAAGTGCTACTACAGCTTGTGAAAATTCTCATTCTGTGAGGATCCATTTCATGTAAGATAATGGATCTTGGGTTTGTTTTTGGTTTTGTTTTCTTTTTTTTGGTTTTACTTTTGTTTGGGGCCGGGTTTTGTATTGCATACAAGGCTGTGGTTAACTACAGGCACTTTCACTATTAAACTCAGGCTTAAATAACATGCAGCATGAGAGCTCAAAGGCTCTTTAATAGAAACCTTCCCAAATAAGATTCCTTACAGGGGAATTGAATTAGGTTTCTTAGATGAACTTACTGAACAAGTTAATGTGGTCCTAGTTGCTGAGATACTGAATATATCAGTATAAGACTGAAGCAGGTATTACATCTCTATGGAAGTTTTTAGTTTGGGGAAAGAAAAGTTGTGGTATATAGCCAACCTAATTAACGGATTCTTTAGAAATTTTTATTATGGATCAAATATATCTATCAAATGAAACAAACATATTTGTTCTGATTAATTTTGAAATGCTCATATTCAGGTATACATTCATAGTAATATCTATGATATTTATACAATGAGAGATTTTTTGTAACCACTGACTTAGCCAATTCTTTGCAGCTGTGTTTTAAAACTACAGAGTGAATGCCACATTTGTTTTACACAGCCTGTCAGATTGACATTTATAACATTTGAAGCTTAAAATTCCTTTTGTTCAGTGGTTTCAGACTCACATTGAGACCCACTGTTCTGATTATATGTTGTACAACTGTAATTAATTTGAGATACACACATAAGACCATTTTTTTCTTTATTCTTATCATTTGCTATATAATTGGCCAGAGTTTTACATAATACAAGGTTAGGTTAAATAAAATCAGCAAAAGTACTCAAATACATGCTACCTGAAAATGACTTTAAATTATTTTGTTGAAAAATATTACTTCTGAGACAATATTATTTTTCAAACAAGTAACAGCATTTTTGTATTTTTCAAATAGAAACTGAGAGTTTACTGTTACAGATATTGCCTGGGTATGTGAGTAGTTTAAATCAAGAAGTGCAGTGTAACTGAGCTGAGAAAAGACAGAACAATTTTGTTAGAGTTTGACACAGGTTCCCAAGACACTGATCACTGTTCATGTTGGAAAGTTAGAGATTCTTCAGTTCTTTCATACTGATGAAATTAGGAAAAAAAAAAAAAAAGTAATTTGTCTTTGACCCCAAGAACAATTTGAAATGCCATACTTAATAAAAATTAGCCAGTCTAACAAGCAAATGTTGTGGGTTTTAGCTTTGAAATGTACAGGCTTAAATTTAATACAGCATATTTTCATGCCAGAGAGTAGTGGGGACATTACCATGTGAAACAAAAGGTCCAGGAAACAGTGGAGATTTGGCTCTGCCAAAGTCTGGGATTTTGCATGTGTGTGGAAAGTTAAATTCTCCTGGGGTTTTCATTCAATTGTATCATAGTTGTATTGGAAACTTCTGCTGGACGAATTCTGGGACATCTTCTATTGACTATATGGGTCAAGAAGGAAAAAAATGAAAGATAGCCTTCTAGACTTGGCAATATCAGGTCATTTAACTCCCTGATTCTAAGAGCAAAATGAAAATAATTCCTGTTCAGAGTACTGGTATCAGAGTTCCTAAAATGTCATCTCTCACATTCTTTTTAATGACATTAATTTTTTGATCTCTTTTTATTCTCTCTTTTCAAAATTAGAAAATGTATTTTTGCCTCCACTTGAAGTAGACGAACTCTTCCATAGCTTTGTTCATATTAACCTGATATGCTGTTTGAAACACAGAATTTTATGTCCTGCCTGACACAAACATCTTGAAAATACAGGTGACAGGTGTTACAAGCTTAGTTTTCATATGACATTACAAGGGAGAGCACTTGGAACAGCCATAGGCTTTGCTTGCAGTAGCAAATTATGGCATGTGTGCAGTCCTCAAAAGAGTATGGACAGACAGACCTCTAAACACCCTTGTTCTTTGTGTTGGGGTAGACTAAATTGTTCCAAGAAGTCGTAGAATGGTTTGAATGGAAGGGACATTAAAGCTTTCAGTTCTGACCACCCTGCAGTGGGCTGGGACACCTTTCACTAGACCAGGTTGCTTAGAGCCCTATCCAACCTGGCCCTGAACACTACCAGGGATGGGCCATCCACACCTTCTTTGGACAACCTGTTCCAATGCCTCACCACCCTTACATTAAATAATTTCACATTAGATATTATTCCTAATATCTAAATTGACCTACTCTCTTTCAGTTTGAAGGCATTCCCCCTAGTCTTGTCACAGGTTCTTGTAAAAAGTCCTCCATCTATCTTGGTGGCTCTCTTCAGGTACTGGAAGGACACAATTAGGTCATCCCAGAGCCTTCTCTTCTCCAGGCTGAAAAATCCCAATTCTCTCAGCCTTTCCTCACATGAGAGGTGCTCCATCCCTCAAATCATCTTGGTGGCCTCCTCTGGACTGACTCCAACAGATCCATGTCCTTCCTGTGCTGGGGACCCCAGATCTGGATGCAGCACTGCAGGTGGGGTCTCACCAGAGCAGAGCAGAGGGGCAGAATCCCGTCCCTCCCCTGCTGCCCACGGTGCTTTGGATGCAGCCCAGGGCACAACTGGCACTCTGGGCTGCAAGGGCACATGGCTGGGTCATGTCCAGCCTCTCACCCATAGCACCCCCATGTCCTTGTCAGCAGGGCTGCTCTGCATCTGTTCATCCCCCAGCCTGGATTGATACCAGGAGTTGCCCCAGCCCTGGTGCAGCACCAGCACTTGGTCTTGTTGAACGTCATGAGATTCCAATGGGCCCCATTCTGTGTCTCTCCACTGTTGCCTGTGGAGATCCTGGGTTATTACCTTGGATGAAATGCCAGCTCTTACAATCATCTTCAGCAGAGGCAACAGAGTATCTAAGTGTTCTCAGTAACTGAAAGTTTTTGCTTTGAGCAGTGTCTGTTGCTGTCCTGTTCTGGGATTTTTGCAACAGCAAGAGGGAGGCAACACAAGCAGCATTATAAAATAAATGACAGGGTTTTCATTCTAATTTAGCTTATCTTTGAGGATCTGATTCAAAGCCTGTTTGAGTCATTAGCTTTCAAATTGCCAAGCTGAAAATAAACCAAAAAAAAGCTAAACAAAACTTCACTCTTACAAGCTGTAACTTTTTCTTATGTGTGCTTATAAATCATCTACTCTGTCTAGTAGCACTCAGCTACCTGACAGCATCACCAGCGATGCTAATTTCCTCGACAGGGTTCAGCAGTTCAACCTTACTGGGTTACTAGGAGCTCCTTTGACTTACCCTCTCAGGTCTCTTCCATCTGTATCCACTTAGAATAAATGTCCTCTAAATACCACATTTTAAGACATGTTACCTTACATTTGCCAAAACATGAGTTCTGCCACAGGAGTGGAGACTTACCCAGCATTTCTTTAGTAACGTCTGGGTGCAATTCTGTTCTCATTGTATATTTTAATTACAAGAATCTTAATTGTAATTACAAGTAATTTTTAATTCTAATTACAAATAATTGTTCAAATGGAACTATTCAATAGATAAAGCATCTACGTTGGCAACAGTATGCAACAGCTCATAAAAACACAGAGTTTTTTTATCACATAGATTCTAGAAACAGCAGCAATTACTAAAATAAAACTAAACAATAAATATAAATAATATCTATTTATATTTATTATATTCTGGGGGTTTCCTTGCATTTTAAAATAAATATATTTCCCATTTCATGCCCATTACTATGTTTGTTTTCTTTGAGATATAAGGAGTGTTTGCTGATAGAACAAGGTCTAAGTGGGGATTCTAGAGCACACAGAGGAAAGATTTTACTCCTGAAACCATTCCAAAGGTTTGGCTCATCCTAACAAAGAATAGTAAGCATTCAGCTCAACTGGAGATCTCAGCATCAGAACAAACCATTGTTTAATAACAGCTTTCAAAAAATATTGATATTTTGCATTGGAATCCACTGAAGAAAATTACAATATACTGATGGGAAAAAACTAACAAAATAATTCAAACTTATGTTGAGTTTCAGCTTGCGTTCAGTAGAAAGCATGAATCTTGTCTGACTTTGGAGCAGGTTTAAGCTGATTTGTAATGATTGCCTTTGTTTTGGTCAGATCAGGTGCAACTAAACATACATCTCATTCTTAAATTTATTGTGATAACATGAGTGAGAATTTTTCTAAGTAAAGTTGAGGGACTGGGTTGTTTAATAAGAGTGAATTTGCTTTTATTGTTTGTATTTTTCCCTGAGTTAAACTTGATTACTTTGCCCATGGCTGTCAAACATTCTGCCAGCCATGGGCAAAGAACTCTCTGCTGGCATAACCCCATTAATATAAGTGTCCTAGACATTAAAACCAGCCTTTCTCACACATGTGGTGCATTGCATGAGGCAAAGGCTTTCATGTGCTATTTATACATTGTGAAATGCAAGACAGCATAGGAAAGGACAGAATTTGGCCCTTAGTTTAATCTTATTAGGCATTTATTTTTTCTGGGCTTTCACTGTGAGACAGATTTCTCCCTTATTACCAGTCCTACTCTGGCAACTTTTTTTTCCTGTACTTATATTTCATATAACTTTTTTATTTTACTTCTAGTCAGATCTGCTTTTGTCTTATAGGGAAAGAAAATTAAGAGACTGGTCCGTTATCTCACATTTCAGTTAAGTCTAATATATATTTGCTTAGGGGTAAAAAAGGTTGAGGAAAAAAGGGAAATGTCAGAAATGAATAATAAATGGCATATAAACAGAAGCAGATTTTCTCTGATATGTTACCCCTGATAAACTTGATAATGTTTCCCAAATGTGTTGCCTTGGTTCAAATCCAAATCTACTGGTCAAGTTTTACGTGCTATTTTTAATTTTACTGCTTAAAAAACTTTACATCATCTTGTAGGAATTCCCTCCTACTGCATAGCTGTATCTAGTTATTTGTAGGTTAAAATTCATCTTAATATAGATTCATATAAAACATGTGTCAGCACAGAGGCAGCAAAAAGGCAGATCTGGGTGGGTAAAACAAGCTGGATTTTCAAGGAAACTCTTTTTTCTTTTTAATGAAATATGTTTTCCTTTGAGGTCAGTCTGCTGTTTGATATTGTAGACTCAAGGTCTTTCCATTCAGTAAACTTTCCTTGCCCTTTAAACAGTGAAATCAGAACGTGAGAGGCGAATACAAACAACCAGGGACAGGGAGACCTGGAAACATTTAGGATCCACAAAAAGCCTCTAGAACTAGGCAGTGAACTTGAGACATTGCAGAGCAGTTCAGCTTTTTGGAATGCTTAAAAACAGAAACTGTCTCCTATAAGCATTGACTTAGTAGAGTTACTCTACTTCTACACTGATAGTAGTAGAGATATTTATAAAGAAGCTTTCTCAACATAAAATATTAAAGATGTGGAAGCATTAAAATTGATGGAGAAAGGAAGGGAATTATACTTCCATTGGCACAATACCGAGGTGAGAAACAGAACTCTAGTAACAGAAGAGCTTTGCAGTGTTACTTGCTGCTCAGTCCATTATCCCACAGCACAGGAGATATCACAGAATCACAGAATATTTGGAGTTGGAAGGGCCCACAAGGATCATCAAGTCCAGCTCTTAAGTGAATGGCCCATATGGGGATCAAACCCACCATCTTGGCTGTATTAGCACCCTGCACTGACCAGCTGAGCTGATCTCATATTCTGCAAGTAATATCCTTAAATACTGAGTCCGTGCTTCAGTGCCCCAGCCTTAGCTAATTGCAGTATTTTGGAATAGGTTGGGCCTGATGAACTTCATCGTATGGAATTTGATGAACTGGGTTAGCACAGAGTGTAGTTACTTCTAAAGGGGAGGTGAGTCATGTGCCTGCCCTTAGAAACCAGGTAGGTGTGTGAAAATAAGCCTGCATAGATAACAGACTGTGCCAGACCATGTCAAAGTTTCCTTAAGAGAAAGAAGTAGCACAGAAGAAGCAGCAATATCAAGTTAATTTGCCTCCATGAGGCTTTTGGTACTACCCCACACAGATGGTCTGTAAGCAGCTAAAGCAATGTGGTCTAGATAAATCTGTCAGAGGGTAAATAAAACCCCTTTCTGGAATGCAGAAACTCCAGCTGGACAGGGCACAGGGTGAGGACTGAGAGCATCTTCAGCCATGCTCCAGTCCCACCCTGTGCCCTGAGAACCCACAAAGGTCTGTGTACAGCTTGAGCCTTTGCTCTGTCAGTTGTGGCAGGGTTGTCTTGGAGGCAGAGGCAGAACAAGGGCATGGCTGTGGCCACATCCTGCCAGTCAGCCCACTGGCCAGGGACATGTTCAATTTATTAGTAGTGATGTAGCCTTTATGTGTAGACACTTTGGATCTTACTCCAGGTAACTGTACTTCAAGAAGACAGAGCTGTTGGGTGGGGGAAAATAAATGGTTCACCAGACAGGTTTTGTATTCCATTATAACTTTTGTGTAGTTATTCCTTTAAACAAACAGCAAAATCTGTTCATTTGTATTAAGGAAAATGTTCAATTAAGTTGTTAATTATTAAGTGATATAATATAAAAATGTAGCCAGCTGATAAAATACAACCTCTGCCATGCAGTCTAAAATGTGAAGGACTTAGACGTCATCTCTCATACCTTGCTGAAGCACCATAATTGATTTAAAATGTAGGAGTTTATCCTGACTGAATTTCGTGAACTGTAAGGCAAAATACTAACTTTCTAACAATATTTTTAAAGCTTCAGTAGAAATTGATGGATAAGATATCCTTGTGCTGGCTCTCACTAGCAAAGCCACCTTTTTGCCTTTATTTACCAGTTCCCAGAACAGGAATAATTATGGAAGGCTAGATCATTTAATCAGTGGGTTAACAGGGCTTGCATGAGTACCCTGGAGTCAGAGATTACATTTGTTTTTCTTCCTTATTTGAGTGCCCTTTAACTATGAGGGGTTTGCAAAAGCCATAAATTATAATTAATATAATCTGAGAAAGGTGAAGTGTAGCATAATTGAATATGGGTAAAATGTTACTCTCTCTTATTCCTGCTATATAATCATTATCACCAGATAGTCAAAATAAGTAAGACAAAAACAAATTAAAATCTAATTGTTATAATGACAAATTTAATAAACATAGATGCCAAACAACAGCAGAATTTTGTGAACCATTCTTTATCTCACTTCCATCAGTCCTTGATCTCATCTGGGGATGAAAAAACTCCTCCCTTTTCAGCATGAACTGTTGAGAACAATGTTTTTGCGGCAAACTTAAACAAGTATTACACACTTTATTATTTCTTCCCTTTTTTTTTCCCCCTCAGTATGGCTGTAGAGTAAAACCAGGGGCATGTGAGTTACAGCTGACACAGGCTAAATGCTGAGCCATGGAGTTCCCCACCCTGTGGCTCACTCTGCTGCCAGCAGCTGAGGGTCTCGGGATCTGCTCAGAGGAGCTCCCTGTCCCTGGCCAGGGCTGATCCCACAATGTGTTCCTGTGGTCTGCAGGCTGGTTTCAGCACTCTTCGTGCTGAAAGGCAGGAATCCAAGCTCTGTTACATCCTGCAAAGAGGTCAAAGAAGGAAGCAGGACACAGCAGCAGTAACAATAAAAGGAGAAAAATGGGCTGTGTACAGGACTGGAGGAGAGGAAAGCAGCAAAAAACACAAAAAGGCCTCTGAATGAGTTGGAAGAGGGAACAATACAGCTTTTTACAAACCACACTCTGTGGAAAATGATGTGTGTGCAGCTCAGAACACGGGTTTCCTCACTCAGACGCCTGTGTAAACATGGCTGAGGAGCCCAGCTCTCTTCTTTTGCATATTGTTTATATTTTTATGCAATTCCATTAGTTTAAAACCCATCAGAAGGCAATTCTCAAAAAAAAAAAAAAAAACAAACTCAACAAACCTTTCCTTTAATCTAAAAGTTAGGAAAATAAATTATTATCCCTCTGGTAAAAGCTTAAGAAGAGAAATCTCATCTGTTAGATACACATAATATTGTGCCATTCATAGTGGGAAGGTAACAAGGGCAGGGCAGTATAGAAATTATATATGCCTTGTATCCTGTTGAAGCACAGAAGGGTGCAGGTGCAGTTTTTGAGTGCCTGTCACTGAAAGCAAATTAATACAAAGATACAATGATTTCTAGAGAAGGCAGCTGAGATCTCTGGTGAACTGAACCCTTCCACAAGATTTCCACCTGAGTAAGGTCTTGAAAACTGAGGAGAGATCAGTGTTGGGTTTAATTCTGGATATATAACAGGAGACATATAAAGCCACCTTACCATGTCATTTAGGTTGTGATTTTTGCTTGTGAGAGCAGATTTTTTGCTTGTTTTGTCTCCTGCCTTGTTTACACAGGGATTACTACAGGTGTTATCTGCAGTAAGCATTGGCAGCAGGTTTACTATCAGCTCAATGACTTGTGGGACAGCCTTCTCTCTGTTTTGCCCTACTTAATCATAACCAAACTGGAAAGACAACCCAAACCCCACATAGGTACCACAGAAGTACAGGGTCAAGATGGTGCAATCAGAAGTCAGCATGGGCATAAGAAAAAAAAAACATCAAAGGGGGAACTGCAATCTTGTAATCCACCTACCATGGACATTTATATTTCTTAAGTACATTACTTTTCTCCTATCCTATTTAATCCTATTTCCAATGAATTTCCCACTTGTCAAGATTTTGAACTCTGTTTCTGATTTTCAGTGTTTATTGGGATGCAATTGCAAGGTGCCTTTACAAAGTCTGTGGCTGAAAGGACACACTGTTCTGAGCCAGGTGTCATGTCACTTTCTCATATATCATGTGCTGTGCCAACTCCTGTAAATGTGCCTGAGAGAAAGCAGGGCAAAATGGCACCATTTTTCAGTAGCAAGATGTACCTGAGTCTTTTTTCTCAGTCCTTCCTACATTGATATTGCCTACAAATATATTGGAAGTATTCTCTAGTCTATTGGCCATGACTTCCTCGGGAGAAGAAATTTGCACCCACAAATCTTTTCCTTCTGGCAGTGAACTACTGATTACTCTATTTTGCCTTTATGAGATTCATTTAAGTGAATTATTTTGGATTAATCTGGATATTTTGTTTATTTTTTTTTTCATTTTTATAGGCAGATTTGTCAACAATAATGTTCATGCTAAGTTGGTAATTTCTAAGGACAAGTATTGATGTGCACTTTTAGGGTATCCTTGGACAGGAGCTTTATATGTGGAGAGATGTTAAATCAAAAAACTGTCCCTGCCAACTGTGAGGAATATATTCCTTCATCAGTCTTCAAGTACACTGTGTCTAATTTTTAGGAACTTTTTCTTCATATCAAAACATCTGATTTGGCACAAATCAGAATAGCTCTATTTAATGAGTATCTCTAATTAATCCAAGTAGAGGATGTGACCTTACCAAGCACTGCATTCTGAGGCAAATTATGGACAGTTTACACTTGAACCCTGTGGAACTACATTGCCTGTGTAGAAATACAGGCTCCTATTTTTGGTGTTCATTTATATAACTATATAAAAAAAAGGCAAAAATAGAAGACGGAAAATTTCAGTGTGAGCTGAGGATAAAATGTAATTTTTATCTAATAGGCCACAGCAGCTACAGAACTACCAACACTAGAAGTGATGATGATGGGGACCCCTGGGCATCAGCGGTATCTTCATCAGTGCTGGGAAAGCTACACACACAGAATCTGCAGAATGGGTTTTAGCTATATTAGTTTTGTGCAAAGCATGGAGGATTTTGGATGCATTCATCTCTGAGGTCAGGTGGTAGGTGCTGCAGACTTAAAGTGTGCTCATGCACTCTGCATTCTGCTCCTCAGACATGATAAAGTAAGAGATGGGTACACCATGCTGGCTTTCCAGGCAGGAATACAATTTCATCATCACGTCCTTTTTCACTAGTCTCTGCCAGAGTGTACAACAAATGCAGAAAGCTTTGTCATTCCCATGGAAAAAAAGCTGCAGTACCACTCTTTTGAAGAGAGAAATTTATCTGACTCTGATGAAACTTTTTATTCAACTCTCAAAAAATTAAACAAGAAAAATCAAGAGATGGATGAGAGGCATGTGCAATTTCACTACAAGAAAACAAAGCTTTTACCTGAGGAGACACTGGTCTTGGAGGGAAGAGATTTTACATGTATGGATGTAAGCCAAGCTGTGATCTTTAGCATGGTTTATTTTCAAGCATAGACATAGCCTGAGGTCATCAGGCACGTATTTCCCACTTCTTTAATGTCCAGTCTGCAGATCAGATTGAAGAAATGTGAGTTGCATTTCCCCCTCTTCTCCAGCAAATGAAATGTATGTGGTGGGGGCAGGACTGTTGTGGCTTATTTTGCAAAGGCAAGAGCCCACAGATGGACCTGAGATGAGGGAAAGTGACATGGCAGAGTTTGCATCCATGTGCAGCAGGCCCATGTAATAATTAAGCAACATGTTTGGGTGTATCTGCCTTAATTTTTTTAATATATATCAGGGGGATGGAGTTTTTGGAGCAGGTCTCTGACCCATGTGGTAGAACATGTCTTGGAGCACACAAAACAATTACGGTGCCCTGATAGCAAATGAGGTGATATGCTCCAAATATCACTTCACAGCTCTGGCTTCTAATGAGCATTCAGTTCATGTCCCCAGAATAGATCTGGCCTTACATAAGACCTCCAAAACATGCATACAGGGGACATCATGTCAGCACCATGAATTTTGCTCTACAGATTCACTCCTTTTCAGCCACTAAAGTAAATTGGGCCAAATCCATTGTCATTTAACACTAGTCAGTTATATATAACTATACAGTTATTACAATGCATTTTATCACAATCAACTGGACATGATGGTAAAAGGCTCAGCCTCTTCCGTGATCTCCCAGCAACCACCGGAAGATGTAACTTGCATCAATATTCATCTTTAGAAAAAATTTCTATCAAGCTGACCAGTGCTGCAGCATATCAAACAGGAACCAATGAAAAAATAAAAAAAAAAATCCTCCCAGAAAATTATACCAAAAACCAGCAAAGTCCAGTTCCCTACAACCAGGTGAACTCCTGCCTGTGAACATCAGGGAGTAAAGCATACTACTATACAGCAGCTTACTTACAAAGTAATTTGATGAAAATGAACTTCCCTTTAAAATTCTGCTGTTGCAGTGTTGCATAATAAAATAGTCCCAACATTCTGTAAAACTTAGAATTCCCAGGAAACCAGCCTGAATTTTTGCCCATGTCTGGAAGTGTGCTTCACTGGAGGCAATTTCACCCAGATGACTAAACTGGGATCCAGTTTAGGATGATCATCCCAAGGGGCCAAAACTTTTTCCCATGTTCATCTTCTTATTTCTAGCAGTTGCTTGTAATAATTTCCAAGTGTGGAAGCCTGATAGGGTGAAATGATGGAGAACTTTTTGCTGTTAGCAGCAACCTGAACTAATTCTGCTTTATTAACATTGTGCGGGATAATTTCTTCCAAACTGTAAAGGCTTCCTGGGGAATATTTCTAACAAAATCTTCTAGAAGTTGGTTTCATCGTGAGATAAAGATGTTTTCTAAATTCTGTACTGTATGTTTTCTGTCAGAAACATTTAACAGCTGATTCTAATCTCATTAGGCAATCTCAGTAATCTAAAACTAATATACATGTATAGAAAATTGCTCATAGCAAAGTTTTTCATTAGTGAGAACAGCAAGGAACAAGTTGGATTTTCAACACATGGACAGAGACTGTACACAGAAGGATCAGGTACTATAATTTATGGGAATGTATTATCAGGGCAATTAAAAATAAATACTGTGACACAAGTAACTTTTATCAGTGCAGGTAGCCAAACATTAATGGCATGATGTTACACCATATGGTAGTGTTCCTCAGAAAATGGCATAAATGTTGTACAATTCCCCAGTGTGAATAGTTTCATTAAACTATGAGGAACACATGAATGACAAAGCAAGCAGGTTTTTTATTGTAATTTAATATTTTGATTATGCCCAGCAGTGCTTCTCTGAGTCATAGTGAAGAGAGGTATTCCCAGGGTTTCTGTTCAGCTGTATTCACTCATCTAAGTCAAATTCTTTGGACTGGATCCAGCAACTTTACACAAGTGCAAGTTCTGCCTGCTAGAAATGTCAAGATCACCTGTGATTTCAAAGCAAAACTTATGTGCTTGCAAACAGTTGTGCCCCAGCACCCTAACAGCCTCATTAAAGCAGGTCTCAGGAATGCAGAAATCCAGCACCAGAAAGTGAGCAAGTTAAAGGGGGGTGCAGGAGGAACATGTAAAGCACCAGTTAGGGAACTTCACCAGGGTCTCAAAACTAAGATATTATCTCTATTAGCTAGAGATATTAGCTAATATCTCTATTAGCTAAGCAAGGTAAAATACAAATTGTTTAAACCACTTATTAATTAATTAGAACCACTTTCACTTTCTGCAAAGTATCACAGAAAATTTCTGATAGATATCACCAGTTCATGCCTTAAACTGAGCACAGGAGAGTGGTTGCATCAAGCAAATTCATTGAACAGCATGGAAATGTCAGCAATGGTTTGAGAACGAGCAGTCTAAAATAATCTATTGCAAATTATAGAAATAAAGGAATTAGGGGGGTTATTTTTTTATGTAAATCCATACAGCCTGCAGCTGGTTTATTCAACAAGAAGGGTAGCATTTGGTATACAATGCCAATCAGAACTTGAATTTTTTGAAAGTCTCTCTAATACTGTATTGAATTTAAATTTTTTTAAATTTAAAATTAAAGTATCCCTGCCTAAAATGACTTTACTGCACTGCTTCTAAATGGCCTGTTTATATGCTGACAAAATCTAAATAAAATCTGACCATCAGCAGTATGAAGTGCTTCATGAAATTAGTAAAAGCAGGTCTGTGTGTTTTGTGAGGTTTGGAAATTGCCAGACTTAAGCTGATACCAGGTTTCCCTTTTACCTTTGAAAGCCAGAGCAGTTCACCTCAGCTTTCTATCTTGTTGCTTTTCCAGTCCATGTAGCTGTTCTTTGCATGGCTGCTTTCTCGTTCAGTGTCTCGGTGTTATTACCCGTGTAGCAGCCTGCATTCCTCGTTGCTCACCTGAAGTTTGAATGAGTCTGAGTTCCTCACCTGCGAGCTGGGTAACACTGTGCACTCAGAGGCCTCTCTGTCAGTTTTGCTCTGTTTCACTGAAGTATTAGTATTTGTGTATTGGCTGTTAGCTGGGGCAGTAATGGGTACATCGGGCAAGGTCTGTCAGGAGCAAGCTCAGACCATTTCTTATTGCTTCCCCAAGCTTATCTTTATGTCTCTGAATCATCATCTACAGGTACAACTACTGCACCCTACGTGCACATCAAAGACAAGCATTTAATCCCCTCCCTAAAGCACAATCTCCTCCCCCTGCCACAAATTAGCTATGCTCAATAACTCTGTTTGCAGGGAAAGCACACCTTCATGCTGGTGATCTTTTTAAAGATCACTTCTTTCCATTCGGTCCTTATCCCCTTCCAAGGCTAATTAATTACATTATCTGTTTTATAATATTTGTACTTAATCCTTCATGACCCTTCTTGTCTCATTATCTGACATATTATAGAAAGTGAGTGAAAAAATCCAGGTTAAAGTGCAGGGTAGCTCCTGCTTTCTAATCAGATCTTTTTTTAGCTTAAAAGTGTCACTACTGCTGTGCTAACAGAATTTTTAAAGCTTCATTTTTTTTTTTAGTAAATATGGGTTTGAAGTACATATCCAAGAGAACTTTAGATACTTCACAGCATCAATAGGGCTACAAAGATGATCAGGGGAGGGGAGCATCTCTCTTAGAAGGAACAGCTGAGGAAGGTGGGCCTGTTCAGCCTGGAGAAGACTGAGAGGACACCTCATCAAAGTCTGTAGTTATCTGAGGGGAGGGTGTCAAGAGGATGGACCAGGCTCTCCTTGGTGGTGCCGAGCAACAGGACAAGAGCCAACAGGCAGAAACTGATGCACAGGAAGTTCCACCTGAATGTGAGGAAGAATCTTTACTGTGCAGGTGACCACACACTGGATCTGATTGTCCAGAGAGGCTGTGGATCTCCCTCACTGGAGTTGAGGCACAGCTCTGAATGATGTGATCTAGGGAACCCTGCTTGAGCAGAGAGGTTGGAGGACATGACCTCCAGTGGTCCCTTTCAGCCTTAACTATTCTGTGATTCTGTGATTCTGTGATCTTAGACAGCTTTGAGAGAAGTGATTGAATCACAGAGCTAAATGTTTCGGTTACTGGAGAGCAAAATAAGCTGCTGTAGAGGTGTGGATATTTACTCATATGGAAGCAACTAGACTGAAACATCTTGACCTGCCAAGGAAGTTAGATAGTTCCTGTCTTTTTGGAAAATAACCATATATGTTCACAGGCTAACATCTTCTTGAGCTGGGACTTGTGAAAGACTACTTTCAACTGTCCAGTGAAGGATGGAGCAGGAGGAATCCACCTCTTCTTCTCCTGTTCTTCTCCAAATGTCTCCTTCCAGGAGTCTTGAGTAATATAGTCCATAACATTTGTGCAGTAGTCACATCTGATGGCAATTACAACCACAAAGCACAGAGTACTAATGGATGAGTAGGCCATCCAGTGCCATCAGGGACTAAAAGTGTGAGGGAGTGATGGCAGCCAACACCCAGGAACATGGATCAACGAAAGGTCTACAGGCTTGGGTCACGTCAGCACACACACACAACACTGCACACACAGACATCTGGATAGCACTGCCACCCCCAGCACTGTCACCCAGCAGCAATGTCACCCTCCAGCACTGTCACCCCCAGCACTGTCACCCCCAGCACTGTTACCCCCAGCACTGTCACCCCCCAGCACTGTCACCCCCAGCACTGTCACCCTCCAACACTGTCACTCCCAGCATTGTCACCCCCAGCACTGTCACCCCCCAGCACTGTCACCCCCAGCACTGTCACCCCCCAGCACTGTCACCCAGCAGCAATGTCACCCTCCAGCACTGTCACCCCCAGCACTGTCACCCTCCAACACTGTCACTCCCAGCATTGTCACCCCCAGCACTGTCACCCCCCAGCACTGTCACCCCCAGCACTGTCACCCCCCAGCACTGTCACCCTGCAGCAATGTCACCCTCCAGCACTGTCACCCCCAGCACTGTCACCCCCCAGCACTGTCACCCTGCAGCAATGTCACCCCCAGCAGTGTCACCCCCAGCACTGCCACCCCCCAGCAATGTCACCCCCAGCACTGCCACCCCCAGCACTGTCACCCCCAGCACTGCCACCCCCAGCACTGCCACCCCCAGCACTGCCACCCCCCAGCAATGTCACCCCCAGCAGTGTCACCCCCAGCACTGCCACCCCCCAGCAATGTCACCCCCAGCACTGCCACCCCCAGCACTGTCACCCCCAGCACTGCCACCCCCCAGCACTGTCACCCCCAGCACTGTCACCCTCCAGCAGTGTCACATACCCCAGAAGCCACTCCCCCAGCAGTGTCCCCCAGCCGCGTCCCGCGGGGCAGTGCCGGCTGCGGCCGCCGGAGGCCCGGGCGGGCAGGGGCGGGGATCGGGCGCTCCGTGCCGGCCACGGCCCCGCAGTGCCGGGGAGCGCCGGGGGAACCGTGTCGGATTCTGCTCATCCATCACCCGCCGGGGCTCTGCCCGGCAGCCCGGGATGAAAGGGCCCCGCTTTGTCTATTGTCGCTCTCGCCGGCCGGGCTGGAGCTGCTCCCGCCCCGCCGCGCTGATGCGAGTCCCGGAGAGCCGGGGCTGCCCGGCCGCCGAGTCAGTGAGAAATCGTTTTGGGGCAGATGTTCTGTTGCTTTGCCTTCCCTGCGATTCCCTCCCTGTCTTGAGGCTCTGGACCTTTGCCAGACGCGCCCAGCGTTTTCCCATCATCGCCAGGGTCTGGTTCGGCTGTGCCCGCAGTCCGCTCCCCCGGGGACGAGATCACTGACAATATGGACTCTGCAAAGCCGCACACAACTCCCTGCAAGCTTTTTGTTATCCGTTAGGCACATAATAAATTTTAAAATTATCTATTAGACGTGCACTAGTAGAGTGTAAGGAGCAGTGTTTCAACACTGAACTACAGGGACAAGAGTCTGCATCTTCAATTCTGCAAGGAACACCTTGTCCCAGTAGCAATCTGAACATGGGCAACCTGTTCTGGAAGCACCACGAGTGGTGATGAATGATGTCCCTCAGGGGTCTGTATTGGGAACACTGCTGTTTAATATCTTCATCAGTAACATTAGGATCAAGTACATCCTCAGAGAAGACTGGGAGAAGAACTCATCGAGAGCAGCCCTGCCAAGAAGGACTGGGGGGGTGCTGGTGGGTGAGAGGCTGGACATGACCCAGCCATGTACCCTTGCAGCCCAGAGTGCCAGTTGTGTCCTGGACTGCATCCAAAGCACTGTGGGCAGCAGGGGAGGGAGGGGATTCTGCCCCTCTGCTCTGCTCTGGTGAGACCCCACCTGCAGCACTGCATCCAGCTCTGGGGTCCCCAGCACAGGAAGGAAGTGGATCTGCTGGAGTCAGTCCAGAGGAGGCCACCAGGATCATTAGAGAGATGGAGCACCTCTCCGACAAGGACAGGCTGAGACAGTTGGGTTGTTCAGTCTGGAGAGGAGAAGCCTTTGGGGACACCTTAATACAGCCTTTCAACACTTAAAGGGAGTTGATAAGAAAGATGGGGACAAGAGTTTTTAGTAGGGTCTGTAGCAACAGAACAAGGGGTAACGATTTTAAACTTTTAAAAGAGCGTAGATTCAGGTTAGCTAGAACCATGAGGATGGTGAAACAAAGAAACAAGAGTCCCCCAGAGGTTGTAGATGCCTCACCCTGGAAACATTCAAGGTCATGTTGGACAGGGCTCTGAGCTACCTGATCTTGTGGAAGATGCCCCCATTTGCAGGGGGGTTGGACTAGATTACCTTTAAAGATGCCTTCCAACCCAAACTATTCAATGATGCTAAGAGCTCAATACTGCGGATGCAATCAGCTCATGCCGGTTGACTTGGAAGCCCAAGGACAGGACTTTGTCTCTTTCGTGCTCCCAGGATTCTGGTCTCCAAGGAGTTCACATGAAAAGGAGAAAGTGAGGCTGCAAAAGGTGCATTGCTGTAACAGGGCACACAAAGTGAAGGCTATTAGCAAAATTCATGCCTTCTTGTAAGGTCTTGAGTTATCTCATAAGGAAAAACATAAATTTCTTAGAGAGCTAAGAGTTCTGGAAATAAAATACAATCATGTTTTCAATCAATATAAATCTGCATATCACCAGTATGGTATGTAACATAACTGGAATTTTAATGCTCTGAAAAGAAAGAAATGTCTTTTTCACATTAACATTAGCCTCTCACTATTATTTCTCACCAGTCAAAACAGGGGGTTCTGTCTCACTTTAAGTCATTTTGCAGTAATAGGAAAAGGAGCCCTTGGTTAGTGGTTCTTTGGGTTTTTTTTCATTTTTTCTCTGAAAATCTGCTACCTTTGACATACTTCTCCTCTTTCTGGAGTTCTTCCAGTGACTTTGGTTTGTGCAAAATTCACTTAATGACATGCTTTTTGAAATCCCACCTTATAATTTTCATTTAGAAGCTGTTGGAAAAATAAGATTTTAGTGGGAAACAACCAGTAAGGTTGACAGCATGCAAGTAATGCATATATAATAAGGGAATATGATGCATTTTCAATCTGTTTTTACAAGAACTAGGGAAGAATGGACTTGCAAAGAGACTTCTACATTGCAGGTTTTCTCAGTGCAACTAACTCGACCAAAGGTAATTTTTGTGATTAGTGCACAAGAGGTCTGGATGCAGAGGTGTCACAAACATATAAGCTGTACTCTTGTATTTGTATGCTGCTAGCTTGAATTAAGCTCAAGGTGAGATTTTACTTCTCCTGGCCCATGAGAAGACTCTATTCCCTTAGAACAGTGAGGCTGAGTTGCAGCTGCACAATACCAAAATAAGAACAAATATGAACTGCTCCAATTCTCATTAAAGTGCCACCTGTTAAACATCTTTCAGGGAAGGAATATTGAAAGCAAGGATTTAGCATTTCTTACACCTGCTGTCCCATGGAAATTTCTCCTTTCCTAACATTTGTGTCCATAAACTTTTGATGATCATTGTAGCGTAGCATATTTCCTCCTTAGCAATACCATTTCAAGAGTGTTCAGTGGCTTCTGCCCCCTGTGATCACACAAAATGCCAATTACCTAGTAGTATTCCCACTCCCTGCTCCCAGCTAGCTGGTATTATCTAAAATCAAAATATTTCTTGTGGATAGATTCCATGTGCTATTATCTACATCAGAAAAAAAAAATAAATAAAAAAGCCCCAAATCCAAGTTATCTCCCAAGTCCAGAAAAGCCACTTTTTCAAGACATCTTTGTGTGCATAAACTTGATATTGTTTAAAAGCTTTGTAGTGCTACATATTGAATAGGAGAGGACCAGACTGAGACATCTTACAGAGATGAGGCTGCACTGGTCAGCAAACAATCTCTTCGTTCTCTTGGCAAGGGCAGGTAGATGCAGAGATGTTCTGGTGAGAAATGAGGTCTTTTGTTGTGATTTACAAGTTCCTTGGGTGGTGGGAGAGCTTAGGAATGGAGGCTGCTCTCTTGGCAGCTGAAGGATGTCTTTTTTAGCTCAGGAGATATTTTCTAGTGCTTTTTCTACCAAACTGACATTTGACATTGCATTTCAGAAGTGCATGAGCAATTTTGATGAATCCTGATTTCGCTGTTTCCCTTGTGACCAGAGTTTCATGGCCTAGTGCTTGTCAGCTGAGTGGCAGTAGCTCACTTTTTGTGTGTGCATTTAGTCTGTAGCAAATGTGGTTAAAAATAATCACACCAGACCTAGGTGGAAAAGGTAATACTTGCGTGTTATCCTTGGTGGCAGCAATGGGCTGCATTTAAGTACACGGGAGCTGCTGTGGTTCAGCTGATGCAAGGTAACTCATTAATATTCAATAACTTGATAATGTATCAGAGCCCTCCATTTTCTTTAGCTCCTTTAAAAATTCTTAGGCAGGGATTGTACCTTGGGAAGGACCGTCTGCCTTGGACAGGTATGATTTTCCCAGGAGTTTAAGCTGCAGCAGCTGGAGGGTGTTCTGCCCTTGAGATTCTGCTGTGAATCACATCTAAGTATGAAAAAAATTCAGATCCTACCCTGGCCTATGGCTGCTACAGTAAATCTGTAAAAATCACTCCTACTGAGCTGTATGGATCCACATAGGCCTGTGCAGAATGTAAATCACATAATCCTGAGAAAGCTGCCGGGGCCGCGCAGGAGAGAAACTGCAGCATGCACAGAATATGTAAGAGTGTGGAAAGGCAGGGTCTTCCCCCCACAGGTGATTTGTGAGAGTTAACATTTGGGTTGTGAGATATTTGACCAATGCCTTATTCTCCCTCAGATTGTTTGGTAAGGGCTAGAGGGGAAGATGCAAGCAGTCCCCTGAAGCATAAAAACCCCTGAGCTGGGGGACGGGGTGTGGGGGGGCAGGCAAAAATAAGTGTCACAAAGCAGATTTTTAAAAACAGGGAATTAAGCTCAGGATATGATATGCCTTCTGTCAGCTAAAGTGGATTTTTATGGATATCATCTCGTGGTGCTTGACTGAAGGTATGGCAGGAATGCTGGATAGGTCAGCTGGGTGAGGAACTGACATGTCCTAAAGGATAAAGATATGATGCAAGAGAAATACCACCATTAAAACACGTGTTAGGATATGTCAGGACAGAAAATTATCAACTTTTAATAGTCTTCAGTCTGCACAGCAGCAGTGAGTGGACCATGAGATGTTTTATTGATGACACCTTGCACTGTGAGACAAACTCCATAGATAAAGATTTTCAGGTTTGCTTTATGGCCTTTCCAATAAGGAACAATCTTTTTTCAATAAGATAAGAATTATTGGCAATCTTTTAAATTATAACAGATGTCTGAAATATACTTTAGCTAATTTAGCTTTAATAGTAAGATAATTACAGAGCCAATACATACCTATTGATTGCTGCAATTGTGTCTACTGACCTTCATCATCTATTTACTCTTACATGTGCACAGCCTGCCAGATCTTTCAGTTCATTTTTTAAAGTCTTAGAGGGGGCCCATATTAAGGATATTGTTAAGGTTATTAGGTATTAAGGTTAGAGAAGTTTCTGCATACAGGAATCCAATTTCAGTTATTTAGAAGTTTTCCTATTTTCTTGGCTGTATTTTTTTTTAATCCAAGAGTCTGTCTTGTATGGAATTCTGAGCATATGCACAGAAATTTTTATTGAAAATTCTTCAGCTGTTTCTGAAAACTAATACATGAGTTTTAAGAAAAGTTATATGATTTTATAGATGTTACAGAGAGGTGATCTACTTAAAGTAATTGAATTACCCACATGCTATGAGACTTTAAATATGGAAGGGGGGGATTGTGCTTTTTACATCTTGGTCTTCGTCTTCCCACAGCAGCACAACATGTCACCACATTCTTCCTGTAAAGTCATTCCTTTTCTCATTTCATTGTCTGCACTTTTACAGACCCACATGTTCTCAGGCCAAGGCTTTTTTTGTATATGAGTGGGAGCTTGGACAGAGACCTCCCAAAGCCCTGGCCCAGGAAGCCGGTGTGACCTCTCTTTCTCTGTCCAGCCTGAGGTACATCCTGCTCACAATTTCCTCCCAGTCTCCTGCCACAAGCTGCTTTTATTATTATTATTATTATTATTATTACTACTATTATTATTATTGTTTTGTTGCCTTTTTTTTTTTTCACAGAAACACAGTGTCAAGTTCAAACCCTCATTTCATATTCCTAAAACTTTGCTGTTCGTGAATTTTATTGTGGATTCCTTTTCCCTATATTTTTTTTCCTCAGTTTTCCTGGGATCTTTTCCTTTTCTGAGGCACATTTAACCCTGTCTGGATGCTTCTAAATTCCTGTAGCACCACACTAAAACTGCAGCCTTTTCCCTATAGGGGACCAAAAATATTAGAAAGAGTGGTGAAGCTCCTTGAAATTTCACCTGCACACCTGCACAAGGGTGAGGCTCCATTTGCTACCTCGGGGCTCACTCACACCTCATGGCCTCATTCAAAATCCTCACTCAGGTAAAACTGCCCTTGAAATCAATGGCTGTAGAGACTAATTAAGCGCTTCTGGTCTGGAACCAGACATCTTGTTGGAAGCTAATTAATGATGATTCAAAGTTGATGGTCTACAGCAAATAAAATAGGCATTCTTGGTTTTCTTTTCTGCTCTTCTGGGAAAGCTGAGAGTGGCTGAAGAAAAAATGTTTGTGTTGATGTGCTTCATGTGTGGCTGTATGTTGGTGGCTTCTTTTTGTGACTGTTCAACACTGCACAAAACTTCTTGCTAAAAGAAAGAAACAAATGATAATAAAATTTTAAAAAGGTGCTAACATTCACATCACTCTTTCAATGACCATGTCTGGGCTGTGTACAACAGGATATAGTTCCTGTAGACACAAGAATTCCTGTAGAGCTGAGTTTATTATTTAAGAAAATGTGTTCTCTGGTAACAACAAAATAAACTAGTTTGTACTTAGGATGATGTTGTAGAAGCCTGGGTGCTGATGTGTCTTTGCCAGGCAAATTGGCCTGAGTATTTTCACTATAGTCCGAGATATGTAGTTTGTGTGAGAAATTTTCAATGAACAATACTAAAACACTAAAAATTGTCATTTATGACTTTATTTTTTCTCTCAACGACCTTTGGAATGTCATTCATGCTGATATTCATGGACAGCAGTTTTCAAAAAATAAGCACAGAGTAGTAGTTTTTTCTGCAATATATTTCAGATGTGGTAATATTTCTCTGACTCCATTTCTTTCCTTGACCAAGTGGGGGTGTTCTTGGCATAATATTTCTCAAGAATACAACCTACAAATATATGAAAATTCTCTGCTGACACCTGAGAAGAGCTGGTTTCCGTCTAGGTTCCAGGTCTGAGAGCAACCAGGTCACCACTTTGACTGGATCTTAGGAATGGTCTTGTTCTGAGACTCCTATTACAACAAAATCCACAGCAATGGTTCTGGAGAAATGCATTATAATTAACATAATCATAATCAAACATAACAATGTGAAATAATTGCCCTGACAAAAATGTTCTGTTTAATGTTTAAATCTCTAGCTGAGGGAACGGGGGGGGGGGGGGGGGGAGGTGGAGGTGGTAGAAGGTTGTTTATCTGTTTTGTTTGTTTTACTTAATGGAACAAAATAAGAATTCTGCAAATAGTTTCCTGTAGTCTATAAAAAGCCTTTTTTTCTGAACTCAGTTGTTTATCCTACCTCTGTGAGTGATTAAGTAGCTCTGGAACTACATTAATCTTGACTTAATGTTTACATGGTTGTATATAGACTTTTATGCTTTAGTACCCTTATACCTAAAAAGACAAAGGAGTCATCATTTGCAAGGACCCTGTTGGACAGGGTGAAAAATGGTACAAGATTTCAAGTCACAAAGAAAGGCTGTGACCAAATCAGGAAATGAAGTCAAGGTAGTGCCAAATATAACACCATCTTTTCTATTTTCTTGTCACTCTTTAATGATTAATAAAAATAAGAGTTAAGTAAGTAGCTCAGAAAACTGATCCACTTGTCCCACTGCCAAGTAGAACTGAGCATGAAGAAGATTCAATTCAGTTTTGCAGACCTTTACATTAGAGCTGTGGAGTTTCTCTTGAAGGTAACTTCTACTTCCCAAAAATGAAAGTGCTGTCACCTGAAATATCTGCTCCCTGGTCATGTAAGTGGGGTAACCAGCAATCAACAGTCATGGCCATCATCATCATCATCGTGTAAGGTGAGAATTCCTCAGCTTACAGGGACCATGAAATTGTGATCTGAAAGTAATGAAGAGTTTAACATTGTGGATGGAAGGGATACTAACAGGAGGTGTTGCTGGAGCTGCTTTTCCAAATAAAGCATAAAGTTAAATTTCATGTTTCCTTTGTCCCACACAGTGCTCTACGCACAAGCCTGGACTGACTCTTCAGCCAAAAGGTGTGTGTTTTCAAGAGCATATCTGTACTCACTGTCATCTCTGCAGACATCATAACCTTGACACAAGGCATGTTTCAGCTTTTGTTATTGAAATCACAAGCCAGGAGATAATATCCTAGGTCCATGTGATGGTCCCTGCAGTGAGCAGTGAGAGATTACACTCCACTTGTGCATATACAGGAATCTGTGCACATGGGTCTGCCATACTGTCCATCTACATCCCAATAACTCTGAATCACTTAACTAGTTTCAACCCAGGATAGCAGAAGTTAGCAGAATTTAAATATCCAGTTCTGTAGGAATAGGTGGCTGACCAGGAACAAGAGGTGTCATTAGTGGTCTAATCAAGTCAGATCTTCTCTAATCACAAGGTTGCAGTGTGGTCTCCACCCACTGGAGAATTCACACAGAAGACAACTATTATGACTGCCCCAACCACAGGAAGAGTTTTAATTGGTACTCACAGCAAAGAACCCAACCACAAGGCACAAATCCATTAAAAATCCTAAGCTTCATTAGATCTGTTGCAGATGGATCTGCTTGTCTCTCCAGGAACCACTCTGTACTTTATTTGTGGCAATTTCACTAGACTTTTCATGTTCCATTTCATTTGAGCTAATCTCTCTCCATCACAGCTGGCCTGCTGAGCTCTGAGGAACAGATGTATGTGGTCACTGACTGCTGCTTGGCAAACCTGGCTTGTGCCATTTCAGCACTGAGTGATTCTGCCACATCTGCTCCCTTTCTGATCTCTGAGCACTTTGAGCTATCACAGGGCAGCTGTGAATCAGTGAAGGTTTCACAGAGAGTCCTCTTATATTTACAGGGAAAAAAAAAATGTCTGCAAGTCCTTTATTTGTCTTCTTTTTCCGAAAAGACCACCTCCAGTGTCCCAATGTTTGCTAATGGAGACAGTGAATTAGTTTTGGAGCACAAGTATTTAATCCCTAAACTAAATCCAGTTGTCTGAGCAAGCTTGGTATGACCTCCTCTTATCAATAAAGTGGTTTTTCCTGTCTCTGTAAACTGCAGATTTTCCTCTCTTTGTGAATTGCTTAAAGGCACCTCTGCAGAGAGACATTCAGGCCAGCTGTTTTTAGGACACATTATAGGCACTCCTTCACAGTGCCTATGTATATTACTAATGTGCAGGCGGGATGTGTTTGATGGGTAGCTTTGATTGGGTATCTAAACTTGGACATTTGAAAATGTTACAAAATATTACTCAAAATATATGGACAATAACCTGTCACATACATATCATAAAGCAGGACATAATTTCCAATTGAGAAAGGAGATTTGAAAGTTAAGTGATTTTTTTGGTGACAGCCCAATCCTAATTTGAAATAAACTGGCATCAGCAGCCATCAAAATCAATAAGATCACGTAAAAAAACAGCAGCTAAGGATGTGGACTTTAAAATTTTTATCTTCACTAGGTAGAAAATGCTAGGGAGGCAGCTGTGGCCTTGAGAAGAGCCAAGCAAAACCATTCTTTCTCTATGCCCATCTCTATCAGCAGGGAAGAAATGCTGACACAAAAAAAGCGTCAACCCAAATGGACAAGAGGCTGGTGAAGTCAGTCTATTTCCACACCAGATGGGAGCTCCATATTCTCTTTGCCAAGAGTGGACAAGAAGATACAATTCCCCATGATGACAATGGAGTCATAGAGATGTTAGCTGCCCCTTCATGTTTTATTTGTAGTGCTCTTTAGCTATGGAAGAAGAAAAACCCTTGAGCTGTCATCGTTAGGTTCAAATCAGATGAGCTGCTTTAATTACCAGATTCCTAAAGTCCTCCAAATGCTCAGGCCCTTTATATAGGTTACAAGGAAAAGGAAATACAACAATTAATGCTTATTCAAAGTTATATCTTACCCTTGTGGGATATAATCAATCCTTTATGTCTCTAATTACAATAAATCCTATTTTATATTAACATATAAGGCTTTTTGATTCAGATTGCTTTCCTAATTATTATAAAAATTATTAACCTCTTTATCCATTTTTAATGTAAAATTCTGCAGTATATTGGAAGTACATGACAGTACCACTCTAGATTTTAAGACAGGCTAGTGGAGAACAGCTGTAACTTACTGAGATAGCCAAGAAATTTCAGAAAACTGCCTAACCCCAAACAAGTTTGGCTGCAGATTAATATCCTTTTGCCTTGGAAAACATGCACTGCAATATGCAAAAGCCTCCATCACATTTTTATGTCACCCAAGGGCAACAACATAGAGGGCTTTAACACAATTTAAGGAATACATCATCAAATTTTTCTGAAATATTCCTTCTCTAGGTACAATTCTAGAAGTCCTTGATTTATGTTAGGTCTGATAGGTTTGGTGACTACTGTGGAGCATATTCCATTATGTGTGATGTGTGATATTCTTTTATGAAATCAGCTAAAGGGAAAGATGGGACCACAGTACCTATTACCTTTTAATTTTTTGAAACCTCAGGATACCAGAATTTCTTACTTTTAACATCTTCATGTGAATATCAGGAAAGAAATGACCACTACTGAGATGTGCATATTCCTGGCAAGAGGCCAGGCGTTCCTGTTCAGTTACATTGCAGTGCTGGCACCAAGCCAAGGAATCAGCAGTTTTGCTTTCCATAAGGAAAAAAATTTTCCCAGAGAGTTTCTATGTGATGGGGTTTTAATGTGATCCGAGATGTTTCTTAGGTCTGCAAGTCTTTTCTGTGTGGTGAAAGGAAGCATTATGAAGAGGAAGGCCCTAAGACCTGGCAGTCAGGGTGTTTTTGGAGGTAACCCTACGCCTGCTCTTGGCGTGCTGTCCCTCACTGCATGCAGGGAAACTGTGTTTGGTTAATGATATCTGTAGCTGGGGACTTCAGAGAGCTGTGACAAACGCAGCTGATTGATTGCTTTTCTCAGGAGTTGCTTGCTCTGTTTTTCAAGTGCAGACCAGCTGCTGGGAGATGTTACATCAATTCTTGCTGTAAGCCACAGCTCTTAGTCTGAGGTGCTACTTCAGCCTTTTCTGGAAACATCAGTTCCCCCAAACTGAAACCATGGACACTGTACAGGGGCATTTGATTAATTTTCCTTTTGTATTTTAAGCAATATCTGTTAGCATTCAAATTATTCTCTGCTTCCTGCAATGGTCTCTAAGATAAGAGTGGTTCAAGAATGTTCGTTTGTGGTAATTAAACCGTCTTGGAAGTGCAGTGTCAGGAAATGTATGGTTCTCTGCTCTTTTTTCCCCTTCTCTTTTTTTTTTCCCTCCTGCCAGCTACTTGTCTATTTATAGAAATATACCTCACCATTTACTTCAGAGCAGTGACACGGAGAAGCAGACATTTAGAGGAAGTCCATTCACTTGACAAAAACATCCATTACCTTTATCACCAGTGGAGACCAAAAAAAGAATCAATTACAATACTTCACTTGGGAATGACTAATTGGATTGTGAAATATACTGACACTCTGAAGTCACTGTGGTGAGCTAAATACTGGCACATGTAAAAGTCAGGAAATGTAGATAAGATGCTGATTCAATTGATTTGAGGTTAGAATGCATTTTCAGTTTGTGTTGATGTTCTAAGCTTGTCTAATTTCCACCAAGTCTTATTAATCAATGGTCAGGGAATTAGCTCAGAAGAGAGAACTGCAGAGGATTTGCACCTACTTGGTTCAGCTCTGAAATTAGCTGAGTGCTAAATGCACCACATCTCATCCTGCAGTCACAGATCAGCTGTCAGCTCCTTGTTTAATCACAGAACCACTTACAGTAGTCATTTGGCTGGATCTAGTGGTGCATCTATCATATGTCCCCTGTCATCCTCCTCCACACTTGCTAGCACCTTCAGATTCTGCATGTGAAGGCAGAGAACAGAGGCAAAGGGTGTTGCTGGGTGGCCTCAGCTGGATGTGCTCTGACTCCTGCTGCTGTTTGTCTGCATTAATGTACTTTGAAAAGCTCCACTGGATGTTCCAGGGGACTGGAACTTCATCTTAGGAAGATCCTTGGCACAACTTTAGCTGGAGCCATCCTTCCCATTCCAAATGCCTCAGAAATGGTTCAGAAGTTATCATGGGGCAAATACCATTTCCAGAAGGCACTTTGGGTGAATGGCTTCCATTTGGGCATTCATGCTGGGTGCAATGTTCTCAACACAGGTTTTACTGTGTTGTTTGACCTCAGTGGCAGAGAATGATATGTCTCAAGTTTAATTTACTGGTGCAGTTTCCATGCTGCAGTAAGTAACTTTTCAAGATAAAATACTGAAACTCAGGAACTCTAACCAAGAAAAATGAGGTTTTTTATATATACTGCAAAATAATCAAATAATGTGTTAATAAAACTCAGTCAATTCAAATAGAAAAAGCTGCAGATGGATATAATAAAATTATTATGCTGGCTTAGTAACAAGCATGTGGTTAATTACTGAAGGAGACTTGCATGTGCTATGGGGATCCTTTCTTTCCCATTCCCCTGAGCTCCAGGAAGGAAGAAGGGGTGACCTTCCTGCCCCAGTGGAATCCACCCTACAGACACATCCAAATCAAAAGGTAGCTTTTATTTCTAGGGCTTTCTGAAAAGCTTCTGAAGAGGAAAATGCTTTGGTCTATGCAATGTCCTGGGGGCCTGATCCAAGCACTTTGCAAGCAAAGAGAATTGCTGAGTTTGCTACAGAAGGTGAAATCTCAGTGCTATTGAAATAAATGCTGTCGTCCCCTTGATCCACTGAAGTTAGGATTTAAGTTCATTTCTTCTTCAGTTCATCATATTGAAGAATTCTATCTCCATATCTCTCAGCTTTAACACTTTGAAAAAACAGTAGTTCAGCAACATGCTTCAGTGTAGTCAATGCTTCTTTTACCTACAAAGGAAATAAAAGAACATTCTACAGGTATACTTAATTAAAACTGCTTTCTAATTGATTTTTTCTAATATATTTGGTTTAAACATTAGAAGGGCTGGTCTTGTTTACAAAATGAAGTGTTAGATTCTCTGGATTCTCTCTCTGAAATTGACTCAGTCTCCTTTGTGTCTAAGGGATTTGTGATTCATCATGGTGTCAGGAAGGAATGTTTCTGTTAGAACTGATCAGATTATTCACCACAGCAGAAAAAAAATATTCAGGAAAGAAATGTGTGTTTATGACCTGTGATCTGAAGAATAGATGCTTTGAAGGGTAGAGAGTAAGAGCCTATGTCTACTACTAAGCTCAAGGCAGATGCAAAGGGAAGGGAGAAAGTGAAAGAGAGGTAAAAAAGGTAATTTACTGCATATTTTTAGTTATCAAAAATAATATATTTTGATATATTTTAAATATAATAATATTTAAGTATTATTATTAAATAATAGTCATTTTTATTACCATTAAATAATAATACTGCATATTATTTACATTGCAAGATACTTTGATGCTGGACATCTCGTGAGAAATGGTATTTTAGGTACATTCTACCAGTGTGGAATAACTGGCACAAGAACCTTTCCATTTTCAGGCAGGACCAAGGTGTAATTTTACATTAAATAGAGTGCACATGGCCCACTGGATGACGTGATTCTATTGAGTGGGACTTGGCACTAATTCTGTGTCAAACATTGCTGGAGAGAGCAGTATCCATAACTTAGATGGACAAATATCAGGGGAGGAAACATCTGAAGTTGGAATAACTTACCTATGGACAGACAACAGCAAGCTGGCAGGACTGGAGGTTAAACTTGGTTTTCTAACTCTTAACCCTGCTTGTTCAGTGATAACAGGCAGAAGTATAAAACAAAGCAGAAATTGCAATGAACTCCTCTCTCTCTTGTCCTTTCTTTTCCCTTCCCTTTCTTCCCTAGCGGCTTAAGGTAAAGCTTTCACTTAAAACATGACTTCCCAGCTAAACTGTTTCCTTAAACCTCATTAAAATAAGTTTTGAATCAAAGAGGATACAATGTTGTGTCACATAATTTTTGATCAGTTATTTCTGCTTGTGGATAAGACACAAATCTGTTTATTAATATAGAGACAAAGCTAAGAGTCCAAAATGTAGCTTCAGAAAAAGAACTTAAAGAACACAAGCTTGTTAAATAGAGATGCCAAGTGATTTCTGTGTTCAAACACAGGGCACATAGCAATTCTGTATTTTAGAAATGTTTTCACACATGGTGTGGATGCCTAAATGAACATGTTCTAGAGCTCTTGAAATCCAACAAGTTTAGAAAATTGTGATGTCATCATGAAAAAACAGATGTTTTTACAAGGAAGCTCTCAAAGTGTATACAAGAACAAGTACCCATTTTTTCAGTTGTGTCACATGCAAAAAAATGACACTCACACCAACATCATTGCCAAGGGTTTACACCACATATTTCCAGTGCACCTATTATGGAAATAAAAATTTCACTGCCAACTGAAATTTTATGTGACCATGTCCACATTCTGTAGTAAAAGTTGGCTTGCAACTGAAAAGTGAAACACTAGAGCCTGAGCATGGCACTGAGGAAAAAGACCCTCACTTTTCCCATGTTTTCAACTAAGTAGAAGATGAGCTTCTTAGATGAACTTAATTTTGTATAAAAAGGCATTCATGATTATAGATGTACTGTGGGAAAATGAGTCTGGCCAATGAACTGGAATGAGGTGGACAGGAATGCAAGCCGTAATTTCTTTAAAGTCCTTTGGCAATATCCAGTTAGGTTTATCACAAAACAAGAATGATATTTGACACAGTAAAATCTTTGTTTGTGTTCTCTTCCTGTAAATCTTTACACTAGCACCTATTTACAGCATTTCCATTTCCTGAAAAATTACCTTTAGTAATCCCTTTCGGGAATTATTCCCATGTTGCCGTCAATAGATTTTACATTGTTCTTAAATGATGACAAGTGTGCAGAGACCCCAACAACTGGTTAGAGCCTTGACAACTGCAAAACAAAGATGTTCTGTGCTGGCCTAAGCTTGCGAGAATGCAGAAGTGCTGGAGCCAACCACATATTTTGGGAGTTTTCCAGCTCTGTCAGAAAACCCTTTTTTTTCTTGTTTGGCAACAAATGGCACTAATGAGAACAATGAATTTCAGTAATTGGGTTAAGAGGCTTAAACAAACAGCCTAACTAGAACAATGAAAGATGAAGATGGGAATATAGATTATTGTGAGCTTATTGTCATTGTAGACTGATGACAGTTTAGTGAGCTAGCTGACATTACCATTATTCATTTCATCACAAAGTTCATTCCAGACCTGCCCATTTCTCTATCTGCTGTTTGGGTTTAGGAGCAAGCTGCATAACAGAACTGGAAGAAAGTAAATCTGAGAGATGCTGCGGGGTGAATTGACTGCACAGGAAGCACATTCCTTGTTCGGCCAAAGAACAGCTGTAGTTTTTTTCAGAAAGGAAGCTCAGTCCATGAGTTAATGTCTCATAAGATTTTAGAGAATAAGGTTCAAATCCCTGCTCTTCTGCACATTTTTTGATCTTGAACAATTCACTTGAAGTTTCCGATTAGCTAAAAATGGCACTAAAATATGGAAACAATTCTGTCTTGAAGGAGTGTTGCAAAGCTTATGACATGCTCAGATACCAGATAGTGAATTCATTTAAACATCTTACAAACCACTGAATAATATATTGCAAATTACCCTACTCATTGGCTTTGGCGGAAACCTGAAGCCTTGTGCATGCAGGTTGATGTTTTCTGGTGGTTTTTTTTCTCTGTGAGACTTGTTCAATGGCTCTTTACCTGGCAAGCTGCTATATGTTTTCCAAATTTGCCCTTTTTTAAAGCTGTATAGTCAGTCATGGCAAACATGTTTGCAAAGAAAGTTCATGTTTAGAACAATTAGTAGAGAAATGAGGAGGGACACTTCACTGGAGTGGGAACAACTTCATTTTAGTATTCAGGACAGAAATTGATGTAATCATAAAAGTCAGTTTTGCTGATAAATTTCCTCAGGAACAAGTGAAGCTTCTTTCCATGCTTTCAAGCTTCCACAATGGTGTAACAGGATGTGTTCAGATAAAGGTAAGAATGGTCTTGGACTGGAAACATGCTGCTTAAAGACCCGTGATTGTAATATTTAAGGTGAAGAATATATATCTCAAATATTAATTATTTAGTATTTACTTCAAAGTGTCTTCAGAAGGGTTCAATTTACAAAGGCAAAACCAGTTTGATGGTGAGGAGGGTTTGGACTGGAAATTTAGACTGATGATATGTTTTGCTTTAACACATATTTGCTACATACCTAAACTTTCTAATCATTCACATCCAAGTCTCTCAATTGTTTATAAATACACCTGATTACATTAAGAAGTAAGACAGCAGTTAGGAAAAAAACCCAAACACAATGATATACAATACGTAACTTGCATGCTAAAAAATACTGAAAAAAATAATGTTAGAAACTAAAAATATGGAGGAAAAACGTTAGCATGATAAAATGTAGGTTTTTAAAGTATGTTGGTATAGAAGTATATTGAACATAAAGTGATGTTGGAAAACATCAGTGTCATAATGTTGGAAACAAATCATCAAATTCTTTTTAGAAGACATAGAATAGTTAAAATTCATAAAAATAGCTGTATTCCTAGAAATAAAATGCAGATGCTGTACTTCTACCATAACAAATTTCTTTCTGTCTTGTTGTGGTCTGAGGAAAATACAAAGGAACTTTAAGTAGAATTAAACAATTCTAATTCAGTGGGAGCAGATAGTTCGCACACAAATTGCTCTAGGAAATTTTTAATCTTTAATTCTCATTTTTAACAAATTCTGGAATACCAGGAAAATTCCAGAAGACTGAAATTGAATTTACAGTGAGCCAATATTAAAAAAAATCTGACAAGATGATTGGAGTCAGTGTAGGTCAATTAGTCTGACATCTGTTCCAGAAAATATAACAGAAAAGCTAGGAAGAGAATCAGCTGAGAAATAATTAAAGGATAGAAATAAAATTAATTCCAGACAACATGGTTTTATGAAAAGCAGATCATGTCAAAGAAATCTTTATTCTTTGATGAAATTGCAAGCTTGTTTGAGTAATCTGATTTTTGTAAAATATTTTAATTTGGCAGCACAGCATGTTCTGATTTAAACATTGGCATCATATACTATTAATAAAGCAAATGTTTTATGAATTAAGAACTGGTTAAGTGATAGATCTTAGAAAGAGATTGTCTCCAGGAAATTATCAACAGCTGAACATACTTATAATGGAGTTTCATGGGGATCAGTAGCAGACCTGATACCATTCAACGACTTCACTGATTATTTTTGAAAGTAAATAATAAATCACTTATGATAACATTTGTAATTAAAACTGAAAAAAGAAAAACAACTTGGTAAAATAGTACATAAGGATAAGACAATGAGGCAAGACAATGATCTTTTCACAAACAGGACCCTGAAAAAGACCTAGGGATCAAAACGAAGGAGCAACCTAATGTGAGGTCTCAGCATGGTAAAAATGCTGATAATCAGCTGTAATTGCAGTCTACCTGCAAATGCAGCCATGCTATTCTTTGGCTTCTGGCTCTTCAGTGTGCAATCAGCACTGGGGTGTCTGTGCTGCACTTCTCTACACTTCCTCTTGTGCTGGTTTGTATAAACTGAGACAGCTCAAATGCCTTGGATGCCTCTGCCAGCATGATGTAGTTTTGCCCTTGATCACAATCACACTACTTTCACAGGGAGAACATAATGGGTATTAAATAACCCTTCAATCTAAGAGGAAGGAAGTAACAAGAACCAATGTCTGGAAGCTGAAGACATGCACATTTGAGTTAAAATGTATAATTGTTCCTATATACACATCACTGGAAGAAATTATCAGGGGAATGTCCAGCTCTGGTCAAGCCTGTGCCTTTGGAAGCATGTAATTTTGTGAAAGCGGGTGGCAAATTCCATGAGACCTAGGTGAAAAAAACACTGTGTTGCTCTCACTACTGTTTTTAAGAACAGTGACCTGGTTGCAAGTTCTGTTTACTGCTCAGAACAATTAGCTTGCTGACACTGATTTTGGAGGGGAAAGGGTTGAAATCTCATATGTATAGGCAAAGAACATAATATGTACAGAAGAATCTGTAAAGGAAAAGAAAGTTCATAATACAAAGCACTAAAAGTCAAATCTGAAGCTCTGCTCTCAGGCAACAAACCTGCCAATTGAAAAAAGAAGTCTTAGATTGCCCATGGTTAATGCTTTTCAGATGACAGAAAGGGTATGACCTTGAGAGGTCATCCCCTATCTTAAGTCAAGATCAACTCCACTGAAAGCTGATTAAGAGAAAAATGAAATGCCAGAAATGTTAAACTCACAGGTATAAAAAATGTCCTTGCTGCAACAACATAAATGACTTCTAATCCAACCGAGCTCCCCCCTGTCCCAGGCATGGCAGGGAAATAAGAACAGCTTCCCATGCAATCTGTGAATGCGTGGACCCTTCCAGAAGAATCCTTAAATTTCCCAAATGTGTTGTTCTCTCAGACACTCCAGGCTGCAAATCTGTGTATTGCAACTAGTTTGAGTCAAGGATTAAACTGTCCTGACCCTGAGTAAGTCCAGCTAGTGTGGAAGTGCTGAACAGGTTGTATTTCAATCGCAGAATGAGAACAATTAGGTCAACTACAAGTGAACGAACTTCTCAACATAGAAAAGACTCCTTATTCAAGAATATACTCTTTTGAAACCAATTTTATAGGAAGATTCTGTAGTCAGTACCCTAACTTGCCTGTACTTCTCCTTCTGCCCACTGCTGAAACTAACCCTTCTGGACTTCAGTTCCTGTAGAATCACTTTTCCTATCTGACAATAATTCCTAAGGGATCTTTAAATAAAGGTTGTTGATTTGGAAAACCACAGTAGTTTGCAATGAAAGAGTGATTTTGAAAAATTTTCTTGGTAAAAGGACCTTAACAATCACAGCCTATTCAGTATTTTTTAGATGGTGTGTAGTTGTACATCTTCAGTGCAATTTCATTTAGGAAATGTTGCCATAAGATGGGCTGACTGGGGGAGCATGCTACTGGCAGTGTTCATTTTCCATTATGAATTATCTTGGGATGTAGATGCTCTCCCATTAATGATTTGAGTACAAATATTTAAATATTGACTACAATATTGAAAGAGATATCCTCCTTCCTTCTAGACAAAATAATGCAAGAAATAAAAAAGCACTGATACAGCTGCTTTGGAAACATCTGAACTGCTACTTGTGTAAGACAACGATTGACAGAATCTACTTGAATTGTATCTTACAAACCCCAGACCAAGAGATAAAGGAATGTAGAATTGATAACATTACATCAATTTTAATAAGCAAAGCTTGACCTAAAAATAGTCCAGAGGAGGCCACAAAGATGCTGGAGCACCACTCCTGTGAAGACAGGCAGAAAGGACTGGGGCTGTTTGGCCTGAAGAAGAGAAGGCTCTGGAGAGATCTTATTGCATCTTCCAGTACCCAAAGGAGCTGCAAGAGAGCTGGAGAGGCACTTTTGACAAAGGCATGTTGTAATAGAGGGGACGGCTTTAAACTGAAAGGGGGCACATTTAGGTGAGGTATTAAGAAAAAATTCTTTCCTTTGAGAGCTGTGTGACACTGGATCAGGCTGTCCAGAGAAGTTGTGAATGCCCCACCCCGGGAAGTTTTAAGAACAGTTTGGATGGGGCTTTGAGTAGAAGGTGTCCCTGGCCATGGCAGCAGGGCTGGAACTGGATGATCTTTAAAGTCCCTTCCAACCTAAACCATTCTATGACACTATGAATGGCATGGTCTCCTTCTGCTCCCTCTCACTTTCACAGGGGTGTCTGTCAAGAATAATATATTTTACAGAATTACAGAATATGCTGAGTTGGAAGGGACCCACAAGGATCATTGAGGCCAACTCCTGGCTCTGCACAGGAGCACCCCAAGAGTCACACCATGTAGCTGAGAGCATTGGCCAAACACTCCTTGAACTCTGTCAGGCTGGTGCTGTGACCACTTCCCCGGGGCGCTGTTCCAGTGGCCAACCACCCTCTGGGTGAAGAACCTTTTCCTAGTATCCAACCTAAACCTCTCCTGATACAACTTCAGGCCATTGCCTCAGGTCCTGTCACCAGTAACCACAGAAACCTATGGTTTTCAATTTACAAAGACTAAGAAATTGAAATTACTTTTTACATTTTAAATTTATTTTAAGTGAGAACAAATTTTGAGACAAGAATTGTAGGTTCTATCATAAAGGCACTTGCACTGGTATGAGAACCTGTATTAACTGGGAAGAAACTGGGGTAACAAGAGAGCAGGATTACCTTGTCAGCAGAAGGATAGGTGAGCTCAAGGCAGCTGTGAAACCCCACTTGAAGTCTCTTTTATCAAGTTAGCCTGGAGCCAGAACTCCCTGATGGGCCAGCTCTTGTCCAAAGCAAGTGGAGCAGGTCTTCAGGCAGGGGTCCTGTCTTACATAGGAGCTCTGGCCACACATCTGTACAGTAGAGGTGGCTCAGGCCCTGGCTTGATCTCACACTGCTCAAACAAGTGGTGCAGACATCACAGTGCTTCACAGACCCTCTTATGCTGTGTGTGATGCACATACACAAGTAAAAGAATGTGCCTGATCCAGTTTTAAAGAACTTAAAAGACCAGTCTAAAAACAAAGTTAGGAGGTGGCAGAAACCACCAGATGCAGCAGAAAGAGGTGTGTGGGAATTTCCATGGGAACAGTGGGTCAGTTGTCCTTCCATTAAGCAGCTATTTATACACAAGGTGAGACTCTAACAGTCAACACGCAGCATGTAAACCACTTCTCAAACTCAGATCACACAGATGACATTGCCATTTTCTCCCAATACCAAAGGCAGTACAGCAGCAGCTTGTGTCTCCTAGTGCTTTCTCTAATGGACATCACAACCATTCTCCTTTGGGATAATGTTTGCTTTGCAGTGCCAATCCCAACTGATATGCTCAATAACAACTCTTTGGTCACAGGCTGGAGGCCCTGTTTGATGAGAAATATCAAGGAGGTTATATGTTTACTATCCAGATTCCAAGGCTTAATGATCAGGAGGATGGAGAGCAGCCAGAATAGCCTCTCCCACAAGAGTGGGGGATTACTTCTGCTTCTTTGTGGGCTTACTGACTGTCTTCTCCAGGTTAGTAAACACTGGTGGAGGAGACACCTGTGTTATTCCATCCCTGGAAGTGTTCAAGGCCAGGTTGAATGGGGTCCTGAGCAACCTCATCTAGTGGAAGCTGACCCTGCCCATGGCAGGGAGGTTGAAACTGGATGATCTTTAAAGTCCCTTCCAAACCTAACCATTCTATAATTCTGTGATTCTATGAGTCTAGGAGCCTATCAAATGCAATTGATAAAGGAGGAGAGGAATTTAAACAGTCTCTCTAAAAGAGGTCACACATTGCTTTTGCTCAAGTAAACCCAACCTTTGAGCCTAATGCATCAGAGAGGAATATGCAAAAGACTTCATGTAGGAGATAGAAGCATTCTTATAGACTTAGGTTATATGAACCCCTGTCACACTGTGTTACTTATGTGGACAGTAAATAAGTCTTTGCTTTAAGAAAGAGTATGTGTTGGCTCATTGTTGACAGTCATTAAAGGAAAACCTTTAAGCAGCTTCAAGATGTGTTCAGCAAATATATTTCTCAGTCCCGGCAGCGTGGACTGAATTTTCTGCTCTGCTCCTAGTCTCAGAGGTTATCTAAAACAGAGTCCTTAATAATTTTGTTGGAACACTTCTCATGCTTTACTATAAGCACAAACTTATATTGCTGTAACTTTCTAAAGAGTTACTCTGGAAAAAACTCACATACAGATTCAGTTACATGGGTGAAAAATATCAGCATATTCTTGTCTCTATGCTGGCTACCCTCATCTGAACACCTCTGTACAGGCACTTCTTCATTGCCTGGAACTGTAGTCACACTGTGCTCGATAAAGCACCCTATGCTGTGCTGCTGTCTTTCTGGCCTGGGGCAAGAATTGACACTGAATTTTTAACTTGAACCATTAAAAGCCAAAGGTAGTGTTGCTGCAGAATGACAGCTTTTCCTCTCTACCTCCAACTGCCCACATCACACTCAGCTTTGCAGAACTCTTTGAACTTATGGGTTCTCTTTGGTGCAATGCACAAGTACAAAGAGTAGAGGCTTCAGCTGTGAGTTTTCATACATGTGCAGACTTCAGCGGTCCTGAATGCATAAACTTTACCAAAAGTGACACTGTAATAATATTTTGTCATAGAACATTCCTATTTCGGGCGTTATCTTAGGGCTTTGCTACTCAGATGTAACCATTGCAGAACCAAAAAAGAGCTACCAGCTCAGAAGGTGGAGTGGATGTCAAGTAAAGGGCCACCGGCCAACAGAACATGAGAAAAGAATTAACACATTTCGAGAGGACAGCGGCTGGGCTCTGAAGGATGAAACACAGTTCAGTGTTTCTGTCACTGCTCCAGCTGGCTGACCTACAGATTGGCTCCAGACCTGGGAACAGCTTGACCAGTTATCAGCCCAGAAACAAATGCTTCAGCAACTGAGCATGTCAAATAGAAAAGAAAGAAAGAAAGATAAGTGCTAATGAGATTTTATATGGAATTTTGTAAGTGAAATATAGAAATAATGACATAACACATCCAAAGTCGTAGTGCTTGGGAGGGGAATAAAAAAAGAAATTTTTGTCTGGATTTGGAAAGTGCTAAATTTAAGAATTTAGAAAGTAGCAGACATTAAATAAATAAATAATGAGGCCCACAAAGATGAATAAACTTTACAGACTTACATTACCAAGGGTGCTAAAAGGAGTGTTGGTAATTATTAAACATACTTCCTAATTAACTGGCAGCCTGTTTAGATCTGTTTATTGTGGAAATGCAGAATCTCATTCTAAATCTGAGTAAGGTAGCATATCCACCTGGGGAATGTGAAGCTCATGGTAGAGGATTTGTCTCAGTCTGCAACTGTATAATTACATCTGTTCATGATATAAGTAAGTGAGTTCCTTATGGGAGGACTAAAAAGCCATTGGATATAGGTGGAGCATCAGTTCATGCACTGTGTGCTTGAAGACTGAGAGAAAAGGTATAAATGTGCTTATTTCTACACACAGTAGGTACATCTTTATTAGCTATGTAAAAATCTGTAGAAGCTCTTTTTTCCTCCATTGCCTGAGTCACTGAAAAATGAAATGTTGAGAAATACAATAATGCAGAATGTTTCTCAGCTACTGGGGGAAGTGAAGAATACAGGAGAAAAGTGTAGACTCATGAATGAATAATGCTGAAAGGATGAATATGACGGGAATGTATGAAAGGCAGAATGTGCCAATTCTGTGGGCGCAGGAAGGACTAAACACCAGTTTCTTTCGTGAGTGGAGGTGCTGCAGTGATGTCTCATGGATTGCTACAGCTTTAGTGTTTCATTCAATAGTAAGGTGCAGGATTATTGTGCTTAGTAAACGGATCCTGGATGACGTTTCCTCAGACTTTTTGAACTGCACTGGTGTGTCTAGGTCTTCTTTTGTGTCACCTCAATTTCTCCTGAAGTTATCACAGCATTTGCTTCCTCAGGTGCTGCAGTCAGTCCTGCAATGCCCTGTTTTGGTACCCAGTGAGTATTGGTTAGATGATGGAGCATAAACCTGCTTTATCTGTGAGCAGTGACAACAGGCCCAACCACATATCCAGGGCAGCAAAGCAAGAAGTTGGATTGCATGTTTTGGATCTTATCCTCCTCTCTTTCCTGCATTCTCAGGAGATACTCAGCTTTAGAGAGATGGACTCTCTAGCATGGCTTTAGGCTGTCTTCTCCCTCTGAGTTTCTGCAATACACAGTAAACATAACCAGGAATAAGGAGAAAAAAAAAAGGGAAATTCTGAGCACAAAATCAAAGCAATTCTTGCAGGATGAATAAAATACAAATGTGTAAGCAAAGAAAAGGACTTGAACACCTGCAGTAATAAAGGCTCTTCTGCAAAAATATGTTTCAATATTTAAATAACCATCTCTGGTAGCCTTTTGGGTAAAAATATAGCTTGATTGCTGGCCATTTCCTACAATGGAAACTTGAGGGCCATCCAGTATAATTTTACTGTAATAAATAGAATCTGAAAAAAGCAAACTGTAAGGTGGCAAAGCAGACTGTTTTTCTGAACTGCTTTTCCCTCTGAAATATTTTGTTGGCATGACATACACTGTTTATTGCTTTACATGTCTTTATAGCCTTCAGCCTCTCTCTCTGTCAACACATTACTCTTCAGCTTCATTGTGCTCTTCTGTCTTCTCTGGTGCCGTGGGAACATAAAGCAAATGATTCTACTGTTCCCAGCTAGAAATTGTTTTTCATTATAATTTCAAGAGGGGCTTTGAAGTATCTACTTAGGCTCTCACAGCTAATAAGCAACAAGGCAGTTGCTATGCTACTTGTTGATTAAATGAAAACCAGACCCGATAACATGTCAAATCTTCCTGAGGGAGGTGTTTCTCTTATGGAGATGAGTACTGAACAGTTAAGACCTGAAGTTGTATGTCTAAGGTTAAATGCCTAAATGGTCATTTTAAGCTCTGAAAGCAATGAGCTGGCTATCTGGAGCCAGAGTGTCAGTGGGTGTAAAACGTCACTGACACTTCCCAAGCATTTGGGCACTAGGGGCTTTGAGGACAAAATGTCCATTTTATATTCTGAGCATTAAAATTGCTAAATTTTCATTTAAGAACTAAATAAAAAAAATTCTTCTTCTGAGGTGCAATGTGACAGAAAATTCTAATGACACCCAGGAGAAGATCCTCAGTTCTGCCAAAACCAAGATATCATATTTATGGCAATAAATAACATGTAATATAACATGAAATAACATTTCATACTTGTCACAGTTTGAAAATTACTTTATGCTGAAAAGCCCAAAATACTATTTATGTTTCTGAAACAGAGTATAGACCTCTAAATTCAAGACATCAGTCTAATCTAAAGCCCAGAATATGTTTAGACATTGGAAGTTTCTCATATATGTTGAAACCCTTAAGTCAGATTTAACACATTCTGAGAGCACTGAGTTTGGAATAAAATAAAAGTTGCAGTGACTTTCACAGTGAAACATAATAAACAGAGGTTCCAGAGCATTAATGGTTTTGTATATTTAATTTAAAATATCATACTTAAAACTGCAACTCTCTTTTTTTTTCATTTGCTGTTGAAAATGGGTAACTCTGCAGCAGAGGATGTGACAGTCATGAAACCAAAGAAGGAATAAGTAAGAGAAAGCATAATTTTATAGCACAGTGATTTAAGCATTGTTGGAAGAGAATAGAACTGGTTCTGCTCTGTACATCATTTCCTCTTATGTGTGTTTATCTGGTTCAATTGAAATGCAGAAGCAATCTACAGCAGCAGAATAGAAAATGATATTACACCATGTCTCATTTGCTGTATTTTTGGTCCCACACTGTGGTTAGCATGTGAACTGCTTGAGGAGTGGTGAATGTACCTACAAGATAGTGGTTATTGTCTTAGAGATCTGAGTTTAGTTGCCTTAAGCTAAGACTGGCTTTCTTCTGTTCCATTTATTGACAGCAAAATGCTTGATTTTGTAGCTGCTCACAAACCATTAGGATAGCAAAGAGCTGCATTCTGGCTTAACTGAGGAGGAAACATCAATTACATGTAAACACTGGATGGCAAAATTCAAGGCAAAGGGAGATGGACATTTTTCAAATACATTTCTATCTCCAGCTGGAACAATCAGCCAGCTGCTGTCTGCACGCTCCTCTCCCATGTGTGTTTTCCACCCCTTCTCCAGATTATCTAGATTTGAGGTGATACATTACTGTCTGTTGTATCATAGGACTTTTTTGGAATGGAGTTCTACACAAGAGTGATCAAGATGTGTTATCTACCAATGTTTTTCTTGTATATGATGTGTTAAAGTTTCAATGATTGCCTTAATGCCTTCCCCTGTATACTAGGGAAGAAATAACTGTTCATTATCAATGTGTTGTTAGACAGTAACACTGGAATTTTTCTGAAAATAGCAGTTTCTGAAAGAAAAAATACTTTAGATGTTACAATACTAGCACACTTATTCTATTAATTTGTGCTTTCTGAAAAGGACATGAAAATAGGGAGATTACCCTAGGGCAGTAGTGTCCACAGCGACTCCCACTTTATACCTTTATTTCACCTTCATAAAAGGAAATTATATGCTGGGATAATTTTTTGTTTATTATGTCAGATTTCCTTTATTGTACTTGGCAATTTCATCCAATCTGTGCACTGAAAAAAAGAAATCTTGTATTTCCAAAACAAACAAAAGTTCCAGTTGCATGGTAACCAGCCCACACTAAGGCCTAGAAATATCGCGTCCAGAGGACTCAGGACTTTGCCAAAGAAACAGAGTGCTTTTAACTGATTTCTTCATAAGATAATAACAGTGATTTTAACCACTACATCATACAAAATGATGCTGTAGCCAAATTCTTTACTGCCACTGAAGTCAAGGGAGTTACGTTGTTGGCGAAGGGGATTCCAGCTCTTCCCCAGTAGTTTGTTCTCGTGCAGCCTGAAGAGGGGAGTTTGCCTCCACACAGGGGAGGTCTCACCAGGCCACATGCCCGTTCTGTCGAAAAGGAACTTTACTTTAAAGACACTGTGAACTTTAGAACCACAGAGCAAGAGGGCATAAGAATAAAGGGCAGGGGGGGATGAAGAAAGGCCCCTCAGTGTTTGCCATCCATCTCATATTACAGAGATAAAAAGACAGACACAGTTTCATGATTTTTCTCTGGGCATTTCATATCGACTTGATAGTTTCAAAGGCTGTAGTTACTTTGGCTCCCCTGATGATGTAGAACCACTGGAGATATGTTTCAAGAAGCTGGAAGGAGCCACGAAACTGGTGGAAGTGCCTTGCTGAGTATCATGAGACAGGGTACCATGGTTTAACCCCAGCCAGCAACCAAGTACTGTGCAGGCACTCACTCACTCTTCTCCCCTACCCCAAGGGGAGGAGGAGCAGAATCAGAAAGAAAAAGTAAAACTCACAGGTTGAGATAAGAACAGTGTAATAAATGATACAAAATAAAATACAATTAATTCTACTAATAAAAAGGAGACAGAGAGATAAAACACAAGAAAAGCAAATTATGCATGACACCACCCACTGACCAATGCCCAACCCATCCCTGAGCACCAGCTGTCTCCTCCCAGTCAACTCTCCCCCAGTTTATGTACTGCTCTCTTAAGCAAGAGAAAAGAAGGTCCTAAACCAAAAACGTCTTCACAGTTCAGTTTGTAATTCATCTTAATGAATAACAAGCTAACAAAGTTTCTTATTCATAGCATGTGGTTTCTCCATAATCATGAACTTAAGCAAGTGAGCTGACATCAAAGTAGTCATTGAGATAGTCTTGATTTTCTGCCTAACATTGAATGCACCTTGGACTACGGCTTTCACATCAATGTTTCATTCAGTTATAGTTTTTGATTCACTTCGATCCTCAACCAACCTTTAATCCACAGACCACGGCTGGGGTAAAAGAGTAGTTACTGTCTATGGCAATGTAGACATTGTGCATTGAAATCAGTATTGGGTGCTTAACAGAGGGAGCTGGAAATACCTGCCATAATACAAAATTTCAAAGAAGGTAAAGATCACCATCATTGCTGGATACATGTTTGAGTGGGCAGGGTACACCTGACTCTCACTACCAAAGTTTGGAGACTCTTTTGATTCCAAAGTTGATTCATTTTGAATGATGGAGTCGAAGTGCCATTTTTTCAGTTGTGTTTTCAGCCTGAGCACAAACACATGCACACAGAGGCACCTGGTATTCCAGGGGTATGATTCCTCACAAGCATATGAACTCCAGGAGAGAACTGTTAATTACTGGGAGGACTGGTGATTCAGCAGACTGACAGTGGTGAATCTCAGCTGAAATGAGCCATGTTTCATTCACACCTGTTGGTTTGCGCTCTATGTCCTCAGTTTTGTGAGCAACACTTGGTCCTCAGATTTGCCACAGTTCAGTCTGACACACCTGTTTGTGGCAGCCCAACCCACGTGGTCTTTTTGATTGCCCCTCCATCTCTCCTTTTGTCCCAAGTCCTTTACTTACTGCATTTTTGACTCTGCGCTTGTGACAGAAAGAATCTCTTTTGACACTTTCAGGTCTATAAGCTTCTCTCTTGATTTAGGTGTTCTCTCTCTTGCTAACCACAAAAGTACCAACCAGACACAGTCCCAGTAATACATCTTGGCTTGTCCAGTCTGTCTGGACATAAATCTGGATAGCACAAGGTCAATAGTCTCCTGCTCTGTGGTTGTCACTGAAGGATCTATGCTACCCATGCCCTCCAGGGTGGACTATCAGACTTCTAATGATCTAGTTTCAACTGGTGTGGTTGACTGACCGGAAAAATAAATGGGTGAAACTCAGACTCTTTGATCTAGGTATGGTGCTTTTGCAGCAGATTTGCTGTTGGAATAAGACAGGATTCAAGAGAACCAGCTGGAGTCTGGTATGTAGGATTTTCTGGACTAAAGCCAGGGAGCTTAGTTAATAAGTCAGCAAGACAGGCTGCTTGATCTTCTAATTGGCTGCCAGCTTCAGGCTCTGAGTACCCAGTTACTTATTCAGGGACCAGCACAACTGAAAAAGATCTGTATTGGTACAGCTTTCATAGTTGGTTTATTCTGCAAAAGTGGTTGAATTAATCTGTCTCTTTGCACATAAAACACAGGTTGCAAGTGGCTTGTGGGCTGCAGAACCTCTGAATCAAACTGTGCCCTTTACTCTATTTGAGCGTCACCATCCTTATAAAGAGCTGGTGTTAAGTTCTGTGTTGTTTTCTCAAGACAATACCAGACCTGAGGTCCAGAAAGCCCTCTGTATTGTGTCTGTCTGAGCTAGAGATAAAACAGCATATGTGATACCAGATGAGACTATTCTGTTCCACAAAATTGTCTACACTCTCAGTAGTTGTGATCACATACCTGTTGTAATGGGGAACAATATCTGATTGCAAAGGATCCTTCTCTAAGACCTGTCCTACTTGAGTCTTTGCCTTTGGACATTTTGTTTCAGAATTATAGTCTGAGCTGAACCTCACAACCAGGAACCTGTAAGATTTTTTAGGCAATATGAAGTTAAACACCTTGCAAACAGGCAGTTAAATCTGTAGAAAACCTCTTGTAAAGTGCATGCATCAAAAACAGTGCCATTGTGATGTTCAGGCTGAGAAAGGATTTGGGGGAATGCTGCCTTAGGAGAGATTTATGTGTGCCCAGGACACTGAGGTGGGAAAAACAACATTTAAAAGAGAAGCACTGGTCACTCTCCAAACAAGTGTTGAGAGCCTACTTCTCAAAACAAGTAAAGAGAGCTTATCAAGAATGATTTTTTGGGGGGTAAAGTGCTGGGTGAAAAAGGCACGAAACTGTTCTAACAGGAACAAACCTCCTCTTGTTTGCTTCTTCCTAAATTCATCTAAATAGATCTTTGTATAATCTGTAAATAAAAGAGATTGGTGAGACACGTGAGTTGAGCATTCATACCTCCTGTAAACTGAAAGAAGCTTCAAGGCTCAATTGTTCTCTAACCAGGAATATCAAAGGAGGCACTGTAGAGAGTCCCTTATGGAACTGAATTCAGAAGAGGCACAAAATCCTTGAGCATGAAATAGAAAAGGGTATAGCTGAATTATCCCTGTGGAAAATCATGGCACTGCAGAATAGAGAAATGAAAGAGCAGGAAAGCCGCCATGGTGGTGGCAAGAGAGGCAGAAAATATCTACAACTGTATATGAAATTATGTGGAAAGTAAGGGAAGAAGGGAGGTCATGTAGTCTAGAAGAGAAATTATGACAAACAGGCAATATGTCTGGGCAGCAGGGATGTTGAGGACAAGACTGATTTTGTTGGTACTGTGGAAAAAGAAGCAGCAGGACATTAGGGTGGGGAAAAGGGTGAAAGAAATGAAAGGTGACATGAAGGTTGAAAGCCTGAAAAGAAAATGTTTCAACCTCCAAAGATCCAACTGTGATTATGCAGCTGTCAGCCCTGCCCCTTTAATTAAGTAATTGATTAATTAAAATAAAGCACTTAATCTCTCCATTTACATATTATGCCTCCCACTAACTAGCACTGACTGTAGGGTCCTCATAAGAAAGCTCCTTCCTATTTGAATTCATGTTGGTTCCCAAACATATTACTTTGTAAATAGGAAATGACAACATTGGCTCGGTGCCTCAGTATCGTGGCAGCATTGCCATATGTCAGTATCATGCTAAACATAGTAAGCAGAAGACCCAACAATATAATTATTGAGGACATCTGTCAGCAGCACAAGCTACATCTGGGATTAGTAGCTGTAATACTGGGAAGACCTAAGAAGCAGAGAGGAAAGTCCTTTTGTGTTGGCTTGGATTTTCAAGAATAGGAGCCAGATCCTCAGCTGGTGTAAATTTAAGCCATTCGAAGAAGCTAATGAATCCTGCATCAGCTGATACTAGCTGAGGAACTGACACTGAAAATGAGGCCAATGTCATTAAGTATGAGGTTTAATATTTTCTGTGTGAAGGTAGAATGCCTCAAAACAATCTGAGTTTACAACATGGAAGATCTTTTATTAGTAGAGCCAGCAGGTACAGACTGTCTTTTATCTCAGATCTGAAGGACTGTGGACAAGTCTGGAAAGCTCCTGAAGAATATTAAAAATTCTCTTTAATGTTCCTTGTACATCAAGCATGCGGTAATTTTATATTTCAAATAATTATAGGTAGAAAAAAAAAAGAATCTTTTGAGCACATTTAATAACACTTGCTAAATTTTCTTCACCCACGGCAGAGTTTATCTTGTAGTCTGCACAGGCAGACTGTCCTGTGAAACCAGTGACACTTACAGATTATACCTATTTATTAATCTGAGGGCAAGCTCCTGTTGGGAAGCCAAGTAGCTGCATTAATGGAATGCTCCTTTTGAGTTAATGTCCCCTGTAGAAATCATATAGCCATGTCTGTACCATGCTGTGCTCATTCTGACATGCTGTAGTTCTCAGCAAGCCTTAATATTTCAAACACCAGGTTGTCCTAATATTGGTTATATGGCATCTAGGATGGAGGCTCTCTCTGTTTAAATACATGGCAGAAAGGCTTCACTCCATGCATCTGCACACAAGCCCTGAGGACTTCCAGTCTGCTCCCAGCCCCGTTGTTTGAGCACCAAGTATTTGATGATGAGTTGTATAACTGCCTTTAACAGAGAAGCTGAAGGGATTATGCCTAAGAAATGTTAAGAAGCAGATTTTGGGCAATACCAAGAAAGGTTGCTTTCTGAAAAAACTGCCTAGTGATGTATTAGATGAGAAATAAAGGAGAAGAAAGGTTAATCTCCCCAGAGAAAAGCTCTTCCTTCGTGTGTCACATGAAACTTTTCACTCATTTACACTCTGTATTGATCAACAAGGGCATCCTTGCCCCCAAGTCAGGTTTGTAATAAAGAGAAAATGAGCTCGTGTACTTAAGTCTCCCCACTTTTTAATTTTTTTTTTTGCTTTGCAAGATTTCTTTGAGCCCTAAATCCATAACCTATATGTAACAAAGGATTACAATAAAACAGCAGATTACAGAATTGACAGAATGTAAGGTTTTTTTTTTTTTTCCTTAAACTGAGAAAAATCTTTCCTTATACACTACAAGTTTGGGGGAAATCTAAGAGAGGTATGCCTCTTCACTCATTCAGCAGGAGATTCACCAAGACACTTATGAATGTATATCTGTGCGCCTGTACATGAGCTAAGTGTTTAAACTCTTCCTGTAAGTCAGCAAAGACTCATCCCAGGAAGCCTGTACATCTACAGAGACACCCAGCTGACTAAAGGCTCTACTTGAACTCCGATGCTTTGAATTGCCTTGCTGAGGTGTTCATTGCTCTTTTGTGACTGTAGAGGAAGCATATGGAGCCTAAATCCATAACTGAGTGCCTCTGTACATCCCCCCAGCAGCATACTCTGTTTAGGCTGGCAAACAAGGTAGCCAATTAAACAAGGTTAGAAATATTAGTTATTGTGATGAGATGTGAAAAAATAATCTGATACAAACCTATGACAGCACTAAAGCCATCAATATATTTTCATGTGCATAACACATAAAGAACTTTTTCCTTCCAAAATTCAATTGTGTCCTTGCTGGATAGGACAAGAGGAAAAAGGGGTATGAGCCCTGAAATGAAGAGGCCTCTGTCTTGCTCCTGTTGGTGCTTTTCAGTGGTCTGGACACTGCTTGAACACTGTGTTAGTGTGATGATGAAAACACGTGATTGTTAGTTGACTGCAGGTATTTTTCTGTCAAAGGCAGGATCTGAATGAGCAGTGGCTTTGTTTAATTACATTTCTTAATAAAACAGAAAAAAGCTCATTTAAAATTGTTTCAGGCCTCTGGTATCCCAGCAATACATCCTCCCCTTTTCACATGACAGAGTAGCTGAGAAAATTTTTACCTCAGATAGAAAAATAACAAAAGACCAACCAATCAAGCGGAAAAAAAAAAAAACCAAAACCAAACAAAAACCCAAAACCAATCCCCCCCCAAAAAAAACCTCCCTGTCCCTACACACACCAAACCAATCAACCAACCAATCAAACCCCCCTAAAAACAAAACCAAACAAACTCAACCAACCAAACAAAACGTGACAGGTTATTTAGATGGCAATGGAAAAGTTAAAAAAATTAAAATTGGAAATTTTTTATTGTTTGATTTTCAGGAATTTTTTTCCTCAGATAAATGAGGATAGCTGTTTTTTTATTTTTTTTATTAAAAGGCAAGACAATCCAAATGGCTTGAGCCTATGGTCTGACCCTGAAAACATAAATTTTTCTGCATCAGTAAACCTCATTGACATTACTTACATTTGGAAATCTCTGTCTTGTTCCAAGTGGGGCTAAAGTGAGACTCAGGTACACATCTTTACCTTGGGGGTAGATTTCACTATTACTGTTTGGGGGAAACACCCAGTTCAGAAAACTACTCTATTTCTTTCTTTAAATAAAAGATGTTTCAGGAACACAGACATACAGAATGAATAACTAATTCTTGTCTGATTGCAGCTCTGGAGTGAATTTTGATGGTCGAGTTGAAAATAGTGCTTGGATGAAAAGGAGTCTATAATGGAAACCATGCAGGAACCACCAGCAGTGCCAGCAGAGAGCTCATAAGAATATCAGTCATATGGGGAACTGTGCACCTATTGGACGTTTTCACCAAAAGATTACCTTCAAAATCTATAGCCTCAGTTTCCTGAGTTTAACTGTGTTTGAATGATCTGTGAATTATAGGGTAATGTGTATTTAACATGCATCTCTATAGGAACTATACAGTGTGTCTTTATTTGCAATGCCATGGACCTTACAAGCATTCATTTAGGTGTAGCTTATTTAATTTTTTAATGGGCTAATCCTTGTTCTTTCAGGAGAGTTTTTCTACATACAAAGCAATTACTTAAACTTGTGTTTGTTTAGCTCACCTAACCAGAGCAGTCACGTAATCTTTGGGCTTTTTCATATCTTGCCAACAATTTTATTAATGGAATCAGGCTGTTCCTGTCTGAAATATTCTCTTGCAAATGTTTCCAGACAGAACAAGAATGTGAATAACCTAGTGTTCAGCAACGAGTTTTAAACAGATTCTTATTCTCCTGTCTGATTTTGATAAAGTAAATGCAGTAGCACATAGACGACATTTATACCTTTGCAGTTGATTTTTGTATATGGCAGTTAGCTAATGTTTGTGTTCTTGCAGGGAGGATTTGAGAGAGAGATGGAGGATGGAGTTAGGAGTTTTATTTGGGGATTTCCAAATCTCCCCCAAAGCACTACATTTTTTTTTTGCTATCATGCTGCAAGGCGTGGCTGAAATTTTGACTTCCATTTTCTCAGTGTCCTGCTGTATCATTTTGTTGCTCGGACTTCTACCTCTGTTCCCCCTCATGAGGGCACATCCATACACACACATCAAACAACAAAGAGAACTTAGATTCCAACCTTTGTTAAAACCCAAACTGTACATCCTAGCCGTTGCAACAGCTGCTTTTTTGGCTACCAGTTTCACAAAGGCATTTCATGACTCCTTATGGCAGCTCTTTCTTTATGGAATTAATTCAGTTTAACCCTCAGGATAATGGCATTTACTAAAAATAAATGAATAAATAGCATCATTATTCTATTTTTATACTTGAAAGAACTGGGGACTGACTCTCATTTTGGTCAAAATCATAAAAATTCTCCCGACATCAAAGCAACTACCTTCATGTCGAAGTGCTGTAAGCTACTAAAGAATTTGGCCAGGCCATTTCTTGTTGTATGGGAAACATGTAAATTGTGATTAAGCCTGTAAAAGTGAAGCAGTCACAGCCCCTTCTCTGCTGTACATTCAGCAGTCAGACTCACCATTGCTGCATCTAAGGCCAGGGTGCATTAGGGCATGGCTAACATCTATTATATATTTGCTTATTTCTCTCCTTCCCAGACAATAATCATGTGCAACAACCAGTGGAGTACTTAGAGTACACCTATGTGCTTGTCCTGCTCAAGGTAAGGTCAGAGATGTGCAGATTGCTTTCTCAGCAGGAGGTGGTGAGGTTTGTTGTAACTCTTTGTTCCCGTGGGAATTTATTTCCCAGTTTGGGTCAACTCTGAGGGAACTTTGTCTCATGCACTGACACCCTTACAAAAGTCTTACCAAAGCAGCTACTTCCTTTGGCTGGGAAAATTTTGCTGTGCCAGCTTTATGTGTGCTTTCCTCTCAGGATGCTACCAGTGGGCTCACTTTGCCTTTACGTTTTCCTCCTTCACAAAAAAAGAGCTCTTGCTTAACTTTGCACTTTCCACTTCTAAAGTAATCTCATATCCTTCAAGGGGAAATGTCTTCATTTTATACTGCACCATACTGAAAGCAGTGCCCCCAGAGTAATCCTGGTTTCTACCTCCAAAAGCACCACCTGGAGTTTACAGTTGTTGCAAGCTAGCCATCCAAGGGAATTAAATGAAGAAGAATGTAAAAATATTTCACATCAGGAAAGAGGGAGAAGGGAAGCAATCAACGCAGAAAAGTAAATATATAGGGGAAATTCATCATAATGGAAGAAACACATTGAGAAAAGGGGGACTTAAAAACAGAAGAAAATTCCACATTTGAAAAATATAGTAATTGTGATAAAAGCCCATAAAAATCAAAATACAATTGCAAGGTACAGAATTTGAACAAAAGAGATGCCTGATTGGTGAACATGCTGGCTTTGCTCCCTGCCAGTATCGTTACTTCAAAGTGGTGTTGAACAGTGTTACAGTCATGAGTAGGAGGCAGATAAACTGTTAAAGCATTACCTGCTACACAGAACATTATTTGCCAGCAGACTGGTCCCAGGTTCTTAATTTTAAAAGAGCATTTGCATGCTTAATTTTATGGCAACACATTGCCTTCAAATTGGATTGAATTATTGCAGTGTTTTAAAAACTTGTGATCTGATTCTGCAATTAAAAAAAATATTACATGTTGTTGCTTCAAGTACAGCAGATTCCTTTCGTTTTCATCTACAATGAAACACTTTGGTACAAGGGGCTCTGAAGACAATTTTTAATGTTGACTCCTCTGCATTCTGGCTTCATTTGTGGAGATACACAAGCAGACACAAAAACAGCCTCAAACACACAGCTTTTGTACTTCAAAAGGGATATGTCCCCATTTCTTTCTCATGCCTTTTATTCACAAAGCAATACAGAGCTGATCTGACAAAAATACTTTTCTTGACACAGTAGTCAAAATTATCCTGCCTAATTCTGAGAACTCTTTTCCTGATAGAGCTACCTGGGAGCATAAAGACATATTTAATTTGTATCTCTTGGAAAAATTGTGGGCTGAGATGTAGAAGAACATAATTATAATTAGACCTGGAATCTTACCAGTCCCTGATCTTCACGAGATAGATAGCTCTCTGAATGTACATAGGGTCTTGAGGACTATAACTGCATTGGGAACTTAGATGCTGACCTGCTTCACACAAAACATCCCTACCCTGGAAGGCAACATGCTCCCTGGTCTTGACACCCTCCAGTTGTCCAGAGTGCTTTCAGTATCAAAGCTGGTGAGTATGCTGTGAACTGATTGCCCAGAGTCTCCCCAGAAAGAAAAAAAAACTGGTGTAGCTCCTTTTATCACTTATTCACCTGGAATGAAGAACATGCTCTGATATAGTGGGCTTGCTCTCATCTGCTTTATTTCATTCTTATTACTACATAAAAACCAGTTCTTTAGAATGCCTTATTTTTACCAGTTCACAACTAAAGAAGGTTGTAACTAAAGAAAGTAGAGAAACAACTCAGGACAATAAGGGCAGAGAAATATTTCTGTGGGAAGGTAATAACTACAAGTCTTTACACTAAAAAAAATCAATCCCCCAACCAAGTGAAATCCTTCTTACTTGGCAAGAAAGGCAAGTCATGTGTCTTTGCAGCACCTTGACAGAATTTATGTTGCACCCTTACCCCTTCATCACGGTCACCTGTTCATCCATGGGTCATGATGGTCCTGCCTGGAGCAGTGCACCTGTGTTTTCTTTGCATGGAAACCAAGGATGGGAGGGAAGAACAATTGACTTTCAGCAAGGCCAAGGCACACACTTGAGATGGGGACCAGACAAAGTCTAGACAGGTTCCTTAGCTGTTTGGTTATTTTTTAAACATTCTTTAATACTAAGTATTTGGTTTTTATAAAACATTCAGAATGTTGCATGTATTAATCTTCTCTGGGTGAAGTATTAAAAAAGTCTTTTTCTGGTCTGTTCTGAGTCTGTTATTTTAATAAATGCAACATCTCCTGTTTCTTATATGATTTAAATGCTAACATAAAAAACATTCAAAAAGACTAATTGGAAAAATACATGTCTGAAAAAAATGTTTTCAACTCATTTGAAGGAGGACTGAGAGTAATGCTATGTGTTCTTATTTATAAGGCTTTAGTAAATGAAGGATTTTCAGATGCTGATTCTCTGCTTCCCATTCTACACTGCCTTGTATAAAATAAACTCTCTTGCACTTCGGGAGGGGCTGACATTCCCAGGGCTGGACTCACACAGTGTGATGGGAGTCTCTGTTCCATACACAACTGCTGCTGGCCACCTTCTCCACACAGATCCAACAACAGCCCCACAGTAATGTGGAAAGCTGTAAAGCTGATCAGTAGAACTTTGGTCAGCTGCTTTAACAATGCTGCCTTTAAATCATGTATTGTTAAACCAGTTATGTATTAAAAATAACCTCCATGAAAACAAGCCTGAAAGATAATGGCTTGGATAATGAGTCAATAGTTCCAGAGATTCTGAGAGACATGACTCTAAGTCTGGAATTTATATACATTCCTGGTATTTTCCCATCTCAAAGGCACAGTAAAGCTGCTTAAATATAATGGAGTGGGGGAAATCAGCCACACCAGATGATTCATGTGTGCTTCTGCCTCCACTCAACTCATATTTTAAACATCTCATTGAAATTTATAATCAAATACTTCTATAGTTTTCTTTATGGCATTGGTAAACAATGGTCCCTTTGTCTACAGTCTGTCTCAGAAATATAAAGTCAACTGTACTTCATGTTGTATTAGATCTAGGTATAGGAGACCTTTGTTAACCTAAGTAGTTTAGAATTTTCCTAGTTATAACTGATTTTCTTAGAACCCTGGAGTTAAATTTACATTGGCAAATTCATAGATAGGTCTTTGCCAAGAGAAAAACTCATATGGAAAAAGATATTTCACATCCATGTAGTTGATGAATATGTCTGATAAAGCAATTGAATAATATGTTATCTTTAAAATATGTATGTTTTTACTCTGTGAGTGACATAAAAGTTTAGGTAGCTTTAGCACCAAATCTCTTTAGGAAATAAGAGGTGCAGAATCAAAATGTTTTCTATTGTTATTTGTTCTAGATTATTGTCCTCTATTTGAACAACCTAGATGCCAAAATGCAACTGTCTTGGTCTTTGTTCTCTTTTGAATTTTACAACTTAAAATGTATATAACTTATCACAATCACTGTGCTTTTCACTTGGGAAAACTGACTTTCCCAATCCTTTTTTTATTTTGTTAGAATCATGCAGGACCTTATGATTGTGGAAATTGTATCATTATAGAAATTCAAAAGAGTGCAATTAAGACACTTCAATGAACATAGCGGGGTGCTAACACATATAGAAAACAGCAAAAATGAAGGAATGTCAAGTAAATGCATGCCAGACTCCACATCAGAGCCAAGAGTGATCCTACCATCATTCTCTATGTAGATACTTTCTTTTTATTCAGGTCTTCCAATAAAATAGAAGAATCACCCAGCAGGCTTCAGACAGTTAAAAGGACATGGATCTAGTAGACCTTCTAAATCTCTAGTTTTTAAAATCTTTCTTTAAGGCTGAAGTGTAGATCTGAAGCAAACTCATTAAAAAATGGGATGTGAAAACAGCTGTAAATTTGTAAGGCGATGAGGGACCTCCTCTGGAGAGAGTGTCAGACAGAGAGTACACAGTACACTGGGCACAGATGTGAGGAGCCCGCTTTGTTGGGCACTTACAGCATCTCTTGTGCATTTGATCCCAGCAAGCTTGACTTACTGAAATGCAGCAGGGTGGGCAGTGATCTCAGGATGACTGTTCTGGGCTTTCAGTATGCCTGGCAACCACAACCAGAAGATGCCTGATGACCACCTCTGTCATATCTGAATGTCAACCATCTGGTCAGAGCCATTATTTTGTGTGGTGCATCAAGCATGTTTCTGGAGCAAATGTATTTCATCTGGCAGAAGTGGTAAGAGGCAAATGTACCATTAGTCCCCACAATTGTTCAGGCTGAAGCCTGATGTGTTCCTCCCTTGAGCTGGAGATGGCTCTGTCTTCCAAATATTTTAACTTTCATTTGCAGACCTCTTCCCTATTTCACTCCACAAAGACTCATTATGAAATAGGGCATTTGCCAGATAATCAGGGAATCATAAAATACATCTCATTGTCAAGGAGTTTTTTGTGGTAACATCCTCTTGAATTGCTCCAGTATCATCTCTATGTAGATACAGAAATAGCTCCACACTTCTTTCTTATTTACATTATAAGGTTATTTGTGAAATATAGAGCTGTCTACCATTGTTCAAACACATGTAGTTTAATTATCATTTCAAGAAATAGGCTCACTGTTTCCACAGAATAGCCATTACCTTTTAGAGTTCAAATACGAGCAACCAATTCAATCGCCAGTTCACATTCTGGCAAAAATATTATAAAGTTTGTTTAGATATTTTTCAATCAAGTCTTGCAGACCAATTATCACACTCCTTTGATAGTTCCTACTTGGGCAGAGTATAATTTGTATTTTTTAATCACTTTTCATGTGCAGATTCCTTTAGTCCCTTTGAGATATGTTAAAGGACATCAGAAACGTGCATTATAGTTATACATACCATTATGCCTGAGTAACCGCAGGGTACTGCTAATTCTGCTGTTAAAACATTCATAGCTTTAACTGAAATACAGTTTGGATAACAGACACAGCTCTCTTACCCACCTCAGTCAACTCTTTGCAGTACAGTTTCGGGATTTCTCATTAGCTAGCATGTCTGCCTTCTGCCACAAACTGACTTACATTCCTCCCATCTGTTACAAACCCAATTTAATTATCAGTCACTACTATGAACATGAAAACAAACACTTTTCTGCATGAAGGTTCTGCCCTTTTTCCCATTGTCAGAATTTTTGTGAGGTAGTGTTTTGAAGTAAAGTTTTCATAGAAGGTTAATTCAAAAAATCTGTTACTGAATACACCATGTTTTTATTAGTGTTATGTTACAAACCCAGTAAGATCAATCAGTAATTCAAATGAAGCCTGTATTTTCATACTGATTTATCCTATTATTTTTCTTCTTGAATGTTTGCAAAATGAAACATTTTTTAGAGTATTTCTACGAGTAAGTTAGAGATTTTGCAATTATTTAGTATTCATACACTGCATGCATCATGCCATTGTCTGTTATTAGAACTACCTGAACCAGAATGGTAAATAGAAATGAGAAATCACTAAAAAATTAATTATTATTAAACTAAAAGGAAATTAACTAAAACACAACAATCAATACATAATGGAAATACAAAGCAGAATATTTAAGTGCTGAAGAAGAATGGAATGATTTAAATATAATTAAATATAATAATTTAGTGGGAAAATAAATATCTCTAACAGAAGAACCTGGAACAGGTTGCCTGGAGAATCTCTGGATGCCCCATCGCTGGAAGTGTTCCAGGCCAAATTTGAGCAACCTCGTCCATGGCAGGGAGGTTGGAACAAGATGATTTTTTAGGGTCCTTTACAACCCAAAACATTCTATGGTCCTATGGATTTTCTCTGGACTCTAGGTGATTTTAAGTCCTAGTAATTTTGGGTGAGAGCATGATTTTGGCAGAATTGTTTTGTTATAGCATCTCTAAGCATGTGTGATGCTTATGTTAGGACAGCACTGGGACACACTTGAGAGAACAAGACCTACCCAGGAGGAATTTGCTAAGCATATGATGCTAAACCTGGCATAATTAATGTTCATGTTATCTGGCTGGAACATGCTTTGTTGTACACAGTTTTATCATTCATAGCTGTCTTTCATCTGGGAGAAAGCTGTAATTTCAGCAAAAGCCTGGAGAAATGACCTGGCTCATATCCAATATAAATAAATTAAGGACCAGACCTGGGAGTAGTTGCCATATCTGGAAGACAACTCTTTGATAAATGCAGGTGCATCCTAAAGCCAGGATGTGAAGAGCCTGCATAAATGACAGGGGACCAAGGAGGACATTGAGGGAGTCAGGGTATTGAGAGAACTGAAACAGCATCTCTAATGACTGAACAAGGAAGGGGCAATCACATCCACCAGGAGAAAAGACAGGGAAACAGAAACAACAATAAGGTTTTGTAATTCTTCATTTTCAATTTTATTACTCCCCTTCTAATTTTTCTGCCTTCTTTATGACCTAAACTGCTGCAGCCCTTTCAGTTTCTCTATAAAATGCTTTCCAGGTCCCATTGTTTGAATATGCTCAAACACCATGGACACATGCATGGGTCAGTCTGAAGAAAGTCTATTTGCCTATCTATTAAATGATTTTGCATCACCTCCAAGAGTCAAATATAACCCCGGATTATCGGTGCTCACCTTTCAAAGCAAAAACTTTCCATTTTCTCTGCTTTAAAATACAAAGTCTAATTTTTTCCCCCTCTTTTAAAGCTACTTTTGCACATTTATGCCTCAGGCTTCACCTCTCTATTCATTTATTGACAAGGTGATCATTTGATATTTTGGATTGTCCTTACTGGCAAGCTCAAGAGAGGATCAGAAAAGGCTTGGTATCCTTTGAGAAGGAACTGCTTTCCTACCTCTGATACAAAGTAAGACAAACTAGTGATGTGCTTGCTGCTCACTCCACCTAGGACATCATCAGACAAGTCTGTCAAAACAGAAGCCTTAATAGCAACTGATATACATATTAACCTCTTCTTGATCAAAACTTCTGTGGAAAGACACACTTCTATGGTCAGAATTTCAGCAAATAATAGCCTTTAAGATACATCTGATGTGATTTGCAAATTCATTTATCATCATTGCTTGAATGAGTAGAAGAAGACACTATTTAAATTAATTTGTAAAAGTGAAAGAAGAGAACAAGTAGTTGGGATATTTAAAGCAGAGTGAGGCAATGAAATGATCAGACTTAGCTGTCAATATTTGAATTTCTTTTGAAACATTTGAAAATCTAATGAACTTCCTATATGCAATCTGTTAAATAATTCTGGAGAGTAGAGATGGAAAAGGCATCTTTTTGATACAGATATATAGATCTTGTCTGACATTATCATTTGACAATCTTTTTTTTTTTGGTGCTGAGGCAGTGGCATTGTGAAAGGAGAGAGGTGTACAAATTTGCAGCTCTGTCTCAAACTGTATGGATAAATTTCAGCACCTTACTTATCACTCCATCAAATCTAAATTTCATGCAGAGAGCTTCCATTGAGAACCATGATTGGATTTTCTAATTCAGGCCTTGAAATGTCTGTGTTGCACCATCTGGCCTTTATTTGTGGGTTTGTGTAATAAAACACTTTTAAAGACCACAAAGTAGAACTGTAATTACTAATTTTTAATATTTTTTTTAAATTTAAAACTTCAGTAGAAATCAATTTATTTCAGCTTAAATAGCTTTTTGGCTCAATTGCAGTATTTCTGCAAGTGGTGACATTGCATGTTGTAAACTGACTGTGCAGTGCTGACACCAGCAAGTCCAAATGCAGGGCAATACTGTACACAGTAGTAGTCCAGGGACAAGGACAGCAAATGAGCCTGTATCTAATTAAAGTTCTCTGATAGGATTAATCAGTTGACATTTTGCCACATAAATCAATAGCTGGATTTTCCTCCCAACAAAAAGCCTAATTTTTGCTGAGGAAACTGTTCATTCAGCTAGAATGTCAATGTTCTTGGCAGATGATTGATTCCCCCTATATTTTATGCATTCAGATTCAAAATACAAACAACAGATGGCTTTCTCTACAGTTCTAAACCTGGATTTGACTGCTATAATCCACTCAACACTGCTGGAATTCACACCGTGCAAACTTAAGGTGATCTGTGGATCTCTCTTCTACTCCATCTCATATGTAACCTCTCCAAATTATCAGGTATAGTGGCAAGTGATTGAGACCTCCAAGAAGGTCATGGTAAGACAAGAAGAATTGTGTCATTCTTAAAGCTGCCATGACACTGAAGCAATGGCCACAGCAACCTCACTCTGGGTAGGACCATATTAAGAATGACTGCAAGAAACCAGACCACTCTCCAGATTAGAGCCCTCATCAGCTGGACCCTCCAATTAGTGTGCGATACTCAGAGCTGTTACTTGTTTGAATGGAAATTCTTGGGCTGGGCATGAGAAGATTTGGCTTTTAATTGGGTAATTATAAATCCCTAATTATAGGCTGATAATCTTTTCAATATCTCTTCTTTGGCGCCAGCTAGACCAGATGACTCGGATTTATCCTCATCCTTGAGGAGAAAGATTTTTCTTCCAGAGATAAGAGTTGTTGTCTGTAGATCATGAGTGATTGGGTGTAAAGATTACTAGTATTTCTTAAGCTGCTTAGACAAGGCACTATGGTCCATTTTTTTAAGTTGCAAATAGCGAATATGTTATAATGTCCTTTCTAGAATTAAATCTGGATCTGTACAACAGCAATACCAAAATTAGCAGGAAAATTAGTATCCATGCATAGTACCTGTGACAACAAACAACATGATTTTTCCATGTGGAATGCAGAATTCTGCAAAATTCAGTAAAAAGCTCTTATAAACAGGAAGAAAATTGGACACTTTATATATGTAATTGAGAGGTCCTACTGTTTCTTTAGTGAAAGCTGGCACTAGTGAAAGATAACAGACTGTTAGGTTTACTCAGGGAAACTACTCACAGGATCAGTTTAGCTTCAGGAAAATACCAGTTTCACCCCAAAACTGATTTTGAGGAATACCAAACCTACTTAAGAATCAGAGTAAAATTCAGAGAACAATCATGGAAACAAATGGAAGAAGGGTTAAAGAATATTAAGGATTACTCCTTAGAAAAAGTCACCTAAATTAATGAGAACTCACATTAGACAACTGAGATAAACAACACTAAAGTAAAATTAAATATTTAGTTTTGGATCACATGAACTATGTTTGTTTGCATAAAACCTTGAAATATTTGTTTAGTTCTGAAAAGCCCCTTTTTTTTCTCCTGTTAAAATAATGACTATATTGGTGCAGTCTACCTGCCTCAGTTTTTGTAATTATGTTTTTTGTCATGAGGGGTGGGACATTCAATGTATTATTGTAGTTATTGTTATTTATTATTATTATTATTATTATTTATTTAGACCCTTCTCCCCTCTTTTTTTTTCTGCAAAGAGAGTTTACTTTTAAATAGATGGGCAAGATTATCAAGTGTTAAGAGTTACTTCTGATATCCATCCTGATACCTAGCTTGTGGTAGCCAAGAAGCTAGCCCAAATTAAGAATATGCAAAATCTACAACAATTCTCATCAAATTACTAAATGTGTTATGTGCAAGGTAGCTTCCTGATCATTACAAAAGTTTTTTAATTTTTATTTTTTATTTTAATCAGTTTTGGACACATTTTCCTCTCTGGTTAGCCTACCTCTTACTGGGATGAAAAAGGCATTGTCCTCTGCTGGAAGAGTGATATGATGAGGAAACCACTTCTGCAGGAGACAAGCTTGTGGTCAATTTTCTCCCCGCGTACAGAGCAAAGAAAAAGCTTTCTGTAAAGGAGAATTTAAAATAAGGTTTTCATGAATCATTGTTTGCTGGACATGCCAGGGAAATCTAAATTAAGGAAGACATCCTTCCACTTAGTTAAGGAAAACCACAGTTCATAATTCTTTCAGAAACACACAATGGCAAACTTTGTACGACTTAGATACTGAAAACCAAGCCAGATTAGATTAAAAACTGGCTAGTTGTATTTTATAATTCTCCAGGAAGAGCTTTTCTATGAGAATTGGACGGGGAAAAGAATTAACTGCAGTAGAACTGATCAGGAATTTTTGACTGCATCAATTTTCATTGGAAAAGTTAAATGTTCAAAATCCAAATTTTATAGAAATTTGAAAGTTTCAAAGGAATTACTTTTGGAAAGCTTCATGGTGTCAAAAAAGGATTTCAGGGTTTGTTATACTTAGACAAAAACTGCAGGGATCAAGAGTCTGGCCAATGTCCCATTGCCCTGAGGCACAGGATAACAGGCTTCCAATGTAAAACTTGAATGACATGAAACATGAACACAGATTTGCTATATTCCAGGTGAATGTCCTAATGAAAGGGTACATATTTAATGTTGCGCTTTTTTTTTCCTGAAAAAATGTTGTTATTACTACAAGCTTAATTACACAGCTGGTGCTAAATAGTCTGATAGTGTGACATTCAGCAGAAATATGGGAGGCTGAGAAGCAGTTCCCAGCTCCAAGAAGGCCAGAAAAGTAACTTTCTCTCCCCAGTTTCATGAAGAGACAGGGAAGTACCCTAATTTATCAAATAGTCATCGTTATTATAATAGCATAAGTGAAGCTGTTACTATGTCCAAGACATCTCTAAACTTCCTTAATTCACTAGCCTGTATCTTACAATAAACTGGTCCTTCACCATTCCTGACACTTTGTTTTTCTGAGAAACTTATTATTTCTTTGTTTTTGCTGTGAAACTTTAAGGTGAACATAGAAGTCTGAGGGTAAAATGTTTACCAAAAACAAAACCAAGATCCGAAGGATTATGTCCTGAGAGCCTGTGTTTCACTTACATCTAGATCTGGAACCAAACTTTGTAGGAACTCCTGGAGTAATTAATTATAAAACCCTCAATGATGAATCTAGAGCCTTCAAATTAAAGGTGTTTTAAATTTGAGTCAATATTATAGCAATGTCATCAGAAGTTGTGAAAATATTTGGAACATTATAGACCACAAATGAACCTAATTTTGCATTTGAACAGTATTCAAATATATTGTTATTTCAGTTATATTTGAACTGCATAATCATCATCTGAATCAGAAACAGGTATTCAGGAATGACTGACAGGACACGAAAAAACAAATGAATCCTATCATTAAGTTTTGAGGATTCATTATAATCCTTTATTAGCTCATTCCTTAACTCCAGCTAACTCCAACTCAGTATTGTTCCCTGAATTGGCATAAAATTCTGAAAAATTTAGAAATGTTACTAGCATTTTACTTAGAGTCACGTAAAGATTGGACCAAATTTTATTTTCATTGAATACATTGAGTTCATTCATGTCTATTAGTAAGAAATAGAGAACATACAAATTCATATGGATAAGAAACAAAGGAGTTCGACACTTGTAACTTCATTACTCGGCCTCAAAAAAATACAGTACACTTCCAGATAATTTCCTCTGAGCATTCTTGATTGGCAAACAGATTAAGTCTTAAGAGAGACAGTCACATACACTAAATGAATCAAGTGCAAAATTTGTGTTATTACATCTGCATCTGATACACATTCATACTGGGGTGTAAGAGAAAAAAATTTTTCAGAGTAAATTAATGGAACTCTTGATACAGAGAGGAAAAATGAGGGCGCTGAGCAAGCCTTTTTTAGTGCTCAAGTCAAAGCAAGTTAAATACATGCTGAGAATAATAACATCTCTATTCTAGGCTTGACTGTGATAGTCAATTAGCCAGTTGGAGAGAAAAGGGCAGTTATTATAGGAGTGGAATATTACCAGAAAGAAAGTGATAAAGGCTGTCAGCTCTGTGAGTTACAGATGGTGGCATAAAAGTTAGCTCCTGCAGAACTATAATCAGAGAACATAAAAATGTTTGTATATGCTATGAAATAGCATCTCTTTTTCAGTCCGTGCTTTTTAGAGACACCACAAAAACTAACACCAAAGCCATCTTTTGCAGATGTTGTAAGTATTAAGAGGTTGAAGAAAGCCTAGTTACTTTGAAGAGGTTTTCTTCCATAGTCCTTTACTGACTGTCTTTGTGAGCTCATTTGGATGCATAGCTCTAGTTTCACAGATGATGTTGGATGTATTAGCTGAAGAATGTTGCATTCTGGCATGCACAGGTTTAAATCTTTGTGATTTAAATAGTTCTTTCAGCATTGGGGGCATTTTCTTCAGGGCCTGTTCACAGATAATGGCAGAATTTGCTTATACAGAAACTAAGAAATGGTCCAGAGATATCATGAGATTTTCATCATACAGATTGAGCCCTTTGCTAGGAAATCATGATTTTCCAAATCCTTTTAGGCATTATGGTAAGTGCTGGATTTCTTTATGGAAACACTTCTTAATTCCACTAAAGCTGGTTCACAGCACTGAATCAGGTTTCAAACTGTACCTAGATATAATCACTAAAATTAAAAGGTGAATTCATAAGTAAGGGGTAGAACATAACTTCATAACAAATAAAGACCACAGAAACCAAGATGATACAATAAAATATCTGCTCTCGATGTAGCAGTCTTGTTTCTGCAGTTCTTTCCATACAAGTCTACATCATCCAGCTCCTGGGAAATCAGGTGCTTTCTGACAATTGAAGATCATTAATACTTTGAAAACAAACACATGGGTTTCTGTATATTCTTGTTAGCATAATATTAAGGCTCTTGCTTTATGGGAATAGATTTTGATCTAACTTCAGACAGGGAGGCACTTCAATGTATCTTTTTATCTCAAAAGAGACAAATATTTAGTTTATATCACATCATAAAGAAATCAGGATAACAAAAGAAAAGAGAGGCAAGAATGACATTAATCTCATCTAAATGTGGTTATCTATAGTAGAAGATGTCTATATCTAAGCTAATAACCTCCTCTAGCTCCTTTTATCATAAATGAAGAGGAAATAGGTAATTTTGGTACTCTAAACAATTAGCTGATATGTCAATGCTTACAGTGTAAAAGTTTACATTTATTTAGTTGAATTCTACTCTGAATTGCTTTAACATGTAACATTTAAATGATGATGTCATGCCCCTAAGTCTGAGTTGATTTCTGTGGCTTCAAATCAGAAATGTACTTAAACGGTATCCTAATTTTAAGCATATAAATAGTCCTATTGAAGTCAGTGGTTTATTCACAAAGCAAAGGTACGTTCCAGTGCTTTGCCAGTGTGAGTAATGTGCCACATGTGTTTTTCTTGCAATAACTCTGCTACATCACTTTACCTTTGGGTAGTAACTTCACTGTACTGTGGAATTAATATTTTCAGAAAGCTCTCTTAAATTTTTAAGTTTTTGACATTTTTAGAGCAGATGCTGGTAAATTTATAAGGTTTGTATCCTTTCCTATGCTTCATAATAGCATTAAAATCCAATAAAATATAATTCAATGTTTTGACTACTGCATTAATTGAACACTAATGCTGTTTCCATCTCTTAGGTTCAAAATATAATTAGAGACATGCTAACTTTTATTTTCCATGTTTCATGTAAAAAAGATGAGACCAAATAGTAATATAAGTCACCAAAGCAGTAAAGGTCTTTTTAGCTAACAGTTAGACACCTCAACATGCCCATCAGTCATCTATGTAATTTCTAATCCTTAAAAACATTGATGGCCCTAACAAGTTCTGAGTGCTTCTAAATTTTTCAATTGTTTTGTAACTGTCCTTCATAAACAATTTATAGAATTTCATTGAATGAGTGTAGTTTAAAGAGTAAATGTTTTACCTGGATCAGACTCTCGTTTCAGCTGCAAGAGGAGCTCTTGGTTATAGTGAACTGCTGCCTGAAGTTGGAAATTGTGAGGAAGGAAATCTTGCCACTGAGGTGTTTGATGCTCTGTTTTGATCTCAGTGGGCATCAGAGCAGAATACGATATTCTGGGCTCAGCAGCAGCCCTGGCCCCTTGGACCACGATGGAGGAGCGCTGCCAAGAACAGGGCATCCCATCCCCACTGCTGCAAGGGAAGTGCAAGCTGTTCAGCTGGGTGCAAATTAAAAATGTGCCTTAGGTTTCTGATGAACTCCCAACACAGCCTGTAGGCTAAAACCTTGGCCTCTTCTCCACCAGGTAATGAACAATGTTTGGCTTGTAGTTAACTTCCATATCAGTCAGCTACTCAGTATATTGAGATCTTCCCAAACAGGCCTCCCTGTAAACTATTTTTATACCAAGATATCCTGTAGCAGTCTTTATAAAAATAAATGAACTAGTGACATTAAGCTGAAAGGTAAGCAAGGTGTTGAGTGTTAAACATATTAAGAGCAGGGGAAAAATCTGTTAATCGTTTTATTAATGTTTTCTTTTCTGCCAAATCCTTGAAAATGCTTGTAATTCTTTGCAGCTGACAGGCTGCTGATTTTGCAGAAAGAAGAGGTTTTTGAGTCCCTTAACTCCAAGTCACAGTTGTTCCTTGTTTTGACTCTCGGAGTATTAGTTCTATAACCTCCCAAATAGTAAGTGCCTGTGTTCTTAGAGTTTAAGAATAAGAAGGTCTGCATCTGCAAATAATTATAGTTAAGCAAACATTACATTGAAACACAAGCTTAATGAGTTGCACTGAAGCAGCATAAGGGACTGTCAAAGTCATTTTGCTGCTGTATGGATTTTTACAATGCTGTTACTTCACTTATTTGAAGGATTCCCCTCTTTCACAAACACTAAGTGACATTCAAGCGTTGCCAGGCTTGTGGGAAGTGGCAGCAAGGGTGAGGCTTTGAGTCTGTCCTTTTACCATGTCCATGGTAAAATCCATGAGGCCCAGTCCCAAACTGTGCACTCTGTCCAGAACTGGTGCTCTCTTGAGGATTGTCATTGTGGCTGACAGCTTTTCAAAACTCTGATGGGGAACCTTCCACCAGCCTTCAGTTGTGCCAGAAAGGTTTAGATTGGATATTAGGAAAAATTTCTTCACCAAAAGGGTTGTCAAGCATTGAAACAGGCTGCCCAGGTTTAGTCACCATCCCTGGAGGTATATAAAAGACCAGTAGATGTGGCACATACGGACATGGTTTAGTGGGAGACCTGGCAGTGCTAGGTTAATGGTGGGACATGAAGATTTTAGAGGTCTTTTCCAACCTAAATGATTCTATAATTCTATAATTCTATGACTTTTAGGCTTTCCTCTGATTCCTGTCTCCAAGCAGACTGGATATTCCTCACTTTGAGAGGATATACACCACAAGCCCAAGTCCACCAAGACACCTCCTGCAAGATGTGCTGCAGACCAGCAGCTTTCTCAGCTAAGCCAGTGGGTTCCTGTGCCCTTGCTCACTGTTCAGGGCACATGGGTCACCAGACTGGCGATGGAAACAGGGGCACAGTCTCTCTACAGTAAGGTATAGAATGTTATATAGGTACACTATTCCTACCAAATCCCTGAGGCTTTTTCGGCTTTCTAATCAGTGTGCTGAATCACCTGATGTTCCTGCTCTGGTCAGACACTGAGACTGGGCTTGTCACTGCCCCAGGTCTGAGTAGCAGTTGGCTTTGTGTGACCTGCAGGTAACAAAAGCCATTTGCCATTTTACATGGTCATACTGGCCTCCACCACTGAGTCCTCTCCCCTTCAATGCTTTTATCCTCTCCTTTCCCTTCACCTTCCAAGGTAGTGAAAGGTGTAGTGACAGCTCAAAAGTGAGTAAGGGAATGTATCTTTCCCTTCCCACCAAGAGCTATTGCTTGATGGACCTCGCAGTGTAAGAATAATGGTTGGATACAATGATCTCAGAGTAGTTTTCCAACCTTAATGATCCGATTCTATAAGAACAGGAAATTGCATCTGAATTCTCACAGAAAAAATTAATTTGATGAATTTATGTTATATTTTTGAATACTTTGGCTCTTGTTTTAATTTTCTTCACATTTATAAAATAATAAATACATATTCAGATTTTGCCATGCGTGTTTTTGCTGAAGTGCTAGGCAGATTAAGGTTCCTGTACAAAAACACCTATGACATTTCTCATTGTTTTATGCTGACAGAATCACTCTGGCAGCCTTTTTTTTTGTGGACCAACTCCTTCCAGAGACACTGGGAGAACAGATGCCAGGGTTTCAGGTTACAGAAATCTGGAATCACTGTATCACACAAAGAGCATTTGAACACTTCTTATGTTGTATGAAAAGCAGAGGCCCTTAACATGCTACAGTTGAATGAAAAAAGTTAGATAAGCCTCAGCCTTCCCGATTATAAAATAAGCAAGCAAAAAAAAAAAAAAAAGTCAAAATGAAAAACTATTGTCAAATCGTGTTTACTCTGCAGTTTGAGCATGCTTTTCATATTTATCTGAGGACAATGTTAAACTTGGATAATGAACTGTGTTAAATCTTTTTAAAGGCAAGATAACACTATACAGTCAAGTAGTTAGAAAAACGAGGAATTTTGTTTTATTTTCTCCTCCAATTTCTATGAACCATGTACAACTGTTAACCTTTCAAATGTACTATGGTCTATCATGCATTTTTCTTGGCTCTGTCCTCACTCTTGCAATCTGAACATTATGTTATTCTGTGAATCAGCTGTGAATAGGCCCCATTAGCAGAGACCATGGTCTGGACTTAATGAAATAAATGATGAAACGAATTATGAGATTGAAACTGACTTATACCATCTTTTTCGGGCTGTTTTTCTAGTTTTCTAATGTAAATTATTTTTATTTCTTCTGAATCAAACATCATTATGCATTATGCAATCTCAGCTAAAACATATACCTTACACCAGAAAAGCAGTGTTTCTAAAAAATCTTTTTTTTGCTATTTAAAGTATAATTACCTGGTCAGTCTTAAATACCACTTTCACTACAATCTCTTCTACACTCCCAAATGTCAGAGTAATTACTGGGTTAATTCAGGTCAGTGCCTTTAAATTAAATCTAAGAGCAACAGGAGCAGAGAAGAAGTAAACAAGAATAAAGTACAAAGCAGACAGTTACAGTAACATATAGGAATTTTTTAGGGTTTGCCAGAAATTCCAATCTCATGTGGAGACAGGAAGAATTACTGCAGGGTACATATCCTCACATGGAGAAGAATGGAATAGAGAGTTCTTATTTCCAGCAAAGAAGAGTGGAAGACTGAATACTAAAAAAAATAATCTATTTTAACCCAGGATTGAACAAAGAGATGATCAAAGCTGCCAGCAGCCCTGAGATAGTGACTGCACAGTTTTAGGACCATGCCATCATACCAGTCTCACACCTGTTTTAACCCCAACTTCCTTGTTATTCCCATGCAATCTCCCTGTGCCCTGTGGAATTCATGTTTGTTTTCATGGCTAATGGGCATGGGTAAAAGCCAAACTCTGCTTCAGTTTATGTTGGCATCTCTCCACTTTGCACTGAGAATGCAAAAGCACTAATAATCTTATGATGACCTTTCTGTATGTCACTGGACTTTCACAGCTGAGAACTTTTGCAACTGGTATTATGGACTGAGAAGGATTTAGAAATTTTAGTTTCTCCTTGTAACAGGACAAAGGAGTGAAGGTGAGTTTTTCCTGTGGAAAACAACATGCACAGGATGGTTAACCTTGACAAAAAATCAAAACATGTGGATGTTAGTGGTATCAAAGACATGAGCTGGGAGATGAGCCCAGCTTAGAAAGAATTATTCCTTTGCAGAGTAGATTGTGCTCAGTTTCTGCTTAGTTAATAGAGATCCTCTCTAGATGTGGCATCAGTGACATTGAGAAATCAAACACAGCCAAAATTAATGTAAAAAGCTCTTAACATGCAGTTAGAACATTCATAATTTCAGCACAGTGTTACCTTACTGGTTGCAGGGTATTTTGGGGCTGCACATTGCCTGTCTGTATTTAGTTATACCAAGTTCAGAGTGACATATGCAGTGTATATTCTTGTCCTTCTAAAACTTAAGTGGTACATAATGATGGCTGGAAACAACATTTAGTCAGTCCAAAGAGGGCTATGCCTTTTTGATAACTGCTACAAAACCTTTAGGAGTGCTTTGTTTCTCAAATATAGACTGAATTTTAAATTTAGAAAATGATCCCTGTCATGTTAACGCTTTTTAATGTGCTTCCAGTGAGTTCAGGCAGCTTTGAGTAAAGCTTCTGAGGGGAAATGTTGGCTATCCTGTTAAATTTGAAGAAATATGTGAAACGAAAGAATCAGAAAGAGATGCAATTCCTTGAAAAGGAAGGGGATAGAAGTGCCTCTCTAGTATCAAGAATGGGTTGGTTGTGAATTGAACCTAAACATAAGGTGCAACCACATCTATTTTGGATAATGGGCTTTAAATGACCCAGGTATCAAGGCTACAAGTGGCACCTTATTGAGTTAGTTCTTTGCCTACCTTTTCTTTACAGAAGTTCCTTATAACTTTACCACCAGTTGGGTGCAGACTTATATCAGTCTTGGCCATGTATTCTTACTCAGACACAGAATGCAAATGCTTTGATAGATGGTTCCTGCAAGATTTGGGATGAGGAGACTACAATAGGGTTTATCTTTCCCCAGTCTTCTCCTTTCTAGACTGAATATATTTGGTACATTTTCCCTAATACTGTTTCAGTCTAAGTATCTTTTTATCTGTCCTCTGCTGGTTTTGACTCTGTCCTGTTGGGTACCTTGTTTCGAAGCAGTGTAGTCAAAACTGGACTCCAGCTGAGGCCTCAAGTGTGCAGGATAAAGAATAACTACCTCCTCTGTGTTACTCCACAGCCTGTTGCTTGTTAATAGCATCACATTTTTCACCTGGACTTAGTTTAAGATCCACTCTAACCTCCCTGCCTCAACTTTTTCCTTTTTCTAGCATGCTGCCTAGCTAGTTATTCCTGATTTTCTGTTTGTGTGTTCAATTTCCTCTCTCAACTGCTGCCCTTTTTTTAATTTCCATTTCATCGTGTTGCTTTTGGATCATTCCTCCAATTTGTCAGGATCGGCTTGAACAGCAACCACAGCCTCCAATGTGCTTCCAGCTCTGTATGACTTACAAATGGCATGAGTAGTCTCTGTACTGTCATTCATATATTTAATGAAAGTAAGGAATAGAAGAAGGTGCTGCAGAAATATGTTGCAAATTTGTGAGTGAAATGTTGGCAACTTGTCTTTGAGTATTTTTTTTTCAATCACTTGTGCATTTATCATAGAGTCATTTGTTCAAGATAGTATTTCCTTTTTTGGCTGAGGACAATATCATGGAACACGATGTCAAAAAAACTTTCCAGACCCAACTGGAAGAGGTTACTGCTCTCAGGATATCCAGCAGACCCTTCCAAAGGTAAAGCAGGTAAAACAGTGTTTTATACCTTGTATTTGCTCTCCATTTGTTTCTTTTTTTCCTCATTTATGCTGTCTGCCTGTTTCTTTCCCTCCTCTCACAACTCAGTGGGCTGCACTCTACTGCAGATGCTCCTGTGGACTGCAGGAAGATGGGTACCTTGGCATGTTTTGCAAGAGCCTTGAGCAAACTAATGCAGAGAATCATGAGTAAGCAACTTCTGCAATTGCCCAGAGAAATGTGGCTGTGCTACTGTTTAAAGGGAAAGCAGACTAAGGAAAAAAAATCCACTATGTAAAACAAATGTTTCTTGATATTTAGGAATATTTGCTTTTGATTTTGGCATTATTGTGTGGCATGTTTATATTTCATCTAGTGTACCATGTTTACTACTGATTTAACTGTATCCTAAAAGTTGTCTCACTCCTATGTCATTCCTCCTGTCCAAGAACAAAAGGAAAGGTAACATTCAGTGAGATGAAGCATCAAAGGTGCATCTGATGGAAAAGAGATTCTTTCTGCAGAATATGAGATGATTCTGTGGAAACTGCTGCCACAGATCACAGTGACCAAGGCTGCTGTGGGCCACACAGCATGACATACAGATGAGTAATGAGGAGACAAATTTAATATGAATGGTGATAGATAGCAGTTTTGAAAAAACTAGTTAATGTCCAAAGATTTGGAAAAATTATTAGTCTAGGAATTTAAGAAAGAGCACACTACTGTTGACTAGAGAGATGTCAATCTGTAGCTCTGGTTTAGATGGACAGCTTCAGAGCTGGTATGAGTTCTGTTTCAAAATGCCCTCATTTAGCACCATGAAGAAAATTATTAACAAACCCATAAATGCCTTATTTTACCCCCAATGTAAAAAAAAATAGTAGCATAAAACCAAACTGGTTTTCCTGCCTTAGGATAAACCAATTGCCTGAGCCTCAGGCTCTGGATCCTGGTTTTGTTATGTCCTTGTAAATAGGGCTGGTATCTCCTGGCTCTGCTGACTGGCTGTGTATGCTGGGCAGCCCCAGCACCTCTGCCTGTCCAGGTAAGGTTATTGGAGCAGCTGCATACAGCTCCTGAAGACAAATCCTTCTCTGCCTTTTCTTGGAGAGAAATTGTCAAACTTTTCAAAAATGACTGGCAATTCATCAGGTAAGCTGGAGGTAATACGGGATGATTAGCTCCCCTCATCCTCAGAAATATGCAAGAAGAAAAAGGCTTCAATAAATCAAGACATGTGACTTCTGTGAGGTTTCAGTGTTATAACTAAAAATCATGGCTTTGTCTTTATTCACAAAGGAAGTTTTAAAATTTCTGAGGTTATCAATATTTCAGATGTTGTGGAAAGGAATAGGCTAAAGTAGCTGAAGAAATGTTGTCCCACATTTTGACCAGATGTATTATAAAACAAATTCTAAAAAATACTTTTGCATATATACTCTCTGAGAACAAGCCTTATTTTCTACATGGCAATAACAGAAACGAACTCAAGGGAAATTACTCACATATGTCAAGAACGTAATGTGCCCCTTCACTTTCAAAGGGTTGGCATCAGTGTAAATTATTGCTTACAGGTGCTAAGTAACCTCTTTGATGGTTTTTTTTTATTGACTGACTCAGATTTCTTAGGAAGATAAAAAGCTACTGTAAAAGAGTACTTATTTAATGAAAAAGAACTAAGGATTTTCATAGTAAAGAAATGGGTGCAGATGGGTGATTTTTTTGTTGAATGCACTTGGGCCAAGACTGAAAATTTTTTACCAAGTATTCTCTTTATCTTTCATTTTCACATTGCTATTTCTACCATGGGCTTGAACATAACTTTTGTTTGAATAGAGACTATTACACAGACTTATTTTTGTCATTCAGTTAACACAAATAGTAATGTTTAGAAATTGTGTAAGCACTTTCTTGTGATTTTGAGTCATTCATGTAACACAGTCCTTCAGATGTACTGTTTTGAATTGTGTCCTAGATGCTATTTCTTGCTTTCTGCAAGTTCAATGGAAACGAAACTTCAGTCAAATGTAATACACATGGACAAATTCCAAGAAGATTCTTCCTTTTGTATTCTCAAAGTGATCATCAAAAAGGCCCAATTTAAATAACTTTTCCTCCAAATTCAAAATTTGTTAACACATTTGAAAGTGCAAAAGGCAAAAGCTTATTCTGTCTTGTTTTAAATACCAGTAATTTCCCATTGAATTAATTGCTTTTCTTTGTAGTGAAGTAAAGATAAGAAAATCACTTCATGAATTTCATACCTCCAAAATACATTTGCAACAAAGCCTGTGATTCTTTCCAAGATTTTTTTTTTGACGGAAAACTGATAAATTTATGTTTTTCTCTCCTCTCTCTAAGACAATATTCTCCTTCTCCCCTAAAAAAAGAACACAGAAAGTCCTGCTGCTGGTTTGCATTACAATAAAGCACCCAGACACATAGTTTAATCAACTGTTAGTATGCCTTTAACAAATCACAATTAAATATTAACAGCCCATGGAGCAGCATGGAGGGCTCTGCAATCCTTTGAAGGTATATTTGCCAATTAAACAAAGTCTGACATTAGAGTAAAGGTGGCAAGGATCCAAACCAGAGAAATGAGAGTCAACCACTTCAGTGGCATTCATTAGCTAAACAGACATTCTTTGTGTGGCCTGTTTCTTTGCTACTGCCAAATCCACACCCTGTTCAGGAACTTACCCAGGCTCAGATAAGCTTATTATGGAAATAACACTTTGTCACCCCTTACAACTTGCATCTTGTTAAATTATCTTTTATCTTCTTTGTAGTATTTGTCACCTCTCCTTGGGTGCCCCTTGTGTGGCCAAATGGTATTGTGATTGATTTGGAATAATCAGGTTCTAAGGTTAAGTTAATAGGACAATATTTTAAAGATTCCCTCTTCAGTATCATCACACAAGAATGGTTATAGAGAGACATTTGTGTGCATACATTATGTTGGGATTTTGGCAGTGTGTGAAAGCTTAGGTGTTAGTTTGGGTTATCTTGTAATAGGTGCTGATGTGGGAGAGCACAAATTTTTCTGAGAAGGAAAATTTGGTTGGGAATTCTCTAGCCTGTACATGGCCTTCCAAAATTTTTGTTTCTACTGCAAACCTTGTGAGATATTTCATGTTGCCTCTGCATACTGAGGGCATGAGAGGGAAAGAAGGAGCCTTTCCACTGCTGCTATTTCTGCTGGCTGAGATAAAAGCCAGAAAATCCTGGTGTTGGATGCCAAGCACCATGGAGAAAGAGGGCATGACAGCCTTAAGTGTGCATCAGCCATGGAGCCTGCAGAATGCACACAAACATGTGTCCCCTTTTCTTCATTCTGCAGCTTCAGAGACACCTCACTAAAGGTAAGTTAGTCTTCAAAGGCTTGGTCTAGCTTACATCTGTGCCTGGAAGAACATCCATGCAAAGTAAGTGATTTTTGCTTTTGTGCCTCAAAGAGATAAAGATGTGGTCAGAGTAGAATTCAGGCTCCTCAGAAACAGTTCAAAGTGGTAAGGGAGAAAGAAAGGAAGGAAACTGGGCTTGTTCCCAGTAGAAGGTGCAGAAGCAGTCAGTACAAAGACTGTCTCCTCAAGTGGCCCTACTTCTGTGGCAATAGGTAGTTTTGCACAAACTCTGGGCCCAGCCTTAGCACAGACACCAAGAGACAAGTCCTGTGGATGTCAGTGGGTGGCAAAACACATACACCAGGACTGTTTTTCCACGTTCATGTGCGTATTTTGCCTATGCATACGCCTGCCTGTTGTTGACATCTATATTTCAATACAGAGTTGTCCAACCTTGTGGTGCTATGCACATATCTTTGGTGACATTCTCAGCTCTGCAGTTAGATACTTTTTCTTCCTCTTTCTATGCTGAAACACTGCATTTCATTTCACTCATCCTCCCACACAGACGCAAGGAAACAGGATATCCATCACTAAGTAACTACAAAAGACTGGAGAGCCAAGTGAGGAGAGAAAAGTAATTTCTTGGGCAAATGCTTAAATGACTATCATATTTTGAATGGTTCTTTGTATTTGTCATAATAAAGTTGATGCCCTAGTCTGTGCTATCTAATATGTATTTGTTGATTTCTAGGATTTATAACAGAAACTTTACTGGCACAGAAATTTTTTTCTATATTCTATATTTTTTCATATATATGCATCATGTATATTCACTGTAGCCACACAAATTACACTTTCCATATACAAATAGAAATGTAGCTTTCACCAAAGCAAGAAAGAACAAGAATATCTCAGAGTTGTGTTGGTTCACTTACACCTCATAGGCAACACTGAAATATGTCTCATTCAATGATATTACTGCTCATATCTCGCATATTACCTCAGTTCACTATTTTTAAAAAAGGCTCTGTTTAGTGTTCCATATACTGGAAAAATCCTCACCCCAAGTCACAGGAGTATTCTCCTGCCTGAGACAGATATGGGAGAAAGGGAATTAAAAAATAGGCTTTCTGTGTGAGCATCAGGATGAAAACATCTTTTTTTCCTTGCTCCAGTAAAGCACACTTCCTCTGAAGTTGCCAACCCAGTGCCTCAGCAGGTGTCTATCTGCCTCAAAGTTGCTGGAGCTGCGCAGATTTGCAATAGTGAGGGGTTTTTCTTCTAATCTGCTGATTTTGACATCACCCTTACTGCTGATTTAATGAGCCCAGTGTCATAAATAGGATTACAGACCCCAGAGGTCTAATTCTCAGCTCCTTAATACACTGAAGAGTAACAGTAACTATGGCAAATAATTGCCTCAAATCAAATCAAAATTACAGCTTTAAATTTGAATGCCGGAAATGTTTGTTCAGTGATCTGTATGGTGGAAATCACTTGCCTTTATCTAGCTCCCAAAGGAAAAAGATGGCACCCAAGGAGCAAGTGTCAACATCACAAATACTGCCTTTGTGAGCATTTCACAGAAGGCAATGCCAAGATCAGCTGGAATCAGCTGAAACCAGGGGCTCTGAAGCAGGAACGTGGCCAAACTGTGGCTGTTCTCTTCCACCAACAGCTTTTTTACCTTTTGGACTTGGGTAAGATCAGGATCTAATTCTCAGCATACAGATGTACCATGCAGTTCTCACAGAGTGTGATGGGAATTAAATAGATGCTTCAGGAAGCTAATCATTATCAGGAGACTTAAAGCTTGTTCTGTGCATGCTTTATGACTCTAATTTTCAGATATGGCCTGACTACCAGGATGTCCACATGGGATATTTGGTCGCCTGGGTAATTATAACAAATATTCTGCTTTGATTTTACTATTCACATGTTTAAGTTGAGTTTGTAAAGGAGGGTATTTTAGGGAAGTGGAGATACTGTGAAGCCATTTGCTAATAACCCAAAGATGTTAGTAGATGACCAAAGTAAGAAAGGACTCTTGTCTCTTTTCCAGTATCCTCAATTACATTGTCTTTTACAATCATCAGCCAGTTTTCAGCTGTTGTAATTTGGGCTGACATCAGGGAATGTAATCTGCTTTAGGATACGTAGATGCAAATTCTTCAGGGTATTTTCTAGTATTCATGAGCAATGCTAAGTAAATGACATTTCTAGATGTGATTAGCTCTGCATATCCCCAGATACTGATGTGTATATGTAAAATAGATGCAGCTATATATTTTAGCACACACAAACATGCAGGCATAGGCACATAAAAACACTTCCTCTCTCACACAGAGATGCATGCACATAGACCACTGGTGGCAGATAAAAATAAATACACCGTAGGGTTGCTTTTTAGATGAGCACATATTGTGCTTGCCTTAAGAACTTTATGAATTTGATTATAATTTGTGCAGTACTACAGAACTATTTTCTAAATGAGATTAAATACCATAAAGATGCAAAAATAGAGTCTATATAAGACCAATTTCCTATGGAGAACTGCAGAGTTAAACCAAAGAAGGCAGGAAGTATTCCAGTAGGAGAGGGAAAAAATACATGTTTAAGCAATAGACTTGAAAAATTAGGCATCGAAGGAAAGAGCAAATTGAAAGCTGCTTAGATTTACTGTAGCTGTAATGTGTGTTCTGCTTATTTACATAAGGTCTATGTGATTATCTCCTCTGCTGTTCAGTAAGAATAGTCCCTACTGTAGTATCTGCTGCAACACATGGTACTTTTGTTATCTCAGATATGCAGCCCACTTACTAAAGAAACACACTAACCAATATGTAACGTGAACTTTTGACTGTTCATGGAGTTTGGAGACAGAGAATTTATTACACCACCAGCAGATACTAAGGGCCAAGTCTGTATTCCCCAGTGGACAGACTACTCTGGTTTTATTTTAAGCTTAACTAAATTTCTGTTTGTTCTTTCTTGTTGCTGCCTGTTTGTTTGAAAACAAAGGTTCTCCATTTTGGACTTTATTTTAATACAATTCTGAGACCAAATATTGCACCCTATTGGTTGAGAAACCAAGGCCTTTTTATGAAAATGACAGACTCTCTTTTAGGCCTTAATGTTCCTCAAACATTCTTGACTCACCCTGCATGCCTAGATCTCTGTCTTTGATGTTCTCCAAGTGTCATCCTTGTAGTCTGCACGCATTCAGTTACCACCAACTTTTACCCATGGAAAGGCAAACAAGTGTGTGAAGGTCACAATATGATGAAAATAACATGGACATTTTTTTTCTGAGACTAGCAGCATCATATTCTTCTAATGAACATTCAGTTATAAATTCCTACAGAGAAGGTAGTGGTTTGGGTTCCAATCGTTTGTGTTTTGTTTACCGGAATGAGCTTTTTAATTTTATTTTTTTAGTTAGGTTTTGGGGTTTTTTTTAAAATTTTTACCTAGTTATCTCTTGAAATATTACAGAACTGTGGCTCAGATCCCATAAGGGAATAAATAAAAGACTCCAACATATCCCATGGTGACAGGAGAATCTGAAGCTCTTTTAAAGTTTTCTTCTTGGCAAAGCAATATTCATGGATATTTTAAAACAAACAAACAAAAAATTGCTTGTCCTAAACTAGACTTTCCTGCACATTAGATGAAGGAATTTTGAATTTACCAGTGACAGGAAATTATTAACAGGTTATCTATTTTTCCATCATGAGCAAGAGCTCTTGGTACTGTCTCTCAGACTGTTCTATATGGGAGAACAACATTTCACACTTTCATGATTTCTTCTCATTTCTTTTCCTTTCCAGAATGACAGGACCATTATATTGAAATGCTACTGAGTCACTGGAAATTAGTCAGTACATTGTTTGAATATGAATTTGGGAAAAATAGAGCAAGATATTGTTTCATAGTTGGTGCAGAGGTAATTTATCAATTGTTCCAGGAAAAGGAAAGATTTTAATAGGAGAGATAATTTTTATCACATATTTGACAATGCAGTGGTGGAATGACCCTGGGAGATGTGAAGCATTGCAAATCTGCACAAGTATAAGTGCTGAAAAGCTGCATTTGGGAGCTCTCAGATATCAGATATGTGGTTATTAGTAACTCAAAATGAAGAACTCATAACAGCTTAGAGTAAATTTTTACTGTTTAACCAGCCTGTACCAGGGCTGGTCTTCAGCCCATGTGTCTGGTCACAAATGTGCTATTAAACTGCCTTTCGTCCTGGTGGCTATCTTTATGCTCTTTATCTTTATGCTCTTTATCTTTATGCTCTCTACTGGGGACTAAATATACCCATCAAACACAATAAGAAAGTTAGCCTTAATTGCTCCATCAGCTAAGAAATAAGGAAAAAGGTTGATATTCTTTCAATCCTGTCCATGTCTGAACAGACAAGTTTTCCTATCTTGAATCCAGCATAGCCTCAGACTCCACTCCCAGTAGTGCCCTTATAACCAACTTTCTTCCAGAACCCAAAGACCTGGGTGTCCAGTGAGCTGCACAGTGACTGATGGGAGTAATGCCACCCAGTAGTGACCTGGCCACAAGCCTCCAGCTTTTGTTCTCAGCTAACGACAACATTCTTGGCAAATGCTTTTGTTTTAGGCCACCTTGGACTGGTCCAAGAATTCCAATTCAAGTGTCATAATATGAATGTCCCCAGCCATTGCTCTTAATTATGGCCCTGCTTCCAAAAAACAACAAAAAAAGGCCTAGAGTCCTATTCTGTTATTCCCAGCTGGAGTGTCCTGTTGGCTAGCCAGCTTTGAACCCTTTAATTTCTTCAAAAAAATGTATCAGGCTTCTCAATGAGTGTACTCTACAGCATTGTTAGTTTGCTTTGTAGTAGTAGTAACAGTAGTAGTAGTAGTAGCAGTAGTAGTAGCAGTAGTAGTCGAGTTTTTAGTGGAGGTTATTCCAGCAGAAAGAACAGTTTGGCAAACTGTGTTTTCTTACAGTTTTTCTGACTGACCTTATTCTAACTAGCATGGGCAAGAGCAGCTCTGGATTGGCAGTGAGAAGAGTTTTTTTTTCTTCAAAGCCTTCTTTCTAACCCACAGTGTAAAAAACACTCTGTTCTGTTCCTTCTCTGCCTCAGTTTACTTCAACTATAAAATGGAAGTGATAATTTCTGTTGTAAAATACTTACATCTGTGAATTGAAAGCATTACAGATGAACTAATTACTGTTATGCTCAAACATTCCAGCCTTGCGATTAAGTGATTTTTATGCCTTGATAATTATATTTCACTAGGGAAGAGTGGGAAACCATCCATCAAAGTCCCTGGCTGCGACTGAAATCTTAAGCTGACAGGAATTTTGTGGTGCAGTCATTGATAACCATGGTTTTGAATAGCTCTGAAACAAAGCTGTGAAAAATTTACAGTCTCTTCAGATTCACCTTATTTATAGCACACCCCAGTATGACGTAAATTTCAGTCACGTACAGCTTGTTTTAAAAGCAGAGTAAATTTTTATCAGTCTCTTGAATGCTAACAGATGAAAGACTATGTTCAAATCTTTAGGCCTTATACAGCAGACAGGATTGCAAGGCTAATTGGTGCTGCTGGCATTCAGTGTCGAGGTTAATATGAAATAAAGCTGGTTTAGAAAATTATTATTTATTGTTTTGTACAGATGGATTTGATTTGTAGCTTGGAAGTTTCACAAAGCATCTGTAGTACCCAGAGGAAAGTAAAAGGAGTAGAATAAATAGGAAGTGCAATAGGTACATAGCATGGTTTTAGAAAAATAACCATTTCAGACAGCTTCACTTTAAGTACAGCTTCTGAAGTCTGTATTTGGCATTCCTTCTTACTAAATCAGTGTTGAATAAGGGCTCCATGATTTTGCTGAAAATTAGGCAAGAGCTGTTTTTTCCAGGCTTACACGGAACAGAGCCTCATTTTACTTCTTCCTTTCATGCCACGGGGATTTTAGAAGGGCAAAGATATCAGTAAATCAGGAGTTGCAAAATGTTGGCCAATAAGTGGTCATATCTTGATCTGACCACAGTGTGGCTAAACCAGACACCAGGTACCAGAAGTCCAACTTCCAGTCATGCACATATAAACTGCTGTCCCTCCCTGTGGCATGACAACATCAGAGCTCCCAAATCATCCAGAAAGCACTTCTGTTGGCCTTGATTTTCTTGTGGCAGAATAACACCTCTGATAGTCTCTTTGGTGGGACAAAGAGCATGTTTGGGCTCCGCAGAGGATGGATCAGCCACTGTTGACAGCAGCAGCCAAACCAGGTGTTGCATGCTGGTATGGAGGAAACCAGTAAAAATTCAAAACACTGTTCTGCAAATCATTGCTACTGCAGTAGGGAGTGAGGCTGACTTCAGTATGACTACATTCCTAGTGAAGGAGTGCTAATACATATTTCATGGCCTTTACAAAACTGTACCTTTCTGTGCAATAACTAATGAATGACTCAGGCCTGGACATAGTAATTGTAACAAGAAGCACTGTGTTGCTGAAAACTTGGGAAACCTCTTCTCCAGTAGTGTTGAAATTACTGCATAAAGCTTCTAAATTCCCAAGATATTGAAGACGGAGATCTGTATGCCTAAAAATAGGATTCATCATCTAGCACACAGAGTTTCAGCTAGCAAACAGAAAATGCCTGAGAGAAAAAAAGTTCTGTTTATTCAGCTCTCTCCCCACCTTGCCCACTGGCAGTTCTGTGGTAGGTACTTATGTTAAACAAGGATTTAGTGCCAAAAGCTTTCCAGATTCCAAGTAACAGCTTCATACATTTCCAAAGAAATGACTGGCTCACTTTCTTACAAAACCTGCAATCAGTTCATCCTACTCTTTCCAAACTAATCTAATGGTTTAAACATTTCCCTCCTCAGCCTGAAGCATTGTGAGTTGCACCTCCTGCTCCCCTATGCAGCAAGTGATGGGTATGGGCTGTGTTTGCCCCTTCTCCTGCACATGAGCCACTCTGAATTGTGCAGCTGAAAGCTCAGTGGTGGGAGCTGCTTCTGCAAGCCTGCAAATAGAGGACAAGATCTGAGCAGAATTGAATGCCCACAGCTTCATTCTTTATCAGGAACATCCTATCCATAACCCTTAGCCTCACTTGTGTACTGAAGCTTCGTTTGGTTAATATGGGCTATTAATATGGGTAGCATGTAACTCTTAAGCATTATCTTAGGTGAACTAAGATATTTGGTTTTGCTATCCTTTATGTGTGAGCATTTGTCATTCTATACCTCTGACTAACAAGAGCTGAGGGATTCATATTGAGAGAAGAATTAAACTTTTTCCAGTTAATGCCATCAATGCAGCCTTTGGCACATTTTCAAAATGCACTTTTCTGTGCTACCTAGTAGTACTGCGTGGAGAAATAAGGGCAATCTTTACCCCTGGAGTTCAACTGACTGCCCCCAATACTCCTTGGAAATGAGCTGGATAATCTATCTCAAGAAAGAGTGTATGAAATAATAGCTGCTACAGGCAGGGAAGTTATAAAAGTTATTTATTTCTCTCATAATAACCCTAGTTGATTAAGGAAAAAAGAAAAAAAAAAAAAGCCAGAAAAAACTCCAACCCTGTACAATAAAAGACTCACATTGTGTGTTACTTTAATTTGATTTCACATCTAGACACCCATATGCATTTACTGTTTTGCTGGGAGGGTTTAAGTACCCTGAGCTAATTATAGGACAATATTTTCCAAGTTACAAGGATAAAATTGAAAGCACAGCTAATGAGATACTATTTCTGGCTATTAAACTGAAAGAAAAAGGGTCTATTTAATTATAAAGTATGTAAAAGAAGCATAATCATCTCGTAATGTAACAGCTCTCATCTGGATTATTATTTTGGTGCACATTTATAAACACTGCCTGGCACATTACTGAATTGTTTAACATTTATGTGAATGTAGTTATTCTACAGAATAGTAATATTGACACTGAGCTGGTTGTCTTTTAATTTCAAGAGTATTTCATATCTATCATATTTTCTCATTTATCAGAAATAGAAAATAAAATATAAAGGGGATGGGAAAGACAGGAGGAACTATTAATCTTGTCTGCCAATACCTCGGTATGTTTTCATGTGGTCATTTAAAATAGTACTTAATTTCACTTTAAAAACCTATTAAGTGAGTTTACTGTAACTTGCAATTCTCAGCAACATGTAAGATGAACTAAAAAGCAAATTATGGGGTTTTTTTTCCTTATTCTAGTTTAGTTACTATACCATTTATAGTACAGGTTGTTCTTCCAGAATTACTTGCTAGTAAAACTCATGCTTCTAACAAACTGAGATATGGGCAACTTTAAAAACTATTTGTTGAAAATATGCCAGAGTTGCTTGGATGCCACTTAAGCCTTTAGTCCTCTTTCTTCACAGCATCCACAGGACTTCTGCTGATTCTTTGCCTTCCTTCAGCTGTCAAGACCTGCTGGGACTTGTCAAGTGGCACTGGCTGCACCCTCTGCAAGGCTTCTGTGAATGAAAAGGTGAGCTGTGACTCAGGTATGAGCCAACTGAGAGAGGCTGTGGAAGGGAACAAGGTGAAGTGAGGTGATTTCCTTCATTTGGCTGACCTGCAGTTACTACATGGTTAAAGGAGAGGCACAGGTAACTTGAACGTTTTGGAGCACATCACTGAGCCACTGTAAGTTCTCTGGCAGATTGCGGGGGAATTCTTGCTGGGGAATTCTTTCTATGGCAGCTGTCAGCAGCTAAGTTGGAGATGTTTATGCTTATGGGTTTAAGGACTAGTTTGTGAAGTTAATTGCATACCTAATTATTACAGCGGGTGATGGGGTCCGTGGCTGCGACCCAGGAAGATATGACCGGTCCGGGGAGATGGTCCCGAAAGGAATCGCCTGCCCGAAGTCTGGTATCTTCCTCTCAGCTGCTGGCAGAGGAGCCCTTGCAGAAGCTATCAGCTCTTTAGTGATTATCAGCTCGTGATTCCAGCTCAGCTCTGCAGGGCTGCCTCTAGGCCAAACCAGACCGGAGAGAGAGAGGAGAGGCCCGTGTGGCTGGTTCCGCAAGAAGGGAGCTTTATTGGGGGTTCCCTCCGGCGAAGGGAAGGCCAGGGACGAGCTCTCCCCACAGAGGCGAACTTGTCTTCTTTTATAGGGATACAGGGGATCAGCAAGGGGACCAATGGGTTACAGAGGGTCTGGGATAGACCAATGGGTTACAGAATGATCTGCATAGGGTCTCCCAAAGGATTGTGGGTCTACTTTTCCTCACCATGACTCAAAAGTCCTTTCCTTTCCAGGGAGTCCTGCTGGGTGATTGCGAAATCTCTTATCTCAGCAGACATCCCTCCAGGGCAGTGGCTGGGCATATCCCACACCTAATAAAGGCCTTTCTTGAACTTCTTGAACACACCGAGCTTCTGTGAAATAAGCAAAACTTTTGACTGGAGGGAAGCTGAACACATCTCCACATCTCCCAGGAGATCAAAGACAGAGTAAAATATATATATTATGGCTGTACTGAGGCATTATATTTCACTTCAAGGGGGTGAAGTATCTTAACTATCTGTCTCCTGGATTTAGAAACTGAGCTTTTACCAAAATAGATGTCCTAAGGTCACAAATAATTACCAACTGTCATTAGTTCCCTGTTAGCAGCTTTTTGTCATGGAATTTCCTTGAATTTGTTATAAAAAGAGAGTGGAAATATAAAAAGAATTTGTTCATAGTTATCTCATGGGCCTATAACTGGAACCAGTAGTCTCACCAGATACAACTTGAAGCCACTATTCCTCTCATTGGAGTGGAACAGGGATAAGGGCCATAACTTCTTTTACATAATTGCTCAAATACATGCTGGGAGGAATTATAAACATTTGTGACTGTTATTTGTGGCATTATCTGGAAGTCACGGATGTGAAAAAGAATCGATGTCTTTCTGTCCTGCCTTCCACTATCCCCTAAAGCGTACAGGTCCAAGCCTTTCTATCACTGCTTTCCAGTTGATTTTCATTGATTTCTTCTCTTATTAAGCATCTAATTACCATTTTAGAAGCTACTGGCATACAAGATATTGCTCCTTTATGTCTGAGACTCTTTGATGCTGTCCACATGTGTCACTTGCAGCAGCTGACTATTCACTGGTCACTCGGAGGTGGATAATTCTTTGATCCTCTTGTCTGAAGTTGCATATAAATAAAGGAAAAACTTTCCCCAAAGAACTGCCCTGTGAACAGGAACACGAGGAAATGTTACTTTAGATGAGTAAGCCCATGTGTTCCTGTGGGGAGACTGGAAGAAGAGCTAGCCATCACTAGATTCAGTCCAGGATTTTCAGATCCCACTTTATGCAAGGGAAAATGAGGATGCCTAGGATTTCCTGGTAGCTGCCTCATTTGGAAAAAAAAAAAAAGCTTTTTTATGGAAGAACAAGAAATAGAACAAGTTGCAACATGTTCCTCATCCTTTTAATTACATGGGAAAGGAGAATACATGGTTAATATTTCCACTTGCAATCCCTTTACCTATTGTATTTCCCACCTGTTTAATTAGTGTTTCTTACTTTTTTTTTTTAATTTTTCCCAGTCATTTCCTGATGTCTGAACTGTCTCCCATCTTCTTGCATCTTTTCCCTCTAACCTTGCCCACAGGTTTTCATCCTTTTGTGTGATCCCCATCTTGAAAACATTTGCATATGGATTGTAGTTTCTTTTTGAGCATAATTTTTATGCTACACTGTGATAACATTTCCCCATGAGTAAAAGAAAAAGAAAACAGAAGAGGCTTTGCTAGAGGCACAGAATATGCCTACATTGAGCAAGTGTCATGACCAAACCTAACTGATGTGTGTCTGTGGAGCCAAACAGAACCAAGGACCTGATACCGGCACTGAAAGTACTTTGGGGCTTTTACTTTGGGCTAGTTCTAGTCTGACTGTGCAGCTTAAATACTTGTCAGCTGCTAAAGTGCATTTCATGTCCTCCTGCAGTGCATCTTTCATTTTAGTTTCATCCAAAGGAGCAGTTTGCACACCCTGAGACCACCTGAGGCTGCAAACCAAAGCACAGCAGTGGGGAGGAGGGTGCTGCAAAAGCATCTTCCTGGTCCACGTTAAAACACTGACCTACCTTCACCTATACTGAGGCAAGATATTTTCTCTCCCTTCCACCTTCTCCCCTCAACTATGCTTTAGAAGGACCTGACAGAGCTTGCTCCTCTTCAGTGAATATATTATATATTCCAGTGGAGCGCCCACTTCCTAGGGCAAAGGAATACTTATTTCTTCTGGCTACTCTGTCTGTGAAGGCTCAGTGTAGTGTGCTTTGTGTTGCCTAGTCTTGTTTCTGTATGGAAATGTGATTCTATTATTTTTTGCCCATATAACTTTTAGCTAGGCTCATTTCATTAAAGTAGAGAAAACTACTTCTCTGGAAATCAAGGAATCATATATTTTTTTCCCATATACTTAAATAAGTGGTTTAATTCAACTGGATACAGACATTAAAACCATTTATAAATATAGATTCTATTTTAGTAATACTAAGATTATTGACAACAAAATCACAATTATTATGACTGGTCAGAAAATATGTTTTGCAAAATATATAATGTTTTTACATTTTTTGTAACCATATATTCCTTAAAATTTTGCATTCCCCTTGGAATTATGAGAGTTTGCCTCAGGTCTGACTTTCTCCCTATGACTTTTCAATTGATGTCACTGGCTTCCAAAAAATCTTCCCAATGAGACAGGTATATTTCTGAGAAGATGTGAGCATTTTAAGCTTTAAAAAAAAAAACCAAACAGGTTCATTACAAAGTCACACACAGTAATACATGCAAGGGGACTTCTAGGACCATTGATTTTATTTTCATCCTTCTGCAGGCAGGTATTTTAGGAAGAACTTTTTCCCTAAACCAATTCTGTAGCATATATAGTTCAGATTTTTTTTCCTACTACTCCTGTTGGAAAACTGCTCTAGAATCTCACTTATGTCTGGGTGAATTAAGTTTTAATTGTTTATATCCAGCTGTTCTCAGGTCACATTGTTCTTCCTAACTTGATATTGAAATGGTTGATATATAAATGTAAATCTTGGTGATTTTTTTGCAGCCTTTCAGTCTTCATTTTGTCAGAATAACATAGCAAACATCACCAAATGAGGAAGAATTCACTGCATCATTTTTAAAACAGCATAAGTACTTACTTATCTCAGCAGATTTAACTTGGGATCTCATTTACCATTTTCACAGGAACAGCTTGTTGATGATATATTCATTTCGTTTATAAATGGATCTCTCTGTCTTTTTCCTCGGTCATTTCTAGTTGATGAATACCTAGTTTATAACTGCAACCCTTTTTTATAAGTTCCTAAGTAAAAGTTGCAGCCTGGCCTATTGAATTTAATTTATTACTGTGGTCCTTGACACCCTCCTGCTATTCACCCTCCCTGACACTAATCATTAACTCACGTACTTCTTGGGCGCTGAAACCTTTGATGCTTCTTCTTTTAGCATCATCCATGGACATCTCTTTCATTTAAACAATAATCTCCTTTTAAAAAAATAACTTATAGGTGTAGAAATGTACAGTTTTTAATCCCCTGTTTCATCAGAGAAAGCTATCAGAAAAATATGGTATAGGCAAACCTTAGCAAATCCACGTTACAGTTGTTAGGATTTTTCCATTTATCTTTAGCTACAAATCTATCCAAACTATCTTCAGGTTTGATCTTGTAGTTGGGTGCAAAACTTTCCTTTATTTAAATATTTAGTGCTGACTTGCTGAATAATTTCCAGTTATTCAGTACTAATCTCAAAAAGTTTTAAAAAAATTTTAAACTATTTGCTACGAGATCAGAATTTCAGAATTCTGGATGATTTTCACACAATGATGTACTAGGATTCTTGATTTCTGCTTTCAATTTTATAATTTCTATTTCCATGCCAATTTTTATACTTCCGTTCACATTAAACCATTAGTCCTCTGATTCCATACTCAGCAGAACTATTAATGTTAAAAATTGAGGTAACATTCATTTACTCTTTTCAGTCATACCTTGAAGTCTTGCTGAATACTCACTGCATAAAAAATAATTTTTTAATTGCCTTCTCTTATTTATTTTCTCCTTTTCCAGGTACAATTTTTAATTGTGTTTGGTTCCTGACAGTTGTTGTTATGATCTTTCATGACTTGTCTTTAAAATATTATTTTCTTTACAGAGCAGTCCTTATTTTATTTCTGTTTGGTTTTGATTTTGCATTTCTTGTACAATCTCTGCTTACTCTTAAGTATTTTCTGTGATTTGGAAAAGTTAGTCTACTACACAGGGGTAGGAGTTCTTGTATTTTGTACTATTAATAGAGACAATTCCCAAGCTTACAGTACAGTGAAGTCTATAGGCTCATTAATGCGGCTGACTTTATTAACTAGATAACTTAATTTGTCCTTTTGAAATTGAGAACCCTAGTAATAACCATGCCCATGAGTAGCTCTTCATTTCATTTAAGTGAATCAGACCAGGATTGACTAATAACTTTCTGTGAATATCTCCAAAGATCATGAGCTTAGAAAAGGCAAAGCTAAAAAAATCTTACTGTCATCTTCATGTTTATTTGATTGTTATTTTCTTCAAAGAAAATTACTCAGAAATGGCTAGGGTGCTATTATTTTTAGCACCTTTTGTCTTTCTCACTATACTTGAAAAGAGAAGTCATTCAGGCTACAATTCCAAATAGTATTTAATGACTTTATACATTATTCAAGTTCATCATTAGGTTTAGAGGCACAGAACATGTGCTAGAGCACTCTCCAGGAATGATGCTGACACAGGCAGACTTTGCTCTCTTCTCAATGTGTGTGGTTGTATTCATCTGTCATTAGTCTACTTTAAAGTCAATGTGAGAATGTGAATACATTGATCTACCAAGTCCTGCTTTAGTTACAGCTTTCCTGAGAAACACATAACCTTAAATACCTCTGTTTCAGTCATGTTTCCTTTTTAACAATTTCTTTCTTGTCCTATAATATTTCCTGTCAGTTCTTTTTTCAGTATTTCAAGATTCTCCACTGTATTCTAAAACATTTCTAGTATTTCCAGTTTTTCAAGTAGATAAGATAGGTCTTTTTGCCAATGATTGTTGCCTCAGATGAATACTTTTGCAGCATTAATAGTGTTGTTTGGTTATGTTCTGGGGGTTTTTTCTGTTTGATATTTGTCCTCTACTTTCTGGCATTCTTTTATAAATAGCCTTAACATTGACCAGCTTCATTGCATACATTAATGGAAAACTCACTGAAAAGGAGTTTGTGGTCTGTTTGAAAAACATGCAGATAGAGTATGACAGGGAGGCCATAGAAAGTTAATGGACCAGAGAATCTGGCCATAGGAGATACCTGAGCTTTGTATCTGCTTGCTGCACACTGTGCTTCAGCACACGTGCTCTAAAACACAACAGACAGGGCAATGTCAGAGAATATGCTACAAATGCTACGAGCACAATCTGCTACTGTAGCCAGCCCGGTGCCCAGAGTATGGGGAGATATTCACCTCGTCCTCTGCTTCACTCAGTGGTGAAATACAAGAGGCTACTATGGCAACATCACATGGTACATTTGTTATCTCTGAACGAGAATGTGTTGAAGGAAGTAGCAGATCAGTATGCCATGTGTGCTTTCATTTTCTGGAATGTTTTCAAGGGAAAACATCTGTTCAGATATTTTTCCTGGGATTATGGCTTCAGTTAACAAAAATGTGAAGAGGAAGGGATGCAATTCTCTCTCACACTGCAAGCTTTTCTTTTCTTCTATAAAATTAACTTTTTTTCCCAAGAAAGTATGGCTCTTGTATCCTATACCATGCTGTTTTTCCTGGGTTGAATGTATTATTTGTGTCTTTACTAGTTTCCTTAAATGAGTAAAAAGCTAAATATTCCTTTGAACGCTTGTGTAGAGATATTGTGGGTAGGTGGAAATGGAAGGTATGGCTGGGAGGTTAGCCAAAATCTTTCTGTACTAGCTACAAGCATTACTTCAAGATGTGAAAAAATTTATATTCCTATTCATTTCATAGAAAAGATAGTCTGTGGTTAAAATACTAGAATTCTGGAATTTGAGAAATATGTATTCCATTCTTGGCATGGCTACTCAGGTGTCATCTCTGATGCTAGACATGTCCTTTAATATCTGTATGGTTCAGATCTTCTCAATATGATATCCACATTCTTGGGTTTGGATGCTAAGCTCCCTGGATTCCTTTCACTTAACTTCAGACATCTGCAGTATAGACATTTACATTTGAACAAGCTGTCTAGGCTTCCTTTATAGTCAATGGAAAAATGTAGAGGCTTTGGATGCCATTCATCTGGACAATTTTAAACATCTCAGTCAGACTAAGACAAATTGCATCCAAAAAGTACCTTTTTCTTTCCACTGATGACGTCACAAGCAGAAATTAAAGATCGTATATATCAAAATTTGGACAGACAAGTACTACCTTTGCAAACAGAGTACTCTATGTGTGTTAGTAAAGTAGTTTTGCTGATGTGCCCCTTTGTTATGACTGTAGTTTCTGTGTGATACTTGAACACCAGCTACAATCAAAAAGTAAACTGTAGGAGGCCCCAGTGTTCTTTCTTACTTAAAGACCAAGGCAAATTTCAGTCAAAGAGACACAGATAAGAAAACTGATTGAGAGAAAGAAAAAAATAATGTTGGCCATAATCCCAATATTAGGTTCTTTTAAATACTAAAAAATAAACTATTCATTATTGTAAAACGTTTTTTTTTAAATTGTTGTTTGAAATTAGATCTGCAGCAATAGCCAAGTATTTTAAAAGAAGAAAAAAACAGAAACACATTTTTCTTTACGAGAATATGCTTGTTATTGGCAACTGAAATGTCTTCTGCTGCGAAAGGTTTTCAGTTCCATGCCAGGATACTTGGTTGAAATACAATTGAATGAATCTGACTGCCAGGGCAGAAAAGTTCAATTAATTGGAGCCCCTCAAAACACACTAGACATCTAAAACGGGGCTGAGATTCCCAAGTATGCACAACTGAGCTGGGCACACAGAGAAGGGAGAGTCACAGCTCCTACATTAAGCACTGCTTTTGAAATGCTGAAGTATAGTAATTAATGTCTCTAAAAGCCAGACTCATACTGTCAGAGTATTATTCAGAAGAGACATCTAGTTTAGGGGTTCTGAATTGCCTTATCTAGGTTTTATATCTTTCAAGTATCTGCAGCAAGTTAAAAGGGCAAGATCTGGCAATCCTGACCTTTGAAAAACAAAGTTAGGATATGACTCATTTTTCACTTCCACTAAAATCAATGGGGAGAGATGCTTCTAACATATATTATACAAAGCTTATATAGGCACAGGAAGATATCTTATTCTGGAAGTTCTTTTATTTTTTCTGTGTCTAAGGTTAGGGTGACATCATTCCATACCTACTCTAGTAAGAACTGTCTCACAAGCAGAACCACACCAAATAAGTAAAAGAATTGAATCTGAGGTGAATAGAGGACAACCTTAGGGCAAACTGTATCCATTACTTCCAAGTTTTTAGTCAAAAATTAAAATGTCATCCAGATGCAAAATCCAAAGTTTTATGATAACTCAGTAAGTGTGAGATACATTAAACACTTTCTTGCAGAGTTTTGTCACAAATGTCTGGTAACAAAGGCCAATTTTGTAAAGATCTGTAGCTAATTTTCAGGCTTCAAGTTTTACTTGTAATTTGCATCTCAGGTTAATCACATCCGTGTACAACTGAAGTACTGAAGTAACTGAAATAGAATTAATGAGCAAAAACAAAAGCACACAGAAATTTCCAAGACTTTAAATTTACTCACAATGTTTTAGAGAATATTTCTTCATGGCAGCTGCATTGACTTGAAAGGTATTGTAATGTTAGGGATTTATGAAGAAGACAAAGAAGTTATCTAAAATACATACAGTCAGCTTAATAGTAACTAGAGCAAGAGACAGTGAAATAAATCCAAAATAATAAATAATAGAAATACAAGTAAAAAAACAGTTTAAAGGAAAAAAAATAAACTAGATGAGCAAGAAAAAGTAGAGTGGCTCTGCCCTTGGCTACATTCTCAGGGTATGTAAGATGTCACAGGACAAGACCTAAGATTTTTCATTAATGTATGAGCTGAAGGAGCTTACAGTGCCTAAAGGAGATAAAGAGACCTTAACTGTTTCCACTAGGAGGGTCCACTGCCCTCACAGCAGGAGATGCTGCTCTGACTTCTCTCTTCGGGACAGTAGCAACTAAGTTTGCCTTTTCTGGCACAGGAAGAGCTGGAAATGGGACTGTGGCTGTTTTGCCACTGTCAATAACCCACTTCCTTCAATGACTGCCTGCTTTGCCTCTGCACAGAGCCAGTCCTGATGGGAGATTTAGTTTAGTCTCAGTGCAGGAAATACTTTAAAAGTCCCTCGTTAGTCCTCTGCCTTTGATGTCAATCTCAGAATTTGTACCTTTCCCGAGGACCATTGCATGCTGCTGCATTTTAAAAGCTTACCTTTCTGTCTGACTGTGAATATCTGCAGGATGAGAACTTTCCCTGGTAAATGTTAAAAGAGGAGTTTTCTGTTGAACCATTTTACATTTTTGGAAATTGTGCATTGAAAGAAGCAGGAAAGATTTGCTGATGGCAGCTGGGCTTGGGCTATGTTACCTTCTGCAAGGCTTTTGGAATGCGTTGACTTAAAGAGATTCAATGAAGACTGAAGTTTTGTGTCAGACAGAGATGTTGTGAAGCAGGTGAAAATTGGGAATAAGACTAGACAGAACCAGCATGATCTGCCTGAAAAAAAATTAAGAACTTCTCTCTGTAACTCATGCTCACTCAGTTCTACAGATGGACTGTATAGCCTATAACAGACTCCTTTTATGGGATCATGTAAAAATATTCCTGACCACAGATGGACTTTGAATCAATGTAAGCTAATTACATTTTACAATTCTACAGACATGTACATTTGTTAGGATGAAGAAAGGATTTTGGAACCATGTGAAGTGCTTTTACTGAGTCTAGATTTTGTATGGTAACCTGACGAATTACCAGGCTCATGTAAAAGTTACTATTTTGATTGTTTTCTTCCCTGAGAAAATCACTTTCTTCCTAACCTGGTGTTGGTACAGCACATTGGGTACATAGGTAATTCACATTGATGCAGTGATGTGCAGCTCTTGGAAATGAAGCATTATTACATCATAATTCTCAGTTTCCATTTCTAGGAAGGTAATACTGTGTATATTCCATATTTAGCCTCTATTAGTTTAACAAGAATAAATGTCTGACATTGAAAAAAATTAACAGGACATAAGAAATGGCATTATGGGTCAGATGAGTAGAAACTGAGTGTTCTGCTTCTGACAGTGATGGTATGAAATGCTGTTTTGGGAGAGAACATGAACCTGCTCACACTCTGTAGTCCATCTCCCATCAAAATTTGTTTATAGGGAATGGAGAAGACACATCTCTGCTTAGCCCTGCCATCACTGATTTATAATCTAGTGTTCATGAATTTATCCAATCTACTTTGAACCTGCTAAAACTGTCCTCTCTCACAACTTCCCATGGCCATATGTTTCAGAATTCTAACTAGCTACTGCATAAAGAAATACCTTCCAGATAACAGTTGTACATGCTATCAGGATTTTGCAGGAGTTTTTTATATGCCTTTTCCTCTTGAAACAAAAATGTTCAAACCTTTCTAATGTTTTCTTGTAAAATAGCACTTCCATCACCTGCTTACTCTTCTCTGTACTCTCTCTAATTCCACCACATCCTTCTTGAGATCACAACACAACAAAGAGCACTGAGGAGGTAGGTGTACAAAAAGTTTTATATACATGTAAAACAATGGCATTTGGGTGGTCTTCTTCCAGTGATATCTGAGGTCTTGATGGCTATTTCTAGCTGCAGCCAAAGACATTGTGAGATCCTCCTGTTTCTTGTCACTGAGATAATATTAAGCTATCAAAAAAAATCTTAATTTCATCACCACACTTGGAGATGTCACAGTTCATTTCCATTTCCAGGTCATTGGTGAGGAAATTGAGTAAAACAGGTTCTAGAATGAGCCTCTGAGGTACAATGCTGCCAATTCTTCTCTATCCTGAAAATGAAACATTAAATCATATGCCTTGCATCCTATGCTTTAATTCAGTTTCAGTCCTGAAAAGAGCTGTGTTGTCTTGGCAAATGAGCATTCTAATTATCGCTAAGGTTTTTTTAACAGACTTGTGTCAAAAAACCCTTTGAAATTTCAAATGCACATTGTCCACATCATTATCCTTATAGATGGGCACCCACATTTCCTGGTTCTGTGTTCTGAAAAGCTTCCAATCTAAAGAAAAGCATAACTGTATCCGTTACCTGAAGAAGCTGAAACATAATGCTTGTCCTTAAAAATTTCCTATTTGCTCATTTGGGGCTCAGTTGGGCCCAATAACTATAGTAAGCTCCTCAAGGCAGAGACAGACTTCGTGCTCTGTCCCTACAGAACCAGAGCTCCAACTCAGAGCTGAGACTCTTGGGAAAGCAGCAGAACAGAAATCTAAATCTCATGTTATATTTTTTTTTCAGTTATCTCAAACCATTCATAATTTCCTTTCCCAGATAAGGAAAGCCAAAGAGGGAAAGGCACTCAAGTGAAAGAAGCAGCAGATAAGTCCACGTCATCCAAATCCTAGCTCTACTACACTGGACTGTCTCCAAAGCCAAGGGATCCTAAATGTAAAGATGGATTAGCATTTTGTCCATATCTCTTGTCTCTTTCCATTAGCAGTGAGCTGAATTAAATCCCTGCACCTGAAGAACAGAGATGCTCCAGTCCAAACACTGTGGAAATTTAGGGTTATATGCACTCCAGATTCTCTTTTTTTTTTCTCAGTTCAGGCTCATCTCATATCTCAAAGATATTTTTTTTTCTACTTAACAAGTTTCAAATCTTTACATTTACCCCATCCTCAAGCTTTCTGTTCCTTGGCAAGTCTTCCAGCCCCCAACACTGCACCATCTTTTGTCTGCTTCACACTTAATCAGCATTCCTTTATTAAAAAGCTATTAATTAGCTTCTCAGTGGTCCAATCTACTGACTATTGTGATAATTGTAAGACTTTTAGAGCTTTTACCCCCCACTTTGTTGACAGACTATTGGACTTAGAAACAGCACCACAAGGAATGCAGGCTCATCTTTGTTTCAACATACTTAAGGTGCTTTTATCTGTAAGTTTGCCTTGAACAAAATCCTGTTCAAATTGTATTAAGCCCCAGATAAACCTCTCTTTCAGATTATGGTTTCCAACTGAACTCCTGTGCACTGAAGAGAGGGCACCAAATTCTTGATTGTTTCAAGAAAACCTCTTTGAGTAATCCCTTGAGCTTGCCTACAGGGCTTGGATTTCCTAATGGATGCTTTGATGACAGGAGATAAGAGCCAAAGGTACCCTTATTCTCTTAGAAATTGCTCCAAACAAACAACCTCAATGATTAAAGCTAATAGAAATACCTGGAAGATTGATAGTTTGCAAAGCACTGCTGAGTGAATGAATAACTTCCCCTTTAGTTCCAAAAGCTAATATTTGTCCACATTTGCTGCCTTTTAAGAAAGTGCAACGGGTTTTTTTGTATGCAGAGTGTTGATCAGGAACAAACAGACACCATTTAACTGTTATTTGAATTTTAAACAAAGGCTCCCTACTTCAGCTATTGAGGCAGATTTCTGCATGGCCCCATTTATAATAATTCAAACATGGCACGGGGAGGGTCGCTAGAGTAAAGTACATATAAGTGTGAACATGATACTCTTGTAAAAGTCTTTAATGATGTGAATGGGCAGTGCACTATGGTATTCTATAGAGGGGTTTTAAATTGCACAAAGGGCTTGTAAAACTTCTATATCTGTTCCCAAGCCATACACCTATCAGAGGGTTGAACAAATGGAAACCAAACTCTGCAGCAAATAAAAATCTTAAATTTACAATGCTGGATTATAAAATGGTGTCTCTCAACAGCAGCCCTGACTTATTTCATGTTCTGATGAAATCATTGCTTGTGAATGCCAAGAAATTCAGCTGTAAACTTTTGGCAATAAGTAGACTTTCCTCGGAACTGATGGTTTTGAAAACATCTGTAAGTAAGGAATCAACTGCAGAACCAATAAAAGAGGCTGAAGAGACCAAAACTTTCACTAACACCTCATAACACAGGCAGTGCTGTGAGTGCCACCAAGCCCTGCTCCCTGGTATGTGGGTTATGTACATACCAGAGTTCATTTCCAAAATGGAGGGTTTATGATTCCCAGTGTCACAAAGCATGCAGTGGGGGAGTGTATCACATAACAAAGTAATCTAACAATAGAGCTGAAAAGAGTTGAACATTTGGTTTTTGAAGTAATGCAGCCCAGGGTGGGTGGCTCTCATATTGAAAATTCCTCAGGTTTCTTAAACACAACATAAGTAAAACCTTAGAAGGAACTACTCTGAGTGAGTGTTTTAAGGAAATTCTCCTTTTATAACCACATTGAGGAAGGATTTGATTTAATCTCATTTTCCTTAAAAGATAGTGGACTATGGAGTTAGGAGTCGCAGGAAAAGAAAAGAGGTTTGAGGGTGAGGAGGATATGGCTATATTTTGACAGTTGAAAAGGAGATTGTGAGCTGCTGGTGCCTCAGAGCTTTGTGCCCTTAGCCCAGGTCACCACCAGGCCTGTGGCGTTCAGCTAAAAGGACTTACTGAAATGGAAATAGAAGAGTGAAGTGAGACTTCAAATTATGTTTAGTTCTCTGACTGACGCTTGAGCATTCAACAGATTTAAACATGCCTTCTGCAAAACCAGCCTTGGGAAAGAATTTAGACACAGAGAAGGCACAGATTTAATCTAACTTTTCTTCCCCTTGTTGCATTTTTCCCCCATTCCCCCACACTACTTTGATACATCCTGCGGTCCCCTCAGAGGATGAAGGTTCCCAGACAAGATGACATTTTGTTCTCTGAGCAGAGCTGCTCTGATTACACCTGAAACTTTGTGACCAAATTCTTTCCCTGTCCTCTGCGTTGTCGGGAAGGAAAAGGCTGTCTGCCCGCTCTTCTCTCTCAAAGTTCCCTGGTCCCTCACAAACCATAAATCCCCCCAAGTGAAAACAGTGCAGCTTGTTCACTGATGCCTACCCAGCAGGAGTGAAGCCACAGCTCTTCCTGCCCCCAACATCAGTGCTTGGCAGAGAGGTGAATGAAATCCATTTTTCAATACTGTTGTCACCTTTTAATAAAACATGATGAAAAAATTATTAAAGATCTTATTGAAGGGAGTCAAAATAATTATTTCATATTATTTTTGACAACTGGATTGATGACCCCACTGCATGATAATTTTTTTTTCTTTTTTTTGTAACAGCCATGATTTCATGCTGAGGGACACAATTGCACTTCTTTTTTGAGTACACAGTTGCACTCCAAGGCAACTTGCAATAGGACAAAGGGAAATGGCCTCAGGTTGTGTCAGAGGAGGTTCAGGTTGGATTTTAGGAAAAATTTCACCACTGAAGGAGTGGTTGTGCACTGGAACAGACTGCCCAGGAAGGTGGTGGAATCACTTTTCCTGGATGTTTTCAAAAATAAGAGGACGTGGAACCTTGTGATATGTTTAGTGGGCTTGGCAGTATCTGGTCAAAGGTTGGACTTGATGATTTTGGAGGTTTTTTCCAGCCCTAATGATTCTATGATTCTCTGATCATTTACAGCTTCCAGGTATTCAGGTTCAGATAATCTCTCTCTTACACTGACATGCCTTCCACAAAATAGGGTTTAGGACTGATAAAAACTGTCAACTTGATTGCATCTGAGGTTCTTACGTGGATTTGCGGGATGATGATAGCTTAGATGAACAACAAAATATTTTTGCCTTTCACAAGCCCCTTAGAAGACTAGGGCACAGAACTCCTGTCTGTCTACAAAGCTTTTGGGAGCACTGCCCACCAGGCCAGACTGGAGGCAGGAAGGGTGAGTGTAGAATGGGAATGAAATCTGTGCAGGTTTTGGGGAGTTCTAGGTAAGGTGAATCTCAGGCTGAGTACAGAAGTGCTTTCCCTTGTGTTATGTTAAAACATGGCAAATCCTCACCTTTGAAGGACACTCAGCATGACAAAGAAAATCTCTCTCCTCTGAATTTATGCTCCTTTAAAGGCTCATGCAGGAGGAGTTTGAAGTAAAACCTGTGGAGTTCTTTCAATCAGGCACTGGGTCATACCAGGTTGATCTGACCCATGACTCCCTTCATCCCCAGCTGGGAAAAAAAAGAAGTCTATCACAGTGTATAGTACTCAGTAACTAAGAATTTCAGAAGTAATCCTAATATATGTAGCATACACCCTTCAGTGATGGAGAAATACTAAAATATCACTTAGCTGAAAAGACTTTATTGCGATATGCTTTTCACTTGTGCTTTCTGCTTCTTTCCAGTCTCCTGTTTTCTTTTCACTCCTGTAGAGTGAAAGATTGGTCACACTGACCCACTGCCAGTATTTCTTAATTCTCCTTAATGAGGAAAACCTGCCTGCCAAATCTGATCCTGGAAACCCACATAACTGTGAGTATGAGAAAGATGAGATTAGTACTTTAGAGCTGTTATTAGTGATATAAAATACAAATGAATATGGTTTCTCACCCCAGATGCTATGAATGGTCTGTGTAAATGTTTTTTAAAGCCCACATTTTAAAACACCTTAACACTGAGTGAAATGAAAACTTACTTATAAAGAAGGAAGTTGAAAAACAAAAACTCAAGTAATTTTTGTTAGCATACTTAATTATGTAAATAAATAGAGAAATACAGATCTGATTTCATGTCTCATTAACTGCTGCTTGTCAGAAAGTATTTATGCAATTCTATTTTATAATACATTTTCAGATTTTAGCATTCTCTTTCTCTTTCACATAATCAAGATGAAAATTTGCTTATGATTCCTCAGAAACACGATAGAGAAATCATTCAACGTACCAAAAAAACACACCAAAGATGAGAGAAAAAACTATATTCTGGAATAATCAAAAACCTCCTAGTTTGGTTACCCTTCTAAAGCTGGTAGGTGAAATCCTTGACCAGTTCCTTTTAAACCCAAATGTAAATGCTGATTTCCTTCACCAGGGCACTGTGTCTGAAACCATCATCTTGCTGGTTCTTTTGAAAGCAGAGAAACAGAATCTTTTCTGAAGCATGTTTGTAAAAAATAGCAGGTTCTCAACATCAACAAAAGTAGAACAGCTCTGTAGCTACAGCTGAGCTTGGAAAGTGCTGGAAGGACCCTGTGGAATTTGGGATTTCTTAATCAGAACAGAGTTCTGCAGCCCTTTGAAGGCCCTGGCTCATATTTGTGGTGGTGGTAGTGGAGTCCCACTCCCTCTGGGCATACACATTCACTCTCTTCCATGGACAGAAAGTAGAATAAAGGTGGAATTTCATGTTCCTTGATATCACAGATACCTTTGCAGTGATGCTTGTTCACACACAAAGAATATCCTCGCTTGTCTCTGACTAGTCATATTCCTAGAGAACTGCCACAAGTACATTGCATTCCCAGCTCATCTCTTTCCCAGTTTTATGTCTGCATCGTGTCTGGTGTTGCTACCATGGTGTGGTCCATAGGGGTCCAAGGGGTGACCAGAGCTCCTTGTCCAAGCCACAAGTGTGTGCTCAGCCCAGATAGTCCTGTGCTCCTTGCAGAGACCAGCTAGGGAGACATTTTTGGGGGTAAAGGGCCTTTGATGCTCAGCTTGTTTCCTACTTCTCTAAGTGAGGGAAGGTGGTAGGGAAGAAATTATATCATTAAATCTGTGCCATCCCATTATATGGGAATTTTAGACAAAAGAAACCATTATAAAGAGAAAGCATGAGAGGTGAATAATAAAAGAATAAATGTGTATCGAAGTTTATTGTCATTATCCCAGCGGATGAGTGGGGGTGCATTAAGTTCTCAGCTTTTGACACCATTTGATGCCAGCCCTTGGGAGCTGGACTTGGCCACTGCTGAGGGCGCTTGAAAAATCCCACCTACGAGTCAAACAAACTATATTAGTCTAGTGACCTGTGTTTGAACCCACTTGCCTTTTAAAAATAAACCCCTGTACAAATCCCAAAAGAAGCATGTGGTTAGTTCACATCATGGACTAATAATAGCTTACATCATCTTATTTTTAAAATCAGTCTTTTTTTGAATTATGGGAATGTCAGAAATAGTGTTGGAAAATTCCAAAGTCTACCAACACTATCTTAAAAGTGGCCAAACCTTCTTTTTTTCTGAACCTATTTAAAATTAAAAAAAATAAAATAAAATCCCAGCCTCTAAAATGACAATCTTTTTCTGCCAACTTTCAGCCTGGAACACATTTTTACAGCACTTATAATCCCCGAACAAACCAGGTTTATGCTGGAAGTGCTGACAGACCTTTAGCTATTCCAGCTATCTTACTAGCTCAGCTGTATTTATTTTTCATTATATTTAAATATAATTGGTTGAGGTTTAAGTCTAGTTCAATTTGATGAGAACCTTTTCATTTAAATATCAGTTCTTGGAAATGAGTCCTTTCTTGGGTGTCTTTTGGGGCTATTATGAATATAATTTTGGGATTGCTTTTTAGGTTTTTCTCTACTACCTCATTTGTGTGGTTTTGCTTTTAATTCAAAGTGCAAGAGGAAAAATAAGCATTCTTATGAACCATATGGTATTCAACTGTGGTTTGAATCCCAGTGTGAGGAATTCCACTAGAAATTTCACACATTCTGTTCTGGTCTCAATTAAAAAATACTGGAGCTGGCCTGGCACATCAGTGGAAAAGCTATGGGCTGGTGTACATGGATCCTTGATGCTTTCCTGAAATTCTCTGGACAAATCTGAGTGGGGGCAAAGGGAAAAGGGTCAAGGTGCAAAACAATTGTGGAAACCCAGAACTGTTTCTGTCAGGGATTGCTGATGGGATAGCTGTGGAATTAGTTTAAATATGAAGTGTCTGTGCTCTCCAGATTGAAAAATACTTTTTTCTGGATGAAATATGACCAAGATGGAAGACCTTTGAAACTGAGAATTAGGAAACAAGAAAAATAAATTCAGTAAAATGACTTTGAAATACCAAATCTAGCCAACAGTTATCTCAGAGGGAAAAAAATCTTCTGAAGTGAGAAATGTAGGATTTGAACTTTAACTACTGTCATACATAAAGGGGGATGGCAATGAAGATGAAGTCATAGTTATTAATGTTCTTATTGATATTAAGTAAATGTTAGAAGTGCAAATTTAGGAGAAATGAGAACAATATTTTTATATAATTTAGAGGAACCATTTCAATAACTTAATCTAATGTTTTTCATAATACAGGATAAAGAATCACACCAACCCTTTTCTAACTGAAGACTTAAGCTTTTTTTTGAAGACTGTGATCTTTCTCTAGAAGATGTGATTTAGGTAGGAAGTCTTAAAGAGATGGATAATCCACAGGAGAATTTGTCCCAATTGCTCTCATTCTGGTAAAAAGATTATTTCCATTTTTTAAATCTTTTTCTGTCTTTGCATGATTACAGTCTTCAGTATCTCTTTCCCTTATGATTATATGACTAGTGATTATATGCAATTATCATTTGGTTTGTTAGTTTACTGTTCTATAAAGTAAATATACTAAAATATTTAAATCTCCTGTGTCACAGATATTTTTCAAAACCTTGAATAATTTCTCAGGGCAAGGACTAAGGTGCCTTTCTTAGCTATATTGTTGCATTGGAGGTTTATATAGATTGGGTTATCCAAATGATTTGTAAAGCCCTTTCAGAATCTCTGCTCTCAAAGACACAATTTCACATTTTGTGGTTGTGGTGCCTTCCTTTGCTCTTTGAGCATGAATCTTGTCTGTACCATGTTAGGAAACATCTTCAACTGCACTCACCCTGTCAAGCAACCTAGATAGTGTGAAATAGAGTGGGGTTTCATTATCAATTTCTGAATTATCAGCAATAATTGAATAGAATACTTTCTTTCAGATAATTTGAAAAATATTGAATTGCAGCTGTCATGATTGCCCATTCATAGTTAAATTAAAATATATGTGTCTACAACTTCACTTTTCTTCACAAGATTAGGTGTGTTTTGGCCTAAATTGTATGTCATAGAATGTGAAATGTTTAAAAATGTTTAAAAAATTAACAGAAACAGTTTTAAAAACAATCCCAATTTTCACTTCTAAGATAAAAAAACTTCTAGGGAAAGAGCTTCCCTCTACTCCTCTTTTCTTACATCTGCCAGAGATGAAAAACTTAGATGGTCTCTTATATGACCCACTGTGTCACTTTCTGAAGTCTTATGGATGAGAACTTGTTACTTAACCTTTGATGAAATCTCTTGCACTTCAATATATCAATGAAACACATACTATGCCTGACAGACATACAGAAACAGACACAGCTGTTTCCTGGTAATCACCAAGGTGCTCTGTTCTCTAATGGAGTTCAGGAAGGGTTGACACAGACACAAAACTATTGCAAATCAGTGTCTATGAGTCTGTAACCAGAGAATTTAACCATGTAGCACATACTGTGCAACTGATCAAAATGCAAAATCAAGTCAAAATACAGAGCTTCCAGAGTGCATTTTGTGTTTGGTACAGGAAAATACACCACTTCAAAGCTAGTCAATAATAATAAGACACAATTTTTTACAGTGCTTGCTATTGCTTTTTTTGTCAGGAAGAAGAAAACAGACATGGGCAAAAGAGGAGCAAAAATAAAAGTATGTGGAAAATAAAGAATGGAAAAACTGGTGTTAAAGCAGAATGAGTCTGTTTTGCATCTGCTCTGCTTTATCAGCCAGTTAGTAGCCACACAAACAGTGAATTTAAGCAATTAACAGAGTCCACTTTCCTTGGGTGGATTTACTATGTTTGTGTTCTACTCATTAACACACCCAAGATTTTACCTGTGACCTTTGTGATTTGCAGTCACAGTGCTGCCTAGAAAGTCAAAAATTAGCCTGGATCTTACCAAGCCAGGAGGAGCTTTGTTATGCCCACCTCAGATGGTACTTGCTTCTTGCAGCCCTACTGATGCTTGTCCCACATCAGATCTGGGAGAACAGCAGAAGAATAACGAGATTTGCAGGTGGCTGGGCTGATCCAGCAAGCAGATTTCTGGGCTAGGTGCTGATAGGAGCTGTATCAGGCTCACCCAACCATCAATGGGTACTGAGGCTGCCAGACAGAGCCAGAGCCTAGGGCAAGTTATGAGAGATTTCCAGAACTCAAACAGAAATCTAAGTCTTGTTGAAATTCAGGTTAATAATATTTTTGGTTTGGATTTTTTTGTTTGTTTGTTTGTTTGTTTGCTTTTGGTTTTTTGTTTGTTTGGATTTTTTTGTTTTTTATGGCTTTTTTATGGTTTTGTTTGTGTATATGTGTCCCTTTTTTTCTTTTCTTCATGGTTATTAAGATAAACCTCAGGTCCAAGTTTATAGCTAGGAAAATGAAAAGAAAAAGTAAGCTTGTTTCTGGAGCCAAGAAAGTTTTTTCAATTTGCTTCTCACTTCATATCTGGAATAGAGTCTGTCATAGTATTAACACTACTTGATAGCATATTAGTAGAACTGTTTGAAGCTTGTAATCTCTTAAAATGAGACGGTTAGTAATATTCTGATTTAAAAACAAACCCACCATTTTTTCCTCCTAAAAACATGCATCCTTATGGCAAGAGGAAAATACTGTCCAAACAGATGTCAGCTCGTTCTGGCTTTTTTTCCCATTTTAAAGTCTTCCCATTGTTTGAGACACACTAACATCTATGATGCCAAATACTTCACTCAACAGAACTACTTGTCCACAGTTTATGACTGCAGGACAAGTGTAGCACCTGGATTCTCCCAGGGATACCATGTCTGCCAGGATCATAAGCAATTATATCCTCTCATCCCAGGAAATTCTTCCAGTCCAGACCTGTTTACATCCCCAAATAGATATTTTGAGACATCTGGGAGAATAGCTGGGATGGCTGCCATAGAATCCTGAAATCCATAGGTTATGTCCACTGTATTTTGAGTCACCATGTCTAAGACCACATGTCCTTTCCAGGCAGTTCCTCATCCCAGCATTGCTCGAGCTGGGGCTGGCAGAACTGCAGGGCTCCTGCCACCTTTTGCTGTGGAAATCAAGTACCTCAGGCAGGCAGTGTTGGCATTACTCAGTGTCACTGATGCTGGAGTAAATGATGACCCAGTTACTAATTCAAACCATTTGAAGGTAGTTTACTTTCCTTTCTAAAGCAATCCTTATGCTATTTCATAGCTTTCTGGGAAGTGGCCAAGAAATGCTGGATTATGGCCCTTACAGCAACATGGCACTAAAAAGTTATCAAACACACTTTAGTAGTTTCATGTTTTCAGACACCAAATGCTTCAGAGGAAAAATATAAAATTTTCTTTGTAGCACTCTTGATTGAAAAAAAAGCTAGTAGAATACTAACAGTACACAAAGCTAGTATGTTTTTTGTGCTAAAATGTATCTGAATCTTGAAATACAGTAGTTAATTTACTTATTCTATGTTGATTTATTTGGATAATATTATGCTCTAATTTTTCCTGCACTCAGCATCATGTATATTCGTGTATTCTATTGTTTTTAACTATGAGAACTTGAAAAGTTTTTGTTTTTCTTAAATCCCATGCAAGATTCTTTTAAAATAATTTGCTCTACTTCCACGCTGATGCTACTGACATCCCCCTATAAATAAATAAGAAATTCCTTCTATAAAGAGTAAATTAAGCCTTACTATTATCTTTATAAATCTATATAAAATCATTTTCCTGTTCAAATGTGAAAGCTAACTCTTTTAGTAAAAATTTTTATTTGTTTTCAGTCTGTTGTTATTAGCAACCAGAAGAAGGAAATATACTAAATTATGTTTAGCTCACCTCTTACATCATTTGCTACGCCAATAGATTATCCAGGTATGTATCCAGGCATATCCAGGTATATCTCCATCCTTAGCCTGCCATAAATATATAGGATAGAATGGTCTATAGTTGCTAAAAATTAGTATATCCTGTCTGCAGTCTGTAAGAACAGCTTTACGGAAATACATTTCAATCTATCTTTTTTATTTTTCCATTTTAGTGGTACTAGGATTCTTTCCATGCAAAATTTGTAGAAAAATATAGAATTTTATTTTTTCAAGTGCTTTACCTTTATGCTAGTCTGTACAACATTGGCTGGGGGACATGAAGCAAAATTCAGCACACATAGCTCAAATACAGACATTCAGAAGTCCCCACAGACCTTCACGATTGTCCCCACAGCCTGTGCAACAGATCTACATTTCATAGTTCTTTGCCTCACTCTGGCCATACTGGTCCACCTTCAACCATGATTTTTAATGCAGGATTTGAGGGAATTTCCATCACCATCTTAACAAGGAATTTTCTACTTTATTATTATTATTACTATTCTTTTAAAAGAGAATTTAATACTTCTCTCTGTCTTTGTCCCAAGATCACAAATGAGGACATTTCTGCTTCCAGTTTTGGCAAAGCTTTGAAGCCCCATTACAACTCCCCAGCAGACTCTAAAAGCCTGAGTCCTCTAATATGGACTTCTGGATTTGGATGAACCTTTTCAAGATCTCCAATAATGACTCCACCTTGGAAATGCAAAGTCTTACAAAAGGATCTGGTTCAAGCCTGCTTTCCTGGATCCCTACATGCAGAACACACTCAAGTGAAAGTACTTGCACTATTGACTTAAAGAAACTTTCTGTATTGTTCTTTCTTACAAGTTGTTTACCTGTTTTATAGGTGTCAAAGCAGAAGCTGAAAAAAAGTTCACATTCTAAGTTGTGAAGTCTCAAACAGGAAACCACATCCAGACTTAATTTCAGGAACCTATTTCCGTCACTTCTAGAATATATTCAAAGACAGTATAGTTGCTGTAGTGGTGGTTTGGTTTATTTGCTTGGTTGGTTTTTGCTGTTGCTTTGGCTATTTTTAAATTTTGTATTTCATTAAAAGATCTGGTTTTATTCCATATTCATTCCTTCAGCAGGCTTAATGCTAAATTTGATGAAAATGTGCAACCTTTTTTTACGAGAAAAATTAATTAAGTAAAGGTTTTCCATTAAAAAAAGAAAAAGTGATCATTTTTTTCTTCTAATAGTCTTCAGTTACATCAAAAGCTCTTGCAGAGAGGAAGGATAAACTCTTTTTTATGTCTGAGTTGCTATAGCAAGAAGTAATGAACTTAAATTACCAGCAAGGGAGTTAAACTGGATACAAGGAAAAATATTTTCTGATGCTAAGGCCAATTAAGCATTAGATGGTCTAGGGAACCCACAAAATATAAATTATTGAAAGTTTAGAGAACATATTGGACAAAGTGTGACGTGACTACCATTCCTTCTGATTTCAGCAGAAGGAGAGATGGTAGATAATCCCTTAATATTCCTTTCAACTCCACTTTTTGTTGTCCTATTTTTAAAGTATTTTTTTCACATTTTAGATATCACATTTCAAGCTTTTTTTACTGATGGTGCTTTGATTTTATTCATAGCTTGCCCAACATGACCTGTATTTTTGTCTTACCCTAAACAGATGAGCCTATTGTAAGATGTATAACCTATTTATACTCTATATGTAAAATACTTTAATATAGAACTTGCCTTTCTGCATGATTTTGCAGCATAGAACCCAGCATCAGATATTTTGGCAGCATGAAATGAAATAGTTCGCCTCTGTTTTCCTGCCTGCAAGATAAATATCACAACAATGATTTCATTCTTCTGAGAAATTCTCAAGATGTGAATATTCTTTTTAAATCTGAAGTAAAGGTGAAGAAATAAATTCAATATTATGTGGAATCATTCAGGAAACAGTTCTGCTACTTATCAGCCTTGAGAGGCCTTAGAAAATAATTTTGCTTCATCTTCTTTTATCTTTTAGACTACAAGCTTGCTGGGACAGGAACAGTCTTACTTTGTTTACATTATACCTAACACAAAGCAACCTCATTCTGGGATTCTGTTGCCCATTTTCCCAATGCAATTCTACACTAAAGAAATTAAAGCCTAATGATATAGCATCAAGCAACCTGTGATGAAATATAATCAAAATGCAGCGTGTTGCCAATATATCACATTCTCAGAACAGCAGTAAAGACTAATTCCTCTTTCTCTCCTTTTCCTATATTTTAATGGATGCACTGACGGTGTTAAGCAGCTGAACAAGGCTTTGAGTGTTCCCATGAAAACGGCCAGGAAAGCCCCCTGCACACTCTGCAAAGGATAATGCTGAACAACTGCTGCTCCCCTGACTCGGTGCTTTGTGCGATGCCGCACATGGGCCTGCAGACACACATTTTAACTCTGGTGCAAGCAGAAACCTCTCTGACATGAAACCTCCATCAAAAGAAGCCTGTGAAAGCAAGTTTCCTGTAACTTTTGCTTTGCCATCTTTTAACTAATTCATGAAAGCAGAATAGCAACAAACAGCATTGTGTCACTACATGTTATATCGTGGAAATGCCTTCAGCACTACAAAGCACAAGAAAAGGCAATCTAAACAAGATATGATATAGATTTAATACACTGGGAAAGCTTTAGAGTTCATTTAGGCCCTGATTCAAATATCAGAAAAGTCATTAGGAATCTTTCCACTAACTTTCCCTGAAGTCTTTTGAACATGTATATTTAAAGTTACATTTGTCTCTCCTTCCCAGCCAAACATAGAGTGCTGTTGGCCTCTGTGAGGGAAATTATTAATCACCTCTTTTTTTTTCTAAAGATACTAACAGTTAAATGCTAAAATTATTATATCATTATGTATCTAATTTATGACCATTGCCTCCTACAAGAAAAACTATTTTTGCCTTCAGTACAAAAAAGCTTAAGGAATTGCAACTCCTGTACCATTGCCTTAACAGCAACATAATTAATTAATGTAAATCATTAATTACTGTATGTCATTAAGAGTAATTAAAATATTGTGGCACAAATTTGGATCCACATTACTGCATTGGATTAATGATTAATTTCAGAGTTAATTCATTCCTTGGTGTAACCGAGATAAAAATCAAGACCACCAAGAGATTAGAAGACTTTCTGAGTATTAAAAAATTCTTTCTGTTTTGTTTTCATACTTCTTTGAATTTGTGGGCTGTCATCTGCCTCTTGTTGGGTGGTCATTTTCTTCACTGTCTCCCTACTCAAGTGCTGCTTCATGCTAAGGAACTTGCTAGTGGTGCACTCTTCCCTCAGAAACAAGGATCAAGCAATCTGGGAGCAGATATTCTTGTAGAGAAGGCTGGTAGCTCGTTGCTCTTTTGTTTCAGCATAAAATAAACCTACATATTTAAATTTAATTAGAAGTCTTTAGGGAGAGAGTAAAAGACAAAGTTGTGTTTTCAACCCAGTATGGAGTTGAAACAGAAAGTAAAAAGAATTGTAAACTGAAAAATTCCTAAGGTTTCTAGCTAGAAATGACAAAGAAGAGAAAAAAATATCTAATTGAACGTAGTCAGCATAATAAAACATATTAAATATAGAATATTTTTTCCTTTTAGATTTCCCTGAACAGGAAAAAAGTCCAAAAAACGTTACAGCAGCATGACTATCTTTACAGACCATCTTTTCCAAAGCCAGTATTTAGTGTTGAAAAGAATCTATTAATAATAATAACAATATTATTGCTTTAAAATAATAATAATTTTAAAACCCCTATTTGCAAGTCTAGCATTGTCAGATAATTCTCTCCAAAGATTTCCACTGACTGAAACGCAAACATTTCTTTCTGTTTCTCTTTCAACCTTTAAATTTCTGTCAAAGAAAGTAAAAAAATTCAGGCAATTTTATATGAAAGAAAAAATCAAATTCAAGTGTTATTTTTTTTTTTACAGTGTGCTCCACTCAAGAACCATTCCCATGTAATTTGGAGGATCTAGTTCATGTGTTGGGGTGGAAGGGAAGGGACTGATGACCACAGTTCTGACAAGATGGCACTAAAAAACCTGATAACTTTTGGATAAAATAGATTCAAGCTTTTAATCTACACAAAGAATTTCTGGTCATTTACTGAAACACAGATGAATTTTTTGTCCCTATTTCATGCACAGTAAGATAAGACAGCAGATTTTTCAATAAAGTAAAATATTTACTTAAGCAAGATTTTTTACTTCAAACCCTTGGAGGTCAGTAAAGAATTGGATCCACAAACTAAGAGAAGACCACAAGTGTGGATTTACAAGACACTTTTTTTAATCAGCTGTCCATCTGCAGTCTTAGTCTCAGGAAATATGATGTGGCTTATGGTACTTCCATCAAGACATGGACTTCTCTGCACTGACTGTAAGGAAAAGGATATAGGAAATATTTTACCCCAGAATAATTAATGAATAGCAGGTTCATAAGGTAGTTTACCTTACTTATACACTTATTTGTCTGCGAGGTCATCATACCCTGAACTAAAAGGGAAGTCTCTAAGGTCCAACTGCCCAAACATTAAGGTCAAAAGTTGGAGCTAAATAAAACCTTTGCAAAAATGCTTTCATTTTAAACTCCAGCTTGCTAACTACAGGGGTTGAAAACATGCAGAGGTAATTATCAGTGATTCAAAAGCTATTGCTAATGTGGTAATTTATAGCTGTGCTCTTTTGAGTGTCTCTTTACCTTCTTTGCTACACAAATAAGGTTATTTCCAGAATCGTTCTAACCCAATTAAATCCTATTATCTCCCAGCCAAGCATAATTCACACCCTATTCTCAACATCAAGCCTGGCAAGCATTACAAGGAGTATGCAGTGGAAAACCTTTCAGTGGAAAAAGCTGGTGGATCTCAGCTTTCTACGTTCAATTATCTGATACTGTGGTGAATTTAAGGAGAGAGAGAGAGAGGTAGATCAAGAGATCAAGAGATTACTGTGTGATAGGAGGTTGTTTGATAAAGTGTTAATCAGTTAAGGACAATTATGTTCAGTAAAGATTGCCATACGTGAAAGATAAAAACAAAAAAAATGAGGTAGCGTGAGAAGAAAAAGTAAGGAATAGAGATTTAAGCCAGGATTTCCACTTAATCTTTGCTCTGGCTACTTCTTGGATCCTGTATATCTGTGTGTTGCTACTATCTAGGGATGTATGCAGGAGATTTTATTAGTGATGCTTGAGAGACACACAGCAAAAGGGGTATACACCCATGGAAATTAACAACTTCCACATCACTGGCATTTCATGTACCAGATGCCTGTTTTTCTTCCTGTCTATGTAAAACTAAAACCAAGATGTGTAACCTGTCTGCTAGCTGGTACTGGCAGCAGCCAGTGTGTTTATTTTTACAATCCCATCTCAAGGATACTTCCATAGTCCCAATATCGAAATAAAAAAGAACCAAAAAAGTCTTTTCCTAGTGGTCTTCCAGGAAGGAAGTGGTTCTTCCTGCCTAGAAGCACACTGGAGCAAACTGGAAAGAGCTAGACTGAAAAGAAAGAGAACAAGACCAAACAATACAAACAAACAAAACAACAACAACAACGAAACATATGGAGAACTCAAGTATATTTACACAGTTAAGAAACCTCAAAATAGTTCCCAAGGCCTCTGTTTGAGGTCCATCATAGAAGTATCTCCTTGAAGCCCAGAGTATATATCAGAATGGGTAACCCTGGTAATCCAAGACCCTTTCTACAAGTCCATCTTAGCTATCCCTCTCTCAGCAGCCCATTCTGTTCTCCTAAAAGTGTCTTCAGAGTCTTCAGACCTCCAGGTACTAATACCCTCAGTTTAAAAAGGCACATCATCCCTTCTACCTGCTTATCAGTCCAGCTCAACCTGCTGAGTGCTGCTAATTCTAGAGAATGAGGGTTATGAATTAGACATAACTGTTTCTTTCCCCCTCCTCTCTTACACATTAACTGAAGATGAAGGAAAAAAATTTTCTCCTTCACTCAATGCCATGGGGGTCAAGTTGGATCTGAGCCTTGCCAACAGTAGGTTTCTATGCATAGGAAGACAGCAAGGATATTTTCATATGGATTTCAACCTAGGTCTTCAGATGTCCTTGTATTTTCAGGGTATCACACAAGGATGACATTGTGTGTCAAAATGAGACTCGAGGACTATGCTGTGAAACTAATTTTGGAAACCTCACAGACCAAATCATTTCTCAATGAGGTTTGTCTGTGAGCAGTTGTACATTTTTAAGAGTTTTTATTTAAGTAACTGCCAATGCCTTTAGTACACTTTAGTCAAATACCTGAAGAAGAAGCAGGCACTGAATGAAAATTTTAAACTGTCTTTGGTCATGTATGAACTTTCAATGATTTGGACCTTAGGGCTTGGAGCAGGACTGAAATGATAGAGGGATAAAGAACAGAAGGAATGATGAAAGATATGCCCTCAGCTTAGTTCAATCTTTCTATTACTACCACACAATCAATCAACAAAATCGTATTCAAAAAGGAGAGTATCCTTCAGGCATTCAAAGGGCTAGTTTGGGGAGTACTGGTGAGGATCCACCTTTCCACATGGTCTCTGCACTGAGGCAGGCATGGATTCTCATGAGGTCTACTTTCTAATTTTTATTTTAATTTTTATTTTGTGGGTTTGATTGTCTGGTTTGGTTTTTCCCCCACAGAATTTTTTCAAGCTAGAGTAAGCTTTCCTAAAACTGTTAGTGGGGGGAAGAAGAGTGAATAGAGAGCATCAGGCTGTCAAAATGATGTGTGGACTAGGAAGCAACTTAGCTTACAAGTGCAGCTAGTTCTGTAGCCAAGGGGAGAAAGCTGGAGATAAACAATCTTTTTCCTCACTGGCCTGAGTCCCTGGAAGTATGCTAGGAATGCTGTTCTCCTTCCAGAGGAGCTGATTCAGTTTCACTTGTGGCGGTTTAGTTCCCACTGTCATCACTCTCGCAGTGACAGTTGCCATAGTGAGTGAGAGAGAGCCTTGCCTGGCTTTGGGTACTAACACAAAAGGCTGCCTGTCTCCTCTGCAATTTGGCAGGAGATCCTTTAGTGTGGGATGATGTGTAACTGTGCCCTTACTTGCTGCAGACCTCTCTGGAGCTTACTGGCACATTCCTGGAGAGAGCAAGCAAGTACAAGCAGTGCTGACTGGCCATTTTCCTGGCAGGAAACCTACCACAATATCTGCACTTGACCCATGTGTTTTCCCAGCTGGTCCCTCAGCACTTCATAGACTTTGTACCTGCTGCAAAAAGAGAAAATATTCATTCATTTGAATGAAGCATAAAATGACTCAGCTGGCCACCAAAGATCCCCTAGAAAAAACCTGGCCAATGTTTAACTCAGCGGTACAGAACAGCCCTTGGGATGAAATTCAGTAAAAGACTGCACTTCTCTTTTTGGGGGGGGATCCCATCTTCCAAAATGGAATTTAGGACACTTCATTTTACACCATTAATCTCCATGTACAGGAAGAAACATTAAAAAAAAAAGTAGTCAAAAAAGATACATATTTAAAAAGAGGGAACACCAAGTCTTCAAGCTACCATTTGGCACTAGCTGAGGATGCAGCTGTGAGGTTAGCTGCATCCATCAACTCGGTGCCAGAAAGTTACTGCAAAAGATTTGGTAAGAATTTCTATTTCATGTAGATGATTAGTGTTTTTCCTTTCCAAATGCAGGACCTATAACACAATATGGTATTTTAGAAACTGGGCCACTCCCACCTACCAAGGAAACCCAGTTTTGATCCCTTCCTTAGACAGAAGATCTCAAACCTGTATTATCCCACTACCAGAGTAGAAAACCACCAAAACAGAGGTTTCTCACAGGAGGAAATTTGGTTACTTCCTTAAAAGCAAAGAACAGTCATTTACTTGTAATGCCACAAGGATGAGATGGACAGATTCCAAAATTCTGAGATGAACACTGAACCCGGAGTGAAAAGCTGGTACTTCTTTTCCCAGTGGAAATGAAAGGGCTGGCCACCACTGCTATTTCAGAGCCTTCATTTTCATATGCTCTGAGAATATCTCCACACTAAGCATTTCAGAGAACTAAAATGAAAGAATATTCTGCTTCTAACCTCTGAAAAGACACAGATATTAGCCCTCCATCAGACACAGAAACCTGATGTGTTGAAACACTTCTAAGTCAATGCCAAAGAACTCAGATTTTTTTGTTGTTGCAAATTGAAGCCATTAGCATTTATCTACCTCCGAATTTGGGCAAGGACTGGACAAAGACATTACTATTCGTTGGCTGAAAATATCTTGAAAGCTACTTTAACAACTTTTTTGCAAATTGAGTCCTGTCAAGTCTGACTCATTTTGGAACACTTAACACAGGTGCTTCTGAAAATATTCTGCTTTTCTGGTTTTGTGTGGCTTGCTTCAAAGAAGAAAAAAAGAAGAAAAAACAGAAGAAATATACACCTTCATTTTACAAATACCTGACCCGAAATGGAACAAAAGAATGGCCTCATGCTTAAGGCATTGAACAGTTATTCAGAATGACCCGGAGCAAGTCATTTAATCTGTCTCTACCCTGTTTCCATAGCGAAGGTCTCTTTTGCTTCCCCAGCAATTTAAGCAGTAAGCTTTTCATGAGAGACTTTGTTTTACTTTGTGCATTTGCATCTGCATTACATGAGAGAGCTTCTTTCTGCAAGAGCTTCTAAGCACAACTTAGTTATAAAGATAGACATAAAGAATATAAATATAAACTTGGCAATTTTTATGATCGTTTCTGAGGACAACAGTTTAGATTTCAGAAAAACAGATTTTCCTCTGAATATAATTTTGAAGATGTTGCTTTAGTTATATAAATCAAATATTGCAGAATAGAGTTTCATTTGCACACATCTCAGTCTTTCCCAGTCTTAAATGAACACTGCATAATCTGGAAGGATGAGCTAATGCCATTTTCATTTGGTGACAGTCTATCATTGGCTATATTCCCTGAAAGCATCATTATTGGAGATGTTATTATTACTGCTATAGAAATTAAATTATCTCCAAGAAGGAGATATGCATTTAAAATGGAATCAGTGCCCCCTTATCTTCAGCAGTATTTGTGTTATAAATTATCTCAGGGACTCAAATTAGAATGTCAAAGGAATTTGGCAGTGGAAAACAAAGGAAGTACATGAACCTCCTTAGGACAAATCTGGTATCTCTTTCTTGCATGTCAAGTAGGCACTGCCCTTACCACATAACTATCAAACCCCAGATCCTCAGCTGGTGTAAGTCAACCTCTCTCTGCCAATGGAGCCCTGGCTGTTCACCCCAGCTGAGGATCTGGCTCACATGTAATTTATTTCGAGCTGCCATGCCCCAGACTATGCAGCTCAGGGTCTTTATTCAGGGATCCTTACAGCAGTTGTGATCATATTCATTTAATTGTGGCAATTAGGATTTTTACCCATGGAAACAAAATTTTGTTCTTTATGTCAATAGTATGTAAACGGACACTTCAGAAGTTTCATGGCTTAGTATAAAGAGCAGAAATAAGGTAAGTGGGCAGAAAGGTTATAAAACACTTTCTTCAACATCTCATTCTTTCTGACTGTATTCAAATAAACTCTACTGTGTACCAGGTCTGCTGCCAGTGTATTACTTGACAGGAACTGCTCTGAATATTTTATTAACAAAATCAAAGCTCAAACAAAAAATTTATGTCATGTGTTAATGACATTAATTTTGGCAACATTCCTATTTCCACACCGTTTTGTCCCAAGTCCACTCTGAACCCTAGATTTTCAACCTGAAAACACTCCAAGAAAGACTTCATTTGGAGAAATAACAGGATGTGGCCTTTTCTCAGAAGTCTAAAGGTCAATATCTTTGCCACATAAGTGGGACATTTGACATCCACGTCCTCTTCAACTTGAGTGGGTTTGAAGTTCTTTTCAGGTGAGTTCTGCCACCAGCCCCCTATGCAGCTCCCTGGACAGAAGTATTCTCCTCACCCTCCAGTTGAAGTTGGGCCACTCTGTATACCATAGAAAGAAGATTACTTGAATGCAGTAAGTAGAAAAAAAGACGTCCATCCGTCTCAAAATTAAGCATATTCTTCGCCTCTGATTGTAATACTCATTATGGAGTCAAAAGAAAAGGGATTGCCAGGAGTAAATGTCTACGAATGAAAACTGATATTATGAAAGGGAAACCAAAATTCAAAGTTGTGAGCTGGGAAGTCCAAGTAACTGGAATCCTCTTTCATAATAGAAGGATCCCAGTGGAATTTGAAGTCCTGTAGGAGGATTTCATAACATGCAATTGTACCAGGTAGCAAAAGGCAGTGATATCTGGAGCATGGGGCGCAGTTCCGGTTCCTCAAGTGCAAAACAGATAAACTAAAAAGGAAAAAGACAGAAAGAAGACTATCAAGGTATAAAATTAGAACACCTTCCTCTGACTGATTTGGAAAAAAAAAGCATAAGATTGATTTCTTTATAAACATATCACTAAATTTACTACCAGGAGGAAAAAAATGAGATTTTAAGCTAGCAGTGTTGGACAGGAACAGATGGATAAAAACTTGCTGAAACCTTCACTACTGCATCAAAGGAGTGAGGTTCTAGAACAGCTATCCAGTAGCAGTGGTAGAGACAACTCCCCCAAATCAAAACAACAACAACAAAATTAGTTTTTAAAAGGACTTTGATCACTTCATAAAATAATTCCCACCATAGCTGACTCAGGTAACAGTGCATGGATTTCTGTGATCCAAGAGGCGCCTTTCAGTCTTGCGTTACTTTGAATTTAGAAATTGTTACCAAAATCACATAAACACCTTAAGGTAATTTAAGTACTTAAGCAAATTGGTAGATTCTGTTCCATGTATCTAAGACTGTTCATTAGCAGCACAATGATTATCTTTTAGCTCTATTTTAAAGGAAATGGTTTTCCATTTCCCACTCTTAATCTTTCCTCACTGCCTGCATTAATTATTAACATCTCTGTTTTAATTCTTTTTTCACTCTTCTTAAATGTGCTTGATGTGAGTTTGGTTTGCCCAAGGGACACCGAGAGATGGATGAATCAGCTGCTATTATTTCAGCTAGAAACCATGTTCTGTAACAGATTTGTATTTTGAGTTGATCAAATTCACAGAGCTCAACTGACAAAAAGAAGAAACCAAACAAAAAATAACCAACCAACCAACCAACCCCCCCCCCAAAAAAAAAACCACCACCAACAACAAAAAACAAAACCAAACAGAAAACCCAACAACCCAAACCACCCTAACCAAAAAATTTAGTGGCCATCAAGTCATATCTGAATCTCTGTCTGCCATACAGAACTGCTATATTTCTTTTTATCAACAAATTATATCACTTTGACGTTTGTAACACCAGTAGACACAAGCTACTTTTGAACTTAGAGAAATCTCTACCCTTCTTCTGCACTCTCTTAGTGCCTGAAGGCTTCAGGGACAGTTTTGTGATAGCAGACATGACCCAAGTCCTATGTACATGTATACTGGGTGGCTGCTGCATGTACTTATCAACACCTTTTGTCTGGAAGTCACCGATTACCTCAGAAACAATGTGGAAAGCACACAGAAAGTGAGTAAGTGAGTAATTAGATTGCAATGCTTCCTTGTAGCCGGAGTTTCTTGTAAGCCCTGACCATGTTTTGCTTTCAGCAGCAGCTCGTTGGAATCACATTACCCTGTAACAGACCCGGTTCACTTTAGTCATGAGCAGCTGGATCTTAAAACCTCACACTGGCCCATATGTTCATAGTACTTAACAATGATTTTTTTTTTTTTCTTCATTTATTTGTGGTAGAGACTTCTTCTGAGCAACATTTCTAAGATTTTTCTCAAGCTTCAGGCAGCTGGACATGATGAGCAATGCATGAAGTCTACTACCTGGTTAATTTTATTCCAAACTGCAGTAAACTCATCTCAGTCTGAAGAAATATATGATAATGGGTAGTCATCTCCTCTCACTTATGTATTGCATTTCAGTTACAGCAAGAAATTGCAGTATAATGGAACAGGATAGAGGTTGTCAGGACTGTGAAGTGAAGGAAAATGACTGATTTATACACTTTTTAAAAAATGGGCAGCAACATAGTGCTGGTGAGTCTATGTTGTGGTATAAAATTAATCTTGTCTATGAAGCTTTTCTTCCTATTTCATGCATTTAGCACCCTTTCGTAATGTTTGCACATTCATAGGCTAAAACTAGGTTTATGGAGGAATATATTTTAACTTCTCTTAATTTTCAAAAATATTTCTATTTGTCCACTTTCTTCTTAGAACCACTTATTCTTCATAAAATTTGTAATGCTATTTTCCAGCAGAACAAAATAAAACAGAAGACCAATAAGAATATTTTTGTCCCCTTAGGGAAATTGTTATGAACAAATAAATGAACAAAATTAAGCTACAGTTTCATATAATATTTTTGAACAATCTATCTTTAAGTGATTTTTGAACTTTAGGTTTTCAATCAAAAATCAACATCTGTTCATCAAAAGTCCTGAGATGGAGTAGCATGTCATACTCAGGCCTTCTGGTTACCCTCAATCCAGCTTCCACAAACAACTTTACACCAGTTTCATCCACGTTAAACAGTTGGGCTGGGTTGCCTTAATTTAATTTTGTTTGTGTCGTTTTAGTATTATTGTCTATAATTTGTTCAAGTTTATTAATGATTAAGAAAAGCTAGTAGCTATTCTGGATTTTATTGTAACAATAGATGCTACCTGCAATTTTCTAACAGAAATTATTGAAAATTCCTAGATCACAAGAGTAACTCTGTCCTTAAATCTTCTTTTAAAGAGTCAAAATGCATTCTTGAAACTCAGGGGTTTTCTCTCTGCTATTTCTATCAGAAAATGTGTTGGACCACTCTTCTTTGTTGGTTTTAAGGTATTTCTTGCCTCTTGGCCAGTTTTTTTTTCCCTTTTTTAATTTGTTTTTATTTGTTTGTTTGTTTATGACAGCACACCCCTTTATTTTAAAGTTTCATTTTCCCCCTAATTGCTGCATTATCATTTTATTGAATCAAATACTTTATTACCTTTCCTCTTCCTTAATTGTATTTAATGTAATAAACCAACTTTCTCCAATAATTATCTATCCTTCGAATAATCATTCCTTTAAGATTTTTGTAAAACTTGTTCATCTGTCAGTGAGAGGTAGTGTTTGACCATTAACCACAGAACAAAGCCAAAACTTTCCTGTAGAGAAAGATTTCCAGTCATGCTCTTCCAGTACTTTTCAGGCACCAGTTCAATGGTCACAGAGAAGAGGTAAAAAAGTGTTTTCTTCTCATATGTTTTTAAAACCAGAAGACAGACTTCAGGATTACCGAACTGCGAGTAATGAATTTATGAACACTAAAAACTATCCCTAAAACCCAATGTCAGTGGACCATCTGTACCTGATGGATCTGCAAAAGGTACAACACAAAACCATTTTTTTTTCCACTTAGAAATATTGGAATTTAAGGAAACACAGTTGTAAAATCTGAAATAAAGAAAATCTAGATGAACTAAAAAAGGCACAGTGTTTGCTGAAGGAGCTGGCTGAGCTGAATTTAAACAAACCTCTCCCAACTCTGTGGAACAAATTCAGGATGAATCCAACTTTAGTAGAGTCATAGAATATATCAAGCTAGAAGGAACTTTTAAAGTCCATCAAGTCCAATGTTCTGGTGCTGTAATGTTGATGACAGTAATAACTAAAATTAAGTTAATCATCTAAATGCTCCTTAACTTTGACAGACTTTGCTACTGTGACCATTTCCCTGGGAAGCATGTTCCAGTCACCGACCACCCTCTAGGGAAGAACATTTTCCTCATGTCCACCTGAGCTTCCCCTGTCCCAGCTTCGTTCCATTCCCTTGTGTCCTGTCACCATCACTGAAGTTGGACCACACATGTCTAGCTCCTTGTCCTCTTCCTCACCACCTTCACAGGAAAGGCTAGTTTCCATGCTATTTCAAGCCATCTCTTAAGTTTTAAAAGGTGTTGCTAAAACTAATGCCTTGCAAGGCCTGGTTTGGTGTTTGGGGCTTTTTTATACTCAGAGAAGTTTTGTGCAAATATAATTATAGCACCTGATAAGCACTTAGGCTTTGGGGTGATTCTGTGAATTGAATTACATCTTTGTATAATTCATGGTTTGTTATCACTACTCTGTTCACACCTTGCTGCAAGTAACTCCCTGTTGTGCAAAATGCAAATGAGCTTTTTTTAAGAGCAAACTCAGTGTGAAGCAGTGCCTTATGACTTTCTTAAAAAATAAGATATTCTGGAGGTATTTTTGATACTGAAAATGCAGTCAGATAATCATAAATTACAGAACTTTCAAAAACTTTCCCTTTTATTTCCAATTCCTTTTTTTATTTGTAGTGTTGCAAGATTGGATATGCCAGTACAGCAAAAGCCAGGAAGCCTCTGAGGATTTAAGCAGTATAATATATTTAACAGCAGTGTTTCAATATAGGGAGAAAACAGACACTTTTTAGTATGGTACAAAGGAAAAGAGTGTGAATGAAATAAAAATAACTTAGAAACAAGAAACTATGAAGACAAAAGGAAAGACTATTATTTTTGAAGTGAAGCCTGTACTTTTCCAAGTAGTCTGTAGGCAAAGGCACCTCCCTTGTATAACACATCTGAAATGCAGAGAGAAGGTCCTGTACTCAAACTGCATCAGTTAGCTTAATAGTAGATATACTAATTTTTAGAAGTCTTTTTTTCAGTCTAAAATATCCCAGAAATCCCTTTCTTTACTCTCCTGAGTGTCCATCCTTCCTGGCACAGGGATGACACATGAAAAGCCACTGCTGTCCAGGTAGTGAGGATGTGTGAGGAAGCTCTGAGCCAGCTCCAGATCTGAAATGAATTGCAGGGTCCTGACAGCATGCAAACAGCTACAGATTAATCCCTTCTGCTTATTTACTCTATTCCCTTGAATCCATTTGGTAAACTGGAATTTTAAGGCATGATTTAATGACACTACTGGGGAACTGTTTTAATTAAATATATAGAATTCTTTATTGATTTGGGGATATATTTACACAGAACTAAGAAGTGTGATGTCTGCTTTTTGCTTTGTTGCATGTTACCTCATTTGAACTTAGAAAAACAGAATTTCTACCTCAAAGTTGTAAACTGTGTTCAGTTATTAGGTCTAGACCATTTTCTGTGCTTCCAGATTATCTCTCCTACAGAGATCTTGGTGCAGCTAGTGTCTGGAACATATCTGTGGCTTCCTTGTAGAATTCCTGTGTGACCTGGAGCAACTATTTTGTTTTATCAAATAACACAAGGCTCTCACTGAGCACATGTTAATAAAACTTCCCTACCTCATAGGCAGGCTGTGGGAATCAGCAGCATTAAATACCTGAGGTGCTCGATAGCCTGGTGATGAGGACCATATAAGTAGTTGCATAGTCAATCTCCCTATGGTTAGAACGTTGTCAAAGTGTGTGCTCCGTGTATCTGAGTCTGATGTGACATTTCACTAGTACCAAATTATCTGGAGACATTACAAGCAGAATTGTGGAAGGATCAAAAACAGCTCAAGTGGCTCACCCAGTCTCTTGTTGCAAGATAAAATGGCATGCAGCTGACACAAAACATCTCAAAGCCCTTGATTTGCTTTAGTGCCTTTTAAAGTACTTCTTCTGAAGAAGGAATATGTGTGTGCACACAGGAGTTATTACCAGCTAAAAACTCTGTCTGCTGATATCCCACGTTAAAACACCGTATGTATCTATTCTAAAATCAGATGTGACATTGAAAAAATATTTGAGAGGTATGTTTGTCTTTTGATCTTTATGAATTCCTCACATATTTCTACTGATCGTGACCTTCCTGCTACTTTCAGAGGTGTACAGAAATGAGAACCATCCCTTATGTGCTGCCAATTTTTATCTTACCAGTGAGTAGTGATAATTTTTTTCTTTTGGTACAGGGGGTCATTCACAGGCCTGCATGGGAGTTTTAGCTACAACAACCAGAAGAATAACATAATCATGATTATTAATGTAACATGTAATGGCTGGTCCTATTATATACGTAACTATATATAATAGTAAAGAGGCTTGCTGTCTTGTGCATTAATATTGCTTTAGAGATGAGATCACTTGCCACAGAATTTACTGCATCTTTGATTTCAATTGCAAGTAAAACTATTAAAGCAGGTCCTATTTTTAAGAGCAGGCCCTTTCAGCTGCAACAGAGAGTTTCTCAGTGGCTGATCTAAACTGGTTCATACAGTAAATATGAGATCACTAGAGATCTTGAAGTTTTGGGATGTTGACAAGCCTGATAAGCAGACAAGAGGCACGTCAGTAGATGCTCTGTATTGCTTCTCTGTCAAACTTCTAATTTGTCCACTTACTATTATGCTTGCTTCCCCTGAACAGAGCTTCAACCCCAAACAAAAACCACCTAACTTCTGAATGGGGTAAAAGCTTAGGTTTAAATATTAACCAACATGGCTGATGGACACATATTTTTTCTGTTTGCACCCCTTTATGTGAAGAACTGCAATGCTATGTCTTCCATATAAGTTCTGAATTCATCAGCATTTAATGAAAGTAATCTGCTGTCTTTTCTAGCAAAATTTTTTGTATGTTTTTCAGATCATCGACAAAAGTGTTATGTGTTGTAAGGACAAATCTGACACATTAAAACATATTTACTGTTATATCTCCCTGTGTCTAAACTAACCGGGTTTTAATGCACTCATGTGATGTCAAGTTGCTGATTTTACTAATTACTGTAACTTCTTAACTGAAATGTTGACTAGTTCCGAATTTAATACTTTGTTGAAATCCATTATAGCAACAGCCTTGCTTGTAACAATTACGCATTCAAAACTGGGATTGATTTTTATCTGCTCAGGTAGTATGAATGGTTTTTTTTTAAATGTATCTCTGCTCATTTTCTTCTAATTCTGTACTAAACAATCATCAGCCATCATTGCCCCAGGGTTGATGTCAACCTGATGGACTCCTTATTACTTGTGCAAGGTAACTGAAATGGTAAAAAAATGTTGGGGTGGGAGGGACACTGTTTGCGTTTTTTCCTCTGGAATTTCATCAAGTGATCTTAGAGTCAATGAAAACCACCACCAAGGAACCTAAGGGTTCCTTCTCCAGTGCATCATCTTGCTGTAGACCAATTATCAGTACTTGCTGACATCAAAAATTCTAACTGAAATTGTTGCTGTTTGTCATCTTCTGAAGATTCCAATGGGGAAATGTGTGAAAAGTAAAATATAGTTGCCTTTCCACTTCCCTGTCTTTTTAATCTTTCTGTCCAGCAACACAAAAAAGAAATTGTATTTAAAATAAAATAAATATGCAAACTTCCAGAAGGCCTTCATTTGTGGGCTTGATGGTCAAGCATTCTTTCTACCTCTGCATCTCTTATCAGTTCTAAAATTCTAAAATATTATTATAAAGTTTATTAGTTATTAATAATATATTCTTTTTTACAGTCAGCACACACTCAGTTTACTCATATGTGCGTACACATGTGTGAGACAACTTTGTATATATGTATGTGTAGCTGCTTTCATTTCCAAAATCAGCTTGTGGTTTCAACCCCTGTGGCCTTTCACAGATGTGAAAGTGTGTATTTCTGAATACCTATTAAAGTGTTCTTAAACAATTTCTGATTATTATTCATGTGTTTTTAATTAAATTCTGCCTGCTGCTTGATCTGGTTCATAATTGTTTTCAGCCTTTTGAAACTGGCCCTTTGAAAGTATCAAGTGTAGATATTGCTGGTTTGGACTTCCTTCTTTCTAATCATTGCAAATATTAAACAAAATCACCTCTCTCCTGGGCTAATGATATTCTCTATGAATAATAATTAATATCAAGTAAATTGTTTCATATCCTTGAGATTTTTGCATTTGCATTCTTATCCCTGATTGATTTATGTAAATCAATTTGGGAAGAATTAGCATCTTGTAATGCAGCTTGGGTAAAAGTCAGTGCAAAGTAGAACCATTTAAGGAGCAGCAGAAGCCAAGTTGTTTCTGAGGCAGAAGCTCAAGACCAGGCTTTTTCCTAGGAGACCTGACCTTTTCTCTGTTAGGGCTAGTGCTGCACTGACTACCTGCCCTCCACACTCATGTGTTACCAGCATGCAGTTCTGTCACCTACATGTTTTAAAAGTACTGAATCCATCATTTTTCCCCAAACACTGTAATACAAATATAATCCTCAGCATCAAATGAAGGAATTACATTCATGCTTTTAAATACAAGCCAGATGCTAAAGTAATTTGGTTTGGTTTGGTTTGGTTTTTGTAACCAAATTCATGAAAGCTGAAAACCTGGATAAGGAAGACGCTTTTCTGTGATGACATAATTATACAATTATATTGGTTTCTTTTGACAAGGCCAAATGAAACAGAGCTCTCCGAATTTTATCTTATGGTGATGACTGTCAACTCTGGTGAGTTAGAACCATCCTGCAGGAATCTGACATATGTGGAGAGCAATGAAATGGAAAACACAGGCTTATTTTTCCCTCTGAAATATCTGCATTTTGGGTAGATCTTGTAATCATTCATTGAATTCTGAAAGACAGAAACTAATGATACAGTAGATACAAATAACCCCAGAGACATCAACATGTTGTAAAAGCTTTCACAGAAAATCTACTCCTCCCTCTTACATCTGACTGCAGGTGCATTAATTTCCAGCAGTGCCCTCAGCAGGTTGGACAGGCAGATCTCCAGGCCATGCTGAGAGTCTGATGTTCTCTACTCTTCACCCAAAGGACCTTGGGCCCCACAGTCATGAAGTCCATGTCATCTGCTGGTAAAGATGTCATCAGTTCACCCTTTGATCCATCTGGTTGGGGTTCACAATTGCTTGCTACTGCCAGACCTCAAACATCTTCCACACAAATTTCTCCTTCACAAGACAAACATGACAAATCAAAGCCTAAAATTGTAAAGAAAGCTACAGTGGAAGAAAGAGGCTAGTTGAACAGACATGGGTGGGTTTTGCCCAGGTGCAAGGCAGAGGAAGAACAGTGACTTAGAGCATCACAAACCTCCATCTGTCACACAGTGGGTACCTAAAGTAGGTGTACTGTGCTCAGCAAAAAGAGTGGTTAAATAAAATAGATGGTTAAACCTGTATCTTCATCTTTTGTGCTTTTACCTACCTGACTTGTGTGGCCACAAAGCAATGCCCTGAGTGACCAGGGTGGGAAACGGAGGTAGGGTGCAGAGTCTGTCTCTGTCAGGCATCCCAAATCTCAAAGGGCACCACTAGAGGTTCAGGGAGCAAAGGTGAACTTGGAAATTAAAATCTTGATCTCTGCCACATGAAAAAAAAAAAAAGAGAGCACATGATGACATAATTTAAAATAAAAGGTTTTGCTTCAACTTTCTTGAGACAAAATTGAAGTATTATATTTTGCAGAAAAGTGTTAAGATCTTCCTGCAGAAAAATCCTCACTCAGCTGTAATGAAGAGATTTCCCAGTTCCTTCCATCTCTGCTACAGCTCTCTGCACTTTGTCTGTGACTTAACATTTTGAGAAGAAAAAAACTGCACAAAAAACCTGTGGCTCACTGAGCCACTTACTGGCACAGGGCCTTGTTTAAATATCTTCCTGAAGTGGTTGCCTTGGCTCACCCTTTCTCTCAGGATTTCTAATGGATTTGTCTGCCTGAAATTAGGCCAAGTAGTTTCCTCAAAAGAATTGAAAATCTAAAAGGGTTACTACCATTCCTTTTCAGTTTAAATTTATGAGCTGATTTCATCCATGGATTTGTAATGCTCTTCCTTCCCCCCATCCAAACTTGTGGGTTTCTGGTTGTGCTCTATTACCTTGCCTCTGTTCTGAAAATCACCCAGAACTTCTCTGGTTGTTTCTACACTCATGGGACTGGTATTCACCCATGAAACAGATGACTGCTACCTCAGTATCACAGCAGCAATTCAATAAACCACCTTTCTCAGTTTCTCACACAATTCCCTGGAGGATGGTCAAGCAGTGGAGCAGGCTGCCCAGGGAGGCTGGGCAGGCCCCATCCATCCTTTGAGGGTTCAAACCTTGCATGGTCTGACCCCATAACTGCCCCTGCTGTGAGCAGGAGGTTGGACCCCTCTGGAGGTCCATTCCAGCCTTCATGATGCCACAATCTGTTCCTAGGGGGCTGTTCAGCAATTGGTTTGTTTTTATTTTAATACAATATTAGAATTCATTTATAGTTAAAGGTCTTTGTCCATATCCTGAAATTCAACCATGGTTTCCAAAATACACAACTAAGCAAACATAGATCACTGCATCATTGAATTGCACTTTGAGATTTTCTTTATGTAAAAGTAGGTTAATTACCAGAGTTATCTTCACACTGTTGTCATAAGCCTACTACTTCTCTTAGTAGCTCCCTATCAATTCAGACTTCTGCTTCTCCACACCCCTGGCATCTTTTTTACCTACATGGTCCTACTGACAAACAGCAGTAGCACATAGTACTGATATAAATTGCTGTAGAACTGAAACTGTGTTTTCCCATAATGAAAACCTAGCTCCACTTTTACAGATACACTCCTATCTTTGAATCTAATACTTTCTGACACTGTCTGGGAGTCTAACCAAATGTGTTTCTCTAGATTTTTTATCTTCAAAATGAGTGTCAAATTTTCTTGTGGCAACTGAAACACCTCAGAAACATAAAGTAGCCCAGCTCGTACAGGTGTCTACAAGAATGAGCACATTTTCCAACTCTACAGGAAGATCTTCCTTGACACGTGCCACAAATTAATATTTTTCTGGGAAACAAAAAAAGATTTGCTGTCCACTTGACATGCTCCAAAGCAATTACTTTTGCAGCCCTATTAAGAGTAGGAATATTAAATAAATTACAAAAATGCCAAGTATGAAAGCCCTTGCTAAGGACTTGATTGCACCAAAGTGTCAGAAATTCATAACATAATGTACAGAGCTGTCAAAAAGGGGAGGATTTGGAGGAATTCCACCTCTGTTTTAAGTACAGTTTTATATATGGAAACACTATTCTTAAGAAAATTCTCACTCTTTGAAATTTTCAAAGATGACTTGTTATGTATTCTGTTATGGAGAGAAATATATATATCCAGTACTGAGAGGGTTTGTATAAAATCAGTTTCTGCTGTTTATTTCAACCTCACTACTCCTCATAATTTATTTGAAAATTCATTTTAGTACAACCTCCCAGGAGAAGTCAGTGAGTTCATTCTTTGTATCTTTGGTGTTTGCTAAGAATTTGCATTTTCTCAGCTTAGGCAAGCTAGAAATAAAACTGATAATGCTGAAGATTTGATGGTGATTTTTATGGGAAAATACAAAACATAGTGAATGCATCCCTGCAATATTTGTTAAAAATAGTTCTGAAGCTTGTGCAAGACCACTTTGAATTCTATATAAAACATCTAACACATTTATACTAATTATGATATATTCAATTATTTATATAAAACCATAACAAAATCCTGGACTTGTGAAATTGGTATGATTTTTGGCATTCATTTCAGAGAAAAAAAAAACATTCAGTGTGAATTTCCAAAAGTAATAATCTTTGAAAAGTGATAACATACTAGTTCTTGGCAAATTAATCTGTAGTTCAAAATATACGGTAGAAGAGGGGAAAAAGGTCCTTAGAGGATTTTGGGGCTATTCTATGTGACAACAGTAAATGTTCTCAACTGTAAATTACTTAAAAGTGTAGCACACCATGACATTTCTTTAGTTTCAAATCACTGAATTTGTAATGTGGTTGCTTCTGTAGACAGAACTATTTCTGTGGGATGCATGCAAAACATTTCTTCACCAAATTAAAAAATATAACAAACTCTATGATGTCCAATGAGACCACATATTAGGCTAATCTGTCATGGAGAAATGATTGAAAATATTAATCCATTTTTACTCTATCAGTGGACATTAGGGAACCATGAGTCAGGTGAAGTCGCTCAGTCCTTGATTCTGCCAAATCTACAGAATTGTTTCATATCATTATTATTTGTCCTTAAAATACTATATGTGAATGATGTGTAGCTTTTATTCTTTTTGCTCTATCTCAAAACACCCTCCAAATGGGACAGATATCTTTATTGGTTTTATATAAAGAAAATATTTATTTTTCTTACATATCTTAACATTCTTATTTCTTTTACCTTCTGTTGTAAAATGTATTTTAAAAAATCTTTATTAAAGGAAAATCAATTAAGCCGGAGAGGGGAAAGGCATCAGAGTGCCCCTTTTAATGATGGGACTATTCATATTATTACAGTTCAGTTTATCTCTAAGCTGGGCAGAATCCAGGGTGTGATTTGTGTCTATCAAGGCACTGGGGTTGAGATGTGACATGTTTCCATCAGGCAAACCCAGCACCATCTTTTAGGCATAAGCACATTTCTATCAGATTGCTACTGTGAAAAATGTTAAAGTAGAGGATGCATATCTTTATTTTTTTCCTTCAATATTTATAAAACTTGTCCCATTGGGCTAGCAGCAGGTTAGCAAGAATAACTAAAGCTTTTCAGTATGTTGAAAAAAAAAGCCTTACACAGGCAGTAGCTCTCATTTGCAGCTGTCCCTCATGGCACTTAAATGTCATTTCAAACTTCACTTCATCACCTTGGTGAGCTAATGCACTCTACAGCCTCACCAGATGTATTTCTCTCAGATGCAGTAAGCACTTCAGATGGCTTCACCCTCTCACCCCTCTCCTGAGAAACAGTCTTGGGAGAATATTTATATGTTAAATTGCAGGAGAACTATGGATGAGAAATATCAATTCTACTATAGCCTATGAACTGATCTGCATGTCTTTCAATGCAGTGAAATGAGGTCACATAGTTAGAGACACACAAACCAGGGAGAAAAAAAACAGTGGATTACCTATTGTAAAACTGGAGCCAGATGCCAAGGATATAACTGAAAGAAAAGCAAGTGAAAAACGAAGAAAATTATACTGGTAAAGCCATATACAACACATACCTGTCTCTCAAGATACATCTGCAGTGAAGACTTGATTGTCTTCTGAAATGTATTACCTACAAGTGTAAATCCTTTTACTTTAATTGCATTTATTTCTGGTTTTACCAATCTGATGAATGATAGAGGTTCATGGTGCCAAATCATTGCCTTTTCTTCTAAGATCAATACTGCCTTTCTGCCAAGTAAAGTGTGTCCTTGGGCTTGATTTCTCATAGAATCACAGAGTTTTAAGATCATCAAGTCCAACCGTTAATCCAGCACTGCCAAGTCCACCACTAAAACATGTCCCCAGCTGTCACATCTACACATCTCTTAAATACCTTCAGGAATGTGACTCCACCACTTCCCTGGGCAGCCTGTTCCAATGCTTGGCAGTCTTTTTGATCCTAATACCCAGTCTAAACCTCCCTTGGTCTCTTCCTCTTGTTCTGTCACTGGTTGCCTGGAGAAGAGCCCGATCCCCACCTGGCTACAACCTCCTCTCAGGGAGTTCTAGAAAATTATAAGGTCACCCCTGAACCTCTTTTTCTCCAGGATAAACTCCCCCAGATCCCTCAGCAGCTCCTCATATGACTTAGTCTCTAGACCAGCTTCATGGCCCTCCTCCAGATACACTTCAGCCCCTCAATGCCCTTCTTGCGGTGATGGGCCCAGAACTGGACACAGCACTCAAGGTGTGACCTCACCAGTGCCAAGTACAGGGGGACAGTCGCTGCCCTGGTCCTGCTGGGACCATTATTTCTGACACTGGCCAGGTGCCATTGGCCCTCTTAGCCACCTGGGCACACTCTGGTCCATGTTCAGCCACAGTTGACCAGCACCATCAGCTCCTTTTGCTCTTGGTCACTTTCCAGCCACTCTTCCCCAGCCTGTAGCACTGCAGGGGTTGTTGTGAGCCAAGTGCAAGACCCAGCACCTGGCCTTGTTGAACCTCACACCATTGGCCTCAGCATCAATTCAGCCTGTGCAGACCGCTCTGCAGAGCCTTTTTACCCTCCAGCAGATCAACACTCCCAGTCCACTTGGTGTCATCTCTGAACTGACTGAGGGTGCACTTGGTCCCCTCATCCAGATCATCAATAACGATATGAAACAGGACTGGCCCCAGTAATGAGTCCTGGGGAACCCCATTAGTGACTAGACACCAACTAGATGTAACTCCACTCACCATCCCTCTCTGAGACTTGCCATTTTACACCCAGCAAAAAATGCACCTGTCCACACCATGGGAAGCCAGTTTTTCCAGGAGAATGCTGTGGGAAATGTTGTCAAAGGCTTTACTAAAGCCCAGACAAGCAACATGCACAGCTTTTCCCTTATCCACTCAGTCGATCACCCTGTCATAGAAGGAAATCAAGCTTGTCAAGCAGGACCTGCCTTTTCTAAACGCATGCTGGCTGGGCCTGATTCCCTGGTAGCCCTGTAAATGCTATATGATGGCACACAAGGTGATCTACTCCATGAACTTCCCCAGCACTGAGGGATGGATACTGGGATTCTCCTTCCAACCCTTCTTTTTCCCCAAGTTCCAGCCAAAACTGTCTGTTCTTCTTTGGCTGTACAAACTGTTCAACCAGGACAGTTTTTCTCCCTCACCAGCTCCTCTTTCAGCATGTGGAGAAGAAAGCACCCATAAGATTTTCTTCTTGAAGAACGTCCTCAGTAGAAGACATTGATGATCTGGGTAGTTTTTGAGCACAGCTTCATCGAATTGCATGTTTACGTGGAACAGTTAGGTGGAGAATTGTTGCTGCCTGTTCTGAGCTTCCCTTCCCCCTCCCCAAGACACTTGCCTCTGCCATGTGCTCTGAGCTCCTTTGTTCCAAGTGCGGGCAAACCCAAATGTAACTCAGACTCTTCAGCAGTGTCTGATTGGCCGCTCACCCCGGGTCCACCCCCAGTCCGCCCCTTTCCCCTTCTCCGAATAAAAGAGACGATGGAGGGAGGCCCTGCCCTCTCTTGGCTCTGCTGCCTTCCTGTGAACATCTCTTCTTGTCTATTTCTTTTGAAAGCTTCTAACTGCAGGGAATTGAGCGAGCAGGGAGCTTTATTTCTCCCTCTTTGCTTCTGCTGGTAGTATTTGCTTTGCAGCTGATACAGGTACCGATTTCAGAGCTACTAAAGTGCTAGATCGCCCGTGCTACCTGTCTGGGTTGCTCGAGGCTTTCTAAGGCATTGAACGACTAGTGCTAGCCAGTAAAAAGCTGTAAGTATATCCCCTCAGAGAATTACCAAGCAGCCGTGACAAAATCCGGCCGGACTTCCTAAGTGCAACACTGTCTGGGAACAACTCCAGTCAAATCTACCACAAGCACTTTTGGTGTTGACACCACACTTTTTCTACATGGGAAACAAATGAACATACCAAACAAAACCCCCAATACTTAAATTTTCTTAAATTTTCAGGTGGTTTTATAATAATGTTACAGATACTGTCACAGCAGTATGCTATGTTGTCATGTCATTACTCTGTAAGAAAATATTTCAAACACAGACATGCACTTCCTCAAGAATGCAGAACATAAGCCCTTTATTATTTTCATTATTCTTGAAATACGCTTTTATAACAGCTCTTGGAGTGGCCATCAAACATTCCTTTGTCGAGGCAATTTTGAGAGAACTCATGAAAAATATTTTAAAAATCCACTATTTTTGAGATCACTGGACAATAAGTGTTGACTTTGCTAACAGAAATTGTGTCCTGGCAGCAATCCACATGCCTGGAGACAGATTATTTCATGGATTTGAGATGGAATTGTTTCAGTGCTATCTCCATTCAAACGAGCTAGGGACCTGGACCACAGCTAAACCTCAGATGTACGTATGTAGTTTGCTGCCTACCTAAGGTGTGTCATAACTACAAAGCAGTGTACAATTCTTCATACCATGCTCATAATCACTGAAAGGAGCAGCACAGCAAACAACACTTATTAGAAACTTCTGTAAACTAGACACATTCCTAATATCTGGAGTATAATGTATTATTAACAACTAAGTAAATGAGTAACAGAATACAGGAAGATTATAACAGTTATAACATGGTCCCAAAGCAAGATTAAATAGTATCAAGAATGTGGCATGGTGTGTAGCTAAGCTGATTTATTCACAAGCTCAAGTGGTTTAGAGTAATATCTTTAAAGGCCAGTGGGGCAAGGCTACAAAATGAAAGTAAAATATTTCTTTTTTTGTTTGCTTTCATTGTACCTGCTTTCTTCCACTTTTTATCAGTGCTGTTCTACAAGTAAAAATTGTAAACATGAATAATAGCAATTAAGAGAGAACTCTCATACAAATTTGCACCTCCTGTATGATCCAAGGTGTGCAGCCCACTGTCACGTGCTACTGCTGGCACATAGCCCATAGGTGGAGTTTGGTAGGTTTATAAGGGATGCTGGAACCAAAACCACTGAGCACTCCTCTCACTGCCTTTAAACTGCCAAGCTGGATAATTGTGAGAAATGAGACAACTCTTAAAAAGATTAATTTATTGAAAACAGAAAAAATTGAAAAATTACAGAAATCAGAAAAATATAAAAATTTGGGATCCTATGGCTCGGTAGATGGTATGCCCCAGGAGCGCAGGGATTTGAGATCTTCTGGCTGAGACAGCACTAGACCTCAGGTAGAGAAAAAAACTTGCAGTGCTGGGTTGACTTAAAAAAATTACTAAAAGCCCCTTAAAAGGGGTAAGGCTTTTAATGCCCAGCACCGATGTCTCCCACAGCTAGTCTGGAGAGAGCAAGAGGGGAAGAGAGAAGAGAGCCTGCCTCTCGGCTTCGTCCTTTTTATAGTTTTTGCTCCGCCCCCAATCCGCCCACAGCCCGCCCCTTCGGTCCAAGGTGATTGGTGCTTTCCCTTTGATGGATCATCTCTGTCCACCAATGGCTCATCGTTGTCAAGGGGGGTGGTATCAGTTAGAGATAAGGGAATACAATGCCTTCATTAAAATTCAGGTATTCAGGTTGCCATGGAACTTGCCTGCAGAGTAATGGCTCTGTAGCTAAAAATAGCTGCTGGTATTAAGACTGGGTGGGGGGTTTGGCCTTGGAATCAAAATGCAAGTGAAACACCTACAAAAAGTATTAAAATACATCCAACACACCTCAAAACACTTGTAAAAGTATACAGTAAACACAGGAAAGGTAACTCTTATGGTGTACCAGTGGTTTGTAGCTTGAAAAGGGGCAAGTTTGTGATTTTTAACTGGGAAAATTTTAACTGGGAAGGGTGCAACTCTATTAATAAACTTTAAACAAATGGAAACACTGATAATGGAACTGGATTTTTGTACCTGGGCTGATGGGTTAATTGTAACATTCAATTTAAAAATAATTAAGTCAAAATTAATTATTTAAAGCACTTAATATGCAAAGACCAAGCACAAATAGGGATTTCATGTATGACAATAATGGACTCATTTCATTTCCTAAATGTCAGGTTTTTGCGTGCTAGCTCACAGAGAGCCCGGAGGTGTAGCCACAACCCGGCTGCGCTGCGGCAGCACAGACACACAGAAGCGCAGGCAGACGGGGCTGCGCTCCACACCCGAGGGAGCCGTCCCTGAACAGGGTGTGAAGGCACGCAGGCAGAGGCTCAGCAGGGAGAGAGAGGGGACTCTCCGTGTAAGTTCCATGCAAAACGTTTATTGAGGTGAAACAATTTGGGGATGAGACAGACAGCCAAGGATCTGAGGGTGTCCAGGGTTTTTATAGCGGGGATAGGAAAGGCGGGGATAAGGGATACAGCCAATGGGATACTTGACAGGAGACAGGGTTGAGGGCAAGGGAACCAATGGAAATAACACAAAGGAGGGATTTAGGGAAGGAACCAATGGGGTGTCGAGTACAACAGAACTTTCTAGAATTAATACATATTAACTTAGGGGAAATGAATATTAACAAACATACATAGAACAGGGAGAGGAAAACATGAACCTGTCACATAAAAATATATAAACTGCGGAACCGGGGGATTATGGGCTCTCATCCTAACCACGGAGCGAGGCATTATGCTTCGGTGCCTGACCATCACAGCTTGGTGTCTGTTGGATCTTCAGCGGTCAGGGTGGCTGCAGCCACTTGCATCGCTACACCTAAACTGAACTAGAAGGAAACTGTTTTCTTTTGCTTGTCCCTTAGATGAACAAAAGATGTTCATTAGTCTGTCAGGACTTATGAGACAGTCATTAAAGTCTGTCAGCACTTATGAGACAGTCATTAAAATCTGTCCCAAACACAGGAATTCCCTCTGATTTTACAGGAATCCCAAGACAAGATTTTCAGTGGAGGTATATAATAATTTCATGGAAAGTAGTAGCATTATACTCATCTACACTATGTAAAGAGATAAGCCACATATACAAGGTTTAAATGGAGTTTTGTTTCCAAAGCACCAAGAAAAGTCACACAAGGCAAGTCTCTGGTGAAAGGATTGGAAGGAATGTCCTGTAAGGAGCAGCTGAGGGTTCTGGGTTTGTCTAGTCTGGACAAAAGGAGGCTGAGGGATGATCTCATTGCTCCTGAAGCTTCCTGAGGAGGGGAAATAGAGAGGGAAGTACTGTGGTCTTCCTGGGATCCAGGGGAAGGACATATGGGAAAGATTGGGTGCTCTGCCAGGGGAGGTTTACACTGGAGGTTTACATTTCTTTACAGAGAGGGTGGTCAAATATTGGAACAGTCTTCCTAGAGAGATGGTCAATGCTCCAAGGATGTCAGTGTTTAAAAGGCATTTGGACAATGCCCTTAACAACATGCTTTAACTTTTGGTCAGCCCCAAATTGGTGAGGCTGTTGGACTTGATGGTCCCTGTGTGTTCCTTCCAACAGCAATAGACAATTCTGTTCTCTTCTATGTGTTGTAAATGATAATTTTCTTATGACTTACTGTACAAATGCATCAGGGTTTACTTTTTTTATTCTTTGCTGTGCCACAGAATGCTGTTACAACACTATATTTGAGATAAAAATCCAGTGTTTCTGAAAACATGATGACAGGAATGTAACCGTGGCTGCAAGAACATTCAGTTCAGTCATAATTTAAGCAAAACAAAGGGTATTAAGCATCAAAAGGGGCACTTCACATCTTCTGATTGGCATTTGTAGTAGTTTGAAATATTGCAAACCTGACACCACAGAACAGGATGAAATATTATAATAAGAAAACTGATTGATTAGTTAATGCCTGCATAGAACTTTTGAATATGAAACACTGCCAGTTTATTGCTAAGAAAGGAGTCAGATTGGCCTGATGTATAAGCTGAGATAAAAAATTATCCTTCTAATGAAGTAATGTACTTGTTAGACTGTAGCATTTAAAATTCTTTTGTGTTCCCTCCAATTATTACTGTGGTCAAGCATTTTCTGTTGATCCATTGAATAAATGGTCAATTATTCTCTTGTACACAATACAGAAAAGTTCATATTACAATTGCAATAGACCTAGAGCAAGTTTTACTCATCAGCTAAACAAAACATTTTTCCTTAGAAAGCCAGTCATGGTTCTCCTTGAAGAAAGCATGTAGGAAATTACAGCTTGCAGCAGCAACTTTCTGCTTCAAGTAGATGGCTAGAGTGATGGGAAGCTTTATGGGAATCCTGTACTCTGGACCAAGAGAAACTGAGTCTCTTTAATGTGGTGAGTTCCATTTAACAGAGTAAATAGGAAGGCAATACATAAACATCCTTTAAAATACTTAATTTGCAAGAGAATGGAAGGGACGGGGGATAAAAGTAGAAATAATACAGGAGTTTCTTGATCAGAAAATTATAGTAATCTGAATGATAAAGCAAAGGACCAGTGACTTTCAGGACAAAGGTTTCCAGACCAGCAGATTAGCAGGTTTTCATGCACTATCAAAATCTCAATATTCAAGCAAATATTGTCCATATGACATCTGCACTCAGATGTCACTAGCATGACTACAGAAGGAGCAGTGATGAAAGGCTTATTTTGACAGTAATATGCAATGTTTTATAAGTCATAAAAATTACAATTATGGAATGTATTTTTTATACACTATGCAGCTAATCCAATTGAAAATCTTGCTTTGTTTTTTTCTAATTATAGTAAATTATAAGGAGAACTGATGTTACTGCCTATATCACAATTGTCAAACTGCACAACAAGAGGCTATTATCACATAATTTCTCACATAAGGCCTCACATAATTTCTAAACGAATCCTTTGTTTAATGCTCCGTGCAGGGTTTCCTCCTCAGATTGGCTACTTCTGGGAAATTTCAGACTTTTTCCACTTATTACTTTCTGGTAAAGTTTTCTTTCAAAAGCCGTGTGGCCGTTTTTTGCTGGATGAAGGTTTGGCAATTTGACAAGCTGTGTGTTTACTACTATCCCACAAAAATAAACATGAAGGAAACCAAGGTAGAAGGCTTTGTAACAGCTCTTTCCTCTCAAGAAGGACACGCTGGGTGTCACAGGCAGCTGTAGAGAGCCTCGGTGCTGGCTGTGTGCGTGCCACAGCTCCCAGTGCTGCCCCGGCTCTGTGTGTGTGCCAGATGAGAGGTGGGATGGAGCTGCTTTCATCCTGTGTCAGCAGCAAGGGGCCAGGCTGGAGAGCTACCACCTGGAGCACGCTGCCTCCAGCATGCAGCTGCACTGGGCTCAGCGAGACTGCAAGGCTTATGCTGAAATCGTGCTGAGTTGGGGCTCTGGTGATGTGATTTTTATCCAGATGGCTGAGATTAAATCAGCATAGGTATGCCAGTCATGCATATCCACACTCACACTTTCTGCTTGCAATGAGGACATGCTGCCAGTGACTAAGCACTGATGTAACTCACAGCCTGTTCACCAACCCTCTCAGAGCTTGGCTCCATTTGAAGTTTACCTTCATTTTGGAAATTGGAGCTATTTTCAGTTTAATACCAAATACAGCTTGAAAGGAATTCTATATATGCCTGTTCTGATCTATTCTTTAATGTGGCTTAAGTTATGACCTAGTTCTATATAAACTCTAGCTTCAGTGTCTTCCAGATGGGCAGTAAATCTGAACACAAGGGAGAGGTTCTCAGCTGCTCTAAGTCAGCACATATCCAGATGAAGTAACGTGTGCTAAGGGTTATGTATTGCAGCGATTATAAACCCACAGTTTCTGTAAATGATATACACAGTCTTGGTGGTTATTTGGTGGTGTGGCAGGTTAGGGAAAATCAAAGGAAAGGAAGCCCAAGCTGGTGTTCAGTAATGGACAACTCAGGACATTGCAAGGAAAATATAATCTAGTTCTTTACTTGGTCATTAATAATCACTTCCAAGAAAATGTATTACGTATTTATATTGAGTGTAACAGATAAGATTTTGTTCCAGGTATAAATTTTAAAAGAGGGAAAAAATAAGTAGATATAAAAGTATAAATAAAATAAAATATTACATCAATTCTCTGTAGCTACATCACTGAACTATTTTGTTTTTCTGATAAGACAGTATTATTTAACATAAATTAAAGGTGTACGTTTAAGAGATCTGGACTTCATTAAGGCGTTCAGTATTGAAAAATGGGATGTTTGTGAGCCAAATTGGAGAGGATGGTACACACAAAATGCAGAAGAAACTAGCCAAAGGGATAGCTCATGACAAAGTTGTCCTGAAAGGGGGATGAATGATTATGAGAAAGACTATTTGCGAAGTTCTCTGTGGATGACTCTGAAATCTTGCTTAATTGAATATTTTCCGCAATGATCTATGTTACTGTAGTGACATCTGCTAATGATACAAACATGGGAGGTGTAATGCCTCTGTAGGGACAGGAGTGGTATTTGATCACAGCCGGGAACCTGGTAAATGCTCTCCCACTTTTGAAATACCACAGGCAGTGACTTGTAAGTGCTCTTTGTTGCTTACCTAAACACAAACGGAATGTGTTTGAAAAAGTAGCTGTATGAATAAAACAATGTTTGGTTTTCATGCTCCTATTCTGTGAAAAGTCCAAACTATATAAATATCTACTGTCAAGAGAGAACAAAACTAATGACAATAAACTAAATTGGACTAAATTCTTATTCAGAATAATGCAAAAAAGTGTCAAAAATAATGTAGTCATTAGCTCTTGCACCCCAGCCCTGTGGTCAGTTGAACTGAATGGAAGAAGATTGTTGAGAGCATTTTTGTAATGAGCTTAGACAGGTAAGTTACCTTCATCATGAAGCACACAAATTTGATGAAGTGCCATGGATATCTTTGGAGCCTGGATATTTAAATAGTGATCAAGCTTACTAAAGTACAAGAAATTGATTGAGCCTGATTGCTTAAGCTAACAAAGTAAAAGAGAATTTTTCCAAATAAAAAAGGCAGGGTCATAAAAATAATTATGAGGTGTGAAACCCTACAATATTTAATGATAAAAGACTGGACATTCAGAGATGGGAATGACTTACAGAAGGAGTTAACAAGATCACTAAAAAGAAACAGTGGAGGGAAATTTAAAGAAGTTTTAAAAGACAAAACTCATGACCCATCCAAAAGCAGATGAAAGTGCTGCCAGAACCAAGCGTGAGCTGAAGTGAGAGATCTGACTATCAATCAAACACTCGCATGAAAAAGAAACAATTGTAATTGTACAGGAACAGGGTCATATTCAGCCAGGAAAGAGACGTGCATAGTAAGGGCACAGATGCATTAGATTTGCTTTCATATGGACATCATCTTGCAATACAAAAGGAAACTTAGCATTATGGAAGATACGCATGAAGTGCCACACGTAATTTGTTTGTATAAGTCTGCTACTAAGCAAATCAAAATAGGGAAAACTCTGTAGAACAGAAACATTTACACTGGTAGTACAAAATTTCTTTAGGCTCATACTGTAAACTAAGAAATAGAGCAGATGTGACTAAATAACTACCTTCATAAATCCAAAGGATGTGCATTAGCAATTCAGTAATTTCCTTTTGGGTAGTTATTTATATGGTTTCACAGATTTCCTCCACTGTGACATTTTGGGTGCTATTGTCAAATAAAGAATAGAAATTACACAGAATTAAACTTTGCATGGTCCTGGAAGGAGTTTAGTTAGATCTCTGCAGGACTTTGACTCCGTTCAACTCTCATTTTGAACTAGTTGGATTTGCCTAAAAAAGAAACACTCCATCCTCATGTTTGGATACTCAATCTGTAATGCAGAAAAACACCAGTAATTAGGAGAGCAGCAACATATTTTTGAATTCAAGTTGATTTAATGCAAGTAAATACTATAAATTGAGCAACTTATAAAGCGTAGACCTGTGCCGAGGCTTTAGAACAAAACCATCCTTCAGAAATATTTGGATTTTAATATTGTTTATTGTAAGGACACCCTTCTGAGAGGTCACTTTCCTGTGAGGAAAACCACCACAGAAGTAGGTGTTTCACAGTGAAACAGCAGAGGGGTGGGTCACACTAGGCACACAATGCCTGGGTTTGAATCAGGGCTGTAATATGAATCCCAAGACTTTACAGCTTACACCAGTTATTCCCCACATTCCTACTAACAGGAGCTGATATGCTGTAGGCAATGAAACGATGGAGGCTTTGAGAGGAAAAAGGTAGAGATAAAAGGAAAGAAATATCAAGGAACAACTCCACGTATATTAAATTTTGGGGGAAGTTGTTAGACAGATGCAAAGTTTAAACATTTTAACAAAAACCAGGCCACTCCATGCTCTCTTTGCACTAGTGTGAGAACTTCAATGTTCGGATACCTCCTAAAGGATTTGATGAGAGACTAATAGCCTGACAGGCTAACACTTCACTTCCTTCCAATTAGGAGACTTTAACATCAAAGCCAAGGTCCTCTACTCAGCACGGGCTTACTTGAATGAATTATAGAGGAGAAAAGTCCAGTAGTTTCTTGGTTTTTTCCCTTGCAGAGACACAGTCCAGCAAAGGCTTTAATAAGATGTTTGAGGTCAAAAGGTTCAGGTTCCTCACTGTGAGCACTAGGAAGCTGCCAGAGTGTTTCAATATGTGTGGTGTTTGCAATGCAATCAGACAAAGCTGAAAACTCTATTACAGTGTCATGTGCCTGACTTCCTTCTGGAGTGCTCTTGTGTACAGCCAACAGCCGAGTGAGGACTTGGAGCACACTGTGAATCTTCCGTGCTGCCACTTCAGCTGCTGAAACAAACAATGCCTTCACCACCTCAGCTTGTGGCTGCCAGGAGTTGTGTGACAGGGGCTTCCTCCAGGGAATTGTGCCAGTTGGGTTGTTACTGATTGGTAGCAGACCTCCAGGATTTAGAGGTTTTCAACGAGAAATGATGAATGTGTTTGATATGATGTTATTTGACTTGATCAGCTCAAATCTCTGGCAGAATCTAGAAAAACTACCATAAACAGTTTTGCTCCTATTTACATCAAACCAAAAAATATTAAAATCCCCTTGAGGTAAGTGTAGAAGATGCCTTGTTTCTCCTTTTTGTCAAAAATATTTTCAGATTTATTTTTTCCTGTACATAATAACTATTTTTACTTTTTTTATTTTTTAATGTTCCCTACTCTCATAACTGCATCTATCCATCTTTAAGCAACATCATTTATTCTGAAGTTTACAAAGTACATGTATCATTGATTTTAATACCTATTTCACACAGAACAATTGACAACTGATTGTAATATAGCAATTGCATTATTTTATTACTTCATTTGCATTATTTATTACTTCGGTATTACAATGGAATGAGGAAAAAAAGGGAAAAAGAGACAAAGGAATTGCCTTCTGTTTAATCACACAAGGGACTGGATTCACCTCACCTTGCTTTAAGTCCTTCGTGGTCAAAGAAGAGAGATCAACAGTAGTTAACATCAAAGCTTCATTCCATGCAAAACAGCTAAGCTATAACAAAGACCAAGGACAACTGCAGAGGTAAAAGTGGGAGACAAAAGACCTTTATCTGACATGAAGATCTCATAACTGACATCTTGGGAAGAGTTTCTACTGTAGATGGTCCCTACCTAAATAATCAGCAAATGTTTGGATGAAAATGATTTATGTAGCAGTTCACTGGTCTCCAAAACAAATTCTCTCCAGGCATTAGTTTCCAAACCACAGTATCTAAATTTACGCACTTTACAAAATCAAAGAAAGTCCTGTTAATTCCCTGCGCTGCAATTCACAGGTAAATGTCTCTTTTTTTGAGTTGGTATTGATGCACATTCCATATGAGAGGAACAAAAATCAGCTTCGAAAATTAGCTTCAATGTGAGGGACTTTCATAGCAACTCTGCTGTGGTCACTAAAGTTTTGGGGTAGTATTACTATTTTCATTTATTTTCAGATTTGTTTGGAAATGACAGTTCCTAATTGGAGTACCATTACTGATAAAATAAGACCTGTGTGTATTCTGTTTCTTGCATCATTCCTCCAGTACCAGCACCCCTTATTTAATGCAATTTACTGAAAAACCCTAATTTAAAGGAAAATTTTACTCAGTAGATATAATAAACCAAAATCCTTTTAAAAGTCTGTTTTCTTAGAATTTCTTGATGCATCTGTTGTTTCTTTTTTTTCTTTCTTTCTTTTTCAACCTCCTTTCTCAACACACTTGCCTTTCTTTCTTCCTTCCTTAATTTTTTATGTGAAGAAGAGAAATGAAATAAGATTATGATGATGATGATGATTATTATTATTTTATTAACAGTTTAGGACGGTGGTTAAAGCCAGTTAAAACACCAAGCTAAGCTTCAAGGCTAGACCTTCACCATGAAGATTTTGGCCTTGAAAACACTGCTGGCAGTGGTCATTCAGAGTTGTCACACCCATAACAGCTATGAAATTTAACCTCCAGAAAGTTATATCACAGATTGTCTCAAGGATGTGTCAGGCCAAGCACAAAGAAAACCTTAATGAGTTCAGTTGAATGTTGGAAATATCTAGTGTACACAGAAGAGAAAGAAGGGAACGGGAAGATGAACTCAGCTTCTTATTTAAGTTCTTAAAAGTCTGTTTCTTTGTTCCTGAATAAAAATGGCTGTGCATAATTCATAGGAATTCACTATACATGTGGCTCCTCTACAGGGGCCCAGCTTCTAAACCACTTTTGATAGAGGAAAATATTGACAAAGTTCCAGCTGTTTGAAATTCAAAATACATCTAGTCATAAGATGGTCTAAATACAGATATTTTATATTCTACAGTATCTTCAAAACATGAGGTGATGCAAGTGCATAGCTCCTTAAAGGCTTCCCTTTTCCAGTAACTTTTCTTCAAAGCTTCTTGGTGCAAACACAAATGAAGTTCCAGTGACACTTCTATATTTTTCATCCATCTTTAAGTAATATATGTTGAGGCTCCTGACTTATTTTTACACGTAGAGACATTTTCAATTTGGATCCACCTCATAAAAAAACTCTGTAGATAAATAAAGCTCAGTGATAAGAAATTAAAGAAAGTTCTCTTATGTACTTTGAGAAAAATGCATGCATTGCAGAGAATTCTGATTAACATCAACAGCATATACTTTTTGCCATAAAAGTAAATAAATGTTACAAAAATCTAATTAGTCATCTATTACCAGACTGTTTTTAAAAATAACTATAGAGTAATTAATCACAGCTTTTAAAGCAAAATAAGAAAAACTTTCTTTTCCTTCTTGGTTTATGCTTTTTGAAATAAAAAAGAAATTTCCATAGGCAGATTTTTGAATTTAGGATTCTGAATAAATTTTTTTATTATATTTTTATATTATTATTTGTATTTATTACTGCTTCTGCAGTGTTGTATGAATGCAGATATTACTCATGCTGATTTTGCCTTACATATATACATTTTTCTGCAAAATAAAGGTTGTGTGATGATAATCAGATAATATTATCTGATAACCACTTTTTTCCACATTTAAACACGTCTTCAAGGTTTTCACTATATTTCAACAAAAATTAACAAAATTAACTGAGAGTATACTACGAATAAATCTTTGTTAGGAATAACTTCAGGCTGATCATGCAAAACCCTCTATGGATAAACTTTTGCATGTTTTCTGTACACCATGGAAGTCACTCTGAGCAAGCTTTTGTGTGATTCCTTGATGTGGCTGAATAAAAGATCATCCTAAGTATTATTTACAGTCCGTTTCCATTTCCATACTAATCATATTATTACAGGAACTCAGTCTATATACACTTGCCAGTCCCCGCTGGTGAAAGACAATCTTTATTATGTTAAAAAATGGACATCAGAAAATTGTTTTTGAAGTGTAATGAAATGATTTAATAACAATATATCTTCATATTTCCTAAATGATTTTAAAACGTTAATACACTGCAGGAGTCTGCCTCAGTGGCATAATGAAATGGGACAGTTCAGATTGCAACCTGCTGTGTGAGGTTCCCCCCGTGTACAGAACAGCATGACAGCTCTGTCTCCTTTCCTTTTTATCTTTCTTTTCCTCTCCAAGTGCTGGGTCATATTCTTGGAGAGGGAGGTGTCACTCAGTATCTCACATATCCAGCTGGTGTTTAATTTGCACAGCGTAAAGATGAGGTACTTCTTAGAACTAAATCTACTGCTACAGTTGGATCATGAAAGTTGCCAAAAGATTCAGAACAGAGCTCTGCTAACTACTGGGTTAGTGGAAATATTAGCCATTTACCTGTTATAACCAGCAAATTGGCCTCTCCACACACACACCCTGGACACATAGAACAGATGTGTAGCTCAGCATAGAGATAAACATATATTTAGAGAGAAAACAGGAGAAAAAGAGATGTGCACACACATATGCACTGCTGACATGATGATTCTACCTTGCCTAAGACTACAGGCAGCTGCAAGGGGAAAATGGATGTGAAAAAGATGTGTAAGTACACAGCATGAAGTAAGCTCACAAGAACTTGGGCAACTCTTACAGCTATGATCCTTTGGACTTTGTACATTTAAATGATCTGATATTCACTGCATTAGAACTACTTTTCTTTATATTCATTGGGTATAATCCTGGAGCCTTCTTTTAGCTGTGGCTGTGGCCTGGACACTGTAATAACCTAAAAAGAAGTAAATTTACTGATTGCTGCTGCAGCCTTCTACAGAGGATGTTTGCAGAGCAATAACATTCATGAAGGAAGAAAGCAAGAGCAGCTGTGGCTGGAAAAGACTTTAGCAGAGAGTGTGAAGTGGTCATACTGACTATACTTGTTTAACAAATTGTCTCAGTGTAGATTTGCACTGAGGCAAAAGTTCACCTGAATCTGCTGGGCAGGTAACAGCATTGAATTTCCAGTATTGCTTTGCTCAAGTGAGCTAAAGCACCAGTCCTGGGTTAGAGCTAAGGTCTACTAGATATTACACAAAGTCAAAATACAAGGAAAATTTTGGTTCCAAACTGTAGAGAATCTCGGCTAAACATTCAGGGTAAAAATTGTTTCCCCTACATTTAGTGCATAAATTTCTGCATATTATAGGCTCCTGTTTGAATCAAATGGGCACTTCTGGGCATTCCTCAACATGTTTTAGAAGTCTGCTTAAGGATAACATGGTTTGGACCCTATCTTTTTTGACCAATCTTTTTTAGTAGAGACCCTGGGGTGACTGTTTCATGTGTAGATGGATGAATCCCTACCCATCTCTTCTTAGAACAGTGCTGCAGCTGGATTATTTTTGTGATGGCACACTCTCTAGCAGAGCTACATTACTGCATCAGGATTAATAATGTAGGTGATCCTGCTCATGAAGAAGAATTTCTCAATTGGAAGATGAGCAAAAAGTTATTTTAAGTCATATCTTATTTTGTATTTAATTGTAGCACCCTAATGCTCAGTTTTGCTCTGTGTACATTGTATGTGTAGATTTTCCAGTCATTGAATTGACATGAATAATACTTCAGTCTATAACAGGTTTAATGAAGAGGGAAGAACTGGACCATCAGCAGCTCACCTGCAAGTTAATGACATGTAAAATAGCACATGTTTTTTGCTGCCAACCTGTCCTTCCTACCCTAAACTACACCTAATTCCATCATCATTTTTAATACTGGATTTCACCTCTTTCAGGACTGCACTTTACAAACACTGTTTAAATAGTGACACATATTACTTTACTGTGAGGTAGGTGACAGAAGACAGAATCTACTCCAGATCACAGGACTTTTTTCCAAATAATTTCTTGTGAAATTTTCCTGACCTAAATGTCATGAAGCCAGTGTTTCCATATATTTCAAAGAATCTTAACTCAGTCCCCTAATGGTAACCCTGGATGACTATAAATATTCCATCACATATTCTTTGCTAGTTCTTTAGACATGGTTCCCCATATAGGACCAAGAGCTATCTGTGCCTTAACTGTAAGTGTGGAGATACTCTTTCTTCATAAACTTCTAGAATCATATAGTCTAGTAGGCAGCTGTGTGACTTTATCTGAAAGTACTCATTTTTAAGGGTGACACACTGGTAGACCCAGATCAGAGGGAATTGTAGAATAATTTGTGTTGGAAAAAACCTCTGAAATCAAGTCCAACTGTTAACCTAACACTGCCAAGTCTTGCTTAATCTTTATTTTCCTTTCAGTTGCTCTTACATCTGGGCTATGAAAGCAAGAAAGAAAGGTTAAAAAAAAAAAAAAAAAAAGTAGTCTCCCGAGAAAAATCTTTTAAAGCAATAAAAACCTCACCATAACCTTACCACTAATAGCAATACCAAGATACAAAGATTGCAGTTAAGGCGTCCCCAAATTGTCATCTGAAGAACTGATTTCTTCTCTTGTGCATATTTGCAGAGATGAACAAGAGATATGCTTGTAAGAAACTACTTCTTTCTATGCAGTGAGATCTTACAATTTTTTTTTTTTTTTTTTAGCCTGAGGGCTAATCGAGGACAAAATGCCTAAATTCACAATGTTGTACATGCATGAATACAATAACTTCCCCATTCTAATTAGCCGGGCCACTGATTGAGGTGACTTGCAAATAGAGACCTAGCATGCTTTTTTTTTTTTTTTTTTTTTTTTTTTTTTTTTTTTTTTTTTATTTAACAAGAAATGAAAATACCTAGAAGGTGACTCACTCCCTTTAGATATCACTGAAGAAGAGCTGCCTTGCTCCTATCATGCTAATGCTGATGAAGGTAACTGTGCCCTTCGGATGGGGATCTGCATTTATACAGAACCCGGACCAATATTTTGAAGTAGAGAAAACAAAAACATTGCCCTCAAGCCGATGACTTTCCCCTGGTTAGCAATGCTGCACATGGCAGCAGAATTGGGCTGGGTGGAGCGTGGAGCAGCTGACTTGTGCAGCCCTGGCAGGTGAAGGGGGTTGTCGGGGAGGCAGCGGGAGAGCACAGCTGGCGAGGGACCAGAGGGCAGGAGAGCCATTCACTGCTTAGTTCCAACGTGTTCAGGCAGCATCAGATAAGGAAGCAATTGGTATGTTCACACCTGCTTACATTCAAACTGTCTGCTAACTGCTGACACAAACCTTCTATCTTCTTACTGAGACATCGAGATAAATTCAGAGGAAATGGAGCTGTACAGAAAAAAAAAAGGCTACTCTGCTAAATTGAGTGATTGCTCCAGGCTCTGACCAACATACTGAGGTCAACATAAGCAGGAAAGACAAAAGAGAGTCCCTCAGGGATTTTTCAGAAGCTAAAATAGAAAATTTGCTCAGCTGTTTATCACCTGAGTTTGACCTCCCAAGCAATATCTTTTTTTCACAATAAGAAGGCAATGAAGGATTTGGCAATGAATGAAAGGGAATTAATCTTCCCGACATTTTGTTAGTGGCATTCTGAGGCTCTGTTTGACTTGCATTTCCTTTGGAGTTAGATCCTTAGGCTCGTTAGGCCTCTTTCTGTTGTTGTTGTTGCTTGTTTTGTTTTGCTTTGTTTGAATGAGGTGAGTTTTATGTTGTTTTGTTTTGTATTGCGCTACACCCATGAGCAGCAGTGTCAGATACTGTGTATGTTTGTAGGGTATGACTGGGGCCAGGCTTTACCTGTGATTTTTTTTTCACAATTTCTTTCAAAAAGGCACATCAAAAGCTTTTTGTTTCCTCATACCTTTTTTATTTTTTTTCTTTCCTATAGTGAATCTGTTGTCATTGAAAGGACTGATCTTATAAGATGTCTCGAATCCTCCTCTCCCATAGATACTGTCACAGAAGCAGGTGCTTGGCATCTCTCAGGATCAAACCCTAAAATGCTAGTTGCCATGGTGATTGAATGTGAAAGAACAATGAAGAGCTGTTTACCGCGGAAACTTATCAGCAAGGCTCGACAAAGCACCACAAAACTGTAATTAGGGTTGCGTTGAAACAGCTTTATTTCTGCAACTAAAACTAGGCAACAGTCTTTGCCTTTGATTTCTTCCCGATATTATCCCTTGCACATCCCTTGCGTCCCTTGTGTAAGATCCCACCCAAACTCTAAGTAGATTATAGCAGAGTAGGCAAAAATTAGCATTTTGAAAAATCCATTAAAAACAAGACTGCAAAACTGCATGCAAATGACTGTATGAAAAATGATGCTTTGAGAAGCAAAGTGCTTTGAAGTATCCTACACACCCAGAGGTTGCTACACTCCACAGCAATCTGCAGAAGATCATGATAGTTTAGCATACACATTTGGATGTAAGGATTCTTTTCTATTTGATTGAAAGGGCAATACCCCAAACAAAACAGAGTCCTTTTTCATGTTAAATTTTGCTTGGTTTTTTGCTTCTTAGGATTCTAGTTTCCTACGCTGTTAGTAATACTGCTGTCATAGCTGACAAGTTAAAACAGAGATTGTTAATAGTAGTAATCAATGTTAGCTTGGCAGCTCTGTGTCCTGAATGAATTCGGAGGTGCACTGTGAAAAGCATTTCACAAATGCCTGTGAAGGGAAGGTCTTTACAGAGAAGAGCTTTCGCTTTAATTAAGCAAAGCAGATGGTGCTGGAAGGGAAACAAAGGCACACAGAGGTGAAGCATCTTGCTCACAGCTGATCAGCGACAGGTCTCAAATTGTTATTCCCAAATTGTTAGGATCCTGAACGAATGTCAGTCATCAGCAAAAATCACGGTGCACCTTTAGTATTCAATTTAAACACAGTGTGTCTGCAGGGCAGAGGTGATGATGTGGATCACCACCAGCCCACAGGCAGCAGTTTGGGAGTCTCTGTGTTAGATGTACATCAATACTCCTGTTTCTGCACGCAGGAATTGCACACTGAGGAAAGTTCCGCTCTTCTGTCACGGCGTTCAGGAGGGTATTGGCAGATTTCTGTAACTCCGCAAGAGATACTGGGAAGCCTCATGTAGTTGTCTCATTTATGTGCTGGAATATACAATGAGAAAAGTAATGGTAAAAAAAAAAATATTATTTAAATAAAATCCTGTATTAAGGGTGCCATAGATAGTGATCTGCAGCATTCATCCTCCCTGCTCTCCACAAGGTGTTTTTGTGATGCTTCCATTGTTTCTGCAGGTTGTGTTGCTTCAAACTTTCGTGCTGGTGGTTCACCATGTGAGTCCCAGAAATGGGGCATCTGTTTCTCTTAGTGCAGTGTTTGAATCAGTTAAATCCAAAACACTGACACTTCTATTTTTAGTGTGCAGCAGCAATAGATACCTAATATGTTCACCTGAGAATAATTCTGCTGAATATATAAAATCATCTCTTGTGTATCATCTAAATCCTTATTTTACATATGTAGAAGAAATGGATCATCTGTGCTTCCAGGCAGCACCCTTTAGCAGTAGATAGGGAATGATTTTCTAAGAAGGAAAAAATACTTTCTTTGAGGATTTAAATCTCTGAACTGATTTCTCTTCCACTTCAATGTAAACCCATTTCCTTTGCTTCGGTGTGTTGCAGCTGGATGACAGAGAGGAAGGTCAAATTCTTTGAAGTGATATAACCTGAGTTACAAACCAGGTCTGGAAGAGATAGTGGGTGGAAAGAACACAAGCCAGGGCTGATCTCTATACAAGCTACAGCTGCTGTCAGTATTTGTACCGCTGGTCTCTGATAATTAGCTGCTACATGAAGTAAAATGTCTGGTGTGCCCCAGGTAACTGCTGTTGTTGTGAGAAACTAGGAAAGATAAGGATATCTGTTTCCTGCAATCGTTTCTAATGTTCCCTCGTTCCCATCACTCACCTTTGGTAATCAGGAGGAAATCTCCGGGCATTCATTCCTCACCCTTGGCCCGGGGTGCCTCGCCCCGAGGGGCAGGGCATGGGGGGAGGCAGTGCCTGCTTATTTCCTGGCACGTGTAGAGACTTTGGAGAGAGTGGGAGGGGGAGGGAAAAATACCTCCTGGAGCAGAAACAGTTGCCAAGACATCATGAGTAGGAAATGAGAGACAGGAGTTAAAAGCTGGATCATAGAGCTGCAAATTATTGTTCTCTGTAATGTGTTCTCTCCTCAAAAAAGCTACAAAAATGTTTGTCATTGATTACCTTTTTTGATTTGAAATATGGGACTCCACGCTTAAGTGTCCAAGCTTTCCTGGCAGTGAAAGCAGAGGCAAAGGGCTTCCCCTGAGATCCAAAATACTTGGGGTTTGGGGCATGCTACAGTTTCACTGCTTCATACACACGTCTTGCCTGGTTCAAACATCTCTTCACTCCAGGTGAAGTCCTGCTCCACTGGCCCATGTAAGACTTGAAGGACACAGAGATCCTTGTGTTAGCCCACTCATAATGAATTACACCCATAAATGAAGATGATTTCTTATGTCATTTAGCTACACAACATCTGAAATTAATTTTGTGGGAGCAAGGAAGTTGTTCCCATTGGGCTTCAGGGGCTGCAGCCCAGTGACTCTTAGCTATCAGAGGCAAACCAAGACAGCATCAAAGCTAAAAGAGTTTGGTGAGATGAAAAAATGTTTTGCTTAAGAACAAGAGCAAACACTCAGTTTGGTGGGAGACATTTCACACTGTTGTAGCTGGTTTAAGTTAGGCTTCTGTTGGAGAAGGAAATGTTTAAGCCCACTGCAATCAGTGGGGGCCAGTGAACACCTCAGGTAGTTCTCCACTAATTTTCAGATTAGGATATTTCTTGTCCTCTACAAGTAATGAAGTGATATCTTAAGTCAGAGGCCTAAATTTGAAGGGTGAGATGGGGACCATCTTGTAGAAGAGGCAAAGTTCTCATGAACGGACTGTGTCAGCTGCAGTAACTAAAATATACGAGTCAGTGAGCTTATCAATTTAACACAATAGGTGAAGCATAAAGCCTTGTTATAAATCCTTCTCCAATATACACACACATACTAAACCTTTCCACAATGTACTTTTTTTTTCCTTAAAAACTTCGTTTTCCTCCTAAGGTCAGGAGTTTCATGAAAATCCATCCGTTTGAAAACTCATTAGGTTCCATTAAACTGAATGGGCAGCTGAGCCAGGTTGTACCTCGGAACCTCTGAACTCTGTCCCTGAAAACAGGATGTAGGGATGGGTGGGTCAGTGGTGACAGAAGTAAAGTACTTCACCGACCTACTAGGAATTTGGGATTTTACTCACATGACCATTTCTTTACAACCAGCCTCCATATGTACACTCATGATGAAGGAAAAAAAGCATTGCTGAAAACAGAAAAATAACACACAAAAAAGTTTAAAGTTATGTGTTGCACTATGTTGAGTGTCAGCCTGTAAAATGGAAGCTATTACTTCTCGGGGAAAACAATCCAAAATACAAATATTCCATGATATATAGAAGTCTGTGAAAGCAAGGGCAATACTGATGGACTAAGGCTGGTAGTAGACAGGAAATTAAACATAAGTTTACAGTGCATCCTAAAAAGACATCTGGGGCTCCATTCAAAAACACGTTATTGCCTCACCAAAAAAATGGTCAAGATTTGGTAGGGCTTTTGCTCAAATACTGGTTTTAGTTATTGACACATAGTTAACAGATAAAAACAGGAAAACATCACAGAAATGATTGTGACAGAGGAGAAACTCTCAGGAAAAAAAAAAGGGAAAAAAAAGAAACACAATATATAGTTTCTTCTGCTGCACGTTAACTGTGAAAGTCCCACTGAATATCAGCTGCGAGACCTCTGGTCAGCCTGGGTACAGTATTAACCCCGGTGAAGGGAAGTGGAGACAGAAACTCCATTCATATTTGTCAGTAATACAATGTAGGGTGGAGTAAAACAATGAAAGAGAATGGAGCAGCACAAGGAGATAGTGTCAAAGGACAAACTCAGAGATCTGAGTTATTTCCCAGATTTGCATAGACTTTCTATATAATGTTGACCAGAATCACCAAATTTGTTTTTCTCAAATTCCTTCCTCTCTAAATAACTACGTTGTCTTTTATTTTGCCTTCTAACATTAGAAATATGATCAGTCTCTATCCATGCTGCTTCCTATAACGGGACATGGTCTATGTTACTGCTATGACTCCTACTGCTACTTAATCACTTTCCTTAAGAGAAGGGGTAATGTGGAAGAGAGGAAATAAATGTGTTCTTGCAGGCCCCAGGGGTGCTGGAGGACCTGTTGCTACCTTTGTTTAAAACTGGGTTCAATGAAATACTGCAAAATTTGCTGTTAAATGCCCTCTGGCAGTAGGAAATAGGAGACAAGACATGTGCTGACATTTCCATCCTAGGGATGTTATGTATAACTGTGTATTTCACCCTTTCCAAACACACAAATACACCCACAGTAATCTCGATTATAGAGTGCCAGCAATCAATCTCTGAAGATGTTTTTTAAAACCTTTAGAAAGTATTATTTCTCAACAGGACAGAAGTAACTGCCATTATATTTTTCAGTATTTTTGTTCACTATCAAAAGAAATCCATAAATGATATCTCAGATTGCCATATTTTTCTAGTTTTCACTTACTATCAAATCATATTTAAGTGGAAGGCTGCTAGGTAGAAAAGCTAGTTGTAATTAATACACTATCAAGGAAAATTAATCAAAGCTCTTCTTCAGACTCCTGGATAAATTCTGCAAATTTCCCTGTCAGTGGTCCCAGCCACAGTTTAGCTCAAAATCAAACATAAAGTTAGAATCAAACTTCTGAGTTTCCTCATTTGTTTTCTTTCCCCTTCTTTCACTTCTGTCAGGATAAGAAGACAGAGCAAAGCTCAGAACTCTTTTTCTTCCAGAGGATGCTGTTTTAACATGTGCTGTGACCTCTGGGGAAAGAAAAAACTACATGTATGCATACAAAGAAAAAACAAAAATACATCCCTCAGCTGCCCCCCAGATCCTTACTAAAGCACTAATTCCAGCTTGAATCTGGCCCACATTATTTTCCTGAGCATTCAAACTTTGACAATAAAGCCATTTATAGAGTAAGCAGATCTATTGTTTCACTAAGCACTGTAGGCTGTATGGTCTGTACACTTTGAGTGAGCCTAGAAACAACAGTGGAAGAAAATACTAGATTATTAGGTTATGTTTCACAATTTTATGTCAACAAATAGCTTCTACTTTTCTAGCTATGCTACCTGTCTTTCCCTGTCAGCTGTCAATGGCTTGCTTCTTTTTAATGAATGCTGTGGCCTCCAAAGTTCCCCCAGGCACACATACATCAAGAAAAATGCTGAGATTTGTCAATTCCCCTAACATCCATTTAGGATTATTGTCAACATTTATAAATCTATAAGCAAAACATTCCCTTGAGACTAATTCTTTTTGACGGTTAGTTGAGGTAGGTCACCCAGAAGGGAAAATCTTGGTGTATGGCAAGGATGTGCTGCCTTTAATGCCTTCTTCTTATCAGTGATCTTTGAGTCATTTGACTGCTTCTAGAGTAGGATTTATCATTTCTGTATGTGTCAAACCCCTTGATTTTTTAATGGTGTTTGTGCATTTATATAGATTTGGTTAGTACTTGGCATGGGAATGAAGAATGGAAAGGCATAGAAAAACCGCTGTCCTTAAGAGTAACATATGAGACTTTTATTTTATTTATTATTTTTTGCTAAGGCTTCTGCATAAATGCTTAGCTTGCTCAGATAGAAAAAGAAATATCAAGTACCTCAGAAATTTTTTTAGTTTAAGTTCACTCAGAAATTTGTCAGTTCTTTTAAGAAAAGGAAAGTACTACTCTTATGCAGGGCTAAGGAAGGCAAGCACACATGGAGGAAACTGATACTGCCAGGCCATCAGTTAAGGGGGGCTGTATTTGTATCCTGCATCTGATATTAGAAATTAGGTGTAAAGTATCCCTAAGGTACATCAGAATTATTCTCAGAGAACTCTATCTCAACTTTTTTAATTGCTCAGACATATACTAATTTACTAGGTTACTAGGAAAGTCTCATGGCATTTTGGTCAATGAAACAACTTGCTTATTAACAAATATTCTTAGAAAGTCCATTTAAGATCTGTACATAGATCTATAGGTAGAATCAACACTAGGAAGTTAATTCAAATGCTTTCCAACCTCCATGAACACCCTGGTCAATGCAAAGTATCTGGGAAGAGATTGAAAGAAAGTGAGAATTCGCAGTGTGTAAAGGAGTCCAGGGCAGTAGAAAGCTTCAGAATATAAATGGGTTTGTAATGGTTCAGGTCAAAAGTTCATTCAGTTCAGTAGTCTACCTGCTACAGGAGGAAAAATATGAAGTCCAGGCAGGGCAGAACAATTTCTCATTTGCATATGTTCCAGGCCTCCACAACCTAAAGTTGACAGACTACCTGAGCTGGATGTAGGGGTGTTATAGCTCATTCCTCACAAGAGGAGCTCTGTTGCTCAGTTTTGAGCCCCTGTAAACTGTTAACTCCAGTGTCCTGTATTTAATTTCACTTTAAGCAGAATTGTGTGAATTGTCACTTTGTGAACTTACCATCTACTTGCTACCTACTTCCTGGGGAATCTCAATGAGCTTGATATATTTGTTTTAAGGAAACTTAAGACCAGCAAAAGGAGAATGGTGTATCAGCTCATAGACTGCAAAGACCATGAGGAATTAAACAAACAAATTGCCACAAAAGAAAAAAAAAAAAGAATAAAAGCACTTGAAGCTTTTATCTGCATCTGAATGCTTGTTATTAGGAAAAGCAAATGCCAGACCTGCTAAAATTAAAATGGTTTTCAAAGTTTGATGAGTTGGAAAGGGAAAACAAAAAGATTCTGACACTCAATGAAATAAATGGGGGCTGTATCTGCTTCTTCTCCTGTTAGGATAGGCGCACTTTTGAATCCTGGTTCAGAAGTGGTTGTCCCATGTGCCTGTCATTTTCCTGCCCATCCAGGTTTGTCTTTAAGAATTTAGATTGTTGCTCAGGCTTTCAGAAAATGAATGAATGCCAGAAAAGGGAAGAGTCATGTGCAATCAGCAAAGCTTGCTTAAGAGTACAACATTTCCTTACAGACAGAACTGAGCTCAGTATGTGATTTTTCACACATAAAATATGCAATTTGAATTCAGAAGTTCTTACCAATGGTTGTAAGTGAACTTAATAACAACTGGGAGAAATGCCTGGTTACTAGAGATAAGGAAGCTACCAAACCCAGCGTTGTAAGAGGAATTTAATGAGACCTCAGATTTGATTGCGAGGCAACAGGATTTGAGTAATAGTAGACCTTCTCTGCCTCATCCAATTTGTGCCAAAGGCAAACAACTAACAGTGACATGAATGGCCAACACCTCAGTGAGGAAAGCTGGGCTACAGTGGAGGAAATTGCAATATTTGGTTATGGCACTAGCAGAATTTAGTCTTTGTCATGGAGTTTAGTGCCATCTCTATAGGGAAGTTCTCAGGAGTACCCACGTAAAGTGCTCAGGCAGCACATTTATGCCTCTGTATCAGAGAGAAGGGGGAATTGGAGCAGAAAGCGGGGGAAAGAGACTTCAGAGCATGGAGGAAAGGAGAAGCCTTAGAGTTCAGAGAAGGAAAGCAAAGAGAAAGGCATGAAGAAAAATGACCCATGAAAGGTTAGAGCTCACAAAGACAGGGATCGTGTGTATGGCAATCAGGGGAGCAGAAAGTCCTCCTAGGTTGACTAAGCAGAGCCAGTTTAAAGGCATTCAGTCATACTAGTGATTATTAGTCCTTTGAAACCTGTTAATCCTATTATGAGGCTGTGGAGTAATTTTAGAATTTAAACAGGCAAGCAACTATATTTAAACTTTGTTGCCATGTATTTTCTTTTGCCTTTTTTATTTCATTTCCATATTTATTTATTTTCAGTTTCATTTTCTTTTTTTCTCCTTTGCAACTTTTCTTCTCTGTCTCCTTGTTTCCTTACCTCTCCTGTTTCTTCCTACATTTTATTCAACTGAAGATGAAAGGGGAAAGGCTGTGTGACCTTTACTACCAGCATTCCTCACATTAGGAGGATGGGGAGGCAAAATAAAGCTCCTGGAATCTTTCAAGCAAAGCAGAGTATTATTGCATACATAGTAAAATAGTTTACAAAAGGAATTTAGAAAGAATACAGTAAACATATAAGCAGCAAAGCTTGGCCTCGGCCCACAAGTTCTGCCAGGCAGTTGAATACTCATCAGGCAAAAAGGCAACATAGCCAAACATCTGTGTGCTCCTCGGAGAACCTGTAGAAACACATGGTCTTAGAAGAAAAAGGGACCTTTCTCTTCTTTAGGCTTACAGACATTCTGCATGACAGTCCAATTTTTACTCTTTTCTTAAGGAGATCTCTGTACCTGGAGAACCATGGGGGTATGTGTTTCATGGACTCTGTTTTAGGTAGTTAACATTCACATGTTATGTTGAATTTGTAATTACTCACCAAACTGTAGTGAGGGACACTTTGTCAGCCTGGACATGTCCCATTCTCTAACTCCCCTGGCTGTTGCCACACATTTGCCACCAGTGCAGAACGATCCTTCCCTGGGCAACAGCCACTGTATTTCATTCATGTTTGCTTCCAGTTCAGAGGCCAAAGTCATAAGACACATAGGAAATTGTTCTGGATCAATTTCAGTCCATGTGTATATAAACAGTCAGCAGCTTGCACACCACTTTATAAATCATAGCTGGTGCAGGAAAGATATTCACAACAAAGAATGGGGAGTGCTGTGAAATTCAGGAGTGCTATGCACTGTGGTCTGCTGGCATGAGGGACAGCTTGCCAAGTTACATAAGATCTCCAGGATCTAAGGGGATGGTTGAGTCAAGGTGTTGCCAGTCAGTTAGAAGTGTAAGGCAAAGCCGTGAGAGGCTCAGGAACACTTCCCTCCCAATCTGAAAAAAAATTACACAGCCACAGGGTTGTAAAACCAGCAAAGCAGCATTTGTGGAATTCACAAAGGGCAAAGTGCTATTCTCCATAGCATGCATATTTATTTTGATGTGGTTGTCTGTGGGCAGCAGGGTATGAAATCAACTACATGACTGACATTTACATTATGGCAACTTCACTGTGGTCTGGCAAGGGGCAGGGACCTGAGGGCAGGTACAGTGAACCTTGCTCTCCTCAATGTTCCTTCTTACTGCTAGGTGTAAATGACATCAAAAGCCAAGCAGATACTCTTTCTGCAGCTACTGGAGAATTGTGTCCCCATCAACTTAATTTTTTTTTTTTTTGTAATGAAGAAAGGATACATCTTTCTGGTGGGCTGATTAGGGTAAGAACCCTTTGTTTCTCAGGGCCTTGTGTTTGAGGGAAGAATCCAATATGAAACTTGTATGACACTTTCGCCATGCTAATGAATATATGAATATATATAATGAATGCCTATAAAGCACATGTACGGGTGAGGGTCTCTGTTAGGTAAGTTCATACCTGATGTTCATCAATGTCTATAGTGCTGAAAATGCAGACAGTGGATATGTGTCAGTCAAGCAGTTCTACTTGCATTCCCAAGACTTCATTAGCCACAAGAGCCATTTGCTTGCTATTAATTCATTAGTCATTTTCTAATGTAAAAGACTGTTTCAGAGGAAAAAAATAATTCTTTCTACACAACTTGTTCTTATGTGTTCTACATTTTAAGAGGACAGAATTCAGATTTCATTTATTTACACACATAAAAATCCTATTTTCTATGTCCATGAGTTCTGAAGTTTACCATAGCAATAGGCTATCTCAGCTCTTCTGCATGTGTTAATACCTTCCACATGAGAAAGAAGGCACATTTCTGACAGTGGTTAGCTATTGGAACAGACTCCTAGTGGATTCTGTGTTTCCTGGGCTTATCAGATAAAGGCTATAAACCCTGCCAAAAGTCTTGCTATATTCAGATGCAAGTTATTGGTCTCTACAGTATTAAGTAGAAAATATTATTTGAGAAGATACATGGAATGGCTCAGGTTGGAAGGGAACATAATGGATCATCTTGTTCCAACCCCCACATTGTGGGCAGGGACACCTTCCACTAGACCAGGTGGCTCAGAGCCCCTTCCAGTCTGGGCTTGACTTCCAGGGGTGGGACCTCCAGGACTCCTCTGAGAACCCTGTTCCAGTGCCTAACCACCCTTGTGATAAAGAATTTCCTCCTAATACCTAACGTAAATCTACCCTCTTTCAACTGCCTCTTACATTGTTAAAAATAGATGAATGTATGAAATCAGTTCCTGTTTCTCCTTTATAGACTAAATTCTACACATGATTTCTAGATAGGATGTGTGGCAACACAATTTGTTAGGTGTTTTCTGAAGGGATATTTTGTTTTTGCAAGAAATGTGTTGTAAAATAGTACAAATTTCAGCAAACATGAAAAGGGAAAAATAGAAGAAGCTTGGAATTTGATTAAAATTAATAAATTCACTGATAATCAGTAGAAAATGGGCACTAAATATAGTTATAAAAATGAGTGATCCTTTGTTATTTAACTAAAGAATGGTTTAACATTTTATCACAGCAAATTTTTCATAAATATTTCACTATTGTATGCTAGTGTTTATATATTTACGGAAAGAGAAGAGCTCTAACACAAGAAATTGGGATTGTACTTAAAGTACTCACACAGGACACTGGGGATCTAATTTTAAATATCCACTCCAATTCAGATGGTTAAAAAACCTTTGAAAGCTAAATATTTGAAAGTTCTTGATTTTCTTATATTTCAAAACCATGAAAGAAATTATAAGCATAACAAAAAAAATATTTCTGTCCCTTGTCTGTCAGAAAAATTTCATAACAAAATAAAAATATTTAATTTCACAAGTATATGGAATTTTGTTTTATTGATTTAGGCATTGTGTAGCTACTATTTTTCTTTGTTGTAGAAGTATCTACTTAAAAAAAAATCTGTTTTACTCTACTTGCTATATTTTATTGCCAAAGTAATGATCAAACTAAATGATTGAGCTCAGCCCAGCATCTCTTCTCTGACAGTAGCCAATGCTTCAGACAAAGGTACAAGAAAATCAATTGTGCCAATTATGCCACAATCATCCCAAAGTGAAATATTTTTTTTCCCCTAATTCTTACTAGTTAATAGAAAGCAGTAGCTTGCTCTTTTATGTCCCTTATATATATATTATGTATCTTGTCTGATGCATCTGTGAGGTTCCTAGTCACCAGTCAGAACTTTAAACTCCTCAAAAATCCTGTTATGTAGCCATTGTTGACATGGGGCAATGAGTTCCACAGATGACTTACATATGCTGAAACCAAAATATTTCCTTTTTATTAAAAAAAAAAAAAAAAAGTAGCCTTTCAATTTAAGTGCACTCCCTTTTTGTTTTTAAGATGCAGTGAGAACATCAAGAAAATACACTGCTGGCACGGGCAATAGTGGTCAATCTGGATTTCATTTAGACCTTTGTTCTTGATTTAGGAGGCTTTAGCCATTACTGGACCAGAAACTCAGGTTCTCACTAACTTTTTGGGTGTTTTGTACACTACAATCACTCCACTTCTGTTGAATTATACAAATTTAAGGTCCAGACAGCAATGTCCTTTGGTACTGATGGTTAAAGCAAGAAGATGATGCAAAGAAGCATGTTGTAAACCTTAGAGGTGAGAGAATGTATTAAACTTAGGTTCCCTGTTCTCTGAGAGCATCACTAGGCCACATTGTGAAAACTGGAGGAAGACCTAATTACGAATATATTAATATTTGTAACTCTTATTTATCCCTTAAATTTTGAACAATAATAAAGCCACATTTTTATTGTATTTCAAGCAACACTTATAATTTCCATCATTACATGGAAATATTATCATACATCTACTATACAGAGATAGTAATAAAATATATTTTCAAGGAGTGATTCTCATGGAGCAGGAGACCATGGATAAAGAATGCACTTTGAATACACGGTATGATCAATGGCATAATAATTGATACCTGTTTTCTTGTGTGTTGTTCCATGTATATCCTTTATAGGCTCCCAAGTGTCTTTATAGTCTCAGAAGAGCTGAGAAGCAATTTGAGAGTCTCAGGTGTGTAGAAGGTACTTTCTAGGCACAGACAGGAAGGAGATTTTCATTCTTATGGGTCTCTCAGGGGGAACACTGTGTAACATTTTGAAAGGCCACACATTTCCTCTCTTCACATGGTTTTGTTTCGTGGGGTTTTCTCGGGGGTGAAAAAAGAGGAAATGTCTAAACAGTTAAGCTGACTAGATACAAAGAGACAGATTTGTAGGCTTTGGATCCCATTTTAGGTACCTAAACAGGCAGCCAGATTCTTAAAAATCTTGCCTCCATCAAGTCCTTCTAAGACCAGTTTGCTGGGAACAAACTTGGCAGCTGCTGCATGCCAAGCCCTTTCTAGAACCTGCTCTGTGTGCCCCACCAGTTTCAGTTCTCCTCCTACATGGTCAATTAATGAGCTCATTGTCCCTGGTATTTGTGGGACCTTTGGCATGTCACTGAGGGAAAAAAGAAACATTTCCTGAGAGGAGTTACAGTAATCCCTGACATCAGCTTAGGAATAGCTATACTACTTGACCCAACTTTGAATGTACTGTTTACACCACTAAAAAGCGTTGTTGAGGTCTGGAACTCTTAGACAACCTTCTGCTGGTTCCCAGCCTCCAAATCCAAATGAGTGTCCTCTGTTGCATTCGGGGTTACTGGTCTTGTATGAAATTGATATGAAATTGGTGCAAATAAAACTGGCACCCTCTTCATAAAGGAGCCATATAGAGCAGACTTTTGTGCCTTCCTCTGAGGAAAGCAGAGCTCTTCCGAGCTCTGCACTTAAGCTTCATAAAGGAGGGGCCTAGCCACCACCAGTGGATTCCTGTTACAATAGGATTAGACAAAAAGCTACTACAAAAGATTCAGAATATAATGATACTCCTGATGCTTTCACTTTTGATGCCTTAAAAGCTGTCTTTGCATTATATGTGACTGGCTCCATTGCAGACTCTGGGGCATTAGGGTAAGTGAACATGCAAGGAAAAGGAAAATCAATCTCCAACCACAGATAATGGAACTACTGGTGCAGATGGTCACTAAACACCAGTGGTTTATAGGCTTCACTCTAGGGCTTGAGTTGCTCAGATGATTCCCAGTGGAAAAGAAGGAGAAAACTTATGAAAAAATGTTGAATATCCTTCTCCTTTTTGGGATTGTATGTATTTCATTGCATTGACTTTTTAACATTTGATTGTGGCCCGCTCTGTATCCACAGCTTGATGCAAAATTGGGAGGGGCCCTGTTTTGTTTGTTTTAATTCCACATTCAGTCACTGCCTCTTTTAGGTCTCAGATACCACACTTCATGCTGGAAAGTGTCAAATACGCAGCCAATGTCCATGATGATGGATTGCAATGTTGTGTGAGTTACACAGGAGAGCGCCATTGTGTGCAGTTTTCATGTAATTAGCAAGGAAACAGATCTTGTTGGGCACATACAGCCTTTGGAAACAGAATTTTTATCCTTTTTACCACAGCAACAATAAATGCTGATGTTTTTATGTATAGGAAAAAGATCACTACTTAATGAGCACCACTCTGTGTGGTTTAAACAAGGGAAATATATATTTAGGAAAAACAGGCAAATTTTAAAACGTGTTTCCGCTTCTCCAGTTAGCCAGTCTGATAATTTGAGTTCTTAAGAATAAAATTCAATATCCAAATTCCTTTGGGCTTCTAGTGACTTTTTCTTTACTCAGACGTGTTTATGTATTAAAGAATCTAAGGTTTTCTTCCTGATTTTTAGAATGGCATTTTCAAAACCACTCAGTTATTTCACTAATAGCAGAGTTGTCTCTTCTGTGGTGATCTTTGAAAAACCCAGCTCCTGGGGTTTTTTTCGTTGAGGGAAAAGGGGGAAGAAGGATAAGAAAATGAGTAGGATTTAAAGAAAGAATAGGAAGATATATTCAGAGGACATATTTCTGCAGATATTTTAGATTTTAAACTTCTCTTAAATTTTGAAAAGTTAACATTCTTTTTACACTTCTTGCAACCATCACTACATGTATTTTTACATACAGTGGACATGGAAGTAACTCATGGATAATAGAGGAATAGCTGAATTAAATGTAGTATAAGTTAATTTTTCTAGTTAAAATAAATGAAACTCTCTATATTTTATCATATTACATGATGCATTAATGAGGACCGGAACAATAGTTACAGAGCTATGCTAACTTGTATTTTCAACTTCATGTGTTATTTATGTGGAATAAGAACTATTTGCTAAATTATTTTACTGCTTGCTATGTAATTTTATTTTAGTTTAATATTTAGGCTTCTTTAATTTTTACAGACTTTTAGAATTAAATTATGGTGTTTTGAATGCATATATTCTGCACAGTTTCATTTTCTTTAATGGTTCTTAAAATTAAAATATGCAAGAAGGAATTTATATAGACTTTTTTCATTACTTTTATTTGGAATTTTTTGATGCACAACTCTTTTCAGGCTCTGGTTAATTCAGCCTGTCACTTTTGGAAGGCTTGTCTGGTTTTTTTATCTTCTGACTTTAGGGTTTTTTGGGCATCATTTTACACACATCAATACAAACCTGTGTTCAATACAGCTGTAGGGAAGAAATCTCGTAAGATTTCAGTAGGTTTTCCTACAGAGGGGATGGAAAAAAAGAGAGTGCTTCAGGGAGCAATTCAAAAGTGTGGCTCTCTTCTCTTTCTCTCCTCCTCCTCTGTCCTCAAAGTATTACTGCAAAATCAAGAAAGCCTAAAAAAATCAATAGTAGTGGTCAAAAGCCTAAAAAAGTATTTCTCACCAAAAGTAATAAAAAAACATAGATAATTTAAATAGACACAAATCAGGGGGACCATGGTGAAATTATATGTTCTGAAAATCAAAATGATATGAAAACAAAAGTCCAGGGAAGACGAATAGGAACTTCTGTTTCCTGAAGTAAGAACAAGGATGTATAAAGGATGGGAAATACAAAACAGAAACACCAAAATGTTTTTCCATGCAGCTTTGTGATTAAACAGTGGAACTTAGAAAGCAGATGAGACCAAGTTCTTGGCCAGATTAAAAAAAGGATATGCATTTATATGACTGCCAGGACCTCAATTAAGAAAAATAAATAGTTCCAAAGGCTTTTTTAAGCATTCTTAAACCTGTTAGAAGATAGAATGAGGTGCTGCAGGGGCTGTTTTATTCCATGTGTGCTAACTACAGACTTTTGCTAAGCCTTACGTAGCAACAGTTTTAGTCCTGATGGAAGGGTGAAGTGCCATAACCAAGGCTTGCACTGTGTCTGTGCTCCATTTCTAAATAAATACATAAAATTTCATGTACTTGTATTTGCTGAGATGTGAGCATTGGTCCCAGCATAACATGATCCTCTTTGTACAGTGGATTCCTCCTGTTTCTCCTGTTGCAGGGTTTCTCACATGCTGCTACTTCACTTTAGAAGTTTGAGGAAGGAAAGGAAACATCTGGAGCAAAGGCAGAGGGTAAAGAGGTTAACGACTGATGGAAAATAGTGTACTTACCTCCAGTTCAGTAGCCACAAGAACTCCTCTAGTTCTGCATTCCTTTCCACAGGAAAAACTCACATGTGTTCACAAAACTATCAGTGTTTGGTGTCAAAATGCCAAACCTCCTTCACTTTCTTGTAACAATCTGAATGTTAAATTTTTTTGTGTATGTAGGACTCAGCTAAGTGACTTCAAGGATGATGCACTGCTTAGTAAGTGGCAAAGGAATTCTGTTCTCTGTTTGAAGTGGGAGCTCAGCAGTCCCAGGGGTGCAAAGGCGATAAACTGGCAGAAACACTTTTTAACTGCATCCCCCAAAATTGGCAATCAGCCCTCTAAGTGGTCGAGTTTATAATATTATTTAATTAAAAAATACCAACTATAATATCAATTGATAATAGTGCTCATTGGGAGGACCTCTGTAATAGGTCTCTACTGGTACAGATCTGATTTTGGTAGTGAGAATAAAGCCCCCTAGTGCTAAATGATTTTAGAACTATAAACTCTTCTTTTTAGGGAAACTGTGAAATCACTTTGGCTTCAAGGCGCTCTTTTCTCTGCTTAAATGAAGTTTTATACTGTCCCATGTTCTTTAGATTCTTTGGAAGAGGTGAAAATGATAACATACTGTAATTATAAATGGAGATGCCTTTTAGACAAACTACAGTACATTATAGACTCACTTGCTCAGTTTTGATTCCAAAATGACCCTTCTTTTAAGCACATTTACTTTGTCAGCCCTGTGTTTTGCTAAGGTGGTCAGGCTGCTCTGGATTTATATTCCCCTCTGAAATCAATAAAATAGTAATGAAGCAACAGTGGACACAGTCGGGGCCTTGAAACAGAGATTCAGACCCCATGCTGGGTTAATGTACTAAGAGATTTTGCAGCAGCCAGATTTTCATTTAATGAATTTCCTCTTTCTTTTCCCCCTTTTTCCTGAACACCCCCACATTTCAGTTTGCTGCCCTTGCTCTCGTGTGCTTGCTCCCTTTCATGTGACAACAAGTCAAACTTTGCCAGCTGTTATAAAATAGGAGCTGTGAAAAAGATTATAGGGCCAGGAGGGGCAATGATGGGTGCTCCTGGCAGGGGGCTCCAAGGAAATCCTCATTTGTGTCCAACTGGAAGTCACTGCCTGTCACTGCTGAGGTACGTGGTATAAATGATATCATCCCTCCCAATGCCAGCAGGGATGTGGCTTAGAGGAAAGGTCCCGCCAATATTTTTGCATCTCATGAAGTGTCCTGGGACAAATAATAAGGCTTATTACTACAATGCAAGAGTAGAAATCATTGCTGCTATACCTAAGGTTGAATACAGTCTCCTCTCTCCTTGCCTGAAGTGACTTCAAACTCTGAAAAGATGGCTTCTCAGGCTTCTCAGGCTGAAAACCTGCAAACAAAGGTTGTGTCTTTAGGTGCTTTTCATTTTGTTAGATATATTGGGGGTCAAAAAAGTCAAAGAATTTATTATCTTAAATGACAGTGAAAATTTCTATTTTGAGAAGTGCCATTTCCTCCCCTGGGAAAGGAGAAGAAAATAAAAACTCCTGTTTCCAGAAATACTCAGAAAGCTTCTGCTGTGTGATCTGCTGTGACTGTATTCTTGCCAACTCCATTACATTTGCATGTTTTGTCCCTATGTACTGAACACCTCTGAATATGCTGGGTGTAATCTCAGTTGCGGGCACAGAGCAATCCTGTCTCACATGTGCAGGGACTCTGATACATCAGGGTGCATTTGGACATGCAGTCCACACACCAGCCACCACATCTGCACTTGCACAGCAAATCCCACACAATTCGTGTTTGTTTCGGAGTCATTGGTAGTCATCAGAATCCTCTGGTAGATATTTCTTTTTGCTTAAAAAATGCCAGCTGGAGAGGCAGGGTCCACTTCTGAATTTTAAAAGTTGGCAAGCATGATAGATTTGCTGAAACATTGGAAAAGATTTCTGGCTCTCAATGCCAAAGCATGTAAGCAGCACATGGGTGAGTGTAATGTGTTTGGCAGTGTATTTGCATCTTCTAAGCCTGAGTGTGCCACTGACCTGGCTGGGTGTAGTGGTTTGGTCCAAAATACCCATTACTGTTTATCTTCTGTGAGATAAGAATTAGGAGAAATGCAAAGCAGGCACCAAACTTGAAAGAATATAAAGAAGTTTATTAACAGACCTAAAAGAAGGGGAAAAAAAATTATACCATACCTTCAGAACTCTCCTCCTCCCCGCACCTTCCTCCCTTCTCCCACTGACAATGTAAAAAGACAACCCTTGAGATGTTCAGTCTGTTTAGCACTTCCATAATAACCTTGTTCAGTCCATTTAGGAAGAGGAGTCTCTCTGCCTGCGTGTGAGTCCTTTCCCCTGACTTGCAGCTTTTCCCGCAACTGCTTTCGAGGGTCCACTCGACGTTTTTTGGGGTACAATTTTAAGGTTGAGCCGTTCAGAAACAAAAACAGAGGCCCTTCTCCTTCCCTGGGAGCAAAGGGTCTTCATCATCTTCATCATTAGGACTATCTCTGGGAGCATCTCTAGGAACTGAGGTTTCTCCTTTCCCATTTGGAGCAAAAGTCCTCATCTGGTCCATCTCTCCCTGTCCAAACTTCTCATGAAATTACAGCTGCATCAGCATCTGCCTATCTCAGTGCAGGTGCTTTTGCTTACGAGTTGAACACTCCACCCCCCATATCTTCATGAAATTACAACGGGATACTCTGATATATCATAGCTTCACAACAGAATTTCAGCTTTAAGCATCTCCTCTCTCTCTTCCCTCAGGTTTTCAGCTCTTCACAGCACTAAAAGGGTTAATCTCACCTCGGCCTTGCAGCTTTGCAGCTGGAATGTTGAATTTTTCTTATCGCAGTGGAGAGGGGGGAGAGCCGAGCCGCTCTGGCTGCCCACGGCAAGGCAGTGGGGGGGGTTCCACGGCTGGAACAGGTCCATGGCTCCAGGATGGCCGTGGCCCGGCCCAGCCTGGCCCAAGCAGGGCCTGGCCGGGCCCGCTGGCCCCCACACGGGGCCTGCAGCCACCTGTGCCAGCGCCGGAAACGAGAGAGAGCTTGGAGGGGAGTTTGCCTATTCTTAAATGTGGATCACAGAGGCGGTCACAACTTTAAGTGGCTTAGAGAATTGTCCATATTCAAACTGGCCAGCTGATAGGTTCTATCAGTTCCCAGAGGAAACTGTAAGCACCCCTTAGCAAGGACATCCCTTCCGGGACTATGCTTGCTAACTAACCTATGACACTCGGAGAGCCCAGCCATGCTGCTGTGGTACCACTTGCACAAGCTCCTGGCATTAAAGTCTATCTCTGAAAACATAAAATATACTTCTCTCATAACAGGTCTACCTTGGATATTCCCAGCACTAGAAACAGGTTGTTAAAGCTGACTGCTGACCTTAAAAAGAGCTTTGAAAGAACAGGACTAGTTCTGTTGTCCAGGGCATAATAAGTGTGTGCTCTTTTGACTGGTCTGTGAGTAACCTTTCACATGGACCTTTTTCTACCACCACAGAAAGAAAATTTTCTTTAGGATTAACCGTTGTCATACACACTCTCTTGTCAAATCACCCCAATGATTGATGCTTTTTGTAGCCTTAAGTTCCATTGTGTCATCTATTTTTGCGTGTCTTTTTTCACACACACATTTGCAATGCAAGACAGCAATAGGCACTGGATTGTTAGTGAGGATAGCAAAATCTCACCACTGAATCTTTAATTCTCTCATATGGAACAGGACCAGAGAGAATTGGATTTGCAGAGTGGAGAGTCAAGGGATGTAAATCATCTTCTAAAATTACCTCTTTCTTTCTACTTGCAGTAAAGGAATTAATTCTGGCAACTAAGTTTTCTAAATATGACATGAATAGTAGACATAGAGAGAGCCAGGAGAACAAAATTAGGTTGTCCAACTTACTAGGCAAGTACCTGTACTCACTGTTTTCTTGTTATGTATTTACTCACCAGCTTATGTCAAACTGATTCCCCACCAGAGGCAGATGTCTAACAGGAGAAAAATAATCTTTTCTCTAGGAAGTTCAGTGATTACCTAGGAAGTGCAAGATCTGGATTTGGCATCTTCTCTGCCCCTCCTACCGTACAACTGGCCAGGAAAGCATCAGGGGGGAGTACCAAGTGAAAGTGCATCTGACTATAACTCACAAAAAGGACTGTGTAGGGTGCTGTTCCATATGCTGCTTATATTCATTTTAATCTATGATATTAAAATGAAAAATGCATATGGAGTCTGTTGAACAAGACAAGATTCCCTCTTCTTTTCTTAGGTTAAAGTAGAGGAACCCAAACAGCCTGTTGGACTCTCAGTGGACTATTCATCAGTGTGGAAATTAAAAAAAAATCCTGGGAATTTACTCTTTCTGATGCCATTTAACTAGATATAATTTTATTTCATTTGTGTCTCCCTACCTATGTGTGAAACACTGGAATGCAAAAGGGGTAAGTTTTAAAAGTAGGTAAGGCAAAATAAAAAATAAACCCTGCCTAAATATATCTAAACCTGTAAGATTATAGACCCTGTCTCTGACTTCTACTTGTGGCACAGTCTGATGGTAACAAGTGAAATTCCTTGTGTTGCAAGAATTATTTACATGCATCCCTGTCCTGTGATAAACATCAGCCACTGTAGAGCAAATCTGGATTAGACGTCGCTGCATCATGTAAAGGGAGGATAATCGCTCTCTGTGATGAATAGATGCCTTTGACATTAAGATACAAATTATTTAATTTATTCTGACAGTTTTAAATGAAACATACCAATCAGTATATTTAAAACAAAATTTTTCTTTTATTTAATCTGAGTAGAGAATAGCTAAAGAAGACATTTCAGTCTTTACTAAGGCAGAACTTCCACCATGCTTTAAATCATTTTGCCAAACTAAGAAATAGCAAAAGAATATAAAAATAACTCCGATAAAACTGAGATTTTTACACACACTTAGAAAAAATGTAAGCAATATAGTGTATGCAATGTCTTTTAATATGGATAATGCTCATATGTTTAAAGTTATGCACATTCTCAAGCCTTAGTGAGAGCATGGTTGGACAAAAATCTCTGTATATTTCTGTATATCATGCAATTATGTCATATAGAACTGCTTGGTATTACTGATCATACAATCATGTGCAAACCATACAATTATAAAACACCTTTGGTCCTTTCATCCTTTTCAGAAATGTGTCCCACAACACCCTGTTCTCTGTTTTTAGATAAGAATAGTGTTCATATATAGATTTTTTAAACTCCAACTTAGAATTCATTGAATTGCCTTTTCATATCAACATGCACATGTATATTTGTTCTTTAAAGCCTCATTTACTTTCTTGCTTTTTATATAAGCAAAAAATAATTTTGTAGCTAAAATTGCTTTTTTGGTACAGTTTGACTCAATCAGCTTTTAACTGTGCTGATATTTACCGGATGGTCATAAAAAGAAAGCAAAGTGAAAATGACAAAAAGCCCCATGTTTTGCAGAAGTTCACATTCAGTGCATCCAAGCTGCAGTCCCTGGAGACAATAAGAGAAAAGAGCAGGTCTGTAATGCAGCTGCCAGTTTAGTGATCAAACCCAACAGATTGCGGTCTGGCCAGATCTGGTGTCCAGATAAAAATGGCATTCATGCTAACCATCTGCCTACAGGTCAGTGGGGACAAAAATTAAAAATAATTACCTCTAATGAATGAATAGACAATGGCAATTCTGTGTGAGGTACGGTATCATCTCTGTGTGTGCACACATACACACAGATATCCAAACACACACACACATATTGAAGAGTCATCAGGTTATTTTTTTTTAGAATGCTCTCAGTTACACTTTTCATTTATGTTTTACTTTAATTCCTCACTTTCTGGTTTTATGTTATTGCAGTTTAAAAATACACAGCTGTTTTTTCTGAAACTAAATTGCACTAATGGTGATACAAATAATTAATATCTTGATTATGTGCAGTGCAAGACTCAAAAGTCAGCTTCTTATTCCTAAAATCCAGCTAAGTCTCAATAAGGAGAATTCTAGACTTGTAATCTCCAAAAAAGCAATTTGGATTATTTACTTTCAGGTACAAACCCTGTGGAGAATTAGGAGACTTGAAAGAGTTAAGCTGAGCACTGATTACTGCAGCTGGAGCTACTTGGAGGGGGGAAAGGAAAGGTCCAGACTGGGGTGTGAAGCTGCCTGGGGCTGTCCGATCTCGCTTTCAGATCTACAGATCCAAATCCACCATTCAGAGCTGCAGCTGGCATCTCTGTGTCACAAATTCATGGGTTTTTAGAAAAGGAAACTCTTGTATGTGGTGAAAAATACAATAAATCACAGAGATTCATGAGTGTCTCTTCTTAATAGCCCCTGAAATGGGCCTGCTGTTGCTACAGAGAGATTACATAGTTGGTAGGGTAATTTCAAGAGATTGTACTTCTTTTCTTTATTTCTACAGCTATGGAACAAGATTTATTTCTGTATTAACAAATAAATCCTCCAAACAAAATTATTCTACTGTCTTCTATACCGAACAGCCAGTAACTCATCATTTTTCCCAACTGTTCTAGAACCAAACTCTGAAGATATACTCCAATTTAGCCAATGTGCATTCTTTTTACATCTCCATATAAACGAATCTGAGTGTCCATGTAATTAATTTATTTGTAGAGGAAGCCAATAAGAAACTTTTAAGAAAATTTTACTGCTGTAAACTCTAAGGCTTTGAGCAAGCTAAAGGATACCTGTTCCTGTAAGAGGCTTGTAAGACCCATTATTGACTTCATCTAGATTTAAATTATCTCTTTTCTACATATATATGTATTACATTATGGTAAAAGATGAGTTAATTTATTTTAAAAGCCAGGAATGACAGAAAAAATATAAGGAATATCTATGCAGAAATGTGCGCTTCAGCTTCAATAGAAGAAGCCTAAATTTCCCAACTTCCAAGAAACTGCAGTTTTTTGAACTCAGAGTGAGCTTGCCTTCATTATTAAACTTTGCACTATGCCAAAGTTCACAAGAGCCTCTAAGCTCAAGTAAGTTGTTGTAAATTAGATCTTCATCAAAGAAAAGATGAGCTGGTTTCTCTCAGCACCCAACATCCTCACCAAGTCAAGCACTCTCCCTCTGCACAAACTGCTCCCAAAGAAGCAAGAACTGTTCACAAGAAGCTTCCTTGGAAAGATGCAGCACTGTCTCTGCAGGCTCAGAAGAGCCCACGTTGCAGAAGGAACTGCACTGTACAGTCAGCTCCTATTTTGTATCAATTGAAGTTCAAAGGCAAGATGTTCTGGGCTCATGTCCTTGTCTACAGCTCTCCAAGAGCGGCACTGCTCCTGTCAAACAGACCCCAGCAGACATTTCCTAGCAAGGTGCAGTCAAACTGCTGATCTGTGATTTTTGTTAAAGTCTGCTCAGGCCATTGTTTTGTTTTTAGTAGAATATTTTGCCATGGAAACCACAGCAATAAAAAAACCCCTGTGAAACAAAATTACTACAACTCGTAAAGTACAGGTCAGTGTTAATTTCAGAGTTGCCTTCAAATGCAAAGCTTTTTTATTTATTTGAAATAGTCATCTCTGCACAGTCCCGAGAGCAATATTTATGTGCAGCTGCAAAGATGTCCGCAGACCTTTATATATGAAACTAAGAAAAAAGACATTATATATCAGAGTGAATTAGTGATTATGCATATGATACTCCTTTGTGGGATAGGATGAAAGAATTGAAGGTGGCCAATGCTATTGCACTGTGTAATGCAGACAGGAGGCACTCAGACATGGTAGAAACTGAACTATAATATAATATGTACATAATGAAGTAGAATACTTAATAACTTCTTAAAATAGTATTCAAAACATCATGTTGTGCCTGTCACCATATGAGATCAGGATCCCAGAAATCCACAAAAAATATAACTGAGCTGAAAAGGTTGTTTGCAAAACAGCCTGGTGAACATGTTCCTCTTTGCATTTTTTTTTAACATTTCTTCAAACAAATCAGGTTGACAACCAACCTAGCAACCAAATGCACTTACACATAGCCAGTCCTCAATCAATTCAGTAAAAATGAAACTAGAGACTGCTGGAAGTTCAGGAGTAATGTTTCCACATGTATGCTGTGAAAGAGTATGCATACACCTGGGCAAGTTAAATAAGTTAGATAAAAATATAGGAAACAAATTTGGATACAGAATTTACACTCAGAACTCATTTTTAGAATTTTTCCAGCACTTTTGTCTCTCCTGGAAATACAACACAAACTACTTTCCCTTCACATGTATTGAACAGATGTAAGAACTGCATGAATAAGGAAAGGTACCTTGCTAACTTAACTAAATTATTTAGAGCTCTGTAAATATGTTAGTGTTCAATATACTTTATTTGCTTGCCATTTATGTGGTCTGATTTGTCTTAAATCATTTTTATGGCTACTCTGGAGGGTTTTTTTCCCGTTCTGTGGAGGAAGGAAGAGATTATGTCTCCTTTATGAGTGATAGGATGTGCATAGACTATTAAAGCTGAATCTTATTAGCACAACCTAGAAGAAACTTCTAGAGGGTACAAGGTGGTAGGAATAAAGCCAGGGACAGCTTGCAAAGAGCCTGATGTTTGAGAGGAGATTAAAAGACTGTTGAGAACAACATGCAGACAGCCAGGGGTGGAGGAGGTGGTGGAAGAAGAAGACAGCTAAAGCTCTTTTCTATAGACTCTGTTGCAGCTCAGAAAAAACATTAAATGTCAGTAGACATTACAGGACCTTACAGTAGACATTACATTACACCCTGCCTTACTCTGTGTGAGTCCCTGTTGCAGTAATCCCGCTGCAACAAGTCCCTATATTTTGAAAGTATCTACTTCTAGATTTTGGTAAAACTACCTTTAAAATTTAATGGCCCTGCCCCATAGGTTTATTGAAAGAGAAAAAGGCTTTATAGTTTCATCTAAATCACTAGCCTCACATCTATATATTCTCTTTTTATTGATTGGTGCTTTTATCTCATTCCTTTTAAAGCTACCTACAAAGAGAATCTTTGTCCCACACAGTGAGACAAGGGCTTGGCAGTGCAGGGTTAATGGTTGAACTTGATGATCTTAAAGGTCTTTTCCAGACTAAATTATTCTATGATCCTATAAGTTCTCTTCTCCTTTTGTCTTCTAGTTATTTCTCATGCATTAAATTTTATGTTTCAGTCTGTCCTTGTTTTCACATTCCTTCAGCTGCTGAACAACCAGGTTCTTATCCTTTTTCTGACTGCATGTTTTCCAGGAAATGAAGACCATTTGCTTGAGACAGCAGCTGGTCCTATGCTTCTAAGTGGATTTCCCTGCTGTGTAGTTAGCATTTGTCCATGGAAGCAGTGGCTATCCCCACCTTGTCACACAGTGTGCACCAGACACAATGTTCTCCTCTAACAAGGTAATCACTTTGAGCCGAACGCCAACTTGTATATGATACATTGATGACCCGAGAGCGGGGATTTTTTTAGGTAATATTTGCTTTTGGGGACTCCATAATCCCAAATGATGTATGAGGAGACATTTGTTTCTAAGCTTCTGTGCCATCCTTGGCAAAAAATTGAAGCTTAAGGCATTTTATATGCAGTGTTACTCATACTGCCCATCTAAACCTATTGTTGCTCACTGTTAATGCCCAAGGCAAAAGTTTTGCCCAGCTTCTGCCTGGGCATCATGCCATCCCCACAGATGGGTATGAGTATAGACAATCAAGAAAGTATGTTTGTTCATCAAACAAGAGTTGGGGCGTTTTTCCCAGCTGACACCGAAAACAGCTGTCTGCCTTGAGCATGCTTATTTCTAGTTAAAAGGTCTGTGATGTATTAGTAACTCCTCTCTGAACTATGCAAACTGTCAATAAATAAAAGTCATTTACAATTAGCTATGGTTACTATGTTTGAGGCTACTTTTAAAGAGTGGCCTCAAACAAGTGCTTACTTTTTGCTTCCAGAATTAGGAAGTGAGGACCAAGTGTCCATGACTCATTTGAGTTGCAATTAGACAGAACTCACAAATGTGTTCTCAGTTCCTGCGCAGCACTGTGCAGCAGCCTGCCCTCTCTCCTGATTGCTATGGACCTGAAGGACCTGTGGTACCTGCACTCCTTTGTCAGCAATGCTGTTTGAATTCTCCCTAACCCTAAACAAGATATTTGGTTTCTACTGCCCAGGGAGAGGGAAATATGAAAGATTTACTTTTATTTTCCAATGAACAACTTTTTCATTAAAAAAAGAAAAAAGCAGCTATATAGTCCTTTATGATCTGCCGGTGCATTTAAAAATATTTCTTTCATGTTAAACAGAGTAACTCACAAATTTTTGCATTTCATAATCTCCACACGTAGACATCTGATATTTATATTCCTGGAAAAGATTTTAGCCAGCAGCAGAAGGGAATTAAAAACCCAACATTGACTCATCTACCAAGACAACAGCAGTTCTGCTGTTTCACGCTGTCATAATGATCTATATGCTCAAGATTTTTGCTGTATAGTAGACAATGATTTATAGACATCATGTGTATATACAACCCCAAGCACAATGGCTCTTCATGAAATTATTTACTTGCTATTTGCAACCTTTTATTACAGATGGTCAAAATTTTTCCCCCTGTAAATTGCTGTTATTTTACCAAAGTCAATGGATTCACATGGGATTAAATAAATAATGAATGTATCCTAATGTGCCTCAGACCACTGCCATCATGGCATATGACGAGTGTTCTGAAATCTCTGTAATCCCAAACTATTTTTGAAGGACACTCCAGAAAAAGATCTAAGACACCAAATTTCAAAGTTCAAATCTCAACAAGCATGTTTAAAGTCAAAAAGACCCATGTCACAGTATGAACACTGACTGCAGGATACAGAACCTGCACATATACAAAAAAGAATTCATGGCATATTGTTGTTTCCCACACCAAAACCTTTGAGAGCTGAAGTTATACAGAGTATTTTCATTTCCCAGTGTTTAGCAGAAGTCCAAGCATAAGAGACAGAATAAATGGGGCCACTGGCCTGTCTTCTTGGGATGGCAGCACTCAGTTTTCTACAGAAACATGCCACTGTATCTATCACACATCCACATTTGGAACAAAAAGAGCTGGAATATTTACAGTGATTCCCCTGGGAATCCAAGCATTAATTCACATGGCTATTTTCCCACAGGTTTAATGGGGAATATCTTTGTCCTTGAAAATCTGCCAGGGCTGAGCCAGGCTCTGCAGCATTTATATCTACAGGGCACTCACTGAGTAATCAGAGGGATGAGCATGCTCCATCTGGTCCCTGCCATCCCACTAACATATGCAGTTATTGGCTTCACCTAGGAGAGGTAGGCATCCATCCTAGTCTCTGTGCATGTGACAGTGCCTGGCGTGTCCACCAGGCTGTCCTCACCCCCCCCAGGGCTACCACACTCCCAGCAGTGCTCTCGCCTGGAGGAGATGCCAAGCCACGTCCCTGAGTGCCATGAAATGGAAAAACACTGAAAAAGAACTCAGGTGACTCTGGAAAGGATACTGGACAGGAATGGGACAGCGGAGCAGAACTGCTCGTCTGGTTGTCTGGTGAGTGAAACACAGGCATGCTGCAGTCATTTCATGAATGGAAGAAAAATTCCCAGGAAGGGGAAACTAATCCCATGCACCTTTTTCTTTTTCTTTTTTTTTTTTTTTTTCCTTCTCTTTTGTCAGTAAATATAATGTAAAATTTTTAGAGTACTGAGATGATCTCATGTCACTGTACCACAGGCATACCTGGGCAAAATGGTGAAAGGCCAGCAATTGCAGCTCTTCCTTGTGTTTCAGTGATAGGTCTCTGATCCTCATCAAATATGGAAGTGGGAGCTTTTTCCAGCAAGCTCATTCCTGAGTTAAGTGAAGCTATTTTACCAGAACCATGGAGTATCCATGAAGAAAGGTAGAGAAAAACTGTTTTGAAAAACAGAAAAACTTTAATCTCTAATTCTTTCCCCCATCACCCATTCACAACTATGTTTAAAAGGGGAACCTTCTCCCAGTTTCATGAGGAAACCAGCTTCAGGACCACCCAGAGAGCTCTATTCCCTTCTCCTTGTCTAAATCACACAAAGAAAAATAAACAAATGAACACAACATTTGCTTTCTCATCCCTTCTTTTCACTAAAGGGTCAGGAAGGTCAGGGATCCTTCTTCTGCCATCTCTGGACACCCTCACCCTCTTCAACAGCCAATCCAGATGGATCATGGCCTTTGAAATCTTAAATCCTTTAATCAGTTTCTCCAACTTTCTCCGTTGGCTCCTTTATGTCACATTCCAGGGCTAATTCAGGTACCTTCATACAGCGTAGGATTTGGATGACAGAAAACACATGGGGAAGTACAAGTCCAGAGATCTGTGCAAGTGGTGGGTTGATTATCCTTAGCTTCATTAAGGTTGCTCAGCAACATGAGCTTGTATTAATCATGTCAGAGCAGCCGCATCCTGACAAGCTATTGGCACTGCCAGGATACAGAGCCTTCCCTCACACTGCTGAGAAAACATTGCCATGAACAGTCCCTCTGCTTCCAGTGAGGTAATGAGGAAATAAAATTTCGACTTGACAAAAATTTAATGAAGAATTATTCTCACTACAGTTATGAGTCTAACAGGAAAGGAACATAGGATGTTGCACAAAAGACTTTTTCAGTGACTACAAAAAGAGATATGAAAAGCAGCACTTGAAATATTAAATACTGTGGCTAAATGATTTAGGTAATTAAACAAGGGGTAAAGAATTCCTGAATAGATAGATCACTGGCTGCACAGTCCACAGCTTTTCTATGCCTGGAAAGATGGAGACAACGTATCCTTGAGAGATTCATCACTAAGTTCACAGTCATCATTTCCAGCTGGATTTTTTCCATTTGATAATTTTATACAGTTAATCAGAGCTCATCAAATACTGCAGAAATAGCATTCAAGAACTTCAGTTTAAATTCCAAACAGCTTCCTCATGTCTTTCTATTTCTTATTAATATAATTATGTTCGCTCACAAATGTTCTTTTTTTATCTCAGCTTTTTAATGATTTCAAATTACCAGCCATTCAGTGGAGCAGCACTTCAAGTAGCATTACAGAACAAGGCTGACTCTTTCATGAACTACCCTTACACTGTAGAGCCAAACAGGAATTTCTGTGGACTTCCAGATACTCAGTATCAACAACATCAAGCTACACCTGGTGCTTTAAATTTAAGGCAGGGCTTACTGAAGAATTACTGAAGAATGGATTTATATTTTAGTAATGGCAGTTCTGGAAGTGGTTTTCCTTTAATGATATGTGGGTGAAATGAATGGGAGATGATGTCAGCCTTTTAAAATGAAGGGAAGGTTTCTCAAGCACCTTGCAGATGATTTTAGGACCCCATCCCTAAAATCCATGCAGATAGTACAGTAACAAAGCCCCACTAAAGTCAAATGTGGTGCTGGAAAAGCCATAAGGATTATTCCAAAGACAAAGGATTGTTACAAAGACAGAGAATTTTGTGTTGAAACAGTCTAGAGGAGATATAAACCCCTATCTTAAACACATATACTTTAATTGCCTACCACCAGCTTTAATTATAAATTGAAGGATTGTGCTTCAAATCCTCTATAAACAACACAGTGGCTGTTACTACACCACAGGTGGAAAATGGTGAGGAATGGTTTGGGTTGTTTTTGGTTTGTTTTTTTTTTTTTTTTTTTTAAATCACTCACTTCGTGGAGCAGGCAAAACTATCTTGTAATTATAGGGAGATTTGCTTAAAACAAACAAGCAAATAAACAAACAAACAAACTCAGGTTTCAAAGAGCAGTTTTAAAACTCTAGGAAAGATTTGGTTTCTATACTCTGCACAAAGACAGAAGGATTTCTACTGGTTTGTTTTTACTTGAAAATATGAGTATGAAAGTAGCACCTAAATCTGAGAGACCATTGAGGCAAGAGGGTTTGCTTCTGTTTGTTTGTTTATACAATTTTGCAGAGGCTTCAAATGCTTTCAAATAAAGAACACTTCAGGTCATTGATTGCTATGTATGCTCCCATACTTTTTTTTTTTTTTTTTTTTTAAGTTACACATACTAAAAGAAACCACTTGCTGAGAAGGAAGACTACTCTTGGCCCACTTCTCTGCTGAGACAAACTCCAAATCTCTGAGTGCATTAGATTTAAAAAGACACCTTAGATCTGGGTTGTCTATATTTCCTCTTCCTCTCCCCCTGCCAGCTATAAAACTAGAACAGTGCAGTTTGATTTGGCAATCACTATTTACAGCCTGGACTGTAAATTTGAATGGCTGGGGACTGCCTCATCCTATACACAGTATTAGCATGATGAACTTTTACTCTCAGTTCAATTTGGCTTATGCAGCAAACAAGTTAAATATTATTATTTCTAAAAAAACTTGGGCTAGCCAATAATTTTTATCAGTCAAACATCTAAAATATTAAAACTTAGAAATGTAACTTCCAGTAGCGATGTGGTTACTAATTAAATGTTTATGGGATAAATTCCACGTTATTAATAGCAATAGGAAGAAATTCTTTACTGTGAGGGTTGTGAAGCCCTGTTTTCCCAGAGTAGTGGTGAATTCCCCATCTCTGAAAGTGTTCAGTGCCAGGTTGGACGGGGCTTGGAGTAACTTGGTCTAGTGGAAGGTGTCCTGGCCCATGACAAGGGAGACTAGAATGAAATGATCTTTAAGGTCCCTTCCAACACAAACCATTCTATGCTTCCATGAATAGCTCTAAATGCCATTTATTTCTAGTTCATAGAGGTGTCATATTGCTTGTTAGACACATCTGCAAATTTTTACATTGCATTTTCTTTCTCTGAAACCTAAGTAAAGGTAATGCAAATCTGAAAATCAATATGATGTGTATATGTCATGTGCCAACATTTTAGATCACTATTATGTTATTAATCACTTATTCATCATAAAAATAGAGTATTGTATCACCATAAGTACCAGTTGAGATATACACATGTGTCAGTACATATATAGCATGGATAAATCTTTCCTTTTCCATCTCAAAGGTCTTTTCATCCAGGAAAGTGATTCCTCTAGTTCATGAAATTCCTCTTTTTCCTGCTTTTATTTCAACCAATCTTTAATCTTAGGCGTTAGGATAAAATTTTTCTCAGAGCAAATAATTAGTGTGTGCCAGCTGCAGGAGCTCCTTACTTTCATCCGAAGAATGCATCAGGGCTAATGTCAGAGTTAAAATATTCAAAGGGGTGTTATCTTCCCCCTTGTTGTATTAGGAGACTTTTAAGTTGCATATTCTTTTTTATATTGACTTTAAACATGTGGAAAACATCTAGCAGGGTAAGTAAATAAGTTTGTGATGTTCCCCTACACCACACTCTACTACCTCAGTGACCAGGTCTGACACAGAGGTTAGCCAACTCAGTCTATTCTACTCTTGTTCAAGGGCAGTGTGGGCTTGCTAATGACAGACTTTTTCTCCTCCACACCCCACATCCAGGCACTGCCCTCTGCTTACTGCATACACCGTGATTTAAGTGAAACAACAAAATAAATAAAAATAATTTTTTTTTAAAGTGCCCCCAAATAAATCACAATGGTTTAGGGAAAATATAGAACCTCTGAAAAAGCTTCAGTTAAAAAAAAGAACCTTTGATGCACTGACTCTTGACACAATGTAAGACATAGCAAAAGAAAATTCACACAGCAGTGTCTCATTTCTGTTTTCTCTTGTGTGGTCTATAAATAAAAGGGGGATCCTGATTTTCAGATCATGACATTATTCTTCACATATTTATTCACATGGGGTTACCTCATGAAATGGCCTCCAGGGGAAGCAACTTCTTCTGTTCTTATATGTCTAACAGGTGAATCTCTCAAGATGGACAGAAGTGTTCAAAGAGACCAAGCTCTTCCGTCCTTTCTTGGGTTCCTGTCCAACATCCTTGCAATGAGCAGGGACATCTGCAAGTGGACCAGGTTGCTCAGAGCCCTGTTTAGTCTGACTTTGTAAAACCCCTGAGAAGCAGAGGACTCTTGAAAGGTGGAACTGAGGATTTCTCACATCAGCAGAATTATGTAAGAAGCTCAAATTGTAGCAGACAAGTTAGTGTAGGTGTCCTATGACTTATCCCATTGACTTAGTAAGGACCACATCTCTCTCTCTTCTCTGAGTAAACTGAGATTTCATTTTTTTCAGACTGGCAGTGTGACAGTGCAGACAACTTGATTCCACATAAAAATTATGATTCCACATGAAAACTCCCCATGCAGGGTCTGCACATAAAACCTTTTAAAAATAACAAATACAAGTATCTTTCCTTCCCCTCATACTTTCCATATCATATACATACTTTAATGGGGAGTATTATTTTAAAAATACAGATGTATAGAAAAGTTCATCCTAGAGTTACTCTGGGCTATGTAATATAATTATCAGTGACCTTCCTTCAGTCACTTTCTTTTGGATGGGGCAGTCTTTCCTCTCTTGCAAGTGCTCACATTGCAGAGGAAAGACCATCAGATTTCCTGCCTCTCCATGTCCTGCAATCTTTGCCCTGCCACTCTCACTGGAGAGCTCACCCCGAGACATTCCCATGCTGGTGGGAGTAGAGGAGTTCAGAGCTCTCCAGCTCCACCCTCTTCCAGAGGAAATGTCATGAGAAAATGTTTTCTTGAGGTCTTTGCTGTTAAAATGCTATGAGAATGCCTGCTATCAAGTGTGCATTTTTATGGCATTTTGACTGGAAGCAATGTGAGAATGTTCTTTCTCACATTATTTCTAGTAGAAATACCCTGAGAATACTGTTGTTTGTGATATTTCTACAAAATGTTCTTGGAGATTGTGTGTGACTAAATTTGCCTTTGTAATCGTGGGGTTTTTTCTTTCTTCCAGCTGAAATTTGGGCAGCATCTAATGTCTCTCTATTTTAAACATTTCTTTTATCATTAAGCCTTGTCCAGATTTGTGCCAAATGAAGCCTTTATCTGAAATAGCCGATTTGTTTCTTTTGTGCCCTAAGACCTATCCAAACTGAATCAGAGGTTAAGAAACCAGATTAAACTCCACAGCAATTACAGTATTTATAGGATTTTCTTCTGAGATGAAGTTGTTTCGACTGCCCTTTCTGTTTCAAAGTGGACCCACAATAGGGTTGAATAAAACTGTGGAGGAGTAGAGACCTGGAAGAACAAAGACCACATACTGTAAAAAAGCCATTCTAATTAAATCAGAATGAAAACACAAGAATGCCTTTGCTTTCAGAGAAACAAGTAAGCAACCTAGAGAACCTTATGACTTGGCAGTCTACACATTTCTTTTTTAAAAGACAACTCACATCTTTTAAAGGAAATAAATCCTGAAAAAAATATAAGATGCGTCAAGTCAATCAGCTATTTATGCCATTTCCTCCGATCCTGATGTTTCCTTCATGAATTATGCACTTTCAGCTGCCACTACTTACATATGTGGGCCCTTGTGGCATGTTTCCCAGGACCAGCATGTGATTACAGATCATAAAAAATGAACATACACATTGCTTCTTCACTAAAGGCTGAGATGCATGGTTCCAAATGCTCCACGTTAGAAATGTCTCTTCTATTTGAAAAATAGCAGCTGCTATTAAAAACATCTATAGCTATAATAGCTGCAGCCGTGAAAACTAATCACCATATTTTCATTTTAAATTGCAACAAAAGAATTAAGAAACAGATGCCCCTGAGGAACAGAAAAGGTAAAGTAGCCACTAAGACTTTCCCCATAGCCAGAAGGTGGTGCTGCATTGTAACGTAGTCGCAGGGGGTCAGGTTTGCATCTTTGATAACTTATGCTGTTTGATTCACTTTTTTAAAGTGAAAGGGAAGAAGAGATTAAATCATCAAAACTGCGCTGTAGGGTAGTGTTCAGCAGAGGTAAAACGAAGCCTAGAATTTAGTTCCTGATTTATTAAAAGCCTGTGGTTGTGCTGGTGTGAGACTGGATCTTTCAGTGGAAGCTTTAAGTTCTCTCTTTGTATTTCTTTTGTTGCTGGTTTTATTAAACCTTCCTTCTTTGTTAACTCTTCTGTTTCATCGAGACACTCAACAACCCAGAAGAGAAAAATCTGGTCAACCATCTCATGATGCGTTTCCTTGAAGAAATCTTTCTTCTTGTAACATATTGCATAATTTTTCCTAAGAAACTTCGAGCTTTTTCCTTTTGTTTAATAGCTTCTGAGATATTCAGCTCCAGGCAGACACTGTTGACTTCAATGAAACTCTGCAAGACTTTGCCAGCTGAGGTGGTGCAATCTCCTTCCTTAACAGAAGAAGAGAAGGAGAGCAGAGCTGCAGATGCTGGCTGTCAGTAAATGGGTAGACATGCTCTAGCAGCCCGCCCTGTGCACTGCTGCTCCGAGGGGCAGTCATGACACAGGATCTCTCCCTTCCTCCCTTCTTCCTTCCCTCTCCCAAATTCTGCAGGGTTGGGATGTAAGGCCTCAGCACCAAGTGTTTCTCTCCTATAGATTCATTCCTATTGATCTTCTTTAGGGGCTCATATAGCTGACAGGTACCTCTACACAGGCTAAGGGTCATGCGGACAAATCCCATGTTCTCTGATAAGAAAGATATCCAAATTTGATGTGATTTTTTTAAATGAGAAAAAAGTCAGTAAGAATCAGGCAGCTGCCTCATGGGAATAAAGTTTTGGCTGGGAGGAAAATGACCCTGACCATCAGAGCAAATCATCTCAGGGACATGGAAAATTATTGCCAAGTAATGCCATTGTTGTTTGCATTACTGAGGCACATTGAAGTCGTGGGCCAGCACTCACTTTTACTAACTACTAACAAAACTGTGAAGTTTTTCACAGCAAGGGAATGAATATGGAAGTTAACTTTTTGCATGGATTAAAGGAGAGACACTGTAAGTTCATGGAACTGAAATCCACTGAGAATTAATGAGTGCATAAAAACCACATCCAGTTCAGGAAATCGCTGGGCTGAAAGTAGCTGGAGGCCGGGAGATCAGTGAGGGGGATGGGCAGATAGCTTTGCTCTCTTCTTACCGTTTTCTAATCACTACTTTGACCACTTCTCTGGCTGCTCTGGGACAGATAAGAGGTGGTCTTCTCCCCTGAGATCAACTTCAGCCTCTTCCAGTCTTAGGGCTGAACACCTTCATCCTCCCAGTGCTTTCCAGAGAGCTGCCTGTGCAGCTCCCCTGAGTTCAGTTGTAGCAGCCTCTGTGCCACTGGGAATCAAAAGAGGACTTGGTCCCCTGAACTTTCAGAAGAAAATTTTTAATCAACTTGTTCAATTAATTTGGGCTAATTTATCCTTGGCATGACCTTTCTTAGTGATGGCTACTCTCACATCAGCATGGAACCTGTGATTATGCAGTGACTGAGATACGCTTACGTCAGCCAAAATGGAAATCCCTTTTCCACATGAGATGCCACCTTTGCACTGTGCATAATGTCTTTGACAGGTTGTAGAACCTTTGTGGATTAACTGCAGATTTTTCCCTAAATTAGAGTGCCAGAAAGCTGCTTCCAGTTTGGAAACATACCAGTTATTCCTGTGGGGATGCTAAGATGTGCAAAAAAGTACACAGACTTTGATACAGATGAAAAATAAAAAGAACTTTTTTTCCTCTGACATGGTCATATGGTCTGACCAGCCTTATGTAGAATAACTTCATGAAAACTTTGAGTTCACATAGAAATAGATATGGCTTCATTTTTGGTGATTTTTTTCTGATTTAAATATAATTGCCCCTCTATGTATATATGCATAGTTATACAATAGCTTTTAAAATCACCAGATGCTTAATGACTGCTTTCAGGCTGAAAAGTGGCCCATAGTAGATGCAATATGCCTAACCATTCCCAAAATCATGGAGTTCTATTGTCTTAAATAAAATGAAATTTGATTAATGAGGGGGAAAAGTGAAACCTTGCTTTAACTTACATAATGAAAAAATAGGCAAGTTATTTAAATAAAATATTATTTAAAGCATCTAGAGGTCTAAGATCTTTCCTGGCAGAGATCATGTACAGCTTGGGGTAAGTGCTTGTGTGAGAGTTTCTTATTGCTGGAAACAGAGGCCCATAATGGAAGTGGTGACAGACCTTAAATTAGTGTAGTGCTACTGTACAATAATGTGTATTCTCAGTGCCATATGGTTGTGATATGCAGCTGTTTTCCTATGCCGATTATAAATTTGGACTGTCTGGCAGACATTACAGAAGGGAAAGACATCATTGATCATTTTATCTATCCACTCTGGGTCAGTGAAAGATCATTACTGCCAGTCTCGATTTCTGTTTTTTAATTATTTGCATTACTGTAGTGTCCCAAATCCCCAGGCAGGTCAGTGTCCCCTTGTTCTGTGCATTACACACATCAGGGTAAGTGTTGCTTGCTTTGAAAATACAGAGCAGCTAATGTGCAGATGTACTCAGAGGCAAGTAGAAACTGAAGCCAAGGTGACACGATACTAAATTTAAAGGCTATGAATTCTTTGCTGCTTCACTCTTTGTTCTTTTATTATAACCCAATTATCTTGGTTTGCTTACCAGGACACCTTAGCTGGCTGAAGGTTCACAAGCACCCCAGCAGACCTGGTGTGTAGAGAAGCAGCTCCTTGAACAAACACAGAAGGGATGTTCCAGAAACAAGAACCACCACAGGCAAACTTGAGTCATTTGTCTGAGAAGCCAGCAAGACAGACTATCACAGGGAAAGAAGTGGAAAGGCAATGTCATGGGACAGAAGAGTGTGTAAAAACATTTTCAGAATTACTGGAAATTTGTCTATGCCATAAAATGATCATGTGGTAGAAATCCCAGAACCAGTGGGAACTCGTGCCATTAAGTGCAGACTGTAACACAGCACTGTGGCACAGTGACCTGTCACTGTATTTTCTCAGCAAGGCTTATTAGCTTGGGCACAGCACTGTCTGATGTGGGAACAGCGTGTCAGATGTGAACTGGCTGGGGTCCAGACAGCTCAGTGCATCCCTGTATCACACGCCCCAGCACACCAGCTCTGGCATTAACTTGGAGAGACCTCACTTGGGTCTGTTTTAATTGGTCCATAAATGATAAGAAGTCCACATTTCTTCTCTTATTCTACTAATCTCCAGTTTAATAATGGAAGTTCTTTCTGATGATTAGACAGGTCTTTTCCTTTTAAAAAATATTTCATCCTAGTATAAATTAATTGCCCTCCAAAACCAGAAGAGAGTCCTTTGAAAAAGAGACATCCTGGCAGGGCAAGCAACCGTGTGTTGTGTTGCCATTTGAGGGGACTTGCACTGAAATCCCAGCCTTTGCTGCCTTTCTCCTGCTAAGGAAGAAGTACCTCATATCACAAACCAGCAGCCCCTTCAGGCAATTGCCATTTAAAGAGTGGCATTGATGGACTCTGTAAGGAGTCCTATTCAGTGCTCTCTGGCTGGCAGCATGATGTCAGTGATGTGGGCGGCAAACCCCTGAATTTGCTTTGATGGTATTTGTGCTCTTTTTTTTCCATCTTTCACGAATGAGTGATTCATTTCTTTGAAACAATGTGTTTGGAAAGCCTGCCCCGCTAAGGAATTGTCTACGCAGTGGGGGAGGCTTGGAACATTGTATGTCCTCATGGAAGTACCAACAGGGGTTGTGCCAGATCCTTAGTGCAAGAGGTAACAGGGATGCTTGTATCAAAGCCAAAGCTTCATGAATCAAAGGCGCTGACTCTCAAGCACAAATGCCAGCATTTGGGCAGATAACCCAGCCCGTGCCAATTTAGGGTGAGAGAAATGCCCCAGACTAATCCTGTGGATTCAAAGAAATGCAACATAATAAATTTTGAGTATCCCACAGCCTTGAGAGTCTTTATTTATAGATATTAAGCAAAGAAATTAGGGTAATGATGTGGGCTTATTTCCCAAACAAGAAAAAGCAGAAAAATTTCTGCACCATTTTCTACCAAAAACTGATGTTGCCTCATGTGGTTTGTACTAAAACACAGGGGCCTGGGGAAAGCAGCACTGGAAGAAGAAACTGTGGATGTCAAATCACATGGTTTGCAAGTGGATCAAGTACAACATAAAACCTCATGTGGCAGGTCACCAGAAGCAGATTTTGGCCAGTATGAGGGCTGTTGGGTAATTCTGTGCTGTCTCCAGTAGTAAGCACCTGACACTCGACATTCACCAACAGGGTGATTCAGACTGCTCAGGTTAGGCTAAGGCAAAATGTTATATGCAGTGGAGACAACAAGGCACCCATGGAAAATCATCACTTATCCTATATCCACAGCAGAGCTGGAGGCAGCATTAGATTAAACTCTAGAAGCAGAGTGATGTCTGAGCTGTCACTCTCAATTAAACTCCTGGTATGGGCTGAAAATTATGTGCCTGTGTTCACTCAGAAAGAAAATGTGGAATTCCCTTCTGCTCAGAGGTGTGTAATCAAGAATTTTTCATTCTCTTAAAAATGTAGCTAAAAAACAAGGTGACTGCAAAAGTTTTGCATAATATTGTTGTGATTATAAAGAAAAGTGTGAACATATCTCTGTAGCTTCAGACAAATACAAGGATCTTAATAATTTAACTTTGCATTTCATATATAAAATCTTAAGCGGTTCATTGCAACAGCTGATCTCTACCTTGCTGAAAAAATTGGCTTCCTCTCCCAACAAGTTTTGCAGGGGGAGTCCCCATGGGAAAACTGATTTCCTGACTTCACATCACAACTAATATCTGGTTCAAAGGATTGGTCCCAAACAGCAGGACAGAGGAGTTTATGTTAGCGATGTCCAATGTGATTATATATATCTAATCAGTGTTTCCTTAGCCCTTTTAATAACAGCAAATTACTTAGATTACTTATTCAAAAAATGGAAGACCTGACTCCACTTTCTTCTGAAATTCTGTAACTCCTACATGACAGAAAATGTTGGATTGGACAATCTTCATACCTTATCTTAAAAGTAATCCTATGGGCAGGTGTCTAAGCTTAGTACCAATGTTGCTTTATTTGTATTTAATGTGTCCTGGATAGAAGTGGATGTATATGCACTTTACAGCATAAACATGGAGCCTGACCCACATCATTATTAAAATGGTCTGCAAAATTCAGTAAGCCAGTGCTCCTGTTCCATCTCAGTAACACATTTTGAAGTGGTGAGTTTACAGAGATACTAAATTTAATGAACTCTCCAATCCTACAAGAACAGAGGGCATCCTGTTCTCCTTTCCTTCCCTGTCCCAGAAGATAACGTGCAAGAAGATGCTGTCCACAACGGATACTGTGCTCAAGCTTTCCAACTCAGTTTGTCTGTTGGGCTCCTCAAGCTCCATGGTGCTCAGTGAGAATAGAGAAAACATCATTCTTGTTAAACATTCAAAAGCAGCTCCCCATTTGTTGTGCAGTTACATACACACCATAAAGTGAGTAAAGAGAAGGAAATGCTTTGAAATCAGACCCCCCCTATTTTTTAGTCTCTGGAACTTGATATTCCATATGCATTGAGTAGATTTTTCCTTCTGGTTTTGACAATAAATGCCATTACAAGTCTGAGAAACCTGCCTGGTTGAAAGTGTTGTCAAAATGGCACATATAAAAAATCATTTTCTAACAATCTCATTTTGGTAGGAATTCCCCAACTGGCCCCCTTAAGTTATTTACAAAGGCATTTTCATTCTTTAATATGGGCAACGTTGGATTTTTCAGGGCAAATGTTATGAATATTATTTTGAGTAAGAGTAGAAATATCCTTTCAAGAGGAGATATTCCTTGAATCATTTTCTTCCATGTGTTTTGTCACAATATTGATGCAAAATAAAAAAAAATCAAACATTCTGTAGAACAGAAAGTCTGAAAAAGTTTACTAAAAGTTTGGCATAAATTATAATAGATTGATATAATATTAAATATTGTCTTGAACATTTAATGCTTATTTTTATATAAACCAGTTTATTTTATATTTGTGATACTCTATTAACATTATCAAATGAAAACCAAAGTACTTTCTTATTTTATAAAAATAATTAATTTTTAAAATCCCAGCATTGACAGATTCCTGACAAATGTTCATGGTTTTGTAAAACTGTATTTTCTGGTGGAAGTCAGCATAGCTCAAATATTTTCAGTCAACTTCAGAATTATACATACAGGAAAAGACAAGTGATATTGTGATTTTCAAACACTTGTGGAAATGAAAATCATATGGATCCTAATGAAGACTACTGAGATTTGGGTACCATATCCCAGAGGACCCCTTGAAAACCCTGAAAGAGTGTCTCAAGCACAGTATGTACTTGCTGCCTAATACTTGCTAAAAATAAAAAGTGTTGGAGGCACATGTCTAGGAAAACTTGAAGCACTGTATGGCGTCTTTAAATTCGAAGGAGCTGTAGAATACTTTCTTTTTTTAATCCTAATGATAGATTATTCCTACTTATAGATAGTAGGAATTTCAATATGTGTTATATGTTATATGTTGGTGCTTTGTGGTTTCTGTTATACACTTGTATCTCAAAATAAGAAAAAACCGAAGAACCAAAGATGAACAACCGTTCAAATCATGTCTTAGAATTTTATTGGAACTCTATGAAATACTTTGAAATTTTATTTGAAGTTCCGAAACTGATGTTAAGTCATCAAACGAGATTCCCTGCCTTTATATAACTGATTGCAATTCATTCTAAACTTCAGTTGTGTCTCCCTGCATACTAACTTCACAAACACAAAACTTCCCACTGCACTTTTATTCACAGGCTTGTCAATCAGGTGCTCACCGTTCCCTTAAAGTTTAAGCCTTATTAACCTACACACTGGATTTGACTGATGATAGGCCACAACAAACAAAGAGCACCAACTCTCAGGTTCCAAATCCTGTCATCCTAGTTCAGAGGGTCCCTGCAAACCCCCTGTAAGAGATGAAAGGATCAGTCAAATGTCTGATTATTCAAACACACAGGCAATGAGGGCACATTGTGAAAAAAAAAAGTTAGTGGAGTCCCCTGCTGATTGAGATATCTTCTAAAAAAAATAACTTGGTGCTGATCTTTGTATGCAGATAGCATTGGTTTCTAGCCCAGGTCTTCATGGGTTATGTCAAATGCACACTGGGAGCACGATGTGGAAAGTCTGGACTGAACATATATTTGGCAAATATTGTTAAATTGAATTCACCTCATGCCAGCGTTGCCCAGCTACATTAGGAAGCCAGCATGTCAGCTACTTCAGAGGATCTGAAAAATCACCTCAATTCTGGAAAGAACAATTTTATTTCATTCATTTTCATATGCAATTTCATAGTTTAAGGTTTTAGTATAGGCATATACATACACCCTGATTTGATGTATTACAGAGATTATTTTATTATGACAATTCTGCTCATTAATGGCTTAGGCATGTTGGTCAAATGTAACTCCTGCTGACTAAGCATCACTGTACTTATCAGGATTTTTATTCCTGCTAGTTAATATTAGAGAATTGCTCAGAGACCCCACTCAGGCATAAGACCCTATACATAAAAAGCAATGGTCCTTTCATGTTTTGTAAGTGCAGATCTAAATAATAACTCTGAATTGTAGAATGCAAAGTAGAAAAGCTGAGGGAAAGAGAACAATCATGTTAATGAAGAAATCTGGAAGTTTTGGGCTTTTTTAATTATTATTTTGAAAAAGATCTTTGGCCTTTAATATGAGAAAAATCAACAGAACACAAAGCAAGAAAGAACCATCTACCATGAAGGCAGACTACAAAATAGAAGCTGACCTTACGTTTTCCAAAAAAATATTTGCCTATATTCCTCCTTTCCTGCCCTTTTTTATTCTGATTTTCTCCTAAATGAAGAATAATAATAACTGCAGGATTCCAACAACTGTTGAACCTGCACGAAACAGCATTCAGCTTCTGGCTGTAATGGCTTGTGAGCTTCCCACTGAGCTAACTACCAGTTAGTAAAATGTAAATGACACAATAAACAGGGCTCATGAGAGGATCAGGTCATATGAACATTTTTCTATAATACCTTTTGAGAAGGGGAAACAAGTGCAGGTTGTAGCTGAATAGTGCAGGGAGCATGTGGCAACAGGTCCTTTATTCTGTCTAGCAAAGCAATTTTTTTTTTTTTCTGGGGGAAAAAAGGCATAACAAACTGATGGGTGAAATACTTTTTTCACTGAAAAGCTAGTTTTCCATCCCAGAGTAAAAGATTCAAAATGAAGATGGCTTTACCTACAAGTCTCAGGACAATAAAAGAAATTAGGGTAAAAAAACAGTAACAAATATCCCATTAGGATACGACTTTCTTGTAAAAAGTTGAGCATCCCACTCAAACAATATTGCCATCTTCCTGAGTCATAGTGGTATAAAACAGATTATTTTAAAATGTTTTATTTCATACATTTAGTATGATGCTGCACCAACACTCAAAGATATTAAAATGTGCATCTTTCACTTGTTTTCTGTAGTCATTCAATATGTTTGACCATTTCTTTAGAAAATGATAATGCTAAGATTTTCATCTGTTTTCTGTGTCAGCTACATCTTAATACTTCTATCCTCTAAGAAGATTCCTGCCCATTCAATAAGCATGTTAAATAAGGGGTAAATGTATGAATAAACTTGTTCTTATATGATTCAGAAGCTCACAGCAAAAAAGCAACCAAGCATATACAAGTAATACGCTGTTCCTCAGGGAATACAATACTTGTTCCATAGCTCTGGCTTTATGTTGCAGAGTCGGACTGAGCCTGAGAGATGAATGTAAAAGATAAAGAAGCATTGTAAGGTCAGTGACTGAGCTCCTCTTTTTGCTAATCGGCTTCCCTTGTTATCCATCCAATTTACTAGAAGGTTAACCTTTTCACTACTGCTAGAAATTAGCTAAATTTATTTTTATGAAATGGCCAGGGCAACAAGTTGAACTTGTTGCTGTTCATACAGCTCTGTAACAGTAAATGAGATTAAAAATAAAAAAATAAATTAATAAATAAATAGACAAAAATTCAGCAACTCAGCACCATTTTTTCCTCCGAAGACCATTCAAATGCAAATGGGTTTACATGAAAAGAGGTACCAAGCCTTCATAGATAAAATATTTCATGGAGATAGAGCTTCCAAGGCCATAGGAGGAATGCCAGTGTCACATATTAAGAAAATGCTTAAGATGTACTGACCTGGAATTTTCCAAAGGAACATATTCCTGTCAAAAAAGCATTTTCTTTTAAACAAGAACTTTATATGGAGATCCTGTTCCAAATGTCTTTTAAATGTTAAATGCATAGAATATTGTATTTTGGTATTTTTAAATGTAAAATTCATTATCCAGGTTGAAATTATCACAAAAGTCAGAAAAAAAAAGCAGAATAGTTACAGATATGTGACTCAACACTCATTCTGTATCCATAAGCTTTTAAGAGGTTTTGCTTTTCTTCTTGGATCAAGACGAACAAGTACATCTGTTGAAAAAGTGCAAAGTTAGTTTCTTTTAAGCTGTATTCTATATCCCAAGGTAAGAATGAAAGACAAAAGATTGAATCAGGATGGGTAACCCAAACATGAGGGCTTTACCAGTTGAAAGATCAAGGCTGAGTGCTTGGTTCCATCACAAGATATTTTTTGCGGCTTTGCCCAGACAGTTCATTCCATGTTCACTTGTCCTAAATTCATGAGAGCAGTTAAATCTCTAGGTCTCAGGCAGCACCATTTGTCCCCGAGAAAAACACATTCAAGGAATCAGTACCTCTGTTCTAGAGCATAAACAAAGGACTGCCCCAAAAGCTGCCTTAACATAATGTGGGAGATGGATACAGGCTCCTTAGGAAGCACTATCTCAGGAAAAGAATTCGTCCTAAGTTACCAGGACTTTGAAGAGGCTGACAAGGAATAAAAGTCCCCAGAAGGACCACATTCACCAGATGTACCCCAGCTACGGCTAATTTACACAGGTAGCACAAACTGCAACCACTCTGCACTGTAATTTCTAGTATTAAGAAAAAGAAGTTGATGTGTAAAAGACATATTTTACTCAAACATTCACAGATCATCCTAGTTATTAGTGGGACCCTCCTGGTAACTTCTACCACAAAGGATCAGTCTAGGGGTTAATATCCTAAGTTAACATTAGCTCTGTGGACATCACAGTGTGGTGGGAGAGAGGGAAGTGCCCTAGTTCAGAAGACTGGGAGAAATGTCTATATTTTGCCTATCTTAAATATGTATATCAATGCAGAATATAAGGGAGGAGAACCTATGAAAACACTTAAAATATAGGGAAGCAGAGGTGCAGGAGAAAACAAGACAATTCAGATCATCAGTGACTATGTGGCACATTAAGGAAATTCAGCTCTAAAGATAAAGGAAATGATGCAATGACACCAAACATCAAAGAAAAAGAAAACCTTAGTGGCTGTTCCATGTTGAAAATTAAGCTTTCAGAGTTCTAAAAATGTGATCTTAACATTTAAAAAGACATATTTTCTAGGAAAATCTCCATGGGCACTTTGAGTGTCATATTCTATCACAATGGTAAAAGAGGAAAGTTGAAAATTTTTATGAAAATTATAACAATTCGTTGGACTTCAGTCATTCCGTTGATTTGTCTTGTATCCTCAGTCTATATACTTTCACCTTCTCTTTACCTTTCAGTTCTTACTATAATACAAAAAAACTGTTGGATGAATCTCTGAAAAATCTTTATTCTTTAGGCCAGGCTTGTTTTTAATTATTCTTCTTAGAATATTTTAAAATAGTGATGAAAATAAATGAACTGTTCTGTCTTTAATCACAAGAGTAATAAAAGCATTTTAATAGGTCTATTCTTTATATACACTATTAAGAGTACAAAATATAAAAGAAAAATGAAGCATTTGTAAGCTTGGTATCAAATCAAGATGAAGATCCTTAGGCAGAGGAAGTGGGAAAGATCTTTGGGATAGTTTTCAAATGAGATAAAAAGGGAAGGATAGTGAAAAAAGTGTTCAGAAGTTTAAATTTAGGAACTTTGAATTTAGTAAATGTTTCCACCCACTCCAAGTCTTTATAAACCTAATCTGACCCTTTGTACCTTCTGAGTGCCCAAATCAATAACAAAGAAATAGTTTTGTGTTCTTTGCATAGTAAAAAATTTGCACCAGTTTTGGACTTTAAATTCTGGGATTCCAAAGTGCAGCATTTAGGGGTTTCATTCTACCCTCAGTTATGTATTGCAGGTGCTTGACATCTCTTAAGTACTGCGACTCATCATCTCAGTTTGGATCCCCAGCAGTTTAGCCTTACTATTTTGACTTAATGTTGGCATTTATTATAATCATGGATAATTATGTATAATTATAATTAAGCCCTAATCCTCCTCAATTACACTGACATAAATTAGGCACAAGGTATAATTTAATCAAAATTAATGGATTTGCGCCAGTGTGGAGCTGACACAAGGATAAATCCAGATCTTGTATCTTATTTTGAAGTATAATATTCCAAATATGCCAGAGTGAACCATTTTATAGGTAACTATTGCTCAGTTACATTAAATTTTTGTTATTCTTTGACTTTCATTACTAACAAAAAAGGAAAAATGTATTGGTTCAGAAAATAAAGCAAAAATTTCAAAGGAAACACTGAAATTTGAAAGAATTTCAACTCTTGTACATAAGAAAAAACCTTTGCAAGATCATAAGGATGTTTATAAAGATTACTTTTGTTAAAAAAAAAATCAAAGGAAAATTCATTCCCTCGGGCATTTTAAATGTATGTGGTAGAAATACTCACATCCAGATGCTAACTTTTGTGACTGACCAAGAGTGGCCTTAGAGAGGTGGTTGGGGAAATGATCTTTTACAAAACATGGGATACAAAGCTTATGTTGTTGAAAGGAGAAGCATGTAATCAGCTAAAGAATTCCTGAGAAAGACCAAGGGCAGCAGATACTGAAACCTTGAACTTCCTTACTTCAATGCATTTTTTGCACGCTTCCTGAAGAAAGGAGCAACCAAGGGAATTTATTAACTTTTAACTTAATTAGGTAGATGCCCAAAAAATGTTCATTCCTGGACCAGTCTATTTAGACATTGCAACCTTCAAAAAATTGTAGCTGCTCTCTAAGGACTCTAGTGGGGATTTTTTTTTAAGAGGCTATGTGAACCTTTTCATCCCCTAAATATAGCAAAAGAGAAGCTTTAAATGAGAAATTTAAGTGCCCAATTTCATGAGAACATAACTAAGGTAACAGACAGTATGGTGTGTATATATGTGTGTAAGTTTAATTCAGATGGTCTATGGAAATCTAAAATAAACCTTTACAAAATAATACAACAGTCAGTTCCTGTGAAATCTAACAGATCTCTCTCACACACACTATATATATATGCAAATATACTTTTTTTTCTAGCTTTGATTCCTATTCATTGCTCTCTGTCAGAGAATAAATAACCTAACTCTAACTTTACCAACCAACACTATCAAACCTATAAAATAATTTAAAGTTATGGTCTCCCTTAGCTTACTTGTATAAAACTTAGGTTTGGTTTTTTGCTTAAATTTAATTGTCTCTTATTGGAAATTGTTGATGAAATAAAAAGGGACACTATTTTAAACTTTTCTCCTGCTAAGCTCACAAAAAATTGCCAACAGAAGCAACATAACTCAGATTCCCTGCTTCCCCCTAAGCTACAACCACTGTTTCACATGGTGTCTTCTGTGTCAATCAAAAAGAGATGAGGAGAGGATGCTGTCCCTGGCAATGGAAACTCAGTGCTGGCCCTTCAGCCTGACTGAAGCCATGGGCTGTGTACAGAGCTAAGAAAGAAAACAGATTTTAAGAACCACTTCTACAGCAAAAACAAGCTATGGGTGCAGAACAATCACTCTATGCTAAACCATAATCAGATTAATTTTATGTGCTGGGTTGATTTAGAGTAACAACATCACAAAGAAGGTTGAAACAAGTCCTGTTGGCAGAAAGTACCTAATTCTTTAACCTAATTCACCGGCTACTGGTGGTGAACTCACTGGACTTTTTCCAAATAAATTACAATGTGTTGGAATTAAGAGTAGATAAATTACAGTAAAGCTGCCAGAATTCCTCAGATCCAGGGCCTAGAACTCCAAGACAAAATTTATATAGAATAATTTCATTTTAACAATGGATTCTCAAATTCATTCAGAGGTATTCTCTGCTGCACCTCTTTTGAGGTATAAACATTATACAAAGAACAACACATAAATGAAGGCTATCACAGTCCTGAGATAATACTAAAAAAAACACCTGTAGTAACTCCCATGTTATCTGAACTGCTGCAAAATTTCGGGGTATTTTTTGTCCACATGCTACAGTGGTGTCGCCAGTCTTGTATCCCTACTAGCAAATCCTACTGTTTGCTACCAGTGTTGCAGCCCTTTTAATATTGTCATCAGCTGCATATTCAGTCTCTGAATCAATAACTTTAATCATCTTTATGGTTGTTCTTTTATTCATGTCTATTGATTATAGTACCACAACATAAAATATCGAAGGAAGGAAATGACAAAGGACCATTGCAAAAAAACAAAACCAAACAAACACAACTAGGAAGCATCTGAAATTAAGTAATTCTTCCAAAATGCTGTATCTGAAGAATTTTGATGCACCAGGCATTCCAGGCAATTCAGTCATTTATATAGAGGCCTTGGGAAACTTTCATATACAATATATTTCAGTAAAGTCAAGATTAATATAATTTTGGGGAAAATTTATATACATTTATATGCATGAGGAAAATTTATATACATTTATATATGTGAGGATTTTTCTTAACCATGCAAAATAAATAGCAGATAGTAACTGAAAGACAAACCAGGTTAGCCAGCATAACTGAACAATGGCTTCTGCTCCACTTTTTTTCAGTCACCAAGCAGTTAAGATGCCCAAATACTTCCTCACTTATTTTTAAATAAAATTACTTAGTGTGTCTGAAATAATTCAGTAGACTAATCCGCTGACTAAAACCACATGGTTGTACATCATTTAAGAAATTCCTGAGTCATTCTATAGAGATTATCCCGACTCTGGACCTAGGTTCACAAAGGTAGAAGATGCCTAATAGTTAATTTACTCCTTTGTTTAACTCCTTTTTTTAAAGTTAGCTCTTTTGTTTTAGTCTTGGGAAAACTATTTGCTCCATCTCCTTACTGTCCACTTAGGAGAAAGTCTTGAGGGCATGACAGAAATTTTCATTTTCTGCTTGTATCATGATTATAATGGTATCCTTGGGGAGGGGGGAAAGAAACTATAACAATGAACAAACAAACAAACAAAAACCCCCAGAAAAGATGTTGCATTGCAAGGATTAATCTCAGAAGTTTGGTGGAATCTGGATTATTTTTTGGCTAGGAGAACTTCTACGGTAATCCTTGCTAAAGGCTGTGTCTGACTAAATCAGAGTCTGTTGGCAGCTTCGCATGGGTGTCAGAAAACACTGAATTCAAACCCTTAGATTCAAACCCTCAGATTTATACCCTCAGAAAGCTCTCCGAGGGGTGCATAGGATTTTCTACAGAAGACAGGATTTTGAGGAGGTACATGCTCGTATACAGACCTTGTAGTTTATATCCCTTCTGAATAGTGAAAGAATAAAATCTATTTTGATGTGCTGGAAGTCAAAACAGCTTCCTGCATGTGATTCATCCATCTCTGTTACATTACACAGAACTGGGTAAAAACAAGCTTTCTTTTTTTTCCAGATTGAAATGTGGGCGTCAGGGGGCTAAAAGAACAGTTTTTTTCCCTCTTTTTTTTTTCCCCAAACATTTTTTTACCCCTCTTCATTGGAAACATAATGCTGTCAGCTGTCCCTGCCATCTTCCAATTTCAAGTTCTCTCTCTCCATCTGTGTTCATACTTTTTTTAACTCTTAATCAGGTCCTGCCTTGTCTTTGTATAGGAATTCATCATCATATGGCACCAATTCAGACCTGTAACATGAATAAGGGTTGGTATTTATCATAACTGCTGTAAAGGAAGCGCCTTTAAAAGGAAAGGGAGCATGTAATTCCCTGCCATTCACTTTCTCCTCAACCTTTCACCGTTTAATCAGTAGCCATAACCCAAGAAGATCTCACAATGGAAAGTTAATTATGAGGTCATGAAGATGAAAGCATCTGACTTGCATTTTATAAAGGTACTTTGCTTTTAAATTATCCCTGATTTACCTGCATGAAAGGAAAGGAAGTTCCCAGAGATTATTCTAAATGGACCAGGTTTTCAGATGCCAGCATTTCCAAGTGAAAATGGAAATGCAATCTTGTTAAACATCCTTTGAATATTTCTTAGAGAGGAGGCTTCCATTTACCAAAATGACCTGACTCATAAATTGAAAATACATTTATAGATATGAGTGTATGGAGCACTCAAAGACAATACTCCATAGAGACTGTACTGTTCATAACTAGAAAGGCATTTAGAGGCAAAAACTCCAGAATTTAGGTATTTGTATCTATCAGCTTTGAGAATCTGGTGTGTACTGTTCAGAAATGCAGGGAAAAGTGTGTTTGAAGGACATTGTCCCATTCTATGCTGAAAATTCTGAACTTAATATGTCTTAACATTTGCATATGTTGAAGGCAGCAGGACTAACCACCGAAAAAAAAAATAGTAGTTTGCTTTATAACATCTAGTATCCAGGAAAGTAAGATGGAAAGTTTGCCAGCTGTAAATAGTAATAACATGTATTCAAAATTGCCTTTTTTTTTACGTAAGAATGAAAACACACAATAGTTAAGGCAAGCACTCCAAAGACAGCCAAACAGTTAAACAATATATTAATTTTAGAGCTATCCAAATTGAATTACCAGACTACAGAATACATGGTTTGTCTATCTGATCTGAACCCCGTCAACTCAAAAGGTATCCTCTTTGAGAAGTGAGGGTTGCTACAGAGAAAGAGTGGCTCCATCAGACAAAGGGGACATGAGCACCTTTGCCCACTGGCCTGCTAACCTAGAGAGAAGTATCAGTGCATGATGGCAAAAGCTTGGGGAGAAGCAGAGGCAGGGAATAGAAAGAAGCTGCCTGGGGGCCATCACACTTTCCTGAGGAAAGCAGCCTGAGTGGAGAACCATCCCCTCTGCACCCAATACATGAGTACTGGAGAGGATCATGAGGATATGACATTTTCTAGAAATGTCTATATGACACTTCTATAGCATCTTTTCACTGAATTTCCATATGAATGACTGATTGAGAAACAGACCATATTTCCCTCTCTGATCATAAATCAGTACAGTGACACCAGCTTTCTAAGATATTATTATTGGCTCCACCATTCTTCTCCTAATACTGCTTTAAAATATGTCTACTTGGTTATTAATAGTCCTTAAGTTGTTTTTGTTTCCTCTAAGGGATGGACAAAACATTTTCTTTGGACTTTTCATGTCAGTTAATGGTAGAGGATGAATGGAAAAAGAGAGGTTGTGATATGATTTGGCAAAGTATAAATTATATATTGCTTCTCCTGAAATAGGACTTAATTCTGAGAACTGAAATCAGCAGTTATAAGGAATTTCTGCTCTTCTAAGAGCAAGCCCAGAGTGTTTATACTTGATAAAGTAACAGTCTTTTAGCAAGTTTTTTAATATGAACAAGAAAATGTTTTGTGCAAAAGAAAATTCTCCTTATAATGCTATAAACAATGAGGTCAGCTGCAGTATATAAAAGAAAAGAAGCACGAAGCTTAAAGAGTCTCATGTCTCTGGCATTTCCTTGAAATGCCTTGAAATCGTCATTTGATAGCACTACCCCTTTCTGTAAAATGCAGATGCTGAGTGAATGTATGTGTTCAGAGAACTGTTGCTATACCGCTGAATGAGGATCACAGAAAATATGAATTAATAAAAAGATGGAACAGCACAAACCAAATCCAAATCTAGTTGATGTAATTTGTTGTATAATATTACAGTTCCTTGAAGACATGGAATGATGAAACTCCCTTTCATTACAATATTATCAGTTCAGCTGTGACAGGAAGCCCTCTGGATACTACTCTCACAGGCTTCTTGTTCACGTTTTCAGATAAAGGGAGTTTCTGATAGGTTTTGAAGTTAGGCATAATTCAAACCGGAATTTGCATGAAAGAGCAATAGTGAGTTTATAATCTATGGATCTGGTAATCCGTGCCCCTATCCCTCCAAACAGAAACAAGCCTCTTAAATTCACCATGGAACTTGGATGTTTAGTAATTTAATAGGCTTACGTTTTATTCCTTCAAGGTAATTGTGCAGATACCTTTAATAAAATACACTCAACATTGCCAGCAAACATTCTAGATAAATGAACACAAGAAATGTTAGATGCAACTTTATTATACTGTTAATCCTCGCTGGAAGGCTTCCTGGAGTGTTTGAGGGTAGTGTTAGTAGTGATGATAAACTAATTTGCCATGGCTCTTAAGTTCATGTTATCTTTTCTTATCAGCCTAAGGCTAGGTCAGAAAAAAATTGGAAACATTTGCCAGAGACAGCAAAGTGGCTAATTCAAATACCACTGCAGAGTGTCAATCCATCCATTTCTCCATAACGGTTAGTTTAATAGTCCATTTAATTCTTCAAAGCAACAGAATTTCCACCTTTATCCTGATAAGGTGATACGCCACAATAGTGTTGCCACAATTTATCTTTTTTATATGCAAGACAAGGTTTATATGCAAGACAATGTAATTTTTTCAATGCAAATTGAGCTAAGAGCAACAAAAGACTTGAGATTTTTGCTCTTGTATTTTCAGAGTGAAATAACTTCTAAAATCATGGGTATTGTTGCTTTGACTTATTTAGTTTGAGTTTTTCAGTTGTCTCAAGAAAGTAAGGCTCAAAATGATAAATAAATTGTGGAGTAAGACATAAAAAACAAAATAATGAATCACCAGCTGTTCCTAATCTTAAAATGTGTGTTCAACTCAGTGAGGCAGTAACTCTCATTAACTTCAACCTATGGGACCTCTCAGATCTCCCACTTTTTGTACTGGATTGCAAGATAAAGGATACTGAGCTTTCTTCTCTCTTCTACAGCTTCTTTCTATGCTACTTCAAAAATTCTGCTTACGTTCATTCCGCACATCCTCATGAAGTCAGTCCATTGTTGGCTGAAGTTCCCTTGATTCTTCTACTTTATTTTATCCAGGTTGGATTCCATGAAATCAAACAAACCTACCATATTAGAAACTACAAGAAAAAGAGTGAAACAAGACTTCTAGATTATGTCCTTGAGTCTCCTGCCAATTTATAGTTCCTGCACAGTCCTTCCATTCCTGTTGGATTTGCAGGTATAATGATAACATGCTTCCTATAGGCTGTGCTGTTTATATCATAAATACCTTCATTTATATATGTTCAAATGCAGGACCAGGTGAATATAGTTCTCTTGGGGTTTTGACACTAGTTAAGTGCCAGGCACCCATGAAAAACTATCCACCTATTTTCTTCTGCTATAGCTGAGCAGAGGAGGGGGAATTGAAAACTTCATGAGTTGAGATAAGGATTAGGGGAAAAACATTTTAAGGCAAAACAGGCTTAAAACTTAAGCAGTATAAAGAAAATTTATTAACAGAATTAAAAGTAAAAAGGTTAATGAGAACTAAAATAAACCTTTGAACACCTTTCCCTCCCAGTCCCTCCCTCCTTCCACCAACTGTGCAAGAGACAAAACATGGGGTGGTTTTGGTCAGTCTTTCACTTCTTAAAAATCTTTCTTCAGTATGCTTAAGGAAAAGAGTTTCTTCTGCTGTGCCATGGGATCTTTCCCACGGAAGATAGGTCTCTGTGAACTTTTCCAATGTGATTTCAACTTTCACATATAGCAATCCGACCCGTGCCTTCTGTAATGTGAGTCCCTCCCATGGGTCAAGCAGTCCATAACTGCCCAGCATGGGTCATTTTAGTTCATGGGGTTTAGTCTTTTAAGGATGAGCTGTTCTAGTTTGGAAGCAAGGCTTCTCTTTATCCCTAGAAGCAAAGGTCCTCTCTCTCTGTTCGAGTTCCTTACTAGATTACAGCTTTTCAGCATCCCCTTGCTCCAGAGTGGACACCCTTGTTTCTCACGGGCTGCGAGTGGATCTCCACATCCTCCCATGCACTTATGAATTACAGGGAAACAGTTTGTTGTATTATAGTCCTCACCACGGCGTGCAGAAGAATCTCAGTTCTGGTGCTTGGCGCACATTTTTCCTCTCCTTCTTTTCATTGACCTCAATGCTGCCATGTTGGTTCTCCTCACGTGTCCTCACTTTTCCTTTGTCTCTGACTCAGAAGAAAGTTGGCATCTGTAGGTTCGTTTGTTCTCAAGTTCCATCAATTGAAAAGTTCTTATAGAGCTTCACTGTGCTGAAAAGGTTGATTTTGTCTGGGCTCCATATCTGGGAATTGTTCGCCATGTTTTCGTCACTTGCCACATGGTCTCTGCCTGCATCACATGGGCAGCCCCAGCCGCATGGTCCTGGCCTCAGGATGGCCCCAGCTGCGTGGCCCCCAGCAGCCTCTGCTGGGATGGGCCCCAGTGGCTGCCTCACCACCCCTCTGGAGAAGAAAAGAGAGCTTCCCATGTTTTTTTTCCTTTCTTAAATATGTCATCACAGAGGCATTACCAACTTGTCTAATTGGGCTAGAAACCTGCCCATCATCAGAGCCTTCAGCGATTGGCTCTGTGCTAGACATAGAAGTTTCGAGCAGCTTTTCTCCCACCCCCACCAAAAACCAGGCTGTGTTAAACCAACACAAGTTTCCAAAATCTGATGACAATTTCCAAAAGGTTTAACATATTATATTGTATGGAATTGGTGCAATTGCCATAATTGCAGCTAGATGTGCCAGAATGCAGTTTTCCTATGTGGAAAAAGACAGACTCTCTTCTATGTAAGACTTTTACCTCTTAGGCTTATAGTAAATATTTTTGTGTAAATGAGCTTCAGCTGAAATATGGTTAATTAATATTCACTCCATTTTATTAATCAGGAGAAAATGATAAGATTGTGTACAGTAAATTTGAAAATACTGAAATATCTTACATATGTTATTACATATTTTTTAATTTTCATAATGTCTAATATAATTCACACCAGTTATGTAATAACGGTCCATGAATTCAGAAAACCCAGATGAAGATATACTAACAGTAATGACCTTATTTTCAAGAAAAAATATTACATTGCTTTCAAAATTTGACAGGGGTTGTCCCGGGGTGACGTTATGAAGCCTCTGTATTCCTTAACCGTCTGCTCAATGCCCAAGGATGCAGTGCCTTTAAGATGGACCTGGGGGCGGAGCCACGGCACCGAGTGCGGGGCAGTTGAACGGTTCAGCCCAAGGGCTCGGGGGCTCTGGGGGGTCTGGGCAGGGCTCGGGAGGGAGTGTGCCAGGAGCGCTGTGCTGCTTTTCTGGGTTTCTTTTGTGTTCCACCTAGCTGGGAAAAGGTTCTGTTGGGGTTTTTTTCTTGTTCTTTTTTCGCTTCCCTTCCCCTTGCCTCACTGCCTCCCTTCCCTCCTTGCCGGTCCGGGGAGCCTGCGGGGGTGGCCCCGGTGGGCCCATGGGGCAGCCCCAGCTGGTCTGAGCCTGGGTGTCTGTTCGTTCCCTCTCCAGGAATTTGTTGTATTTTGAGGGGTTTTTTTAATCCTGTTCTACCCTGTTTGTTTGTGTGTTAATAAACAGTTTGGTTTTTTCCACTTTCACTTGCTGTGACTCACTTGTCTTATTGGTGGAGGAAAAGGGGGGACCCTTTTCCCTTCGAAGGAGACACTCACTCTGGAGTGTTTCCTCCTGAAGTTTTGTCTCTAAAACTGAGACATAAAGGTGAAATTAAAAATAGAGTTACTTTCAAGTCAATATATCTGAAAAGTCTTTTAAAAATGTTTTTAATCTCTGTACTTAACAGTTGAATTGGTTTTGAAATCTGCTCAGAAAGGCATCTTTCTCGCACCTAAATGTTGGCTCGGCAGAACTTTATTCAGCCTGTGGCTTATTGTTTTCAATAAGAGGTCAAACCCAGATTAACAACATAAAAATGTAACAAAGTCACATCATGACTGAAGTATGCTGTATATGCTTCTCCTGAGGTATTAATGAGGGTTGATAGGTTTGTTAGGTTAAAAGTTTAGGGAAAAAGATTAGTAAAAATGTTCAGATTTTCACAACCAAGGTTTGATTATAGTATCAATAGTCTGATTTGCCATGGTCTTTTCCCCTTGTGGAGCATTATTTCCTGAGACTCTGGTATTGGTTAATACTGAAAAATAATATAATTCCAAAAGAAATTAAATGTTTGTCAAGACTGCTGAGAAAAAGGGACCAAAGTGAAGAAAACAAGAATTTTGTCTTTAAATGGACTGGAATTTTGTCACTGTTGCATTACTTTCCCTCACTTACTGCCTAGTTCCAAACGTCTGCAACTGCTTTCTTTCTCCTCAAAAAAACATGATTTGAACTGTTTCATTAGAAAAGCAAAGGCAAAAACATATCTCGAAATCCTGCATGAGCACTTTTTAAACATTTGGAAGAGCATTAAGATTAAAACTTCTTAAACCCAGGAAAAGCATTGCCAGCAGGTCGAGGGAGATGATCGTGATTGGTGATGTGGCCACATCCAGAATGCTGTGTCCAGCTCTAGGCTCCTCAGCACAAGAGGCACATGGAAGTCCTGGAGTCCACTGGAGGGCAACAAAGAAGTTTAGGGGACTGGACCACCTCATTTGTGAGGAAAGGCTGAGAGAACTGGCCCTGTTTAGCCTGGAGAAGAGAAGACTGAGAGGCAACCTCATCGATGTGTGTAATTATCTGAAGGGAGGGTGTCAAGAGGGTGGACCACGTTCTACTTGGTGGTGCCCAGCAACAGGACAAAAGCCAACGGGGAGAAACTGATGCACAGGAAGTTCCACCTGAACACAAGGAAGAGCTTCTTTACTGTGCAGGTGACCACAAACTGGAACTGATTGCCCAGAGTGTCTGTGGAGTCTCCTTCACTGGAAATATTCAAGAACTATCTGGACTCAATCCTGTGCTATGTGCTCTGGGATGACCCTGCTTGAGCAGGGAGGTTGAACCAGATGATTCCACTGGTAGTCCCTTCCAAGTTTAATTCTGTGGAATTCTGTGAAATTCTATGAAATTCTGTGAAACTAATATTAGGAATCTGAATTATAGAAATACTTGTGTGAAAAAAAAATATGTACAACATTCTAGAATTAAGTAAATATTATAGATAGATAAGACACTTATAAAACAGAGAAGGTGAAGTTAGTTTTAAATCAATTAAATCTAGATTTGGATCTGCTTTCTTTGGCTTCATCAAAATTTTTGTGTTAGAATTGATAAGCAACTAGTCTTAAATAAAAAGAGGAAATTAAATAGAGGAAAATATCAGCTTTAAGACCTATGAATTATTTTCATTTGTGCACTTTAATGAAAGGACATTTTCTTTCCTAGACATCAGATAGGCAATTTTCTTTTCTAAAGATAACGCTCTGACTTAGAATAGTCTCATCTTAAATACAGCATTCAGTAGAAAAGCTAGTCTGGAAGTTACCCCATTATTTTCTTATTGTATGAGTGCAGACAAGGAAATATGAGACTAAGTTTTGTGGAACTGCTCATGGCTTGTAGAAGGTACACTGAGAATGATAAGGGAAGAAACACTGCAGGTTTTTTGTTGTTGTTGTTGTTTTTTGACAGAGGTGTTACTTAGTCAAAAGTATTGTTAGATTCCTTCTTTCTCACACTGGAGCTTTCAATCAGAAGCTGTGTGGTTCTTTAAAAAGTAAGCTGCAAAAGCATAGGAAGCTTACATTACTTGGTACATAAACTTGTTTCCAAGCTTCTTCATGCTCAAGTGTACAAATTGCTGGACTGTAATAGGTGCAAGTCCAGTTCTTCCTACCTTTCAGAAGAATAATCTTTTCCTGATTGCAAGAGTCTTCTGCCTATTGAAGACCACATTGTGTCTAGGCGTGTCTTTTTGGAAGGTTTTCTCAACTCCATGAAAGGCCTTTGGCAGGAATCTCTTAATGAAGTCCTCAGGCCTGTGCTACACAGGAAGACAGATGAGATGGTCTTAACACTTCTGGTGGTTTCAGTCTGGAAGAATGTTAGACCTAAGTCTTCTTAGAGAATATTGGCTTTGGGACAGAAAATCAAAAACCTCACTGTCCTTGCTGCCCACTCTCCTTCGCACTTAAGCTTATCTCACTTTCAGAGAAGGTTTGATGGTTTGGGAAAAAAATATTCATCCTTAGTTTATTTGTGATGCAAATACACTTTGCAAATAGAAAAATTAAGACCTTATTTTGGGGGTTTCTCTACCCAAAGTTAATGAGTGAAATGAATGCAAAGCTTCTCAGGACTCAATAGGGAATAGCTCCTGCATTAAACAAATACTGTGGATAACAGGGAACGAGCACTCTTAATGTGCTACAACAACAGGAGAGCTAGAGACTTACCCACATTTCATTGTAGAGTCTCCATCAGGATTAGAGAACTTTGTTCCTTTAATTAATACAAGGCAAAACTTTTACTCCATGGCTTCTCATCCTCTTCTGTCTTTTTCATTTCTTTTTAACATTAGTTCTTTAACAAATCCTTCTTTTCAGGGACCAAAAGCTGATATGTTCTGGGGAAATGCCAGCAAGATGTTAGAGATTGGCACAACTAGCTACTGTCATTCTATCAAGACAATAGGATTTGAGCAAAAGGGGTAGAGTTCTCCATGCAGAATTTAGCTGCTTAATCCTCTCTTGTGGGCTGGCACAAAATCAACAAAAGAAAGAAACCAAATTACCCAGCTCTGCTTTGGCAGATTTAGCCACTGTCAGCAGGCCAGAAGTTAATTCCCTCATATTCTTGTTTGCCACCAACTACGGCAGGCCTTGCTGAGCCAGCTTTCCTGTGTAAATCTGTCAGCTGAAATGATGCACAGCATGAAGAAGGAGAGAAAGGACATGCAAAGAGTGTGGTCCTTTTGCCAAATCAAGTCCCCAGAAGTCAGGGGCTGGCACTGGAACTGCCTCCTTGCCTTCATCCTGAGTGACATTTTGGACACAAGATGAGAAAGATTTACAGTCTCTTAAACCTCCATCACACACACACACACACACACACACACACACCCCACCCACACCCACACCCACCCTTCCTTGCCAATAAGTAGGGATTGCTGTTGCATTAAGTTCTGTGTGTGGGAGCCTGTTTCCCTTCTGGCACTCAGCACAAGCTTCCAGCTGCTTAGCATCTTTCTGAGACTCAACAGTGTGTAGGGTATGATATGTTAATAATGAGGACTACACAGTCATCAAGGCCAGTGAAATTGCAGTAAGGGTAGGAAATGCATCATCAGTTTGCTCTGTCACAAATACTGAGTAGTCACAGCGTATGGTGCCTTTTATTGTGTGCCCAAACTAAGCTCTTGGGTGGATAACGTGACACAGGGGAATCAGGCTGTTGTGTGTCATTCATAATTCTCCTCCTTCCCTAAAAATCAAGTAGGAACATTACTGTGAGACAAGGTAAGTTAGGTGCAAAATATTTGCAGCGATATGCAAAGAAATCACACAGCTTTTGTCTTCTCATTATGAACCCCAAAATGAGGATTGATTTATGAATTTATGAATCCCTTTTTACTTAGGGATGTTCCTCTTAAAGCAAAGAAAATGTTGAAAGTTGGAAAATTAGAAAGAGAAATACAGTCTCCTTAAGAGAGAAGTGAAGGAATACAGATCTTTTTTTAAAGGAATTGGTTTCCACATGAAAATCACAAATGCCCAAGGATTTCACATGCTGTTAGTGCAAAAATGAACATTTCCTTTAAGTACTTAATGAAGCATGTTTGATAGAATGAGCAATCCTGCAAAAATGTAGAACTGAAATTCTCAGTTAAGTTATGTGTTAACACTTCTGGTTGACTTTGTTCTTGTACTGGAAACATTTTTCACTAATATTAGACCAGTATATGCTGTGTGTGATGCACTATGATAACGGAGTATATCGCTAATGAAAGTAGTGTAGTTTGGTGAGTCGTTCTTAAGTTCTGATAATTTCTGTTTCAGATTATGTAAGTGCAAAATGATTGTGCAGTACAATTAGAAAAATCCTTTTTTTTTTTGCCTTTGTTGAGACAAACCTTTAGACACTCATCACAAACGTATTTATTGATTGTAATAATTGCATTAAACGAAAGGATAGATGAAGTATTTTCCTCCTAATATCTGGATTCCTTTCTTGACATCAGCCAGCTACTTCAAGCTATTACAGCATCACCTTACCCAAGTGCCAGACTTGGCAATTATGCCTCCTGAACCTAAATATTAATGGGCAATTTCCTACTACTCATGTATGCCAAATCTTGACACAATCAACAGAGCAAACTTGCTGCAATTTCTGAATTAAATGGACAGAAAACTAGTACAAAAACAGCCTCTCATCTATTTTATTTCTAGCTCTAACCCAAGACATATGTTTGTGTTATTAAAAAACACTATGGAAATGTTGAACAGAGAATTGCAAACATTCTCAAACAGGTTAACCTTGGTAAAACTGGATGGGAGGATGCTACCTAGGAGAGACAAGTGCAAGATGACTTACAGGGAAATAATCAACTGCATAAATACAGGTTAGGGAATATTTGATGGATGGGGTTCCAGTTCTGCAGAAAAGAATGCAATTTATCACTTGTTATGCCATATTTTTTGTAATAGCCTTTCAGCACTAAAACTGGATTTTGAAGGCAGTTTAAATGGGAAAGTAGCAAGATCCTACTTTGGCCTCAGCTCTAAATAGAAGCATTTCATTGAAACACCTGACCCAGAAGTGAAATCACTATGCACTTGCCCTGTAGTTAACGGAGATAAATTGGAACTTCCAAAAGAGAAAATACCTTGATAAGACTTTGGAGATCTTTCCTAACTGTTTCAATAAAGTGCTTAAATTTGCATGGAATAGGTCCAGGTCTAAGTATCTGTGGAAACTGAATTTTAGAAATCCTATGGCCTTATTAGTTACCTAAGTGACTTAGGTGAATTTTTGAAATGTGCTTCTGAGCGCTCATGCAAGCATTCCATCTAAACTCCTAAAGTCCCATAGAAGAGACAGCAGGCATTTTCAAGACATTGGATGTGTTTACCTCATGTCTATGACTGCAAAGAGATTTCAGTGATGCAAGACGATAAACAAACTCATTAATTAAAATTTATAAGGTTGCAATTATACATTAGGGACATGGTTTAGTGGTGGTCTTGGCAGTTCTAGGCTAACACTTGGACTCAATGATCTTAGAGGTCTTTTCCAGCTTGAATGACGCATTCTAAGATTCAAATGCTGCAGTGCTGTACTTGCTGAGGTGTTATGCAGAGGTCACACGGCCTTACCCATTGCATAGATGGCACTTTTCTGTACTTGCAAATGGTGTATAATGCTGAGGTACTTCTCAGGCATGTTTTCGGTATTTTCCTACGTGACACAGACATACTTAACATACTTAACATACTTTTGAGCTACCTTGAGATCTAGGTCAAAAAACAGTCAACACAAATCCATCCAACAGAGAAGATCATGATAGTCCCTGAGCCTTATATCTCTGGACATCCCAGCAGGGCACCTGGACATCTCATCCAGCTGGGACTCATGCTTAAGAAAGGGTTGGGGAGGAGGGAAGGGAGGGATGTTGTTTGTGAAAATAGTCGGGATGTTTTGTTGTAAGCTTGATGTAGATTAAGAAATGCTTCAGAGAAACAAAGCAAAAATGGTTTTGTCTGTAGAGAAGCCTTCACTTTTGTTGCCTAGTCAATAGGAGTGCGTGGATGTAGATGAGAGCAAGTTTTGGCTCACATAGTTTGAAATCTATTTGAACTCTTAAAAAAATACGTTTTAAAAAGGATTTCCTTCCTGTCAGAAAAAAGCCAGAGACATCAGAGGAAAAGAGTCAACCACATATGTGTTTCTTTTTATGCTTCCTAATCAGATGTAACGATTGCTCACACTGAATAGATAGTTTTCATTCAAGGATGTGCATTCCTAAGTCTTAGGACCCTGCCAAGCATAAAAGCAAACAGAACAAGACACACATGAGGTGATATATGCCCTTCGGCTTTCCTGACTGCAGCAGGACTGGGGGAATCTAACAAGAATCCCTCTTGCATCCTGGCTGTTGTAAAGTTCTCAAGAGAAATCACAGCTGGCCTAGGTCCAGTAATTATCCCTTTATTGCGAGGGTAAATTACTTTTCTCAGAACCAGAAGAACAACAGCAGAAGGAAATGTGCTATAAATAGGTCTGCAGAAAGCCTAACAAAGGTGTCGTAGTGCATGACTTATTCCACCATCCATGACACCATTATCAACAGTGATTCTCCAGTCTGTTACTGGGATAGAAGGGGAGAAATTAAAAAGTATATTAATAAACTGAAGTGCTGAGGAATTATCAAAAATTTTATATTATTTTTATATAAAAAGCTTCTAACTAGAGTCCACTTTTTCTCGGTCTGTCTGTAGTACAGATATCACAGCTTTTGTATGTGTAGCTGAGCTAGTTCAGGTATTACCACAAAGTAGTAACAGCAATACAAAACTGAGTAAAGATGAACTGCCTAACTTTTCACCCCATTTTTCAAGTAATATTGCAGCTTTACAAAGCTCTATGTCACTACAGACAAAGTGGTACCAAAAATAAATCATTAAGATTTAATTAGGTATATCTACACAATCTGCATTATTACGTACACATGATCTGCATTATCATATACCCTATATATCTCTATATCCTAGTACTGTACTGGTAGACAGCTGGTATCTTTGGTTTCTTAAGAAATCTGAAGAACTAAAATCACTACTGGACTGAGAGTCTGGAGAGATGGGATTTATTTGCACAGTTTTTTACTCATCTGTGATCTTGAATATATAATTTCCCTCTCCCTTTCCTCTTCTCTGTTGATTGTCTTTGAAGAGGGAAGGCTGGTGAAAATACAATGCCTATTAAAACTGGTATTAATTTTTGTGGCTTCAGCTTTCCCAGTTTAAGTCCTCTTTCTGGACAGTACTGTGCACAGTCTCCCTGCTGTGCACGCACATACACGCACTCCATAAAAAAGCATAAAGAAATGAATTCCATTCAGGCCTGCCATTAGTCATGACTTTTGCATCAGGAATCACAACTGTTTTCTCCAAACTGGGGGAAAGAGGTTTCACATGATTAATATTATGTTACACTTTTTCTGCATTCCTTAGTTTTGAATGGTGATGTGTGGAATACTCACACATTTTTACTGGCTAGCGCTCGTAGTTCAATGCCTTAGAAAGCCTTGGGCAGCCTAGAGAGGTAGCACGGGCAATCCAGCATTTCAGTAGCTCTAAAAGCAGCAAATAGTAGCTGCAAAGCTGATATCACCAGTAGAAGCAAAGAGGGAGAAATATAGCCTTCAGTTTGCCTAATTCCTGCAATTAGAAGCTTTCAAACAGAGATAGAAACACACAGATGGTCGCAGAAGGATTGCAAAGCCAAAGAGGGCGGAGCCCCTCTCGGGTCCTTCTCTTATTCGGAGAAGAGGAAAGGGGAGGACTGGGGGCAGACCCGGGGTGAGCGGCCAATCAGACACTGCTAAAGAGTTTGAGTTACATTTGGGTTTGCCCGCGCTTGGAACAAAGGAGCTCAGAGCACATGGCAGAGGCAAGTCCTGGCCTGTCTTGGGGAGGGGGAAGGGAAGCTCGGAGCAGGCAGTAACAATTTCCAATTTTTTTTTCTTTAAAGCTGGGTTGTAACTCTTAGTAACTTAAAGTGCATAGAACAGTAACAAAACAACAGTGCAAAACATAACTGGAATCTATCGTCCCTACAACTCGACAGTACCTAGGATGTCTTTAAACTAGTTCGCCAGTTAAAACTCAGGGGGTTAGTCAGGATATCTATGGTATGGGATATCAGGACGAAGATTTACAAAATACAGTGCAAAATGTGAGTGCAAAACAGTGCAACTTAACTTAAGGGATTAACATCAAAATCTGGAGTAGGGGGTTTATATGAGGGTGCAAAATCAGGATCCTTTTTATGGTGTCTCCTCCAGGAGGCAGTTTTAACCTCCTTAACTTTTGAGGAAGTGACATAAGGTTTTACCCATTTTCCTGGGATCCACCTCAGTCCTTGAGGGGTAGATACACTGGCATACCCACATCCCCAAGTTACAAGTTTGTATGGTCCTTGGATTTTTGAGTCTCTGGGTCCCGGATCAGGACTTCTGGATTTTCCTTCAGTTTCTGTCTCCCGGTGTTCTGGAAATGACGATAGATGGGAGGGTTTGGATCCTCAAAAGTGCCATTCAGGAAGTTTATGGTAAACAACTCTTTGCTGAGTCTGAGGACAGGTGAGTTGAGTTTAGTGGTCCCTGACTGTTGTAGCAGCATTTGCTTGAGGGTTTGATGGGCACGTTCAACAATGCCTTGTCCAGATGGGGAGAGGAATATCTGTAACATGTCGAAATCCCCACTGCTGACGGAACTTTTTAAACTCCTGAGAGGTGTAGGCAGGTCCATTATCAGTTTTTATCTCCTCAGGTATACCAAGCACAGCAAAAGCTTGGACAAGATGTTTTTCAACGTCCTTAGCCTTTTCACCTGCATGTGCAGAGGCATACATAGCACCAGAGAAGGTATCAATAGAAACGTGAATGTATTGTAACCTCCCAAATTCAGGGAAATGTGTGACGTCCATCTGCCACACTTCACCACTATTAATGCTTCTGAGATTGACCCTCATGCCCAGTGATGGAAGCTGTAGCTTCTGGCAGTTGGGACATGTTGCCACTATTGCTTTTGCCTGTGTCCGCGACAGATGGAACATGTGGATAAGAGCAGGAATATTTTGATGGTACATGGCAGTGATGGGCAGACAAAATGACATCAATTGTCTGAAATAGAACAACTGAGCTTGTGACATCACTAAAATTTTTCTCTGCTTTTAATTCTGAAGACATATGAAGGCAGTAGTTCTCAAATATCAAATCCATTCTCCCTTTAGGAGGATATTAAAGCTGTCTGTTGCAAATGTTCAACTCCGCAAACCTAGGTAAGGAAAAAACTGCTACAGTTTGTAGCTGTGAGTATATGGCCAGGAAAATAAATTGCTAAAGAAAATCTAGATTTGCAGAATGAACTATTTTTAAAGTGAAATGGGCTTTTTTTTTAAACCCAGAATTTTTAGGAGAGTGTCAACTTCAGTACAGCCCCATTTCACTGAACTATAATATTGTCTTACCTTTGAGAAGTGGATCCTATTTTGTCTTCATATGTTGGTTGGCTTTATTGAGATTGTTTGATGTCACTGAAATATCAGTGGTTTAAATAAACACAATTAAAATAATTCCCAAAACTATGCTGCTTGACTTTCCTTTGATTTCCGAAAGTGGAGACACTACACATTGGTGTCCGTCTAATACAGCCACACCATCCTACTAAACAAAATGTACCCAGGTATGTTCTCAGCTGTGGAGGCCAACTGGCACAGAGCAGTCTGTGTACATAGCAGTAAATTCCACTAGCAACCAAACTGCCCATTGGGAACAGTTTCTGCCCATATTAAATCCCAGGAATTTTCGGAGAGAGTGCTAGCTGACTGAGTTCAAAAATCAGGACAGGGACCATTCTGACGATTTCCTAGTCTAGATCACTGAATAGCAGTATCACAGAACATGCCTTGACAGTGTTTAATTTATGAGTTTAGATGCAGCTCAGGAGGGATGCAACTTCTGTGTGTTTTCTTTGTAAACAAAAGGAAATGGACTTTTTTTGGGTGCAATTCGTCCTATACTTTCAACTATAGTCATGTAAAACAAGTTGAATGAAGCAAGCCCTGAAGGTGTCTATTCATTTTCATTGTCTGCAAAGTCAGCCTAGAGAGACTTACTAAGATAAAGAAGAGAAATCTAAAGGGATGAATCTCCCTCATATTATTACAGCAACAACTTAGTGATGGTGCACAGCCAACAAACATCTTTACTTTTCCAGCATATGAGGCTACCAACTTGGATAGCAGCTTCTTTCAGGCACAAAATCCAGATTGACTCCTAGTTTTCAGATATCAAAAGGTTTCTGTGTAAATCAGTTTTTGCTTATTTACGTGTGCAGTACAGGTTTTTCAGGAATCTGAAAGAAGCTGTTATTTTTGCAACTGTGGTATGAGATAATTAGACACACAGCAGTAAGAACTTGTATGATAACGAGTTTGAAAAGAAAAGTAGGAACTTAAGATCAGAAGAGCACTTTCATGATACTAAGAGCAGTCCCCTCCAGTGCAGGCAAATCACAGACATTACAAAATCCCTTTCTAAATATTTATCTGTACGAGTAGATATTTGTTCCTGTGCTCTTGCTGAATGATTGAGTCAACTTCCCTTCTCTGGTTCTTACAAAGTTTCTTCCAGTTTACAGATTAAATTTATGCTTGACTATTCTGTCTTATTCTTGTGCCAAGTTTGCCATTTATCTGAAATAATAATTTTCCTACTCTGCTGCTAGCCTCCATGACATCCTTGTGGTGAGAAATCATATCTTCTCTCAGTCTTCATTTCAGTGAGCGATAGCAGTGAAGGTCTTTGGGTCTACTACCTGTATCTAGTCTACCTTCTGTGTCTATTTCAGTTTAAATTAGCCTTTTTGAGCACAGCTTTCATAAAATGTACAGTTAAAATTTCTCTAATTCCTTGCAAAATTATTTAGCTTATTATTTATTTCAGCTGGAAATTAGCCATCAAATGCATCTGTTCTCATTTGTCTTTTCTAGCGAGACATCTTACTCAGTCTGGAGGTTATCCCGGTGCTCATTCTGTTTCTTTATTTGAACATAATGAGATCTTTGACTTTTTCTCACATCTGAGGTGTGATTGTTTCCATCCTGTTTGCATTAGATGGGGGCCTTTACCCCATGTTCAACTTCTTCATGATTTTTGAGACCTGTGGAAAAAAAAAAAAATCATATTATTTCAAACAAAACTTTATTATCTTTAGTCACATTCTCATTCTGAGCAGCAGAAGTTTTGTTTCTTCTTCCTAAGGTACTTTTACAGCTGAACAGTTGTTTCTATAGCTGCAAGGTTTAACTGATCTTTTGAGACAAATCACTTGCTTTTACTTATTTCTATGACATGAGGTTTGTTTGCATATTTGTTCATTTTTTAATTCTTTATGGTTCCTCTGCTTAATCCTCATATTCCTTTTGGAAGAAGTGGTTCATCCATTTATCCATTTGTCCACTGACTGGTAGGGATAAACAGCAGTGTTACTTCTGACCCCTTAAAGTTATCTGACCTTCATGTTGCAGTTACCAAGTTATGAAATTTAGTAGTAAATTTTATATCAATTCTAAGCTTTATTCTTGAGTATACTGTTTTAAAACTGAAAATTTTAGTTGCTGGCATTATTTTCTTTAACATGTAATTTAAATTGAATAAGTCCATGACGACTTTAGGTAAAGTTGTTTTCTACAACTATTTGGCTACTACTAATGGGAAGAGTATATAATTTTTTCAAGGTTCCATCACTTTGGCAAAATTCTGTCTTAGCTTTTGTCACTATACTATAATTAGTAGAATATGTTTTCTAACCTTTATCTGTGATGTAATATAATATAATGACTTACTTCTTCCCAGTATTTATCTTCCTGATAGTAATAAATCTGTTCCCTTTCGAATCCCACCTTGGGAGCCTGCAGCATAGCTATGGTAATGAGAACCCTTCCTTGAGTTGAAGGAAAATCTGTCACACCTGAGACATTTTGACATAAACACTTAAGGTTCAGTGAAGAAGCATATTTCTATAAAACTTTGTTTCATCAGGAATTTTTCTCACCAGTTCCACACACATCCCCCAGACAGATGATACAAACTTTAATCAAGCACAGGTCTTGCAAACGACAACCATACAAATTACCAAGCAACTGAGAAACAAAGACTTGCTCCTCCTTCCATAGAATACCTCATTCTAATTCCAGTGTTTTCTGCATTTTCCATGCTGGTTCCTTTAAATTGCCTGAAGTATTTGATAAAGGGGGAAGTTATATGGACCCCAACTATAAAAAGCCAGTATCAGACCCATTTTCTATTTTGGGAACTTCCACAGAAAGAAAGTCTAGAAAATATCAAAGTCTAGAAAATATAATAAAAGTTAATTTTACAATATAGAACTAGTGAATGTCGAACAGCAGTTTGACGCATGCAAATTGATCTACTCACAGCTGTCTGTGATGAAATGAGGGGAGAGCAGTGGCTGTTCGTCTTAACTTCAGGAAGGCTTTTACTGTCTCCCATCATGTCCTCGTTTACAAACAAATGAGGTATGGACCAGAGAAATGGAAAGCAAGGCCAACAAAGTATTGTATCCTTTAGGTATTTCCTTGACAAGAAGGAAATTATAGGTCAAGACCTTCAGCAACCTAATGTGACTTCAAGTCGGGCCATTGCAGACTGAAAGACTTCTAGAGGTCGCTTCCAGTTGAAATTATTCTTTACTTACTATAATGCCAGTACAATGAAAGAATATAGGCAAAAATAAAGAATATAACTTTCCCTCGTGTTTCACCAGTTCCAGTCCAACAGAGGCCATCACTGTGTGAAAAGTTCTGTCAAATAATGATTACTTTGTGGTTTAAGAGTTGGAGAGTAAGTTTTTTTTCCACATCTGTTTTAGGTGATAGACACTCAATGTCCCGGTTTGAGAGACTGCTAGAAGTTGTACCACATGAAAACTATGGCTTTTGCTATTTATATTGTAAAGTATTAGTGGAGTTCACAAGTACAAACCTGATTATGATCTGAATTGCTCCCTTATTCATGCTTGGGACAAGCTGAACAGGTCTTGTGCCTCTGCTAGGTGTGTATGTACTGGGCACAGAACAGAAACCTTCAAATTCCAGATATGTCTATGATACTTTATGGATGATGAATTCACTGGCAAAAACTATTGCTCTCCTTAATAATTTACATGCATTTTTAAACAAATCTATCACCCCATGAGAGTATATGTGTGTGTATATTTAAGACAGGGCACACATGTTTTTTGGAAGAGGAGGGCTATATTCTAATGTTGTTTGCAAAACCATAAATCCAAAATAATAATTAGTGGCTTTGTTGAATATATTTTGGGTAAAAGAAAAGAGAGTTGGAATTGAAATGCGTTAGACCCTTCTTTTTTAAATGCTCGAAATAGAGGAATGGTCCTGAGCAGAGTTTTGGCCTTAAACTAACATTTTCTGAGTTCAGGAGCCATCATGGCCCAAGGACTATTCCCAAAGCACAGTTTGGACTTACAGTGGTAAAAATTGCTTAATGCTGCAGACATGGCAAAATAATTTCAGTTGGCTTCTGGACACCCAGTTTTTTATTTCTTTGTTCACTGCTGTTTACTAACAGAGGTGGGCAGTGTCTCTCTCCTTGTAAGCTTGTGGTAAGCTTCTGGTAACCTCTGACAACCAAGTCTCAAGTTTTGGTAAGATTCCTTGCTCTGGCTTTCCATAAATTTGAAAATATAGCCCCAGTGGCCATTATCATAATTTTAGGAAACAAATGATTTTTCCATAAACATTAAAATAAAGGCCTTCTCACTTAAGATCTGGCATTCACCTGAAGAAATTAAATATGTATTCAGTAGCTTCAGCTATTCTCTGAATTGAGGATTTTGGTGGGAAATAACATAAAAAAACAAAGAAACTGGAAATGTTTCTCCATAGCTCTTTTTTTCTGATATAAGCTGTATACATATACATAGAATCATATTTTTCTATAGCATTATGTCTATGTTTTTATATATATTGATAATACCTATCTTTTATGCTTACCAGATTAAGTATCAGTCCTGGTAAGAGTTACCTATTCAGAACTTAGTTATCATGTTGTTTATGCATATAATTCTCATTGTTTTCCTTAGGCATCACATAACCCAAAACAACAGCATAATTACGTCCCTGGATTGACTCCACTTATTGTAATGAAATTATCCCAGATTTACATTAGCATAACTCAGAGCAGAAGTTTACCTCACAGTCTTTATACAAGCTGTGTCTTAACCCAGTTAGATTTTGGTCAATCCCTTTAAAATATAAAAAATGCCCTTCATAATAAAAGTCATAAGACTCTTGACCATGACCTTCAGCTTTAACAATTCAGAAGCTCCTAGGGTCCTCCCCCTCTCAAAGAATGAGAATAAATTCTGACAGCTGAAAAAATATAAAGGGTCTAGTGTCAGTCTGAGGAAACAGGTTTTCATTTTGTCACAGATGACTTCAGTTCACAGGTTCTCAGTGGAAGGGGAAATCATCATCTACTTAACACAGGATTAGTTGTTCAGAACAGCCTATGATCAGAGGGAAAAAGCCCCTGCCCCACACTTACTACAGTACTAAACAGGCAGTGACAGAATAGAAAACTTTTCCATGCCAATGCAATATGACAGATTCACCTTTTCCAACACTTACTCTTTTTTCTCTTCACTAGGTTCTTCCACACACTGCTACAGTGTTATACCTTCCCATGTTAGCCCACCTCACTTGGTTGGTATAAGGTCACAAGAGTTTCTGTGTCACTGATAGCTGTTACTGATTTCTATGTAAATGTGACTTTTCTTATCTTGGAGGGAGTTTGGTTTTGGTTGGTATTTGGTGTTTTGGATTTGTTTGTTGTTTTGGTTTTTTTAATAGAGCTGTAAACATAGAAATAATTCTACAACTATTAACTTAGTCTTTCATCAGTGTTTTAATATGTTTCTGGTATTATCTTTTCTATAAATAGATCACCTTACCTTACATTCAAGGAGTTTATATTTACATTCACCATAAAGACAAAGTAGCTGACATTTTCTGCAAAAAAAAATGTCTTTTTTTTCTTATGGATGCATATGAGATGGAAGGATGTGTTTGAAACCCTAACGCTGAAGGAGGCCCTTCCTTTTTTATGAGTATTTTAATTTATAACAGCCATGTGGTACTACTCTTTTCTTCTCCCTGTCCATTTTAATAGAGAATAATGAGACAAACTTCCAACTGAGGATCTTAAAGCTCATCAGGGCATTTGCTGCGGGAGTGTGTTACAGAACAGGACATTTACATTTTTTATTTTCTTCGGCACTTTGTGCCATCTGGCTTAGACATCACTCTGTTCATGTCCTCCTGACATCGGTGCCGTTGTTCACCTAATTCTGTATGGGATTTTTAAGAACTTTATTTATACCTGTGGTTTCTACTCCCATTTGGGTTATCTAGTGTTTGGGTCCTGAGATGCCTTGTGTGGCAGTGTCTAAACCTGGGCAGAGCTGCTACTATAAAATAAGCTTTAACAACAGAGTTGTAAGGCACAGTTCTGCAGGCCCTCCTGTACAGTTTGCAGCTTCTGCAGTCACATACACAAACATGCATCTTGAGGCATGCAGCCAAAAATCTACCTAATGTAGGCTGTAGTAAATAATTCAGAATGACTAATTTATTTCAGAAAAGAGCCATGATATGCCCATGAACAATATGAAGTAGAGAGAGACAGAATTCACTGAATACATTATTTTCTACTGATTATTTGTTCAGCTCCAGCCAGCAAACATCATTCCTGATTTGCGTTACGACAGAAAAATTAATATGGGTACAGTCACTCTTTCTTGTATCTTAAAGTCTTTAGCCCATGAAAAATATCTAGGAATGTGTGTGTTCTTTCCCACAACAGATGCTAAATAACAGCTTGTAAGTAAAAAAAAAGTTATCAAAGTCAGTGGTTCAAAAAATGCATGTGATTTTTTTCCTTTGAACACGTTTAATATATAACAGAAGATTAAGAATTATAAAGGCGGGTTAAGCTATGTATCAATCACGGCTCTGATTATGCAGCAAACAAAAGCTAGCAAATGTTGACTTGATACAAAACATTTTGATCTAATAATATCTCTTTGCCTCCAAAACTTCAAAAAGTATGATTTAAAGGCTATCAAAGGCCATAGAATTCCTTCCGCTGAACTCAGATAGTCCAGAGCAGCTTCTCAATCACCAGCAATGGTACAGTAAAGTAGGACAATTCAACTTGGTGCAAGTCAGTCAGTGGGCTTCCCAGTAGATCCATAGCCACACACAGCTGGAATATAGCTGAAGGAAGGATGAATGGCTAATGTTAATGACATAAACAAGCACAGTAATGAGAAAGAAATAGTTGTTTACACATGTTGAAATGCTTGTATTATATGTTCAGCATCCACATATGGTACATTTGTGCCATAGGAAATAATCAGGTGTATTTTACTACCAGGCTGTGTGAATGTCCAGAAGCATTAAGACCTCCATGAAGTCCTTACTGATTTTTCCTATTACTGCTCCTCACAATTCCAGCAACACTACACTGCCTCTCTGTTACTTTAGATTGTCTGGTGGGGCCATTGGATGCAAACTGAGGTCAGGATGGGTCTCAGATTCAGTACAGGGTCCAGCAAACCAACATCTGTCCTTTAATAGGTCCTCATTTGGTCCCTGCTCTAGACTGAGCACAATAGCAAAAATTATGTTTCCCACAGGAAAAACATATCCTAAACAGAAAGGAAGTGTAAAATTTATTGCAAAACCAAGAAAAATACTCTGTCTTATGAATATATTTTTAAGCAAGTTTTCTCAAAAATAGGTGAATGAAAGCAAATTATCTATTTTTGCTTCTGTTTGTCTTTCCCATAACTTTTTGACCATTCTGGACAGAGTTAATCGATTTGATAGAGAAATAAAAGTTTTACAAAACTCTTAAAACACTTGGAAAACAGGGTCAAAAAGAGATCTAGAAGTCTCTTTCAGTGCTGTGATGGCAAAAGAAACAGCAGCAGAACCTCATAACTCAGCAGACACCAGGTACCCAAATGCAAGTGTCCAGTCACTGTGAAATTCCAGTCAGAGCCTGCAATGAAAAAAAAGTCACAAACCCCATAGGAGACCATGCTTCATTCAACCAAGAAGACCAAGTAGTTTATAGAGCATCCATGCTTCATTGTTGGAGTTCTTAATATATATGTAAACATGTTCACAATCACATACAGAATAGATTATTTTGTTTAAGACATCCTTAGTTTCAAGAGTGCAAATTATGAGCTATAATCAGTACAACATCTTGAATTTTAATATTTTTTCCTTTTCTTTGCTACTTTATGATCTCTTTCTTGTTGATTCCTAAAGTGTTTATTTAGTAAATTATTGCTATATCATGAGAGATTCACTGAAATTTTTGTAGCTTACTTAACTCATATTACAGTCTAAGTAGATTAACCACTAGACAATATGCCTACTGGAAATTATATTGAAAGATTTAAATATGCCCATGGAAGACAATAATAAAATAAATATGTAGCTCCTATTTACAAATTCTTTACAAATATAACAAATCACAGTCAGAAAGACAAAAGTAAGCATGTCATAGGTATTTCATCAGCTCTGGCTCAGGATCTAGCACAGTGAAACGCAGCTCTGCAGCTCAGGACAAGAAGTCAGATTCAGTTGATGCAAAGGTTCTTCACCTAAAATGTTGATAAAGTGCTTATTAAAATGTACATATACCATACAAACCCAATCTTGCTGTTCCATATCAACCAGAAGTACACTTTTATTTAATAATTTAAGAATTAAGTATTGACAATCTTAAATTTCGTGGAAAATTTCACCCAAGACAAGGATAATGGGACTTGGCTCCAGGTTGTTTTTCTTTTTTTTTTTTTTTAAAGAAGGGTTAATTTAAAACAAAATCTATGTCTAGTTGCTCTAAAGAGAGCCATATATTTGGATGCTGAAAAAAGTAGGATTCAAGGTCATTTTAAAATTGTGAGTCTCCCAGATTTTTGACAGGTAAATCAAGGAATTCAAATAAATTTCCATGGAATGCACACAGACAGATTTGGGATTTTTTTTTTTTAAAAGAATGTTCTCTGTCATATAAATTGCAAAGTGCAATAACATAATAGCCACAACATGTAATTCTGAATTACTATGAAATTCTTTCATAATATTTAACAAATAGTTTCTCATAATTTCTGGCCAAGCTGGAGGTATGTTTGAAAAGGGTTTGATTAGAATGAGCTAAAAGGCATCTCACCACCACCCACTACTACTTTCTTAGCTACTATTGTTTTTTCATATGGGATTGCATCGTGTGAACCAGAAATCTGCAAGATGCCTAAAGTCACCACAGTGTCTTCCAGAGCACAATGGTATACCTACTGCAACAAGTAATTAATCTTGGGCTCAAGATTTCCTGATGGGAGCCTATTGACCCCAGCACAATAGATGAAAGTATTTTATCCTGTGTGTTCCCCTACTGACCCCTTGTCACCTTTTTTCATGCACTGTCTGCTCTCATACCAAACCAAAGAATTCATCCTTCACTCTGATATTTGGGGTCTGCTTGACCCTCTCTTGCTCTGTGGAAGAAGATTTTGTGATTTTGCTTAAGAGGATCACTCAGTAAGAAAAACCTAGCAAAGTTTTACCATACACAGTGACAAACATGAATGAGCTTGGAAGTGTCAGGGATGCTGGGCTTTACTCACACCCCTGATCCCACACAGTTTTTAATGGGAAGTTGCATGTCATCTCTGCACCTGCTGGGAGCGTGGTTGGAGAACAACGGGGCACACTCAGGACTAACGAGGGGACCTGCGAAGGGACCTCAGTGCAGGTGCTCACAAATCACCGTCATGGTCCTTCTGGGATAGCAGCTGCAAGCTTGGAAAATGAACCTTTGAGCTCTCTGGTACATGGAATACTCACAAGGGTGGATGGGAAAATGAGATGTTGAACCACTGCCCATCCTTCTGTATTAACCCCAGTACCCAGGTCACCTCTAAACTGGCCCAGAGGCAGTTACACATGGACAGTTTTGGCCATGAGTCCACTCTTGGGGCTAATGCCCATAACAAGGTTAAAAAAGCTACATCTAGGCTAGGTATCTGAAGTGAACCAGATTTTTAGAGAGTTGCTCTTCAGTGTCTGTTTTCTCTGGGGTGTCTCAGACTGCAAAGCCAGGAAGGGAGGTATTAAAACTGGTTCCTCAGCAGTGATAGAATATTTTGTCTCCCAGAAAGTTAGAAAAGGGGGACAGTAGCTTAGAGACCCCATCCAGCCAGTGCAAGGAGTGTGTAAGTACTGCTGCTTTCAGCTCTTGGGACAACAGTGCAACAGCTTACACTGGCTCTTGCCAACTTAAAAATTAAAGAGCTGTTTCAGACTCCCCTGTAGCAGCCATTACCCTCTGCTGAAAAAGCTGTGCTGTAAATCTTCACAGGGTCCCCTGACACTCTCAGTGACAGCAGACCTCCAACTGTTGCCCACAAGACACTTCAAAGGCCATCTTGGATAAATATGTGAAAACTGTCCTAAGCTCTTACAGTAACTGTAGTCCCAGAGGGAATGCCCCCTCCCCCATCCCTACCCATCAGGCTCCCATCTACTGTAATTACTTAATCTCCTTGCTCCTCTGTGCCTGTCATTGGGAATACTTTCCAATGCAACATATTCACTCCCCCACACAGGCTTGAAAGAGGGTGAAAAAGAAAACACTGACAAATGTTTCCCCTGCAGATAATCATATTGTCATTAGAGCTTTCAAACTATTCCGCTGTCTTCCACATTCCATTAATAAATCACCCTGGGCCCAGATTCTCACTTCTCTAAATTAAAATAACATTCTTGTCATTAGCAGTAATCCTCTTGTTTAGTCCAGTTACATATCTGGATTACCTGGACTGAAATGAAGTTTTCTGCTGATTTGAGCAAAATGAGAATTTAAAATCTGGATTTTTCCTCTCTTAAATAGTCCCCTACTATCGACCATATAAGAGTAATACAAGCAGGAGGCTGAAAACACATTTGTTTGTAATGATGCAGCTTGGGCAGGCTGTCTGAACAGCATAAAGTGCTGCAGTCCTGGTTTGAGGGTGACTTGCAGCCCTCTGCAAAAGGGTGATGACCAGAAGGTGACCTGCAGAAGATGCTGTGACCTCAAGCCACTGCCTAGGTCTGCTTGTTCTTTCTCAGTTGGCAACACAGTGAGCAAGTGCGAAACTCTTGGTTGCACTCTGCTGTCAGCTCTGGAAAATATATGGACAAGAGCAGATGAATGGGTAAGTCCAAGGAGCTTTAGGAAACAGAGACAGTGACACGTGGCTGTGAAGGAAGTTGAGGCATGTAAATATAGAAAAAGGTTAGGTAGATATACATAGAAATTTTTAAACAAGTTATGTTTTTTGGAATATTTAAAGAACATGGAGAAGGGACACTGAGCACAGAGAAGCTGGAGAAGGTGTGGGCAGGGAAGAATGTTGAGGAGAGATGGCAGTTGGAGGGGGGAATATTTCGTTTGCTTCAGGCCCCATAACAGTTCTTCTAAGGTCCTATATGTTCATGTACATGGATATACTCATGTGTGTTCAGAAAAGATGTATAAACAATAAAGTTTTATATTTCACATATCTTTTCCATACTTCAAAGGCCATGCTATGAACCACCTGTGCCCTCCTCCCATAAATTTTCCCAGTAGTCTCTTTTAAATGGAATTTGGTCCTTTGGTTTTTTCTCCTTGGCTGAAAAGTCACCAATTTTCCTGTCCTGCCAGCCAGCCTTTGTCTGGAGCAGATATTGATGATGAGGACTTAGATCTATTTTCTTTGAGTAACTTGTGTATTTACATAAGTTTCATAGGGTTTATTCACCCCGAGAAGTGGCAACAAATGCTATGAGGTATTTGTATTAATTACCATCAGGTAATTAATTTGGAGGCAACTGTCTTAACACACTGTGTTTCTGTAAAGCTCATGCAATACTAATTGTTTAGCAGAAAGTTGAAGTCCCTGCCCCAGACCATGAGTTTTACAGGTGAAATTCTCTAAAGGTGAGGGTATTCACAGAGATAGCAGGGGCCAGTGGGTGGGTGGTCTTATAGGTCCACTGGCATGATGCATTCAGCCTACCAGCAACACAAAGAAAACATAGGAGTTCTAGGAAAACAGAGCAGAGCATAGAATGATTTTATAGACACAGTTGTTCGGTGGCATCTTTGGGACACCTAAGAGGAATTTAATCTTTAGTACTCACATATCACTAGTGTCTAACACAAAACATTCTTTTTTCACATTGCTAAATGATGTAACCTTACTCACAAGTGTAAGAAAAAGGGGATTACTTAATATTTATAACATTATCTACTGTGCAGCATGCACATACCATATTTTCCTTTCAAATATTTTGTGCTGTTCTTCGCCTTTTTTAAATCAATGTCAAGGGAATGGTGACACAATAAATATTCAGTGAGGTTAGATATAAACCTTGTTATATCCAAGGTACCTGATTCTGTCTAAATTATCTCATTCCTTTATGCTTTTTTTTTTTTTTTTTTTTTTTTTTTTTTTTTTTTTTTTTAATGGGCCACTTTTTCCTGGTATGAATTGGACTGAATTGACTACTTGTCAAGATTTTGCATCACTGTATGAAGGAGTACTAGAACAGATTTCTTTTCTATTTTTCTGGGGAAGGGAAGGGAAGGGAAGGGAAGGGAAGGGAAGGGAAGGGAAGGGAAGGGAAGGGAAGGGAAGGGAAGGGAAGGGAAGGGAAGGGAAGGGAAGGGAAGGGAAGGGAAGGGAAGGGAAGGGAAGGGAAGGGAAGGGAAGGGAAGGGAAGGGAAGGGAAGGGAAGGGAAGGGAAGGGAAGGGAAGGGAAGGGAAGGGACCTGCAGTGATCATCCAGTCCAACTACCCAGCCACTTTGGGGATGATCAAAAGTCAAAGCAAGTTATTAAGGGCATTGTCCAAATGCCTTTTCAACACTGAGAGGCTTAGGGCTTAGGGCACCAATCACTTCTCCAGGAAGCCTGTTGCAGTGTTTATACATCCTCTCGATAGAGAAATGCTTTCTAATGTCCAGTCTACACCTTCCCTGAAGCAGTTTTGAACCTCATGTACCCTATCACTGGATATCAGAGTGCAGAGCTCAGCACCTCCCTCTCCATGTCCCCTCCTCAGGAAGCTGTCAGCCTCCTTTTCTCCAAAATAGACAACCCCAAAGTCCTTAACTGCTCCTAAAAGGAAAGGAAAAATTTATCTGATGATGGAGGTTGCCAGTCTGCTGGGAAGAAACCTGTTCTGGTAGTACGTCCTCAATAACAGAAAGAATTTTAGGAAGAAGCTTCTCATATGGGAAAAGGCCAAGAAGGATTTTGACTTTTGGAGACAGGGAAATATAAGCTCGTGATTAATAAATTTGGATGGATACATAGGGGAAAATGGAAGAAAACATGAGCACTTTACTCCATTTTTTTATTTCTAATATTGAACATTTCAGTAGTAGCTGAAAAAAGACCTACATGAATCAGAATATTTATTATATATTTTTCTTTTATACTTAGTGCACCTTTTCCTTAACTTTTTGAAAAAAAAACTTAGTCTGATTCTGACCAAAACAAATTAGTAGTATGGATTTTGAAAATACTGTACTACTGAAGCTGATGTGCATTGATGGGAAAGAGATCAGACAATATAGGGAAATTTTTCAGATTTTTAGAGGTGTCTGGAATCATGAATTTGTCTGTCCAGAGATATAACATTGTGGGAGGAGTGTTATGACCTGATATTAAAAAAATCCTTCTAATATTAAAGCAATATCAGATCTCACACATTTTTCAAGGAAACCTTTTTATTACAATCCCTCAGAAAAAAAAAAAAAAGCCAAACAAACAATACCTCATTCAATGCAAATATAAAGAGATGAAGTATTCTAATGTTCATCACCTCCCTTAGTGATTCTTAAGAATTATATTTTTTCATGAGAAAAATATAATTAAATGTTTTCTCAGTTCATATTAAAGTAAAAGATGATCAGCAACCATTTCTGGTTTATACATTTCGTTAGTCCAAGTGACTGTCTGAGATTTATGTTTATTTTTTTCAAAAGATGAATTATCTTGATTTTGAGGTTTTAAATTTTTCATTGACTTGAAGTCATACCATGAGGTATAAGCACCACTAGGCTCCTGGAAGTTGTTAATTTAAGTGATCACAACAGACCAGAGAGTTCTCCTGATTGTGACTCCACAATTTGTTGCTGGGAAGAAAGCAAATGGGAATCACTTTCTAACCTTGAACAAGGATGAAAATGCTGGTTAATGAGTGGTGAACACTAAGCATGTACTGCTCTCCAGGTCACTTCTCCAAAGTAGATGGAGTTTTGTGGATTTCTGAATTTCTGCAGTCTCTGTTGCTGCTGATGTCTGCAAATAGTCTACTCAAAGCTAAGCAAAATATCCATATGAATTTCTGACATGGGAACTTTTCTATTCTTGTACCATGTTCTCTGACCAATTAATATTTTTTTCCAATTCTGAAATGGTTAATTGTGAAAATTTGCCATAGAAATCCATAATTCAGAACTTGATGATGAGTTTTGAGTATTTATACCTTGTCATTTAAATATCATGGTGTACTTAAGTTTTCCATATTAAACATTTCTTTAACCAGAAGTCACATTAATTTATCTATTCAATTTTCAGTGTTGCTAATCCGAGCAACCACAGCAGTGAAATAGGCCAAGCCTGTAACTGGTTGGTGTTGCACAATCCCTGCTGCACTGGTGGAGCCTGATCAGCTGTAATCAATTATCTCTATGCATCTTTCCTCTCTCAGGGGTACCTTTTCCACCTGTGGTGTTTATTCTTTACTCTGGACAACAGTAGCTGTCTGTGAAGGGATATCCAAACTATGTATTTTATAATGCATGTCATTGCCCCAAAGTCTATTAATTGGCATCTTCATTACTTTAGTTTAGTAACAGGTCCTGTTAGGAAGAGATCAAGGAGAGGAGGGAGACAGGGTGGAGAACTGCGACACTGGGATCATCAGGCAGAGATATGAGACAGTTGCATCCAAGTTAATCTTGGTTACCAAAGTGTGGAGAGTGTGATGCAAAGATATCCACACGGGCAACACATCACATGAGGCTTTCTAAGTAGTAGGATATCACACCCCATCTAGGAGATGCTGATAAATTCTCTCAAAGCACTGCACTGAACGGACTTACTGGCTCCAAACTTCAAGAATTTCTCTTTTACATCTTCATGGTGTATACTTAATTAGAGAAGGAGAACACCCTGGAGAAAAGGAAGTTAATGTTATCCCTATACTATCCATGGTTAGCAATATTCAAGTTTTAGTCGAGTTGCAAATTTTGGTTCTCATCAGACAACACTTAGTTTTTCTTCTCCCTACTCTAGTCACAGAATAATTGAAATTACCTTGGCTTTTGTCTTTCATGTTTGCTAAGAAGAAAAAAAAGACATTCGCTGCACTTATTCTATTTTGTCTTTTTTTTACTTTGGATAGCCAGGGCTATGTGGAATATTCTGGGTGATATATTACTATGACTTTTTAAAATGACATAATTCCAATTTTCTGTACTGGAAAAAGTCCCTTTACTAGGATGATTCATAACTACCACTTATTTTCAACTCACAATGCAATCCTTATCAGTCGGTAGGGTCAGATTGATCACAGCCAAAATTACATTTGCAGACATGTAAATTAGGAGAAGGGTCATAGTATTATCCTTGAATTAACAATGGTGGGACTGGTTCAGATGAAAGGTGGATGATAGGCCTTATCTCTGAGCCTCATCTGAATGTCTGAAATTCAACAAACTGAATCTGAATTCACAGTTCACCCATTTTTGATTCAACAATTTTAACCAGCACAACTCCTGCATTTTGTGCCAAATTTGTTACTAAAAATATTCATTGAGGTCATTAAAACATTGCCAAGGATAACCACAGGGAAACTTTGTTGACAAGTCTTTCAGTGTGAACTGTGGTTATATAGCCTTGAGAAGTTGTCTTAATTTTATTACAATGCTTCTGTTTAATACCAAGCTTTTTGTAAATTGTGTATTTACGTAAGTTTCATAGGGTTTCATAGTGACCAACACTACAGGGCCATACTGGTCTGGCACAGTATTATGGGCTTCACTGAATTTTTTTTATTTAAAAGTTCTGTTTTCTCATCAAAAACTATAAATTTGCATTACACCTAAGATGAAAGTGTTTTTGCTTTTTTCAGGATCAGGCTACACTTTAGATATGCAAATGAATCTGTGACCCGTATCTTCTACTCATTTTAATTATATCATTTCAATAATAGAAGGTGTGAACAAAAGGCCTTTACATGTCTTTAGAAGTCTCAGCACATATCTACCTGTCTTTAAAAGATGTAATCAGCCAGATATTTTTTGTTAAGAATATTAACAATTATATTAAGTAGCAATGATAACAGCAATCATAATAAGTCACAAGTAATAAAGGAATACACATGATCTTTGTGTCAAGAGGAATGTGAGGTCAATTCAGTTGATGTCTGCAAAGACTTCTGGATCAGTTCAGATAATATAATAGAAGCATTATTTTTTGACAGCCAATGTATTTTGTAATTGTTGATGATTTTTGAGATATAAAAGAGAATACTAATCTGCTTAAACTATCATTAATTTTGCCAAAAAAGAGTAGTGTTTTAAATTAATAAATCTGTCTTTCATTAATACTGTATTAATTTAGGAACACAATAATCCTGGGGCTCTTTTATTCAAGAATGCCAGTTTCATAATTTAATGAAAAAAAGGAGAATAAGAATTGAAATAGATTGCTCATCACTACCATAAGGAAACAGAAGTACCTTTTCACATTTCTCCAGCATACTTCTCCCTTTGAGGATTTTCTCTTACAGAACTCAGAGTACAGTTAACCTCTCACAGTCAATAACTGCACACTTGAATAAATCAAAATTAAGCCTAATTCATTTTTAACCCTACACTCAGCAACAGTAATGATTGAGTATTTGTGACAAAATTGCAGAAGGGAGCTTGTACTTTAAGGGTCCAAACATTGCCTGAGTTGAAGAAAATGGAAAGCTGAGGTGACCTGATCTGCCTCTGCCCATTAGGGACTTTTTGATAGTCATTGTCTTTAAGAAAAATAATTGCTTCCCAAGAATGCTCAGCTAAATCATTTTATTAGTGTGAACTGGATTAAGGTTATAGGAAGGTCCTTCTTGCTTCTTACCCAATAATATCTGACCATGCATATCAAAGAGTGGAGGAGGCAAATTATTCATTATTTCAGCAGCATAATGAAAGCATAAGGGAGGTTTAAAAGGACGCTATCTGCAGCAGGAAACTGTCAAAGAACGTGGGAACACAGCCCTCCTGCATTTTTGTTTCAGCTCCGTTGATCAGAAGATTGAAAGGCCTGCTCTACCTACAGGGGTCCTCTGTTCAGGCCCCACAGTGCAATTATAATCCGTCCTCACCTCCTTTAGAATGACAGCCCAAAAACAAAGCCCAGAGCTTTTGTACAGCTTAGCATTCCTAGGAAACACAAATCTTCATTTCTTTCTTTTCTTTTTTTTTTTCTTTAACTGTTAAGAATTAATTAAAATTGCTCTTATATAATATCAAGGGATAAAACAGCTTAAAATTATCTAATACTTTTTAAGTGCAGAATTTTTTCTACAGAAGGATCAATTGCTCACTGCCACAAGGTAGAGCAGCTCTGCTTTTGTCTTCCTGTTGCCTCCAGGAATAAGGAGCCCAATTGGCAGTATTTTGCATGAGGCTGTTTAATTTCATTTTTTTTTCTGCCATTATTCTTGTTGTTTACACATGTTAGTGATGGAAGTTTGCAAGTAGTTGGATCTTCAATGGCTCTTGCTGTTAATTTTGCTGGATCTCTGCTTTTCAAAGGGTGTCTAAACAAAAGCCATGCACCTCCATAACTAACATATATACTAGGTCACTGTAGAAGCACCAAATGGTAGGAAATAGTATGGCCTAAGTATATTAAGAGATGCAGGAGACATATGAAAAAGTAACATTTTCATTTTGCCAGTAGTCTTAAATAGTCTTTTTTGCCAGTAGTCTTTAAATAGTCTTCCAGCAGCAGACTATTTTGGAGGCCAATTTTAAAACAACAGCGGCAAACTACTAAACCTACTAAACTTATTGGCCCTTTAATGTTCCTTCAGCTGGCCCACCACATCATTGTGGTTATCTGAGGAATGCTGTAGATTGCAGGATTATAGCTGTTTGAAAATTTCTGTGTTTAACATAAAATGTTGAGGCGGCATTGCTTTACCCAGCACAAACCAGCACCAAACAGGCTAAAGTTAGGTTCCACTGCAGTGTGAACACACAGAATGCCTTTGGCCAGAAAATCTCACATCATGTGCATGACCTTTAAATGCATATATTTGCAGAAGGTTAGTCAAGATTGCAGGCTGCTTGAAAGATTTAGTGCGTGAGATCAATCCGGGATGCCACAATGTAGTCTAGCTATGGATGTGAAAGTCTGCTTTGGAAATGCAAGACCAGGTGATAATTAAAACTATGGCAATGGCATGAATCAATTTCACTATTCTCATCCTCTCATTCTTACTTCTCATGCAGGACAACCTAGAATTACTTTCAGGCTGATTTGGGGTTTTTTCTAATACCTTTAAATTGTGGCAGCTACAATGCAAGGACTGAAATTTGGCTTCCAAGAATACAAGTGTATTTAGGGGTCAGGTTATATCTCAACTGTTCTGGTACTTACTGGCGAGTTCACACTATTCTTGTTTCACTTAAAATTCACTTAAATTATTTGCTTTATTTAGTAATTGCTTTACAATTTTTTTCTTTAATTAGTAAAGAAATTCTTCATGTGAGTTAAATTGAGTGGTTCAGGATGTTTTACAAGCATTTAAGAAGGCATTTTAGCAAAATCACACTTAAAAAGAGAAATATTTTAGTATTCCTTTCAGGATTTATTTTTGGGGAGGTGTAAGGCCATTTAAATAGGAATCAGGCTGCTCAATCATAAAACCTGTTCTTTTTGGTCTGATATACATTGACTTCCTTTGTTTGAAAGGGACAAAGGCATATTATCTGATTCTTTTTCACATATGGTTTATCTCTTTGCCCTCTAAATGACACCAGTCAGATGGTTCATGTAAGATACCCAAGAGCCTCAGGACAGAAGGGAACCAAGCACTGAATAGCCAGTGGGGACATATCAAAAGCCAAGTGCCAGGTCTGTCATCCATTACCTATGCTATTATGTTTGGAAGTACTATGACACAGAAGATCACTTCTGGAGCAATAGATGCATTCAGGGATTTGGTGGAACATCTGTTCCTGATATATTTCTGTATCAGAACCTGTGAAAAAATCTGAAGTGATTCTCTGAACTGGCCAGTGGAGTCCCACCAGCAAGGCATTTGCAGGGAAATGTTCAGAAATGTGACATTCTTCAAACATGTAGAAATCCTGCTCTTCGGGATGAGGCATTTTCTATCTCTTGCTACATCCTAGTAACACTATTTAGCAGGTACAACTTTTTTGGTTTATTTTACTTTCAGTAATTCTACAAGTTGGTATGCTAGAATGGATGTAGTGCTTGACCAACCTTCAAAAAATTGGTGCAAACACATCCCTTTCTGGAAAACACCTCTTTGACAGCCTTTGATAATGTGCAGGACCAATCAGACTCCAAAGGCTAGGCATGCCTTAACACTAAGTGAAGGCTCAAATCAGATCAATCTATCTTGAGGAAGTATAAGACTCAAGGAGCTCCATCTTCCATGGGAATATCGAGGTCTGCCTGGAAAACCAGGAGTTTTGGCTGAATTAGGACTTCTTTATAACTTGCATATAATTCTGCAGAGCTTCAGGTCAGAGATGGCTGAATGAGCCATGGTAACTGCAGGTTTATTTCCACAGTTGTTAATGAAATAATTGTGGGAGTTTTAGCCATTTCTAGTCCAGATTCCTGTTCGACTACCTAACACCCATTTTGAGAGTCTAATTAGCTAGAAAAACCTACTTACTGATAGAGTTTATGGGGAGAAAAGAGCCTGTGGACACTATTTGTTCCTGTTAGACCCAATAGAATTAATTTTTTTTTTTTTTAGTGGTTTCACTTTTGCTTTGGTTTGGGTTTTCTCTCTTTAATAGGAAATAGAACTAATGAGCTTTTAAGAAACTGTGAAACACCTAAAGGAACTATGAGATATTTTTCAATTTGAGCAAATACACGATGGCCATAGTTCACAGTGTTTGTGGCTTTAGCCCTACCATCACCAAAATATTGCCTAAAGAAGAATGTATCATCCTGAAAGGTCAGCTTGAGCTTTTCAGTTTCTTTAATAATTTTTTTAATAGTGTTTTTCTACAATGTTTCTCAGGTCAAATGCTTATCGTTTTCCAGCAAACGCTCTTAAAATGAACAAAAGCACGGATATATGAAGTTATCTTACATTTTACTTCCACCTTTTATACATTGTCATCTTTCAACTATAATTTCTTCAGAACAGCTTTTCAGGTACAGAACCTCTCAAAATTTTGACTTTTAAACAGAATGATAATATCATCCTTTCACTGTAGACTGAGGAATTCACAAGAACAAAGCAGTAGCATTGACTCCCCAAAGGAGCTGAAAGCCAGAAGGAACATCCATTCATAATGGTGCAGAAGTATCTGTTTCCTAATGCAAGGAAATTGCCTTGTGATGCATTTGAATAGAAATACATCATTAAGAGTCGGTGGACTATCAGTAAGAAAGTAGGCATTTGGGTACTAAACAGATCTTCCAGAATTTTCTTTGATCCCCAGCTGTTTCAGCTATGAATCCACCCTCTTTATGGTAGATTTCAGGAACTGGAGAAACCAAAAGCTGTTTGCTCTGTGCCACCAAAACACCAGATTCCTTGTATGTGAGTGTGTGTGTGTATGCCCCCCTGTCCTCAAAGGGAAAACTCAGTTTCTAATAATACTTAGGTTGTTCAGGTCAATCTCTGCTCAGCCAAGTCAGCCAGCTGTTCCAGCTGCTATGGCCACACACATCCTCCCAGGAGTCCATAGCTCTCATGGCCTTCAGGCATGTAAAATCTGTTCTGTCTGCATAGTCTGAACTGTTCCTTGTATAATAGCAAAGTTATATTCTTAGTCTGATCCTTCCCACTGTCCCTGTAGATATGAAAACTCAAGACACAGATCTGGCACTCTGCATCTTTCCTTTTTATGACAGGACCAGAGCAAGACATGATTGGATTTTCTCCTCTAAGAGCTCAGATATTGTAAACACCAAGAGGAGCATCCTTTATTTTTTCCAAACATTTCTTGCATGTGAGATGTCTTTCAGAAAGATTCAGAGACTTGTGAAACTGCCATCAGCTTGTGCCAATTGTTACGGCTACAAGCACAGCTAGATATGGATAACATCTATTTTATTCCTGGATTTCCGAGACACGAATGCCTCCAATAAATGCAAATGTTAATCCATTTATTTCCATCCACATATGTTGGGGTGGCAGGGTTGCTTCCATATTCTGAGTATTGTTTTTCACAACCTACTGGAAAGTAAGTGGCAGCACAATTTTTTCCATGCTTTGAAATTTTGTCCTGAATGCAAACATTTACCTGGACTGAACGCCTTCCATATCTACTTCTCATCTGTGTCAAATCTGTTTCACCTGGGAAAATTATGATTTGAAATATTTTTTTCCCCATTTAAATATGAGTGAAAATGAATTTTTGTCCATTAGCTAAAAGTTATTCACCTGGACATGTTCTCATCATGCATCACATTCAAGTGTGAATACCTTAATGAAAGAAGTGAGACAGAGGATAATTAAATTTGGTGATTAATGTGTCTAAAAATGTACAAAGTAAACAATAAAAATTATTTCCTTGATTTTCAGTTTATTTTATTTCAGCAGTCTGTTTTGGGCTTGTACCTCACAATTTGTTTTAAATCCAGAATAGAGACAAAGGTGTGCAAAACATGAGAAATGGGCAGTTTTCACAAAGTTTTCTGGCAAAACAACATACTGACACAATTACAGAGTTTGTTCTTGTGAGCCTAGAGCTAGGAACTAGGAGTTGAAATTCAATTTTTTAGGAACAACCAATGTCAATTCAATTCCATGCCAAATGTGCCAGCTATGTTGAGATAATTTATTGAGGGTCACACTGAAGACCAAAATTTTCCATCAAACTTGCAAATGTTGACCAGCCATGGCCAGAAGGTGCATTCTGGATGCAGAAGGTTTATCCTGGATGCACGTGCCTTGGGCCATCCAGGGCCTGGCATATCTGACATAGTACCAGGCAGCTAAAACAAGTTCTCATACTCTGTCTGTGTGCTTATAAGAAAAGTCAGACCATGACGTGCTTATGCCATGTGTCCTGGTGCCCATCAGCTCTGATGGAGACTTCTGCTTCAGCTTCCATGCTGTGGCATGAGTACCTTTGTGGCTCTGACCATGAGCTGCACAAGGGCTAAAAATATGATTGTATTGTTGCTGTTATTTTGAAAAAATTTACCTACTGATTTGAAAGGGACAAGCATCTTCTCCCCAAAATTTAGCTTCCTTGTTCACATCTTCTTCAGAAGGTAAAGAGGCTTCTGGGTTAGTTGGGTTGGATCACAAGTTCCTCACGGGTTATGCCAGTAAAAAATTCAGCTACAGCTGATGTTGAAGGGAGGAAACTGCTTATGTTGATGAATAGTACAAACATGCTGCTCTCTACCTTGTCATTACAGTAATATATTATATGGAGATAGTGCTGGGGGCAGTCACTCTGAAGCACTACAGTCAATGAAGTTGCAAAATATTACTGCTTTGTGAGAGCACCCTAAACCTTTCTGTTTAATTGCTGCAGTCATGGAGTTAGTATCAAGCAATTGCAGTCATGTGGATGCTTTTAGTACCTCTTAGTACCTTTTTTTGAAACATTTTCACAAAGGTAGTTTGTTGCTTAAGGCTTTTGCTTCAAATACATACTTTTAGCTCTGACATGCTAGTACCTGCAGGGAACATCAACAGTTTTAACTAAGCTTTAGCAAGGCTCTTCCCTCTGGCAAGAATTTCGCCTGCCTGTTGATGATTTTATGGACAGAGGAAATGACACACTTACTGTCTGCAGCCTTCCAGAAGAAGGACAGTTGTAGCAACATCATGGTAAAATTTTGGATATGGAATGAAAAAAAAATCAAGTTGAAAATGGCTATTAATCTTCTAGGTGGAGCTCATTCAGCACGTTGAGAAGCAAAAGAGCTGATTCATTGTTTCTCAGCCCTTTTGAAGTTATGTTGATATTTTCCATGCAAAATTAACTTAAAAGTCTTCTTCCAAGATATCTGTTTGAAATGATGCCTGGTCTTACTTTTCCCCATGCCAGCTGAAGCAGATGTAAATGAAGATCTCTGCTTTGTAGCATCAGATTTCTATTGCTGTGCCAGCAGTAGAAGTCGACTTTCATGCCCATACTGACAGAAAGTAAAACTGGAGAAGAGTTACAGCAGCACAAACCACCAGATCTTCTAATTCCTTTGTAGAGGGGAATTTAGGCAGGGAAGAGTTATGTCTTGTTTAGATCCACAAGGTAAAATCCCCTACTGTAAACTGTATGAAAGGCATCACAAAGGTTGCTGCACCCTCCCACTGCCACAGATATGTCATCAGTGCATACAGGAATGAGTAAAATCCATTGTTTGAAAAATGCTTTTAAATGCTTTTTTTTTTTTTTTTTTTTTTTTTAACTGATAAACCCTATGAAAATATTTTCCTTAACTCCAGTTTCCCTGGAGACATTCTGCTTTGAAATTATAAAGAAGATACTTCCAGTGCATGAGTTCTTGCCCTCACAGGCACTCGTTGGACAACGAGAGGAACTCTTTAAACTCGAGGGTAATATCCATAACAACACATGGCTTGTTATATCGTGCAGCTTAATCAACCATAAAATGATTCCAATTTGAATATGTTCTATTTTAATTGGCAATTGTGTTGCTATCTGTGCTTACAAATAGAAGTCAGAATAGTCATGTTCACTTCATGCTGCTCTGCAGACTAATTTGAGCTATATTAAAGAATTTTGATTATTCAAAGTTGAAATAATTTTTTAGGTGTATATATTATATCACAGTATAGATTTCTTGTTTTGAGAGTATAAGTAGTAAAGGAAAAGGATTAAAAGTAGGTGAAAACAATAAAATATTTTAAATTTTTGTTGGTTTTTTACTCTTCAAGTACGCTGACAAATGCAATAGAAGGATTATCTAACCTTATATCTGATTCTGCTCTGAGAATGAAGCTGTACTGGACTTTCTCAAGTCCCTTCCCATAGGAATTGTCCCACTTTTATAGATGTCAAAAGCAAATAAAAGGCCAGAAAAATTCCAATTCTTCAGAATGATTCTTCTGTCTCCATGTTAACTATGACGTAGTGTGGAATTCCTCATTTTCATTACTGTTTACATAACTGCACAGTCAATTTTTTTTTTCATATTATATTTGGTACACCTAAGCAAAATACAATGTAATTTTGAATTCTTGATCTGTTATGTTCCTGTTCAAGATGTTTCTTACACTGGAAGAGAGGGTGAACTTCAGTAAAGGCATGTATGGAAACTGGCTGTCCTCTACTGACTTTGCTTTTCCTTTAATCAAAGAGAAACTTCATTCATTACAATGATGTAAGATCACTCAAACCATCAAACTACAAAGGAAAACATTTGACATTTCATACCCGTGATTAAAATGGTAAGAATTTTCTTCACAATTAACCTCATTTTCTTACCCAACATTCTAGAGTAAATGCAAGAAAAATGTTAATGTAGACACTCTGAAAATCATTCTATTTACCAGGTGTTCTTTATTTTTTAATACTTTGTCACAAGCTGTCATATTGCCTTGATGGTTATGATACAAAAAGAGATTTTAAAGAAAGAGAGGAGAAAAAGGAGCCATTTTCCCCCCACATGCATTATTGTAGTATCATGGGTTATCACAGCAGCAATGGAATGTAGTCAGTCATCTCCTCACTTGACACTGCTGTAAAGAATAAAGATATACTTCCTTGCATTCTAATTAGGGAAAGAAATCTTGGGCTATCTTTGGAAAAAATTATTTTTAGGGTATGGAAAACAGTTGCTTCTTCAACTCTTCTTTGCCTTCAAGCAGAAGGCTGGGAAGGTCACAGCAGCCGGGCATCAGACTGTACGGGGGGAACATGGTGGGTCAGCCAACACTGGGAATTTGTCTCAACAATAAACACAGACAGAGTAGTAAAACATAGGATCATTGCGTTCAGGTAATGCTGTCAAATAACAACCTTTGCAGAAAAACCATCTGGATTTACAAGATAACACTCATCCTTCTTTTTCATGCTTAAATCAGTGTACAGGATCAAGAGCTGGTATCTCTCTGCACTTTTCAGCTTCCCCTGACTATTTCAGAACTTCACAGTTCACTGCTCCTTCCCTGCAGTGCAGAGTGAGCCTCTTGCTATGTAAACCAAAGGAGCTCCACTCAATTTTTGGAATTCCATTGGTAAAACTATTTACCCACACTACCTATCTCTATTGGGCCTAGAGATTAGCTCCATAAAATTTGACATTATGCCTTTTTAATTATATAGGGGATCCTTTCCAGAGGGAAATCTCACACTCCTTTCATGAAATAAAAGCATTGCATATAGAGGTAGTGCATAAACAAGTAGTGGAATTAGCTATTTAAATTCTGAATAGTAATAACAATCAAAGTAAAGGTAAAGATATGTACCTCCAAAATGAAAGGAAAGAAAAATTTCTTATCCAGCAATACCCATATGGCAGAGCTATTCCCTATCCAATGCACCACAAATGTGCTGCATGTCCACTAGTGTGGATGTGTAGACCCTGTGAAATCAGGAATCCTTCCCAAGCTTGTCAAACAGCTAAAAACTTCTTTCCAGTGATGCAGCACCTGATGAAATTATTCTCCAAATTGATGATTGCAGGAGATGGAAGATTTGAGCCCTGACCAATCACCATGTTGAACAGTCAGGTGATCCATTTCTTGCTATGCAGACCCCGGTGACTGCCAGGCTGCTCCTATCAATCAGGTGGACAAAAAGAGGCCGGATATGATAAACGGGACAAAACAGGATTTTATGCTGGAGATCAGAGGCATCTATAGCACCTTCTCACATAACTGCCTTGTCATGTGGACTGTTAAATTTCTGGTTTCTCAGTAGTTTGCATGGAAAGTGATTGCCATCGAGCTCCTGTGGTGTGTCCTTTAGAATTCAGCAGTCAGTAAGTAGAAAGAAAGAACAAATACAAGGAGCATGGTAAAAAGGGAGCAGGTTGGCAGGCTGCATGCTAGAACCTTCACATCACACTATAACCTGGGCAGTTCCAGAAAGTGTAAGGAGTATGTGTGCTCAAAAGCTACAGTTCTCTCAGCTTTAGGTCATCACATCTAGTCAACTTATAACAACGGCAGCAGTCATACCATAAATACATACTGCTTAGCCTTTGAAATAGTTACTTTTTGTTCTTGTTGCTATTGGGAGACTCTTGTCTAAAGACCAAAAAAGGGCCTTCTGATTTCCTAAGTGTATTCCCAGCCACAGCTCATTTGTCCAGATGCCAGACTTTCCTTTATTTTTTATGTTTTCATTATATTTACCAGTGGGCATTTTAAAGAGTAGTTATGTCCCCTCTGCACCTTCTTCTGGCTAAGCCTGTCAAATCAAGCTGTTACAACACAACAAATTCTCTCTTCTTACTGGTTATCTAAATAACACATCACCAAAAGCACAGGTGATTCATACATTTTAGGAAGAAACATCCTTTTGCTTTAGCTATTCTCTGCTGTTCCAGCTGCTCTTGAGTTGTAGCCTCTGACTTCCTTATTAACAACTTCATGAACTGGTGTTGTACTGGAGGGAAATGATACTTCTGTCCTGTCCCTGATAAAACCTTGTGTTTGCCTGGAATGAGAGGTAGCCAAGGAAACTGAATTATCTCCTTTTTTTTTCTTTTTTTTTTTTGCCCATTCAGCGCTTTCCTCAAGCCCTGAAGAAAGCTTTTCAGTAAAGGGTCCCTAGTCCATAAGGACAGCAGGGGTTTCTGCCCTAGATTAATACTTGGTAATATCCTAAGCTGCTTGAGCTTTTCCTGACACTTTAGGGAAGCAGATGAGGTAGACCAGTTTTTTTTCTTTTGCCCTCTATTACCATAATGATTTCACCAGCAGGTAAAGGAAGTCCTTCTTGCTCCTTTCCCTTTGAGATGTGAATGTGGCAACATCCCGAGAATGCTCCTAACCTGCTGCTGAAGCAGGTGTTTGTATCATATTAACAAATAAGTTGTGACAGAGACTCTGTGTTCCAGCCCTTTTTTCCACCTTGGCTGTGTCACAACTAGTAATGTGATTCTGGGACTACAGATTCCTCACACATGGGAAAGTAGCTCAGTGATTCACAGGGCAATATTAATAGTCATGAATCAAAATATGTGCCTGTCTCTCAATACAATTAAATTCTTGCTTCTGCACTGTCCTTTCCCTAACTCAGAATCAAACTGACCTCTGTGCACACATCTTAGGAATCCAAAATGCTTTTTATTTCCCCTCATTTTGCCTTCTAATTTGCTACAAGATGTTCCAGAAGGTAACTATTTCTGATGACTGTGAAGAATTCAACACTCAACATATCTTCTTTTCTTATAATTTGCAATAAGAATGCATTGATTTGAACCTTTTGCAAAATACAGGCTTTTTAAAAAGGCACGTTGTCTACAAATCTGTCATGCTAATTTCCCATGTGTGATTGGTTCAACATGCATCTGCTCAATGGTAAATAAAACCCAAGGTTTTCAGAAAAGAATTTCTGAGTAAGTTTATTAGGTTAAAAACTGTTTTGTTTTGGTGTGCCACTGTTGTTGTTTTTTCTTGGTCCCACATGGAGAGCAAACATGGCCTGGAAGAGTGTTATGTCAAGTACCTCCCATCATGCATTGTTGCTGCTCAGTGAACTGGAGTCTAAAAAAAGTAATTCCTCATTTTCATCTTGACTAGGATTCCCCTTTTCTTTGCTGTGAAGCTGCACTAATCCTTCATTCAGCGCAACCCACACCCTCTGGTTCCACTCGGAGTTCTCCCTTTCTAACATCATTGTATTCTTTATCTGGGCCTTCTTCTTCCAATAGTACTCCTTGAAAGCTCTTTCACAGACAAGAAAGGACCAGCTCCATAATGGCCAAGTTGGCCCTTTTCTTTTCTCTCTCTTTTTTTTAAGCTTCCGACTGAGCTTTGCTATTTAATCTTTTTGAGGCGTTCAAGATGTCACTTGCCTCTGATGACTATAGACAAAAGGGAAATCCATCCAACTTGAATGCAGTGTATACTTGAATACATAGGGTTGCTTTGAAGAGGGTTTCTTGAAGTCTCTGTGTTTCATTGGCTGTCCTGGTGGCCTTCGTGCAGGTCTTTATGTGAAATCATATGTCCTTTCACAGATCACGTTTCTTGGAAAGTTACCTGAATTTATTCACCCCTAAATGTTATCAGGTGAGATATAAATCAAAAGAGATTTTTTTTTCAATCAGGTGTTTTTAATAAGTTAATGAGAATTCCTTCATCACCAAAAGTATAGATGAACACTTGATGCTTTGTGGATGATTTGACTGCTGAGTTTGCACATATTTTACAGGTAGCAGTTTTATATTCTCCCTTCTTTCTGCTGCAAGCTGAAAAAAGGGAGAATAAACAGAGGACAGGGTCCAGCAACTCCTTGCTCCAGGCCCTTCATTCCCTGTTGGAGCACTAAAAAGTTAACATTTGCCTCTCTGTAATGCATTATGTCAAGACTGATTTTACAGTTCCTTTGTTTTAGGAAACCTGAAACATTAATACAAGGTATTTTAGTAACTGTTGTGGACAATATAGGTAAAATGCATTTACTAATACTTACGAATGCTCTATATTTTATATATTGTTTAGAGGACCCTGGTTTTCCTGAAGCGCTGGATGTCCCAAGACAAGTAACTCTTTAGCTGCTGGTTACCTATGAATATTTATACAGACTGACAACAGGCTGGCGGTGTGAAGAATGTGGATGAACAGGTATTTGTCCATACAGGTTATCAGTCAGTATAGATTCAGCATAGTCTTTGTATAGAGTCAGTTTCATGAACTTATTTTTATGTCTCATCTATAGCTAAAATTCTAGAAAAACAACAAAACTGGTAACATCCATTGCAGTGTAGATGGAAGTGCAAGTACTTTTAATAAATGGAAATATAGAATAGGAATTTCTGCATTAAAATATGAATCTACCAATTCCTAGCTTTGGTCAGGAGAAGAAAAATTGCAGTCTTTGTAGAGATATATACAACTTTTCATTTCCCATATCAATCATGAGAACAAGTTGAAGTTCAGATAATGGCCAGTTCCATTTACCCTAATTGTGAAGGACTTAGCCTGACTGTTTGCATTACAGACTGTGGCCACTGGGTTCTCAGTAGGGGTTTTCGGCCTACTCCATCCCGTAACAAACCCATGTTCATGCGTCGATTCAGATCCATCACCCTGAGATAAACTGTGAATATTGCCCTTTGTCCCGCGCTGCATTCTTTCATGCATTGTGTAGTGACTATTTAAGGATTTAAAGGCTCATTTGCACAATTCTTTTGTCAGCAGCCTGGGTGCAGAATGGAAAAGTGATGGCTTCTCTGTCTGGGTTATGCCCTGAAGCTCTTGTGAGAGGAATCTACATACATAAGTTTTTCTTACACATGCAGAATGTCAACACTAAAAAAAAAAAAAATGACCTGTCTGTTTCTGTAGCTTAAAAGGTTATGGGTTAATATAAGATGTGATTTGTTTTACTCTTTTGTGGCATTTAAAAAAAAAAATCAACACTTGAAAACAAACAGTAAAGGAAGACAGAAACACTGGGTATTTAAAAATTCAGCTGATTGGGGTTGCTGGAATTTGCAAATAAATCTCCTTCTCTGAAGGAGATTGATAACATTAATAATTTAGATGCTCTCTGTTGCTCAGGAAATGTAGAGAAGATATTATTTCAAAGGTCCATCTCATCTGCCCATTATGCATGTCTATTTTGTTAATACATGTTTATTTAAACAAAAAAACCCCTTGAAATTACAGTTGTTTTATATATAATGTGTGTGTGTGTGTGTGTATAAATGCATACGCATGCATTTATTTATTTATTTTAGAAAAAGATCTTGTTTTTCTTCCCCTCACAACAAATTTGGTTGGAAGGTTACAAAAAAGGTTAACATTTGGGAAAATCACCTCCTTGCACTCTAGCTGAGAGCTCAGAAGGCTGTGCTTACTCTGTCTGAACCACTCACCTGCCTTATTTATTATATCAATGATTTTTATTTGACAGAGATGGATGTGTCATTATGTTAATGAAATTTACAGTAATTTCTCACAAATAAACAGAATTTGAAAGCAGATAGCAAAGTCATATTTTAGCAAACTCAGGCTGCTTGGCTAGTGTACCTGAATTGTGGAGGAATATCACTGCCCTTTCCATACAGCATTTTTCATTAAGGTTTATGACTCAGAGTGCTTAGGAATCAGCTGCACTTCTTTTTCAATGTTTTCTAAATAAATTGTTTTGTAATATTTCTCTTATCATTTGGTCTGAATAAAATGTGTGACGCAAGTGGCTCATGCTAAAAACCTTGAAACATGCAAGATTTTGGCCTTCAAAGTAAATCTGGTTGATATTTTTAGACTGTTACAGCTGCAAAAATATGATTATAAAAATTAAATGCACTTTAGGCGGTACTATTTTTCTATTTTCCATCTACAGGTTATTAACATTAGACTGGGTACTGAATTCTGCCCAGACTGGTTTTAATTGGACTTGATCTGATTTTAATCAAACTCCAGCTGTTGTTGTTTAAAAATACTATGCTGGGGTATTCCAGTTTTTATATCAATCATCCAACCCCTCTGCTCTGCAAACGTGATGAGTTTTTATCACCCAAATGTTAACTTTTCCCAGAGTTATTAAATCATTTTCTAGCCCATGTGGTCAAAGTCTCTAAAGATACCATATTCATCAAATTTCTCCTTAAAGCTTCTCTTTGCTGGAGTCCAGGCATCATCTGGTAACAAATGGAGGTAAGTGATATATATGGTCCAAATTATGTTATTAATGACAACAGTTGGTTTAATCGACCTACAACTAAGGCTTATAACCAGTATAACTCTTGCCAAAGCTTCTGGTTGTTATGGTGACCATGACTTTTCCCTGTCTCTTGTCTACCTGCATGATTTTGGTTCATGTTTCACCTTGTGTTACAGATTACAGGTTGTGTGGCACAAGAGCAGCTACCAGTTCCGCAGGATCTCAAGGACTAGGAATTCTTGTCAAGGACAAGATGTGTAACTGCCTCAACAACCTGTTTTGAATCCACTTCCAGTGAAACAGCTGCCTGTTTGAACTTAGTATAGACACTGTTGGATTGTTTTGGGGTTTTTTGAACCAGTAAAGACAAGAATGTAAATGCTTTGAAAACCAAGAATTAATAATTTGTATTTTTATACAGAACATATTAAGACTACAATTATAATGTAGTGAGATTTTTTTCTCCTTCTATTTGCTAAGCTTTAAGTAGAATGTTGAGAAATAAAAAGCAGAGAAATCTTGAGCTGGATACTTCTGATAGGATTGCAGAGCCTTAGGAGTCATGTAGAGCATGGTCTATCTATATCTGAAGATTTGTCTGTCATCCTGAAGCATAATGTCAACTGCTGGTCTCCCCTCCAGGGAATGCCGTGAACTTTTATGCTATGATACGTCTCATTCAAGCATTTGTATTACTTTTCTTTTTTTATTACATTCCTTAGCCTGAAGATATGCAAAATCACGTGAATCCCAATGTGATGTGCTCTCTGTGAAAGACTGATGTCACTGACATGAGGTAGCCTTTGAACTCTGGCTCAGGGTCCTGGCTGCGAGAAGAAATGGCTGTACCAGAGAGGATTCTAAATATTGCTCCAATTTCAGAATAATGGGGGCTGAGCTCTGTCTTGATCCCACTACTTCAGTTGAATGTAAATGACTATTTGAAAATCTTTGTCTCCAATATGTATTGATAGTTCATACCACAGTTCATACCACCATAGAAAAGATTCTGATGTCCAAGAGAGTGATAAACATTAATTCCTAATTGCAACAGAAATGGTGAAAGGTTCTAGACTCTGCCAGCTCCTAAACTGTGCATAGGTCTGGGAGAGCACTCACGGGCTGTCAAGGTCCATACTAACAACATCATGACATGGGTGATGCAGTTACAGAGGCTTGGATCTAGTACATTTACCTACAGTAATTCTGCCACAGACTGAGACATCTTCCAGGGTGGAAAAAAAAATGGTCAGGTGAAGGAGAATGAAGTCTAGGAATTTGTTACAATGCTACCATATTGCTGATGGGAGCAGGTAGCCAAGCAATGGATGGACAAAATGTGATACAAAGAGCAGCAAAGGCAGCAAAATAAACCAATTATCATGAGGTTACCTTTCTATTTTCCCTTGATTGCTTTTGGCAGCTGCCCACCAAACATGCCATTTTTTTGATCACCAATCAAGAGTGCATAACTGCACAGGGACTCTTGGACCGTGTCTGAACAAATTATATTGTGCACTCCTGTGCCCCCGTCCCACTGTCACCTGAAATGTTCACCTGATACGGATCCCTGCCCCTCACACAAAGTGCTCAGAGCACCTTCTCAAAGAAGTTCATGCACGTTGCCTGGGGATGCTTGTTGCTAATAGGTGCTTAGATGTGGCCAGCCTGTTTTAGAGCCAGGGACTATTTCATATCCATGTGAATCCTGGCCATGCCACACCACTGGCCGCTCTAGTGCACAACTGTGCCTGAGTTATTTTATTTTCCAGCTCACACATAGTCTAGGTGTCAGATTCAAGGCTGTGAATTCCCACAGGTATGAATTTTAGTGAATCCCTTTACAGCTCTTACCCTCACTGTCTAATCCCATTGACTTTGATAGGAGTTATGCATTTAGACACTTCCACAAAGGGGTGTTAGTGGAATTTTTTAGATTTTTATATATAAATATATATGGTTTTAAGTAAAAGGACTGTCAGCCGTAATCTTTGGTCTATAGCTGTAATTTAATTTGTCTTCAAAACTACAGTGTTGGTGACACTGTAGAAATTATGTCAGCATAAAACATAGAGAATTACATTTATTATCCATGTTATTTTACTTTATTATTCTTATACAGCAATGCCTTTACTGTAAAAGAAGTTAACTAGGTGCATTAATATTCATAAATATGTATTTTGAAGACATTATTTAATTTGTTTTATTTTTTCATGTTATCTCTTCCTCCTTGCCCTTTTAATTTTTTTTTTTTATTCTCACTTTGGCACTTTTAACTGATAATACAACAATATTTGCATTTAATAATTTGCATAATATAATTGTAACAAAATTTAGAATAAGTGAAAGCTTGCAGATTACAAAACTGCAGAGCTCAGCAATACTTAAGTATACACAGAGAAAAATGATGCTGATAAGGCAGTCTGCCTTGTTAATAAGTGGAGTAAAATCTGGCTCCTTAAGCCACAAAACAAAGCTAATTAAGACAGAAGAATTCAAACACAAATTGAAAGTGATCTTTTTTTTTTCCCCCAGCTGTAAAGAGTTTTTCTCTAAAAGTGGCATATATAATACAGTGTATCTTGGATTTATTCCAAGAAGAATTGCGAGCCAGTGAAGAAGGCCATGCTGGGATTAGCAAATATGTAAAAGAATTTGCACCAGGAGTACAGCTGGAAATAAAGTGTAAGATGACCTAACATTTAATTTATGTTTCCAAGAGTAAGAGAAATATACTCAAATTTAAAATGGAAGATGTCTAACTCTGTTCTGCTTGAAACTGTAAACGTTTGAGAGGCAACTGAAAAAATTATATATCATCCTCATTGCAAAAGACTTTTGAGAGTATAATTAAGTTCTGCAGCCTTGATTTTAAATTTTATACTTCCCTATGATATGAAGGGTATTTCTTACTATTCTATGTCTCTTTCTTTGAAATACAAAGATCTATCTTTCCTTTCATTCTTGCCTCAGCCTTCACACTCAATATGCCTCTAGTCATCTCCTGCCACTGACACCTAAACTTGGGGCCTGTTCAGTTCTCTGCTACACTTTGCCTCATTTTTCCTGAACTACCCTGTAGGTCCCTCCTTCCTACACACCACCGTGTGCCCTCTCTGTGTTCCTGGATGCCATATTTTCTAGGAACATCCCTTCTATTAAGTGTTTTCCTAGACAGTCCCTTTGTTCCTTCTTGGGCACCCTTACTGCCACTTGTCCACTTTTGCCCACTCTCCGCTCTGTCCCTTAATAGTCACTACCTTCTACCATGGCATCTTCCTGCAGTCCAGGAAAGACTAGTATTTTCCTAAGAAAGTCTTGGGATTAGTAAGCCTAACTTGTCCTGGTGGCACTGCAAAACAGTGAATCCTGTTGCCACAGTAACATTGATCTCCAAGCTTACACGAGGTAGAGGAAAACCAAATTCATGTTCCTTTCAGTGAGGAAACACATGAATAAAATTCAGCATTTGTACCTAATTTGTTGGCTTTCAACCATCTCTGTACTAATTTATATAGATGTACCCAGAAAGTTTGAAGAATGAATGCCTTTGGCAATTTCAGTGGAGATTACTGTAAATCTTCATTGCTACAGTTATTCTGGGGACAGACAGAAGTTGTGGCTAGCTTGGCATCACTCTGCATTACCGCAGAAGTGAATTTTAAAATGAATAAAGGGCGTCAGCACAGCCACAGATAATTGACTGTGGTACAATAGCAGAATAAATAATGCTTAAGAAGAGGGCATTCATTGGGCAGGATGCTCCTAAGACACAACAAATCTTCTCTGTAATTCTGTAGCTTGCTAAATGAGTTAACAAAGACACAGAGTGATCTGAAATTTAAAAGCATTTGCCTTCAATTCTGAGACAGCAGTTTTTCCTCTTGCATCACAGATTTACAGGGGAAAGTAGAGTGTGACTTTTAGCCACTGCTTCAAACTGTACAATAAAGAAAGCAACGTGGGGAACCTTCATTCTTCTGTAACACTTAAGCATAACTCAGAGTAATAAGAAATTAAGAGCCAAGGTTTGACTTCTCATGCTTTTCCCATGGTAGTGTGGATGTATGCTTTAATATCACTGGCTTTTGTCAATATAAAATCAGGTAGTTCAAAAGCTGCAATATATATATTTATCCCATTCCTGATATTTGAATCACAGAGGCCAACTATTTATGGCAGTAATATCAATAAATTAATTGTGGAGAAAACAAAGTTCTCCATCATTGTCTTGACCCCTAAACCTACTCCTCTCCAATTTAATAGAGATTCCTTTATTCATTGTCTCCAAAAGTTACTGTGAGAGTGCTGATATGTAGCATGAAATCTTTTGATGGTAGTGGTTAGGTAAACTACAGATGGCATTACAAAGGGTAATCTTGGAAGAAATCTTAAATAACAGTGAATATCTGAACTTATGTTCCATTTATTTGATGTTCTGTCCAGCGAAATACCACTACCATTTGTTTTCAAAAAGGAAACTCAAGAGAAAGATGAATATTATTGGCAGGAATTTTGTTTTTAATTAAAGATATACTTTCAGATATTACTTAAAAACATGTGCCACCAATCAGTGCCTATTTGCTTCTCCTGTCTCACTATTGGCAAGTTTAAAAGCAAAATCCTGCATGTTTTCTAACAACATATCCACAATCTTTCCTCTTCCCAAAAATTCACATGGAATGTGCAGTTCAAACAACAGAGGAGCTGTCTGAAATATTTTATCTTAAAATGTTACTGCTGTTAGAAAGATATTTTTAAACTCCTGTCCTCTCCAAAGACCTTATGGGGATTTTTTCAGACTTTCACAACATATTATTTCAAGTCACCTTTTGAAGAGAGAAAAGCCACGTGTTCTTGGAAATACACAGTCTAGCAGAAGAATGCTGGACTGCATTCATAAATAGTATGTAGGACAGGAGTAACCCCAGGGGCCAGTTTGCAGCGAGCGCGTGCTGCCTTGGAACCAGAGAGCAGTAGCAGAGCTGCAGCTGAACAGAGGTCTTGTCAGAGCCACAGAGTAAATCCCTGGAGCAGGCTGACTGTGGCTGACTTGAATTTGTTGATTTACATTCTCTGAGACAATGTGTGGTTTCTTCTAATAATTACATGACCAGTTCTCTTAACTATTCATCATCTTTAGCATATGCTATTATGAGCCGTTTGTAAATGAGTCTTAAACATAAACATGATACTTTGTTTATTTTCCTCTTTCATATGCGATCCAAAAATAGACACTTGAAAGCACCCACAACTTCCCTTGTTTTAAAGGCAATTTCTTTCCAAATTGATTAAATTAGTTCCATGAAAAAAGGCCCAAGATTAAAAAAAAATTGGAAAATACCACTATAGATTACCATTTGTGTACACCTTGGGGACCTGCCACGGGAAATGTTTACATAATTTATTTGAGCCCCAGTTGAGAAGAAACATCCTTAGCAATGAATATCATCATCTTGTTAGACTGTGCCTAAAGTCTGGAAATACTTGTAAAAATCAGTATAAAAGATAATAGGGCTAAATTAATCTTTGGCCTAGGTTTAAGAACATTAAATAAATGGACCCACCAAAGAAAAATAAACTATGGATCTGACACAAATTTTCTTCAACTTTTCTGGTAGCAGAATGTAGGTAGCATAAAACCACGCCTCTTATCCTTAGTCAAGTGATAAAATAACAGAACATCAAGAATAATTACCCAGTTAAGGACTGAAGTACACTGTTTGAATAGTAAGAATTAATTCAATAAATTTAAAAGCAGATTATTTAAGACTTGTAAAATAAATTATTGTTTAGTAAAATGCCATAGGGAAAATGATAATAAAACACATGGGAAAAAAAATATTAAAAAAAAAAATTAGGTCATCTGCAGCTGTATTAGTTTCCAAATATTTTTACCTAACATTTGCATCAGTGTAAAGAGTTCTGTCCATAGAGTTGTAAGCCAAAAAAATGTTGACACACTAGAGGATCTTTGCTATGACAATTTCTCTAATACAGAGATGTCAACAGGGTAATGATAGTTTATATTGTTCTTGCTTAGATATTGCCTTTAATTTTGTGAGAACTTCTGAGTAAAACTGACACTGAGAGAGCCTCCCAAGCCAAGTCAATGTGTTTCTGCTCAGTGCTCAAGCAGAACAATCAGCAAGTTCTTTCTCTTTGGCCACTTCAGACCAGCATGAATGTGGAGTAGCTGTAGTACAACTGCCTCCTACACTCGGAGGGTGGGAATACCAAAAGGGATGTACTCAGATGACATGAGGAAAACAGAAACACCATGGAAAACACTATGGAAACACTGCAGAATATTAGGTTTAACTTACCCAACATCAGGACTCTTTCAAGTATGGAGGACATTTCAGAAGGAAGACAAAGAATCATCTTTGTGGTTGGTAGATTTCAAAGGACACTTCATAAAATCATTTGTGTCTTGGTGATGAAGACAAATATGAAAGTGAATGCATACTGAGGTGTGAACACTTAGGTTTAGTCAGAGGGTACCAACATCCCCTAGCTCCCCTATGGTTTCACCAGTGGTCAGTTAGGAAGCTGCTGGACAAAAAGACAATTCAGTAGTGCCATCTTGTTTTTGAAAATTCCCTTCCCACACACCTGTCAACAAAATATACAAGTCAGAGCAACTTCTGCTCTTCTGGACTTTCCCAGCTGTGTTGGGATTACTGATGGAATGTCATCTTGTTTCCTTCTTTTCCTCACTCTCCTGCTTCTATAAGAACAGATCATTCTCCATCAGGCTGTGAGCCACTGTATACAAACTCAGTTGTTCTAATGAAGGATTTTACAACTTCTTCACGGCCTGAGACAAGCCAGAGAGGCAGAATCTCACATGCCAGATCTGCTAAACTCATTACCCTTCTATTCCATCCCTGTAGTTTGGCAAACACTCATGATGCCTGGGTGCATGAGATCTTCCAGTCTGGGCTGGCAGTCCTGACTAGATTGTGTTTCCCTGAGCAGTTCTCAAGTCCCAGGGAATAATATGAACTTGTCTGTCTGAAGGCAAGTTCTGATCCCTTTTATCAACAGTGCAGCACCAATGCCCTTTGGTGACTATTGCCTCTTCAGAGCACTTTGGACAAGTTTGTTCTGGAAATATGTAGTTCACCTCTTTGTGCTTTATGAATATGGCACTTTTAATTTTGAATTAAATGACCTGAAACTGAACTGCAAACAGAAAGATTAATATTTTGCTGCTGAGCAGTGTAGCTGCAAGTGATCATGTTAACTTACAACTTATTCTGTTGCTGTTAGTCTCTGCTGTTTGACCCTTTTCTTCTGCTCTGTGTCTCTGTCATGATTGCCTCTCTTTTTGTTGGTTTATGCTCCTCCCATAGCATTTTAAAGGCTCTTCTTTTCACTGTGTTTCTCAGAGTTCATAAGTATAATAATATGTATAAAAAGTAGGACTGTACAACTTATTACATCTTTTAAAGGTAATTTAAAAAAAAAAACAAATCTAAACAAACAAACAAACAAAAAATGCAAACAAACAAAAAACCCCAAGAAAACCCAAACCAAACAGAAAAAAAGGAAATTTCTATTACAAGAAATTGTAATAGAATGAGCATTTTTATGGTATGCATTTTGGTTCATATACTGGGAAATAACAAACTAATAAGCACTTACTAAGACTACAGCAAGTTTAGTCTTGAACTTTTTGAAGTAAATGGCTTCCTAGTATTTGGACTTTCATATGTATTTTACAGCTAAGTTATACTGACAATCCATTTCAGCATTAAATGCTCTAATAAGAAACTATTGGTTTATCTTTATGGATAAGTGTTTGGAGTCATTTAGTCCATAACACTGACTATCCCTCTTTATAGGCATTATTGAAATCCAAACTAAGCAGCCCAGTCAAAATGATCAGTTAACAAAGTGTTACAGGGTGTAGACAAGCTGTTACATGCTGGAAAAGCAACTGTTCACACAGACTTCAAGTACACTTGTATTATGATAACTTGCAGCAGTAAGCTAATAGCTCTTACAGATGTTTATTAAAGTGGCTACCGTGCAATGACTACTGAGAAAACAAAAACAAGCAACATTTTAAAAAAACCCACATAGCTTAGAACCATAGGCAGGTTTTTGTCAGTGTTACCTAGTTACCTGTTTTCAAAATTAATAAAATCTCTCCTCTCAGGGGAGCAATTGATTCTCCCATGCCAGTTTCTCCTTGTTAATAAATTCACAGTGGAGGCTATTGGATTAACTACAGTGGCAGGAAGAACTGCAGGAGAAGGTTCTGCCCCAGAAAAAGTTATGGAACTTTGTCAGCAGGACTGCCTCTTGTTGGTTAAGCAAAAATTTTAAAAAATAAATAAAAACCCCAGCAAACTACAGGGGTTTTACAGAACCACTGATACATGGGTCTACAAAAGATCTCTCACAGTCCAAAGCTTTTAATTTCTAGTCAGATGTGAAAGTCTGGTAAGTGTTCTGAAGGGATCTGTGGAAGGTAACTAAGATCAAGTCCTGTATACTCTACATCAATAAAGTCTTTGATATTTCTGTATCTCCAGTGGAATATTCTAGGAGCCCACAAATAAAAAATAGTTGAAAATTTCTAGTTTCAGCCCAACATTCTGCATTATGTCAGAGTCCAATATCTGTCCCATCATTCACAGATGTTTGTCTAATCTGTTCTTACAAAGCCTTGACAGGACAGGATTCTGCAAAAAGTTTTGAAAAATGTTGCAGACAAACATCTGTTATTCATGATAACTACGTGTTTTTTTGCAGTTATATAAACCATACTTATATAAAATATCCCATTCAAAGCTATTAATTCCCTCCAAATCTACAATAACTGAAAGGAAATGGAAGCACTATCTGACCTGGAAGGCAGCGAAGTGAACATGTAAAAGTCTACATGCCTGCAATGTTTTCAAGCATATGGAAACATGTTGATTATAATGAACATTTCATAGGAAAGTTTTCCACTGTTCTTGGGAAAAAACCTGGTGCAAAGCAGATGTTGAGGCATGTCTACATACAAAGGGAGGGCTGCAGCTAGTTGCAGAATTACAGCACCCATGTATTTATCTCAGATCCTGGGATAAATATTTTCCTGGAATGGCATAACTGTTGGAACCCAAGCTAACTTGTTTAAAGAGGATATGGTATCTAATCAGCTCCAAATTTTCATTGTAGAGCCCAGGTGCTGTAGTTTGGTGGTCAGGTTCATTCTTTTAGAATGTGGAGGTTTCAAGACATTGTTGCAGATTAGTTCAGACAGAAAGTAGAATTTTGCCTCCACTTTCTCCTAACCCAAGGCAGGTTGCTCAGTTGTTGAACTCTTTCAGACAATCTCTTCTTGTTTTCTATACTGGGATAGAAATAAATACGAGGCATTTTTCAGACATATAATTTTTATTTTCAAGCCAGTTCTCCTAAAAGATGATACCTCCTGTATTCCTTTGGTCTGAATCCTTGTATCTTCTTAATGAACTCTGCAGCCATATGTCTCTGGCCTAGGTATACATTGAGTTAGTATCTACATCCTTGCATTATATTCCTGAGAAAAACAGCAACTAAGTCTGTTCTTAACACACTTAAACTCCAGTGAAAATAAGATCACAGTTTATGGATTTGTACAACTCAGTGGATCATTTGGATCCTAAATTCACATGCATAATACCCAGAAATTGATCCTATTCTCCAAGCTAGTAACTTTGGCATTATTTTATGTTTTCTACTTCTCTTTACTTTGTCACCACTTAAGTGCTGGTCCAAAACACTCTTTGTCAGAGAAAGAAAAATATCCAGGGAGCAGATAATGTAAATATATTTGTCTATTGTACAGCAAAGCAGAATTACATAGACCAATTAGTTTATGTGTAGTTCTTTGAAGATTTAACATTTAAGTGTTATTTAAGTATTTTCGGCAAATAACCATAAAATGTTGTTATTTTTTCACCTACTAAAGAGTTTGTCTGTGTTGTAGACCTTCTTCCCAGAACTGACTTGTTTTAGTAGCTAAATCTCTGGAGAATAAACTTCAATTATTCACATGTGAACATCCATATATAAATAGTGGTGAACTCCTAAAACTATTCAAGATATTTAACTCATAAATAACATTTTTCATGAGACTAAGAATCCTGCAGCTGTTATGACACAAACTACATATTGAATGAATAGCTCTTCATATCTACAACATACTTTCTAGTTTTTATTTTTGTTACTCTTTTTTTTTTCTGTATGCTTTTTATTTTCATGATGGCTTAAATAGTCAACATAGATCATGCATTAAATGAAATCCTTCAAGCATATTTCAATCTTGTGACATGAAAGGCATATGAAATATTTGGTATGAACTGGAAAGAGCATATGATTGTACAAAGTGATTTCATAAGAAGTGGATTGGGCTAATTTCCATAATTAGAAAGGGCATAAACAGATCATGTGCAAAAAAACAGTTCTGAAGAGTGTGATATAAATACCTTCTTTTCAAATCAATGCAGTTTATTCAATGAGGTTTATTCAATTAGTAGCTCTGAACAAGCTGTGTTTTGAGCAAGTTTCATGTGACAAATGACTGGTAGACTGTTCTGACTTACAAATCCAGGTCTATCATTTCCTAAGAACATTTCCCAGTTTGCTTTCTGTAACCCAGCCCTTCAAATTTGGTGGATATTAATTGCTGGTTTTTTGAAGCGAAGGTTTTAAAAGAGCCTGTTGCTTTTTTCAGGCCCTTTTATTTTCTCTTAAATAATGCTTATTTTATCTTTTATTCACCTCACTCCTTAGACAAGAGCAGCTTGTCATTGTATTTGTGTTGGTTAAGTAAACTATCTAGTACTTCAATTATTAAACAAAGCCATTTTTTAGCATATAAAAGTCACAATAACATGGAAGCTTCCATTTAAGTATATATCATACATACATAGATAACAGATACAGACAGGTATGTGTGTGAAACTATCAGTGTGATTTCATTGTGATGTATTTAATAGGCAATGTCTCAGAAGGTTTTTCTTTTACCTAAGGAGTTAACCAGCCATGATGCTTTGCTGCAGTCACAATTTGCTGAAGAAAAGAAAAACTTTTGCATCTTTTTCTCTTCCCCTTATATGCAGCACCAGTTAACTAAATTCAGGTGACCTCCATTGTGCATTCTGGATGAGTGTAGAAATTATTCATTTAGCCTGTTCTAATTGTGCTGTAATGCATTTATATATTCTAGAGCTCATTTATTCAAAAACAAACTTTGGATTGTTCTGAATTTGTGGGAAGTGTCAAGTGTTTGAAAGAACTTCATTTATATTTTGCCTTGATAAATGTTTTTGGTTGGTTAGATGTACAGGCAATATGAGTGTGGTTTGATCCTTTTTCTCTTCTCCCGTAAATGCTTGTTATTTCCTCTGAATTGCAAGTGATCTATTTTCCAGAGAAGAGCCTCAGAGGCATATAAATTATAGTGGCAGTTGTTTGTTGTTTACTAAAGTCTTTGGGTGGCACACTCTGCATGTAAACATGTCAGTCTTCACTAAGTTGTTCCAATAATTCTGAGCTGCTTATTTTACCTTCAGCTTTTGAATTCCACTTGCAATTATAATTCACAGTTTATCTTATCACAGTTGATTAGAATCACAGAATAATAGAATGGTTTGGTTAGAAGGGACCTTAAAGACCACCTAGTTCCAACCCCTCCACCATGGACAGGGATACCTTTCACTAGACCAGGTTGCTGAAAGCCACATTCAACCTGGCCTTGAACATTTCCAGGGATGGAGTGTCCAGGACTTTTAAGGGAATAACCTTCCAGTGCCTCACCAGCCTCACTGTAAATAGTATCTTCCTTGTATATACTCTAAATTTCTTTCAGTTTGAAGCCATCTTTATCCTTAGCTCACTACCCAGGAGAGAAAGGCAATACCAACATTCCATACAGGGCTCACAAGAATAACTTCATTACATTTGAAGTACTGATACACCTATTTTAAGTACTTATTTCAGATGTTATTAACCTCACAGCATTTTGCATGCTTTACAGGGACTCATTAGGACATTGTGATTGAAACACAAGGATTAGAGGGTCATTTGGAGATAATATGCATAGTGTGGGAAAAATACTGGCCTAATGCAGCAACAGGTGACCCTGCTCCTAAGAGATATTTGTCTAAGCACTTCTTTAAAGCTATTACAGCTGATAAATTCTGTTTCAGTGCTTAAAAATCCCTGCCTAAAGAAAGCTCTTTCCAAGCTAGATCTTCCTTGGTGCATTTTACACTATTTACAACAGATGTAGTGAACAATATCCAACCTTTTTGCTACTTACTATCTTTAACTTAATAGAAGCTTTTCAATATTCATTTCTTTATACTAAATAATTCCAGTCTTTTCAGACTTTCCTCAGAGGTGATTTTTTTGCCGACTTCACCGTTCTCCTCTGGACTCTTCAGCTTGTCCACATCTCCCTTGAAAAGCACTTGAGATGAGGTATAGGTTGGATATCAGGCAGAAGCTCTTTACTGTGAGGGAGTTGAGATCCTGAAACATGTTTCCTGGAGAAGCTGTAGATGCCCCATCCCTGGAAGTGTTCAAGGCCAGGTTGGATGGGGCTCTCAGCAACCTTTTGTAGTGGGAGCTGTCCCTGTCCATGGCAGGAGAGTTGGAACAGGATGCTCTTTAAGGTCCCTTCCAACCCAAGCCTTTCTACGATTCTGTGATGCTATGTCTCCTGTCTAATGTGCTGGAGCTGTAGCACTGAAGTGTCTTGTGGATGGAGAAGTTCTGCAGCAAAGCACAGCAGTGAGAAAAGCGAGCTAATGCTGTTCTGTGACACCGCTTTTCCAAAATGCACCCAGCATCACCCCAGAGATTATCCTGTTTTCAAGAGGGTTGACAGCCCTCTATTAAGAGGCCAGAGAGAAGAAGTTCATCTCATTTGTGTGCATAGAGAAAGGAATTGAACACAAATCTCCCACATCCAGTGTCAGTGTCCTGACCATCAGTTACAGACTAAAGACCGAACTTCTCCTGTTTTGTGCAGTCTGGCTCAGATGACAGGCTCTCTGAGCAACCTCAGCATCCTCAGCATCCTCAGGGTGCTCGACAGAGCAGGACCAGTGAACATAAAGAGAAAAAACTTACCCATGAGACAGATAGAGGATTAACTTACCTGTGAATTCTGACAAGCTTTAAGTTCAACCATGACCCAAAACTGCTAAAAAAATCTTTCAAACAGATGGAAATAGAGGTGCAGCTGCCTAGGGACTGCAAATGACTAAAACTCATCCTCTGTGTAAGCTGCATACCACAATGCCATATTGATACACCTGTATTTTCTTTGTAGAAAATGGTACATTATAGGCATTAAAATAAGAAATTCATTATTTTAACTCTGAGAATCAGACCTATCACATTCAAATCTATTTTCCATAAAGAAAAAAATAATGTCTGCAGAAGATGGAGACTTGGAAGCTCATAGTTCAAATACATATCAGTAAACATTTCACAAGGCAATCTACAAATGCAGCTCCCTTCAGTGAATGTTGGTGGTTAAAATAAAGCCATTTTCATTGTGGAATTGCATGTTATCCAGATAACTTTATTGCAAATTTACAATTTATGTTCATATTGCAAATTCAGGTCAAGTTATAGATGCTTGATCAAAGAGCAGATCAGCCAACATTAAATTACAGTAGTTCTAGCTTTTCTATAATGTTGACCCAACCTGACTGAGGTGAACAGGTAGCTCTTTCAGCTCCTGTAAGGTTTTTAGTATGTTATAGGCTTGTATAGAAACTACCCATAAGGAAATTAATTCTGCCTTTGATACAAAAGTTCAAACTGTAGGCTGTGGAGCATTACCAGAGTTAGGGGCTGCAGCACAGGCAATTCTGTTCAGAGCCAGATTTTTCCACCCCTTCTGGTTTATTTAGGACCACATCCTGGGATTCATTCACCTGAAAAAGGACAACAGGGAATTAACTAATTCTTCATGTAAATCTAATTTTGTCAACAGCCAAGATCAATTTGGATCAAATGTTTGATGATGCTGACAGTCCCATCATGCTTTCTAACTGAGCAACACCAGAAGTCCATTCCAGGCTGCACAAGGGGCAAAGGCAATGCCTACCAGAATTTGATTTTGAAAAGATTCAAAGCTTTTTCTAAAATATGCTGCTTTTTGATAAATTATTTAGGTTGGTGTTATAGCATCAAACCACAATGTCTCTTAAACTCTTAGGGTAAAACCATGGTTAAGCAGCATTTTACCTATAACCCTCAGTCTGGTATTTCACCACTGACAGTGCTCAGAGGCACAGCACTGGGAACTGCCAGATTTTCAAGGAGGTCCCTCATCATTAAACTGCAGAGGCTGCTCTTGACTGACTCCCTTCACATCCACTCCCCCTGCCAGCTGGAAGACATGCTCTGATAGGAATAATTTAGCCAAAGGATGGGTTGTAAAAGGTCACTAATGGGAAAGAGTGGTTTTTAACTTAATGTTCTTAAAATAACATAGATTATTAATTATCATGGAGTCATAAGATTTACTCAAAAGAGACTTGATTGGTTCAAAACAAGAAGTCACTGCAAGATTACCAAGGAATTTATAATGACAGAATGTTATCTGGTGTTACAAAGGGACCACAGACCTCAGTACCAATGCCTTTGGGAGGTTTCATTTTCAGTCTGCTCCTTCTCAAAAGAGAATCATTCTGCTAATATTGCTGAGCTTCTCTGGCAAATGTGTTCATCAAATAAATAATTTACATTATAAAGGCATAGGACAATAGATGAACAAAAAGCCATCAAAGGCGATGTTTTAATACAGTCTTTCCATTTAAAAAGTGGAGACAATGAGAATGGCAGTTTTTGCTCTCTCAAAGCCTGTGTTAATTCCTGTGCAAACATCCAAAACTACCTGTGACAGCAGAAGTGTTCTGGAATACAATGACCCTGTGAACCGTGCATTAGGAAAAGATGTATTTCGAATAAAGTTATAATCAGTTCACAGGGACATTGCTGTTAGCTGCCAGCCAAGAGAGTATTCACCCTGGCTGTCCTGGTTTTCTCATCTATGAGCCAATATGAAACCAAATGCTCAGTGAGCTGAATGATTAATTTGTGCTGTAATTCACAGTCACTGCATGATACTATTTTGTATATATTATTTCAGGGAAGGAAGGAGGGATGTCATTGAAGTTATGAATGTTCTTAACTGCATAAGTTCATTCATCCCCTCTTTCATCATTTGCACTACATGCACCTCTGTTGCAAGACAGATGCTGAACAAATGTCTAGACCCAGATAGATCTGTACACAAGTGCACCCTGGCCTTTCTTCTGAACCTGTAAGAACAGTATCTTGCTGAGGCATGTTCAGGACCAGATTTTGTAATGTTTTAGTCTGTCTAGAATTAGAAGCATTACTATGTGCCCTCATTGCAATACCAGTACTAACTGAGAGAAAGTTATTCTCAACTTCCAAACCAGGACTAGGCAAATTTCAAATCCCCTTTATAACACATTGCAGTGGTTTGGTTCAAAATATCCATTACTTACTTATTTTCCTTCTGTGAGATAAGAATTAGGAGAAAGCAAAGCAGGCACAAAACTTAAAAGAAGTTATTAACACCCGAGGTTCTACCAATAGAGCTGGTCCAGCCCAATCTGAAGCCCTCTTTACTAAAAACCCAAACTAACCATGACACAACACATCCTGCTTTTCAGTGTACCAGATTACCACTTCCAAAGCTTTTCAAAACTCTTAGCCAGCAAGTTCATTGCTTTTTTCCTCTATCAGATCACACATCATCTACTACTTTCTCTTTCCTCCTGTGGATGTCAGCCAGAATTGCCTGTCAGATTTGTTCTCCAATAAGCCTCACACTTATGTGTCTGCCTGTTCATGGAATAGCTAACTTAAAGAAAATAATAAAATAATAGCATCTTTTTACAGCATCTTTTTATAACATCATATTTCTTTAAGAGTGTAGTAGCTAGAGTTCCTGTACAGGGTGGGGAAACATGGTTTTTTGAGGTTTTCCTGTCAGGGAAGCACATTTTGCATTTCAAGAGACAACTCTAAAGGGAAAAAGTAGAACCAGATCCCTTCTCCCTGTCTTTTAGTTTATGAATTTTTAAATACTCACTGTTTGATTTCCCGGCTCCAGGAAGAAAGATGGAATGGAGCAGGAGGACGTCCTTGGTCAGGACGTTGAAGACCATACTGGTAAGGACAGTCTCTTGAATGATGAGACAAAGCTCCCAAATCTGAAGACAACAAAGATCCTAACAGTCACATTTTCTAGGAATATGTTGTAATCAGTGGCCTATTGCAAAATATAGATTATGGCATAACCTTTCTGTCACTTACTGGGCAGGTAAAACAGTGGACTTCTTTGATAAAATGAGGGATTGGCAAATACTGGAAGGAGAGAGGCCTATCTCCAAGAGCAGGCTAACTCAGTAGGAGTTGCTCTGTGAGTGTGTACCTTTAACTAGAATGTTAAGGCTGAAAGGAATGAATTATAGCAAATTTAAACAACCAGGATAAGCTACTGAACAACCTACCGGGGAAACCCTCAGTGTGTTGACTGTCTACAGGGTGGATGCCTGCACCTGTGCTAGTCACCAGGTCCTTTTTAAAGAAACCATTGATCTAACCTCATTTACACATTTATTCTAGGTAACAGGTTGAAACTTACAAGTGTTTATTTCTCTCAGTTTAGAAAAAAAGACTAGAAAATTAGGTGAGATGTGAATATCTACCTAAAGTCAAATAAATAAATAAATAAATTCGGAATGACAGACAGTACTCTGTATCACTGTCTAAAACTTTCTAGGAATTTTAGTGAAGTTTATTAGCTTCAACCAGGAGCTGTCACTCTGTTACAGAGAGTGCCAAAGTACTATTATGCAGTAGATGCTTGATGGCCCATTCTGACTTCATCATTTATGAATTTACGAGTCAATAATTTTAAAAAAAGTAATTCAGACAATTGGTATAGCAGTACAATGCCAAGTGTCAGACAGGAAAAGATTAGATGTTGATGCCAGGTTGGTGGTAGCAGACTGTAGGAATCAGTGTAGTTTTGCTATGCACTACATCTTTCAGATAGTTAGGCAGATGACTTTTTTCCCAATGCCTTAATTTTGGAACCCATCTCCAAGTTAACATTTAAAAAGAATTAACAGTGGTAATAATAATAGTAACAAAAACACAGCAACAACAAAAATAACAATTAAAAAACCCCTATTATTATTATTATTACTAATATATCATCAGTTCCCTTTCTCCATGCCTTGTTGCCATTAAAGATAGATGCACCAACAAAACTTTTATAATCATTGTTACTGTTAGTAATATCAAATCAATTTTGTAGTAATTCTTAGATTGAAATGAGTGGGTGTGCTTGTTTGCGTTTATCATTGCAGGAATAAGAGGTGAAAAACTAAGATTCTCTTTCTGATATAAAAACTTGTGTAACACTGTCTGACAAGTCCGTTTAGCACTGAACATTGAGGTATTTTTGTGCTACTGCAAGGCAGCTGTAAGAGTTCCATTTATCATTGTCTAGAAACTGCTGTTAAGTTCCACACATGGGAGCTGCTGCAAAACACCTGGTCTGCTTGAGGAAATGTCTGCTAAGATTTTTCAGGAGTGATATCTATCATCCTTATTCACAATTAGGAGGTGGTTGTTTTGCGTTCTTTGCAAAGCTTTTCAGCAACACTGGAGCATGGTGGAAGCATATGAACAGTTTAAAACATATTCATAGAAATACATCCACATCACAGTGTATATGATAATGCAGGTTGGAAGGGACCTCAGAGGTCTTTAGTCCAACCTCCTGCTCAAAGCAGGGTCAGCAATGAGGTCAGACCAGGTTGCTTAGGCTTTAATTTATTTATTGGGTTGGTTATTAGGTTTCCTGGCTTGAGGAGGAATTCTTGAGAAATATGGGCTTTTTTCCACGTCTTTTTGAACATTTATCCACAGTCTGTCTGTCAGCTGCTGAGGTGTACTGAAATTTCTCCTTTGCCTGCAGGCATAGTAATAACTTCAGCAGTGAATTATTGAAAATATTTTCTGTTTCTATTACATTCACTGTTTATTATATCAGAGTCAGTATTAATAACATGAATAATAACAATAATGACAATACTGAGAAACAATATATAAAATATTAATAAAAATATTGGAAAAAGAGGAGAGTATACTTATTTCTTGCAGTATTTTTAGAGGATTCTAAATGCAGACCAGGAAATTCGGGTGGTAATTTTTTGTTCCAATTTGTAAAAATCCAGTTGAAATGAAAAAAAAAAAAAAAGTAGAAACCACTAACAATAATTCTATGTTGAAAATATTGCTAAGAATATACAGCTCAAAGTGTGTCATACCAGTAATGGTAAAAGTGGCACTTGAAATCCTTGTTAAAATAGTTTTTACTCCCCACAGGATTATCACGAGAGAAAGGATCATATTAGGCACATCATGTCTTCATATTAGTAGAAACAGATTTGCATAACTGCACAAAGGAACTAGTGCTGCTTAGCCTTTTTTAATAATTATAATTAATCTTCACCTAAAGGGACATTTTTTTGCCCAAAACGTCCTCTGTTTTTCTTAGCTTAACGTAAGGCTACATGCCTTGATTAAGAGTTCTGGGTATAGCTGAAGTGTATTTATGGCATCTAATATAGAAAAACCCTTCTATTTGCATATTTATTTGAGCATTTCATGAATTAAACATTGTGCAATATAAACATCCCCATTTTACTGCATTCTTATAGTTCATCACAAATAAGCTAAGGCATACAGTGTATTGTGTATCATTAAAGTGATCTTGGAAGGGAAGAGGGAAATGTAATCTTGACCTTTTCATATTCCTTCAATCCATAGGTAAATCAAACTCCTTATTCGAAATAGCTGTCAAACCAGTTTTTCCATTTCCACTAAATTTTTCTTAGAAGTGTAAGTGTTTTATATCATTTGTTAAGTTAAAGCCCACCAGAAAAACAGTGTCCTGGTGTAGCTACAAGTAAATGCTGGTTTTATTCATCTCAGACTATTGAAACTGGGATTCTCTGGTGTAACTTCATAGAATACAAGAGACTTTCACCAAAGCATTTTGTGCATTCTGTATCCAGTAAGATTTGTTGTTAAAAAAGGTAAAACTTGTCAGGTGTCTCTTCTCAAGCTCCTGTAAATATGGTGAGGAGGCTCTTGTGCAGAAATCTTGTGGATGGTGCTGTTTAGATGTTATTAGGACAGCACTATTGCTTTTACTCCTTTTTCAGTCTGAATTGGGTTTTTAAGAGGTGATTCCTACCAGTATAACCCAATGTAGGTCAAATATCAAATATAAGGAATAAATTGGTTTGATGAATGAATGAAGACAACTTTAAAAAGGTTGGCAATATTTAGCACGTTATCATTCAGTGCTATTGCTCAATTCAAGAAAAAAAGGGCTTTAAATGTATGACACTAGTTTAGTAAAAAAAAAAAAAATTAATATCAGAAATATCCAGAATATTAGTCTTTGCAATATGACAATTGGTTTTAAGTGCTGTCCACATATACAGTTCTTTTGGTAGAATAAGAATAGTAAGTCCTAAATTGTATTTGCAGGGGAAATTGCAACACAAGTGGGAAAAGAAACAATTACAGATTCTTGTTAATTAAAGTTCTAAAAATGAATTATGCAAATAAACCTCAAAAGATTTTTGAGCTCTTTCCAAGATTTCTCTACAGTTTTCAATGAGCATTTTTTAATTACTATATCTGCATTAAAGGCAGAACTTTAAAATAATTCAGCATATATATTGTCATACTAACAAGATAATAATTTTGCTTTAGCATAGAAAAATAAAATATTTTCTTGGGATCCTAATTCAAGATTATATATTTTACACTGTATGTAGTAGAAAAGCTGAATAAATACACAAAGTCGAACTTAGGAAGTTAAGTTTAATGATCAGCTTGGAAATATCAGCAATAAAGATCAGAAGCACAACAGTTTTAACCAAACTATTCCAAAAACATAGGCAATAAAACAAAACTTTTAATGAAGTCTTGTAAATCTCAGCAAATATGTTCAATCGAAAAGTAAATGATAGAGAATAAAAGTATGTTCATGTACAGATACAAGTATTCTTTCTCTGTATGTTCAGAATATCTTACTTTCCCTTTTTGTTTGATTTAATTGACATAATTTATGTTAACGGAATTTCAGAATTTGAGAAAACTCCAAACCAAAGCAGAAGTTGTTTTACATGGTCCTGAACATTTCTGTTCATTGCTCTGGGCCCCAAAAAGATGTGAAAAGTATTTTCTAATAATTCCAACATATTTTAGTAATTGACGAAGAACTGATATTTTCTATGGACAAACATGTCAGAGATTCAACAGGGTATGTAACAATGTAATGGATTAATAATTTATTTCATAAGCTGTTGCAGCGGGGATTTCTGCAACATATATAGGACAGCAAGGCCCATGGAAAAAATTAGGGACTGATTCTTGATAGATGTGTTAGAGATCTTTATTTTCCAGCCTCATGGCCAGGGACTGCCAAAGAACTGAACAATCACGGGACCACCAGGGTCCTCCTCTGGGCAGGGGAACACAAAACAACCAATGGGGAATGGGATTCATCAGGGAGTAGGGAAACCCTGTGCCTCCACCCCAGGGTCCCCTCTCCCAGGACCCCATGGCAGGGGGGAGGAGCCCCAACATTTCAATAAGCTATTTACCTAAGATCATTTGATTAAAGCTCACTGGAGGCTTTAATTAATTAAGCAGCTCTAACAGCCCATAGGTAAGATGGACAAGGGCATCAGGTTGCTCCAGGTTCTTACTATAACATGTGGAGGAAAGTTTATTAGAATTGAGAATAAAATGGAATAGGGCATCTGACCTTAGCAAAACCTCAGCAAGGTGTTCTTCGGGGCAGCCCCTACCAGGCTGCAGGGGAGCCTGGGTTCCAGGTGGGAGCAGGAACAGAGGAAAGTCCCTAGAGAAAGCAGTAGCTTTAAAAGGAGAAGAGTAAGATTTGAATCTGAAAAAGCTGGAAACTCTTATTTGTCGTGTATCTATATGCACTTCCAGACCTGTGGGAAGTTACCATGCATGTGTATCTCTGCTTGAGTTCTTTGAAACAGTGTAAGACAAATATACTGAGGAAAAGGGCAATATTTCCACTGAAATGACTCACAGAGAATAATTATGCATTCTAATGAATTGCAATTTGTCTTCTTTTACTCAGTCCAGAAAGTATTTTATCACCTAAAGAATTAAACAAATGTGAACAGCCCTGAAATTCTGGAGGATAGAAAGGCAGCACCACTTGAACCCACTGCAATAATGTTGAGGATTACTAACAGAAACATGGTTTCTAGCTTTTGTTCCCATGTCTGATTCCCACCATGTGAACAAGAACACGGTGATGAGTAAATAACTTGTTTCAAGTTTCTGTCATAAGCCCTAATTTATTGAACTAGAATATTCTTATTCCTTCCTAAGTAGTTCAGTCTTCTAGACAGACAGGTATGATACATACATCAGCAGTTGTTTTCTGGTAATGTTTGTCAACATCATATTAAGGAGAAAAATGTGCAAACACCATCTGTACAATACATAGTCTCAGTAATATCTGACATGAAACATTCCCAGTTCCAAGCCATGTATTTTTTACCTTGCCTTATATTATGGCTGCAGCAGGCATACAGCGTAGGCATAAACTACCATGAAATATTTACTGGCACTGTTTTTTTAAAACATATATTTTGTGTAAATCCTAGTTCTGCCTGAAACAGCTTCATCAGGAGCAAAAAAAAAAATGCACAGCAGCCACTATGAAGTTCTCTCTCTACATATATCTGTGTCTCTTAGAATAAAAATTATTTTCATTCTCATTGAAGCTCTTTCTTAAAGAGTTGTAAGATTACAACTCTTTAAGAGTTGCTGCAACAGCTTATGAAATAAATTATTAATCCATTACATTGTTACATACCCTGTTGAATCTCTGACATGTTCGTCCATAGAAAATATCTTTAAGTTGTAAGATTACAACTCTTTAAGAGTTGTAAATAGATTTGGTCCTCTAACTTCTGTTTCTTTAATAATTAGCAATTGCATACAGAGCAGTTCATAGGAAAGTCCTTCCAAAGAAGTCAGTTAGATTCTACAGAAATTTCCTGATTCCTACATATATAATTTTATTTTAAGGATAATCTTCCAACTAGAGTATTGCATTATTTCCAAAATAATAAAAAAAATATTTAGTTTGAAGGAAGCAGATGAAGTCTTCATGAACTTTATGAGGTCATCAGCAGCACAAGTAAATAAAAATTAACACCTTTTTATATTAGCTAATTGTCCCATAGGAAAGACCACTGCAACCCAACAGAAAGTAAAAAAAAGCATAGTTTAACAAGCTTTCTGCCTTCTTCTCTGTGATGTTGAGAGCACAAAATCACACCCACCCTTGCAGTGGTAAACCAGTAAGAATGGCCTCCACAGAAATGTAATTGTTATTTTAATTCTACATTTAAAAGACAATAAAATGCCAAGTCAGCATTTGCCATTCCTTTTTTGATCATTACCTGTCAGCTTTTTGTGGCTTTATCACATGGCCTCCAGTTTCATTAAAAACAAAACAAAACAAAACAAAGACAGCCAACAACAAAAAGCCCAAAACAATGCACACACAACAACAAGCCTACACATCAACAGCTAAAGGGAAGTCATTCATCCCATAATTGCCCTGGCCTCAAACAAGCCATGAAGTAGTGCACACAATAAAGGCAATCTGTCCTCTTTTAAAGGGAAGTTCAAACAGCTGCCTTGAGTTTTCTATTGCATATTCAAAGTGATAATGTATGAAATTATTAACTTCTGCACTGGGGTTTATGGCATTAAGAACCCCCCATCAAGCAAACAAACGAATGATGTGGCTGGTTTTAAGGATTTCTTTGTTAGAGACTTCTGGGTCAATTGGGCTTTCAAAAAGAGCTTGGATACTTGAAACATTTCGGAAGCTAATTTAATTGAAGACGGATGGTGTCTGACATCAGAAATGCCCGTTTTCCTTTCTTTGCATGTCATTCCCCATGTCGATTTGTAAGGATACCTAAGGGTTATAAGCCAAGCTACCCAGGGGAGAGACTTTTTGGTTGTTTGACAGCTAGCGTAGCTCAGCTATAAGCCAGTGAGCTGCACAATTCATCAGGGGTTTGATCCAAAGCTTGTGAGAGTTAATGGGGGCACTTCCTTTGACTTTATTGCTTTGGGTCAGAACCACTGCAAGTGTCACTTCAGCCATACCTTGAACCTGCCCAAAGAAGCATGGATTAGGCTAAGACTGCTCAGCTTCTGGTTTATTTAATAAAACGTTTTCTGCAATTCTTCTTTCTTTTCTAAAATAAACATCAGTGTTTACTGTATTTTCTGTGCTTCTCTTACTCCCTGCCAGCCACCATGCAAATATTATCCTATTGCTCAAAGGTGTTGACCTCTTTGCTCCTCCTCCACCTTCACAGTTCTTTCCCCTAAGAATTTGAAATCATTAAAGGGAAAATAAAAAGTTTTCTTTTCCCAAATCAAAGTTCACTGGATTTCTCTGTCATCCTTTCCTCCCTGTGTGACACAGAACAGAGCTTTCTACTGAGATGTCTGACTACCCAACATCTGTGCAAAGCTTCATCTAGCAAATGTTTTATTCCACTTTTAGTAAACAGAAGGAGTTTTCTTTATCATTGCTATTTTTCATGTTTGATTTATGCAAAGGCAGGAAGCAGATAAAAGATCATAAAATCATAGAATATCCTGAGACAGAAGGGACCTACAAGCATCATTGAGTTTATCAGCTCAGTTGACCCAGTAAGGACAGTGTCACCCCGGGGACCAAAATCTGAGTGAACAGTCTCACAAAGGGCCATAAATTTCTGGCACAATTTATGAAATCCATAGTCCAGAGTAAAGTGTGACTGTGGAGGAGCCTTAAGTAACTTACAGGGAGACTACACCCCTTCGGCCTGGGGCTCACCAAGAACCAAGCACGGAGCTGCCTGAGATAACCAGTATGAAATCCTCAGGTTAAAACTGGGCATCTTAAATCCCACTGCTTTGGGGGCACTCATGTGTTCCCCAGTTTCCACTTGTATTGTAATCTCTCCTGTGTTTGAATGTCTAAGATGCTCTATTTTCCACCTGTGAGGCATCCTCTCTCCTAACTCTGAAATAGAATAATTTGAAACACTTAATTCCATAGAGTAACTGAAGCCCTACACTTTGCTGACCCATGAATGACATCCAATAAGCAATTAAGTTAGTCTTGCCTGTAGTTCCCTGAATACCTCAGGACACATCACTTCCCATTAGAATCATAGAGTCATTTAGGTTAAATTCAACTAACATATCTCAAAAAAATTCTTGAAACATTGCTTCAAGAAAAATAGAGAATCCACTTTATTCCATTATTATTATCAGTGTCATTCTGAAAGAATACACAAATTGTTTGCCACATTCAGGTAACCTGCATATTTAAGCAAACATATGCTAAGACTCTAACCTCTGGGGCAGAATGTCTCCTTGGTGCTACCACTCACTTGTTCTGGCACAACAGCTGGAGGAATCTCTTGGCAGTAGTCTAATATAAGCATTGCTTAAAGTATATTTGATAGAGAAATAACCTACTTAAATGGTTTAATAGAGATTTTCTTGATGAATAAACTTTTATATTCTCCTTTGCTGGTCTGACTCCTCTTCAGTGAATAGCTGAAAACAATGCATTATTCTGGTTGATATAACAGGCAGCACAAAATCTGTTCCTGGGAGATTTAAATGACAGGAATTTAAGGGCAGCTCAGTGTTGCTTCCAACAGTGAAGTTGCAGTGATGTAATGCCCGATGTACAGCAGAAGCTACAGTCATATCCACACTACTGGGCCCTTGTGCCTGGGTTGTACTGCTTCAGCCTGACAAGTGAAAATTCACCCTGCTCCAGACTAAGAGCCACCTGATCGAGCACTACTCACAGAATGAGCTTAATTGTCTGTGTGAAACAGGCAGGGACATTTGCAGATGTAAATTGACCACTGCTGAAGGTAGCAGTAGAGTTGTAACATTCTATAAATTACTTTCGCTGGCCTGGCTCAGCACCCCTCGCAGAGCTTTCAGTTTGATTCAACAGGGCTCTAAGCAACCAGGGAAGAAAATTTCTTTTAAAGAAATTTAATGCAGCAGAACTGATTAACTGGGGAACAGCCTACAAACAGGCAGCTGAGAGAATGTTCTCGGCGAGCCAAATAGCCCTGTTATGTTGGTTTTATTAATTAACATCTGGCTTCCTGCCTCTAAATCGGGTCCCCTTCTTTGCTGCTTTAATGCCATGTTTTCACCACTTTTACTCTGAAATGTACCCCGAGAATGTGAGATTAAATCCTTTGGCTGTTCAGCTTCTGAAACACAAGTCAATCCCCTCTAAATAGCATACAGCAACACAGCTCTAGTGGTCTCAGCAAACCTCATTTTCTTGCAGGGACTTGGTAAAGAATGGCAAAAAGGAAGACACAAAATCCTGCACCTAAGAGAGAAAAATAATTAGTGAAGTAGGCAGGGTGTATAGGAGATAGCTTTTAACTGAAGAAACACTCTCCATCATTAGGAGAGCTTGGGTAGGCATACCAGAGCAGCATTATCTCCGTGGGCTGGGCTAGTCCTAAACAGGAAAAATAGCTATGTGTTATGGTTGTGGATTTGAAAAAAAACAAGACCAAACCTTCACACAAGTTGCAAAGCAATGCTGGCCACTGCAAGCTGCTCCTCCAGTTTCTGAATGCCACAGTCCAGCCTGCAAAAGTACAGGTTTTGGTTTACTCAAAAAAAGCAGAGGTCTTAAAAGACATAAACTACATAATACAAACTTTTTAGCTGATGGTTTTCAGAACACATAGCAGAAACCATACATGTAATTGAAGGCAATAACTTAATCTGAACAGATTAGAAACTTCTGCATTTATATCTTCACAGCTGCTAGTCTCTTTTAGACTGTGTTTCCTACATGCTGGTATTTTTTAGTAACCATCTTGGCTAGTGGCCATGTATTTTAATTGATAATTACATTACAACTATTATAAAGCTGGGCTTATTTTTAAATTTCAATTGATCATCTTGTATTTCTTTGTCTGCTTTTCTGCCACTTAGTTGATCAGGCATGTGTGTGTTTGTTGGATCCTGGAGAATAATTCTTTGGGATTGACTGTGTTATACTGTATTCATTGTTCCTCATAATATGCTGCCTCTTTGGGAATTTTTATTAACCCTTAGGCTATCTTTAATTTCACGAAATGCTTTGGTGTTTTGCTCTTCTCATATTTTCTGGTCTCTCACCACATAGTCTGTCACCCAACAGACTGCAAAATTAGTGACCATCTTGCCAAAAAATGGCATCTTTATTTTAAAAGAGCTTTTCTTAACATGTGCAGTTGCATCAAGTGACAGAACATGATTGTCACTAGGTTCACATAACTTGTCCCCAAGTGACATGTTTACTTACTGCTGAGCCACCAGTTCATTGGCTGTAAGATTAGTAGAGATTTACAGAAAGAAAAATATATCCTGCTAATGCTTCACAAGTTAAGTTTTGTAGTTCAGTGTTACCAAATCAACTGTTTTTGCAGTGTTAATGCACAAGGTGAAGCAGCTTATTTGGTGTTGGGAGGCTGATTTTATTCAGTGTGTAACAGTATACTGTGCTGACTTCTTCACATACAAGGGTTTAAAACTCCGCTTTGGTAAGACCTGAACTGATCCCACTTTTTAAAGAAGTCTGTGCATATGTCATGGTTTTAGTCCACTTACGGCATTGCCTAAAGTGGCAGCTGATGTCATCTGGTGAAAAGAGTGTTTCTGGGTCATGTGCTCAAGGCTGCGCTTCACCATGAGCAGAGCTGTAACTGTGATAATCTCCTGCTGTAACAGATAAGAAATCTATTACTGGCAACTGCACAGGAATGCAGAAATCAAGGGCCAGCACAGGTTTTCACTTCAACTGGTAGAAATTTTCTAGTGATTTTATTGTGCATTAAGTATAATTAAGAGGAAGATAGTTAAATATTCTTATGAATGGAGCTCCAGCATTTTTGGCTCACAGAATCCAAAGGGAGAGGATTATCTCATCTATCTTTGGGCATCTTAGTGTTATGTCTACAATCTAAGTTAGTCTTTGTTTTCCCTACAGTCAGAGGGAAGAGGCGGGTAATGTGGTTGAGCCCATTTCCTACACAATTTGACAAGAGAGCACAGGCTTATATTGGCTGCACAAGATTTGGACTGCTGAAGTTGACATGAATTTCATCTAGTGTTATGGATTTCTAGGAAATGAATGATAATGAAATGCTATTTTGAGGGATGTCTTACTTCTCTGTTATTTTCTTCCCTGCTGACTTCCTTCATAACAATAAAACCTATGCATTTTCAGATGGCCCTACATTTTCTGTAACTGATCTGTGTGTGGTAGGTCTGTGCCAGACAGTACTCCATGTAACCTCTAAAATTACTCTTCTTCTAATTGATATTTGCTGAAAGAAAGCTTGTGCTTCCAGTAATCTTCCATGTGTAACTATTAATTACATTTCATAACCAGACTGAGGTTTGATTTGCATGGTAAGCATGCTGGGGGAGCCATATACATTAGCCTATAAAGACAATGAACCTTCCAGGGTTGTCTAAAAAACAGTTTCAGATTTGTCAAACATGCATTGCCTCTACAGCTGCTGCATAATGTAAACTACAAGCATTAATTTCATTTTAAGTAAATAAAGCATTTTATACCATTCCTGAGTTCACTGAAACTGGTGATAAACCCATTTTGACTTCATTGGTGGTCAGGCAAAGTTTTAAAAGTACCTTGCAACTTTTAAAGTGAAAGGAAGTTATTGTGTGGTTTTGGGCAGTAGTTTCTTTCAAAATCACTTCATGGATGTTACTGTTGCTGAATTTGGCTGAGCATTCAGAGTTCTCTGAATTTCTAAGAGATTCTGAGATATTTTGTCTTTTAAGACATATCTATTACCAAAGAGAAACTGTTACCGAATTCTATTTTCTTAGACACAACTATTGAAAAAGTATGCCTACTTATTAGTTTATGAAAGCAACTTACTTTGATTTTCCAAAAGATATTACAATGAGATTCAATAATTTTCAGGAAGTTAGAAATTATTCTCCACTCCTTTAAGCAGGGGGATTTGAAGCAGTCAACATTGCTGCCTGCAGCAAGATCTTTATGCAGCACAGGTATTTTGAAGGGCTAGATCTCCTTATGTAAATAAGGTAAAAAATGTTATTTTTCTATTTGTTCATACAAGTCAAGAAAAATAACCCAATTTGAAATATTATTTAGTACTTTGTGCACACAGGATCTCCATAGGGCAGTGTTGGCTGGAGGTCTTGCAACTAAGAATGTGCTCATATTAGACATAAAGTGGGATAATAAATAAGCTTGCTGAATTTAGTTCATCCTGTGCGCTCAGATAAAATTCTCTAGACATCAGCACGTTGTAGAAATAGACCCAGAACTAGGAAAATAAACATTCTCCATATTTAATTACCTTTCTTAGATTTGACCCAACTCTTTCACGGCTGTGATAGGTTTCCAGTTTTGGTGCACTTCCAAAGACTTCCATGCCCCCTGAAGTCACACAAGTCCCTAAATACCCAGATATGAGCAGCTGCACAAGGAGGACTCCAACAGCTGTTCAACTTCTCTGTCCTGCCAGCTGCAAGCCAACATCACCGAGAAAAGGTGCTGGACTGGAGGAGTTCATCCCAGAGGGCACAGTTGCTTCATGCCCCATTAGCCAGCATGGGGATAATCTGGCTGCAGTGGCTCAGGGGACTGAGACCTGAGCATGGCCAGGAGGGCATGCCTCCCTACCTGTGGGATACCAGCAATTAAGCAACTTTCATTTTTTTCTCCTGCTCTTTGTCTTTAATACATCTTAGATCACAAGCTTTCCAGGGTAAAGTTTTCCTCTTATTATGTGCCCACTGCAGTAGAATATCCTCAGCTTTGCAGCACAACTCAAACCTGAAATTTGTACATCTCCTTGGGAAGGTGAATGGTCTAACTTCTTCCACTTTGAAAAATGCCTCCTGGGATCATCCAGCAAGTTCTTAAGGACTGATCCACCCTAATTCATAGATTTTTGATGTATCATTCAGCTTCTTTCCTTTCCCCAAGGGAAAATGCTTCATGTTCATCAAAAAAACTGTATCTTTTTAGAATACAAGAATTATGGGGTTTGGATTTGTGTGGGGTTTTTAAATTTTATTTATTTTTTACTAAAATCCATGTTCTATTGGGGTGTGGGGAGAACAGGGGAATTGCTTATTTTTTTGTTATTTCTCTTTCCATATTTTGAGATATTCCCTAGTTTCAACATTTAAAATTTTCCTTCATTACTACATACAGAAAATATACACAGGCTGTTGCTTTCCTCAGTGAGAGATTTAGGCTCTCAACAAACACTGTCAGACATTACTGAGCATAGTTCCCATTCTGCAAAGAGCTCCCAAGAATAGCATGTGGCTAAAGATATTAACAGAACCAGGAACTCTGAAGAATAGCTAAGATGTCCCTCACTATTCCTGCGATGGAACATGAGTCCCACTGTTGGAAAATATTAAGTCCATACAATAAATAAATATCCTGGAATTCCTTCTTGCTCTCTGCTCTCTCAGTAAGTTTCTTGTTCCTTAAAAATTCGCATTTTCCTTTCATTTAAAGGAAGAAAATGGAACAATATTTTGTTAGTATCAAAAATGGAATATTCACCAAAGAAGTGAAAACAAGTGGTTGAGGAAAAGAACTCAGTATTTTCTTTCTAGGGAAAGGGCAAAATTGGTTGTGCAGAATGGGGTTTCTCTTGAGGGAGGGAAAGCAGAAGAGTGTGGTGATTTCTTGATGTGGGTTGACTTGATGCTTGAAAAAATAAAGAAACCCCTTGCAAACAAATATCCCTTTCCTGCTACTCCTTATAGCACCTTCCAGTACCTAATGGGAGGCTACAAAAAGAACTGGAGGGGGACTTTTCACAAGGGCATGGAGTGATGGAACCAGGGGGAATGGCTTTAAGCTGAAAGAATGCAGCCTGAGACTGGATATTAGGAAGGAATTTTTACCACGAGGGTGCTGAGGCACTGGCACAGGTTGCCCAGAGAATCTCTGGATGCCCCACCCCTGGAAGTGTTCAATACCAGCCTGGATGGGGCTCTGAGCAACCTCGTCTGGTGGAAGGTGTCCCTGCCCATGGCAGGGGGGTTGGAACTAAATGATCTTTAAGGTGCCTTCCAACTCAAGTCATTTCATGATTCTACTTTTTGATAACTCTTATCTAAGGGACAGGTTGAATGGCAACAAAGTTGTCATTCAGTCTCGTTACCCACGTGTTGTGTCCAAATGTGAAAGTGAGAAACTGCAGCAAGCGAAAACTGTGCTGTTAAGCAATGAATTTTTCTTTTATCCCAGAATGAACAAAAATGAAATGTTTGGAACTAGAGGTCATCTACATCAGTGGGGTGATCCAGGGTGTATTTTAAATATGGCAATGAGATGAGTGTTCAGCACAACTGGTTACTGCACATCAGCACAGCCCAGGCCATCTACCACATACCCACAGAGACCCCACTTCAGTTCTGGCATAAAACACAGTAAATTAAAATCTGTCCTTGAAAAAGATTGAGAACATGAATATGAATATTTGTCAATGAATCAGTAGCCTTTCTGGTAGTTCATTAAATAATCATAACTCCCTTTTACCACCAGTCAATTCACAGCTTTGATCCTGTAGATCCCTGCCAGCAATGAGCTAAAGTTTGCATCTCTTCTACAAGGCTGCTCTTGAATCAGGACTGAAAAGTGTGACCTAGATTTAAAAACCTGAGATCGCTTTCAAAATACAGTTGTTCAGGACTCACTGCAGTACTATTAAACACCTATCAAACCAGTTAGTGAGATGAGTAGCCTTTTAAGAGCTAGATAAGACAAATATCTCTCTCCAGCAATCCCTCTGTTGACACTTAGATGACTGACAGCACAGAGAGCTCATCACTGCTTCAAAGGATAGAGAATCTGCCCCTGAATTTTTCAAATATTTCCTCTCTCACCTTATTAATTTCATAAATATGGCTCAAAGGAAATTATTCTTTCTATAGGAAAAGTATGCTCATTTTTAAAATCAGCATATTCCAGCAAAACTGCAAAGATCAATGATCATAAAATATAAGAGTTTGAGTAAGAATAAAAAGGACACCACCCACTGCTGCGCCCTGCAGAAAAACAGGAGGCTTTTGTCTTAGAAAGAGGAATTTAAAAACTCATTACACTGGAAGTGATACAGTGAGTTAATTCACTGCCCTTTGGAGACCCGAAATGTATTTGTGCAGTGATTGTGTTTTTCCAAATCCCCAACCCACCACCACTCATCTTGGCAGGGAGGGGAACAGCTGCAGTGCTGCAGGTCAGGGGGACGTGTATTGGCAGAGGCTGAGCGGGTGAAGCCTGTCCAGCACCTGCCTGCGTCGTGCCTGGCTTGGGCCAGTGCTATCAGTTTCTGACTTTCTTAAAATCCTTCAACTCCACCACGTTCACAAATCTTTCTGCGAGATAACTGTTGCCAATAGGAGATTACATTTGCCTTCCTGCCTACAGTTTTCCCCTCCACATGTATTTTCAATTTTGTAAGAGCAATGGAGGGAATAGAAATGTAGGGTTTTGTGTAATTTAAGTGACAGAAAATGCTTTAAAACATTACATTGTTACAAGTGTTTAAGAACTGAATTAACATGAACTACATCAATAAACTAGATTATGCAAATAGTCTTATCAAAGACAAAATCCATTTAATTCATCTTGAGCTGTTAAGGAATTTCAATTACAAAGGAATATTTACGTGGGATCTGAATGATCATAGAGTCATAGAAGAGCTAGGGTTGGAAGGGACCTTAAAGATCATCTAATTCCAACCCTCCCACCTTCCATTAGATCAGGCTGCCCAGGCCCCCACCCAGCCTGATCCTGAACACTTCCAGGGGTGTGGCATCCACAGCCTCTCTGGGCAGACTGTTGCAGTGCCTCATCACACTCTGAGTAAAGCATTTCCTCCTAATATCTAATCTAAATCTCTCCTCTTTTAGTTTAAAATGGTTTTGCCTTGTCCCACTACTATCTGCCCATGTAAAATGTCTCTCTCCATCTTCTTTATTAGCCCCCTTGAAGTACTGAAAAGCTACAATAAGGTCTCCCCAAGGCCTTCCCCAGGCTCAACAACCCCAGCTCTCTCAGTCTGTCTTTGTATGAGAGGTGCTCCAGCCCTCTGGCCCCCTCTGGACTCACTCCAACAGGTCCATGTCTTTCTTGTGCTGAAGGCTCCAGATTTTCAGACCTGATCAGCCAAAACTAGGCAGCCCTTTGGGTTACTGTCATTAAAACACAAGAGACTCCAAGACTACATGTCAGAAGAGGTGAAGTAACTCCCCCTTACTGTCCAAAACTGTTCGACCTGCACAGCGTATGTGTCTTTACAAGGGAACTGGGCTGTTCGCCTTCACTTCTGTGTAACAAAAGAAAGAATGCATGTGATTAACTTTAAAGATTCCAGTAGATTTGTATATAAACTGTGTATAAAAGCATTTGATTGCATGCTTTTCTAAAAAGGATACAAAGGCAGTGCAATATTTCTTCTACAGACTTATGGGATGATCTTTGCCCTCCATTAAACTCACCTCCTTACTGGTGTATAACTATTCTGCACCAGATACCTGGGAAATATTTGAACACATTGGTTTAAGAAGTGCAAAATTAACAGAAAAATGCAATTTAGTACTTTTATTCTCATTCACAAGTTCTCTTTTTATGGAAGACTTCATTTATATATGGAGCATTTATTTAGGAGACAAAAGACATAGGATTGGCAACAAGGTCTGGGAGGAGATGATAAAATATTCGGCTGCTAACAGTGGTGTGTACAATTTGACAGCCATAACTCTTGGTCATGGCTTATGAGAACAATGTTCAGGGAGTACCCGATTTAGATCTTCTCAGCTAAAGATGATGCTGAATATAGGGATTTCCTTTCTGGGTATGTATGTTAGATACTCAGATATTGCACAGAATAAATTAATTAATCCCAAAGCAGAAAAAATTGACTTCATATGGTAAAAAAAAAAAAAGTAAGAAAAGACTTATCTTGAGCATGACAACATTTTCATTAGTTTAACTTGTGTAATGGAAATTTTATACGAATTTTACATAGGTGAAACTTACCTATATGAAACTTACTGCAAGAAGCAGTTAAAATGGTCAAATGACGGTGTTCATTCCATAACATTTTTTACAAGCTAGCCCACAGCTGCTGGAGTTGCATGTACCACTTTTCTCAGCTGCACTTAAAAGAGTAAAGTAATCATTTTGCAGTTTAAGTGTTTATTAGGCCCACTGTTTCTGGGTAAAACCAGAACTTTGCAAATGTTAGTTTCATACTCATACCATTCATTTCTCTGTGCAATAATACATATATTTAATGGAGAGAAGGTTGCTATCATTTGGCTGCTGCAGCCAGTAATTCTGTGAGCTTTACAAGACAAATACTGTTTTCTTTTCCCTCTTTAGAGCAGATTCTAATAACTTTACTCATATCCACCAATATATTACTTATAAATAATTCCTATGAACTCTATATAACTGCTTTTAAAGTGTTATTCACTGAAAATGGATCAATATTTTATCCTTTGTTTAGATCTTACAAACCACTAAAATTTCAGCCCACAATACTTATATAATATAGTATCACTATATTTTTTGTGTCATAACCACCAAGTTTCACTGAAGTAAATTAAAGATTTTTTTATCAACATCCAGTGGATTGGGGTCATACTCTACACAAACTTAGTCATAGTCTGGCATCTTCAAAAGTACTCAGCTTTCTTGCTAATCCTGCTCCAAATTTTGTCAAAGCTAAAAATCCCAGTAAATTCAAAGGAAACACATAGAATTAATATGAAGTGCTTTTGAAAATCTTACATATAGTTAATGTTTCAGCTTTAGCACCTAAACTACATCTCACTACATATATTCACAGAAAATATATATTGAGATCAGAGGTGTTTCTGTTAATGATCTTTCAACTGCTCTTTGATACAAATATTAATACAAAGGAGTAGGAAGAAGAGTAGAATAGCCTTGCTGCATTTAACAGAAGGCGTAAAACAAGAAAAGTGATATTCTGCTCCTGTTTAAATCAGTAGTACAATATCTGCTGACTTCAGCAATTCCAGGATTTCCTCCTAAATGTATTTCAAGTTACTTAAAAGCTTCAGAGCATTCCTTCAATGAAGTAGCTTAAAAAAAGAATAAAGTCCTATTTGGATATTAATAGATGACTGTTGCACAAATATCATATGTCACGAAAAATGTAGCAAAAATGTATACAAGCTTGAAAGGATATTTTCCTGAAAACATGTTGGGAGCATATTTCTGACAGCTAATTAAAGCTTTTCCATTCTATCAGTCATGTTTCTGTGAGGTCCAATGAAACCTGAAATGAAATGCATTATGAAGGCTATGCTTTAACAGTCAAACTCATTTCTCTCTGTACATCCAGAAATTAAAATCTTGGTATCATTGAACTCCAATGGAATTTTTACACTTGAATTATTCAAGCTTCTTTATTCCTAAAGCCATAGAATTATAAACAGGATATTCTTGGAAAACCCTAGATGCCCTTAGGCAAGCAGATTTTGACCATATTACACTATCTGAGTTGAATCTCATATACAGATCAAAATGTCATCCCAATTCTCAACTAAAGCAATTTCTTCCTTATACAAAGCAGATTATTTCTGAAAAGACTGGTGTTGCACAAACACTCCAATGCTCTTACTTCTAAGTTTATGCAGGAGTTTTCTGTGTGAGGTCAGTTCCATTCATGAAGCCATATCCCATGCCGAATTAAAGGGAAGAACCATCTTCCCATGAAGCCCCAGGTACAATTATTCTGCAGGTACATGGAATTAATCCGATCAATATCTGAGTCTGTACCCTGACAGGAACAACTGTTTCATTCTACAGCATGGTCTATAGCCAAGATCCCTTCTCTGTAGGCCACTTGTGCTTTTTTCATAAAATCTCCACTTCTCAAGGCTCTCCATGCTTCATTCACTTTTGGTGGAGCTGCAAGATGTGGAAAACTTTCAGGCCTTGGTGTTTTTTTCTGTTCACAAAGAGTTATAAAACAAGTCTGTATAAGTAACTAGAGAATGAGAGTGTGTCCTGCAAATACAACGTGGTTGCATCAGCAAGAAGTAGAAAGGCAAGGAGAAATATTCCAGTAAAAAGTTAATTGAATTCAACAGCAGGTGTATCAACATGCAAGCCTTTAGGACCAACACAGAAACATAAAGGTTACTTTAAAATGTAGTAAACCAGCCATGTCCTTTTACTCAGTTTAGAAACTGTGGGATTAAATGGACACCTGTGGTGCTATAAAAAATCATCCTTACTTCTGATTCATGGGCTGGAGTTGAACCTGACGTGTGCAGGGTATCACTCACTCCATGAAACAGAGCATGAACTGTTCTCATGAGTCTTTGTAGTGGTGTGCAATTATTCAAGAATGCATAGAAGAATTCATAGTGGGATAAAAAGTAGAACCAAAGAATAACCTTACAAATTGCATCAGGAAGAGATTTAAAATTAAATATAATTAACCTATTTTGTGCTGTGGCTAGAATATGGTAGTTTTGATCAGATGAGTTAAAGAATAAGCCCAGGGAAACAAATTTTCCTTTAGAAAAAAATTGTTTAGGTCAACAGAACTTGTATTTGTATGGCAAAAAATCACCTAAGTTAAATTTTACTGTAACCATTAAATTTAATTTATCTCTGTTTATTGATATATTCCTCAAATAATAGTATCAAATATCATGTATTCAATGTGATATACTATGATGCATTTTAACAGCAGTAAAGACTTGGATCAATTAAATGTTTATTAAAACTGGGTGTGAGCCAGTGATATCAGAGATGGCTTCCCTTTTTATGAATCGATGCACAGACCTCATCAGAGAACAGAGGCTCTTCTGTTTGTGGCTGGTAGGAAGAAAGGAAAACAGTAGTGGTACAGAATCTTCTCTTGATCAGTGTCTAAATCAATGACAACTCTTGCATGACTGCTAATTCTTGCATCAACTGACAGTGCATGTTCGCTAAATCCATACATGTGATAAGATTCTTTCAGGGCATAGGAAAGAATACACCTATTAGCCTTTTCTTCCTGACAGCTCGCTGACAGATGTACCATTTGGATTAAAATATTTCTTTGAATTGCAAGAAAGAAGAAGAGGTAGCAGTACTTGAACCAGTCACGCCACAGGACCACCATAAAATGACTTCTCTTTGTTAATGTCATTTACAAACTGCAAAAGTAACATTAGTACATGGAAGCACTTGATGCTACGGGAATTAAACATACAGTAAAGGAACTTTACGGACAGACAGATCATTAAGCTCTGACTGCAGAGTTATACTTGATTTTATGCCAAATGTTTGACTCTAAAGACTTTGCCAAATGGCAAAAGCTAAATTATAGGAGAAATACATATTAAAATAAGACCATTTAAATTTTACATCTACTGTGAGAATAGGGAAACACCATCACATTTTTAACATAATCTCAAAATTCAATTCCTAATCCAATAAAAACATCTAATAAAAATTGGCATAAAGTTGTAATAAAATTAATTAATGAGTTGTGTACCACATTATGTTTTCATTTCCAACTTGTTAAAACAGCAGGTTTCACCACTCGTTCTCATTTCTCTCACTTTTCTTAGTATTTGTGTGTGGGCACAAGAGTGGTTGAAAATATACCTGTTCTGCTAATTAACACCACCTGACAATCAGAAAATACTTCATCACAGTGTTTCGAGGAGAAGGAAGAGCGATATTTTTGCACACTAAATGGGGTGAGAGAGGCAGAGGGCTCTTTTCAGGCCATCTACCGTAGCTGTTTAAAATGGCATCAATATTCCTAGGACATTAAATTTTGACAGACGATGGAACAGATCTCTGCCTGGCCCATGCACAGTTAAAACAGGGAGGAGTGGTTTTGTTTCCTAAGAGAAGCTGTCTCCAGTGACTGTCCCACGGACCTTGGCATCCCTTGGAAGATACCTGTGATGTGCAGAGGCCCTGTGGGCAGCCCAGGCTCCACCCTGCACAGAAGCCAGGCCAGGGCAGAAATTTGCCTCATGGGGCAATCTGCCTAAATTATCCATGCCTAAACTCATGAGCTAACAAAGCTGGGAGTCATCTCTCATCCTGGGAGGTACAGTCACCTGCATCCATACAACTGAGCTGCTTCATCACCTACAGCTACATCCAAGCCGTGATTGAGTCCCTGGGCTTTGCTATCCCCCAGACCATGTCTGGCAGATGTTTGAGGGAGCAGTATTGGGCACAGGGTGAAAGCATGAGAACAGCCATGCCACATGTCAGCAGTTCCTGGTCCCACCTGCTTCCACCCTGGTTAGTCAAGTGTAGCAAAACATAACCTGTAAGTCTTCAGCTGGACAAGAGGGTGGGAAGTGATTGCACTCAAAGATCCAGCAAGAATTACTCCCCATTTGCCTGTCTGAGGGTGCCAAATGACTGATGGCATTAGCACACTCACCCTTATGCCAGGCTGTGTGCATAGAGCAGTGCTTCAGAATCCAGACAATGGCAAAGCAAGTTAACCAGCTACCAGGAAGAGTGTGGTGTTGTTAAAGGAGGTGCAAGAGGAAATCACCAGTTCTGCTTCTTGTATGTTACTTTGGCCAATATCGAAAATGTTGCAGAGAACAATCCTTTAACACCAGTAAACTGGAGATTATTAGTGCAGATATGGGACTCACAATGATTGGCACTTTCAACTCAAGAGTGAATTCAAGAAAAGGAACTCACTTCAGTGTAATTAGATTATTTACAGGTGGTTACTTTCATTTTATTGCAAATAACTGGCATGTTTAATGTTTACTTACAGGAACTGCTATGCTAAAACAGTTACATATTTCTGACAAGGAAAAAAAGTTCAATTTCCACAAAGTGTGCATTGCAAAAAAACATAGGGATAGTTCTTTACATCAGATGCTTAACATGAACCTACATTAAAAAAAATTAAATTGTTATATAATTTTGATGTCCATTTGTCAAAGCACTTTATAATACTCTTGTAGGAATCATATTTATTTGCCTTTTTCTGATAAGAAACAGACACTTAACAAATGTCAATTTGACTTTTGATACCTGTGATAAACTGTCTGTATTTTTTTGTCTTTTCTTCTTTTCCAATGATAGCACAAACACCACTGTTCTATAGACTAACACAGGAGACAGCAGCTTCTGTGGCAAGCTTCTCTTTTAAGGAGAGAGGTTTGGTCCTGGGACACAGAATGAATCTGACAAAGCTATAATTGAAACCTATGTGATTCTTGCTTAAAGAAAAATTCCTGATAGATTCTGATGACTTATTTATGCTTGACATCGTAATAACTTGGGTTAGTCTTCCTTGGATTTGGATGGAGCAAATCAAGGTTTTGGACTTCCAGATGTTTCTTTGTGTTAAACTAATCTGTTTGGGGACCCGGGGTACATTCAGCTGCCAGCACACAACCATGCAGTGCCACAGGGCACCTGAGAGGTACAGCACTGGGACACTTCTGCATTGCACTGGAAATACAGGTGAGATGCCATGGGCTGTACTGATGGCTCTTCCTCAGCTGTGTCTGAGCCCGGGGGTGAGAGGTCTCAGTCTCAAAACCAGTTCCAGCCTGACTGCTTTGCTATTTTGAATAAAAATAAGTCTGACACTGTGCTGGGTTGAGACCTTGAATCAAAACTCAAGATGGGGTCAGCAGCTTGGTTCCAGCTTGCCCAAGGTGTAAAGGAGACATGGAAAAGCACAAGCATGGCACTGGAAGTTCCCCGTTTGCTTCATGCCATTTGCCTTTAAAGAACCCAAAGGTTTTAGAAAGTATGAGCAGGATCTTAAATGTGCAGCCTCTACACTGACACACAGACATTTTGGGCTGAATGCTTCCTCCAGAAGCCATAAAGATGTGCAGTGTCTCTAAGGAGAGGTCTGCTGGCAGGGTAGCCCTTTATTGGGAGGAAGTTGTCTACAGTGTGGATGTGTGAGTGTGAAAGAAAGAACTGGCATCTCTTCATAAACTTTTGGGTGATAAAGTGTAGTTTTCTATAAGGCTTTCTGTGAGGAGACAGGGCCAGTTGAAGGAAGCATGCTCATGTGCCTGAGGGACTTGGTAAGCAGTGTTAGAATAAAATTAATTTCTAGCTCAAAAATAGTATTACCTGCCAAAGTCACACCCTGAGGTTAGAAATCAGGATTTTTAAACTTCTGGCATTTGAGCTTGCAGTGAGGATTTACTGGGATCGTGTTATCAAGATTTCCCTGATTTCCCTGAAACCACAAAAATGAGAAGCATGCAGAGAAACAGACAGAGAGAAAAAAAGAAATAGCAGATTTTTCCTTGTTTGACTCTGGGGGCTAAAGCCTGAAATATTGACTGCAGTAAGATGCAGGGGTGAAAAATGGAAATGAGGAAGGGAATGAAGGCAGGAGGGGAGCATAAAACTGAAAAAACAGCTGAAAGCTTTAGGGAGAGGGATAAGAGAAATAAAGCCATGAAGGATCAAGTATAAAATAAAAGGGAAGTCCCTCAGGGTTAATCCAGAACCACAGAGTAGCCTTGCTATGTTATTAAATACCAAGTTTTATGTAAGTATCACTTAAACCATCTCTTTAATGGGATATGGCAGCTGCAAGCCAGGGCACAGTGACACTTAACAAACAGCTGAAGAGAGGAAGGACATAATACTTTCTACAGGATGAGCTTTATGAGTTCATGATGTAATGAACTAAGTCAGAATCTGGCTAGGATCTTGTAGTTAAGCCTTTCAGTCTTGTAAAAAAAAATTCTATTAGTTATTTAACAACCCCAATATTAATTTTGCATTTCACCTGGGAAAAATCCTGTTCTCTCTGCCAGCTGACTGCTTGAGCACCAACTTGGATCTAGGTTCAGTAACATCTCCACTGAAAAAAAGCCACTAACTTTGTTTTTTCCTATTGTCTTTTTCTTTTATTAGTATTGTTCCAAGTAGCACTGATCTCAGAGAATGCTACCAACCCTGCAAGGTATGACAGGGTGGCATGCAACAGTGGTGCATCTCCCAGAAAAGTCTGCCTAAGAGCAAATATGACAAATTCTTCTGCTCTCAGATCTTTGAACTTGTGCAAACCAAAACAGTCTGGGAATGGGTTTCCATGCTGTTGACCTTGTGCTTAAATTGTTGGCTTTCATCTGGCTTAGGATGAAAGTTCACATTATTTCCCTCAGGAATAGACAGCAGTACTTGCACTCAGTTAGATTTCTCAAAATTTACTCAGTTTGTCTTCATGGTATTTATGAGGAAACTGGGAGGAAATATTATTAAAAATACTTTTATATTATGAAAGATACTTTTATTTAAGTAAACACTGGTGACTACTGTGGCTGTAAATGCTGTGACTACTGTGGTGACTACTGACATTTGGTCAAGAGAAAACCTAATTCCAACTTTTACCCTCAGTTAAAATTGGTATTTAAGGACTTCTCTTGTTTTAAAAATGGCCATAATTAAACTCAATTTGTTCAATTAAATGATTCAGATTTCACATGTAGATTTATATCAGTTTAAAACACAAAAAGCAGCACTGGCTTGCATCCATTCTAAGATATTGTTTCTTTCATCCCATAGATGAATTTTTGGTTAGACACAGTAATGGTCATGCATCAGCATCTCTAAATATTTTCTCCAATATTTCAGTTGGCACAAACACATTATGTTATACCCTGTAGAGCTATTCCACTGCATTCCTACCATATTTTTGGTGAAAAGCTTTTAAATTTTAGCTATCTTTACCCTAAATAATTTAGTTTCTTTTTAGGAATCAGAAGTGAAAACAGGGTTCAATTCTGAACAATTTGAAATTACCAATAGGAAAAATCTCCATTTCCTAGCCAAACCTTGCTGGACCACTCACACAAATAAATGTTGTGCCATAGTACTCCACTGCAACCACTACAGATAACATAACACTATTTAATGAAATAAACTGCAAAGAATAAATCTGAAAGGCTTTTCTTTTCAGAGGATTGTAACATTGTATTTGGACCGCTGTTATACCTGGTGGATGACCTCATCTTACATTCTGTACACTTAAGGTACCTAAACTCAACTCTAGGTACCTAAATTAAATCACTATCCTACTGAGCCCAGGTATGGTGCTCTTGACTAGAATATAAAAGCCAGAAGGGCATCCAGTATTGATCTGAAAATCCCTTCAAGTAGATTTTTTCCGAAGTTCATCACTCAAATATTCAAACTTAGCTATCTTATGTTTAGGTCCCAACCAGAATTTCTTCAGTATCACTATTTTCTCTGAAGAATAAATTTATGCAGAGCCTTCTCACTGGTGTATGAAAAAGGGTGAGATCCACAAGGTTGGTTAATGGTATTAGCCAAAGCTTTAAAGTAGGGAGGTCAGCTGTCCATGTACCTCAGCAGCACAGAGATCACTTTGCCTGTGGCTCAGGTGCTTGTCTGTAGACCTGCATGTGTGTCAAGGATCCCAACAGTGCTCTGAGCTGTGCTGTGAGCATGGAGTACTTTAAATTATATTATGACTACACTGTTATCAATGGTAAATGCCTGTTTAAAGCCAGGCTACCTGTATAAGCTGAACAGACTTCTATGTTAATTCTTTGACAAGTATTTCTTTCCCATCCACAAAGGATTTTTGTGATTTTTTTTTAATTTAAAAAAACCACATTGAGATAGACACCAAAATTAGACTTTATTCATTTGTAATACATTGTTTTGCATTTCCCTGAACATTTCCAGGACCACCCTGGAGTCACCTTCTGTTTACAATTTGTGATGGTTTAAAAAATAAAACTGTGAATTAAGCAAAAGAGGAAACAATCCAAGTATAGTTTTATTTATCTCTCAAGTCATACAAATGAAACTTAGTTTTATTCATCACAGCAGCAGCAATGTGTTTCCTAGCTTTACAAAAGAACAGAAAAAAGACTCAGCTAATAGCTTTTAACCAGAAGAGTAGGTTTAGATAGATATTAGGAAGAAATTCTTTACTGTGGGGGTGGTGAGGCACTGGCACAGGCTGCCAAGAGAAGCTGCGGATGCTCCGTCCCTGGAAGTGTTAGAGGCCAGGTGGGATGGGGCATTGAGCAGCCTGGTCTAGTGGAATGAGATGATCTTTAAGATCCCTTCCAACCCAAGGAAGGGATCTCAAAGATGACTCTCCAAGTCTATGATCCAGTGAGATTTTACGGATAATGCAAGCATCATCAAACTGGAAGGACTCTGCCCAAAGAAACATTATTTTTATTCAAATATATAACAAAGGGAGATGCTATCAGCCACAGTTCCATGACTGTTATAGTGGGTCTCATTTTCCATGATCTTTTTGACCTTTATTCACAAATAAATGCAAACAGGGTTCCACGTCTAGAAATACCTTACAAGCTACCACACCTTGCTGAGAAGTTTCTGTACTGAAAAGATACAGAGATACCTTAAAAATTCGCTTATTCCTTCATCTTATTGAAAAATCATGTCGAAACTCGAAGTACTGTACACAGAAGAGTATGTTTTTAGATAAGTTTGGTAACAGAGGGGAAAGGATTAACAGAGGTCCCTTTTAAAACCTTTTGCTATCTAGTTCTGTGAAAATTCCTTCTGGTCCGTTGATGTCCAGTGTTGCATCAGACTGTGTCAATTAAGATTTTCTTCATACAGCAAAGGGTCAAATGTGTTTTTATAACTCATACAAATTTTGTTGCGCTATAACTTCATCTATTCCAAAAGACTCATCTCTGAGATACACACGTACCAATGAGAAAGCAAACAGACCCATTTTCTGGAGATAAGTTCACTTTGGTTTCTTTTCATTATGCACTTCTACTCATTATGGTTGTATCCCTGCTCCCCATGACAAATCCCAAGAATTCAAACAAATATTTTAGAATTTTAAACAAATTTTTTTTGACTAGGTGACTTTTAAAGTTCCCTTCAAACCAATGATTCTATGATTTTCTTTCTTCATGGAAGCAGAGATTATCAGAAACTATCAGAATGCATCTGCAGCTTTCAGGTACTCATCTGCCTATTTCAGTGGGTATTATGTTAGTTTTCTGTTTTCACAGACTTCCTAACACTTGAAATAAATATTTCAGTTGAACGTTGAGACGGCTCTCAACTATTGATTTTTTTTTATTGCTACTTGACATCCAGGAAATGAGAAACATGGGCAAAAGTGGAAGGGACAGCATGGACAAACCCTGAATCCATCTTTTTTTTTAATTTTATAGCTTGCCTGGCTGCATAATAACATTCTGGACATTGTGAGAATTTAAATGTGCCTCAAAGATGAAAATGTTAAGGCATGAGATCATTCATGGATAAAAGTACATTTTAAAACAAACATGTTTTCCTGACAAATATTTTTATGAGACAATTAACAGCCCTTCCCTTCACAATTCCTTTTGAAAATAAGCAGACACTGATTCACTTCCAAGCTGCTGATGAAAAAATAAGGACCCAGAGGAAAACAAAGCAGACAGGGACAATACTGTTGATATAAATGAATGAATACATTCCATTGACAATTCAGTTTGTCAGTGAGACTCTAAATAGCCAAAAACCCCAGACTTGCAGGGAACGTAAGTTTCCTGCTGAACTCTGGCATGTGATAGAGAATGAAGATTAATATCTCAGAATATTTTTTAGATGACAAAATTACTAAAATTTTTTGGTTCATAAATGGTAGAAGGATTTTATTAAACATTTCCTTTTTGATAATATGTAAATAAAATGTTTTGAAATTATTAAAATATTAGGATTTTAACAAATGTAAAATATTGCATTTTAGAAGTGCAAAACAAAATGCAAAAATAAAATGCATTACATATTATTTTATTATGTAGCCTTCCTTAAAAAACCAAACACAAAATTTAACATCATCATTAACTTTGATTTAAAATAAAATGCCTGTAAAGGCATTTATGCTAATCTTTAAATTAATAGGACAGCAGTTTGAAGTGATTCCATTAGAAGTACATATTGACATAATCACTGGAAACGTTTTTATTTTGACAGAACAGCATTTCACCTCAAAGAGTGTTGACTAACTCTTATGCTAAGAAAACAGTCTAATGTTGGGTTATGCATCATCATAACTCATAAATTCATGGGAAATCTCATTTTATACACACTGCAGAGAGCTTAGGACTCTGCTCTGCCTCTGGAAGTGACTCACTGTGACACACACACAGACACATCTGGTATTTATAGTTTCTTTTGTCCCAGCTTTGGTTGCCTTTGCTCTCATGTCAAGTCATAAAGATCCTAGGGCAATATAGAATTTCCTGAAAATAGTTTAATTGCTCACTGACATTATCTTGAGCGAAATCTAATATAAAATGAAGACTTTGCTGGTCTTGCCAACTTGTGAAACATGCAACACTACATTTATTACTGAGTAAGAGAGTATCTGTCATGGCGTTTAATCCATTCAACATGAAACAAAAGGGCGAAATTCTTCATTTCCCGCTTTAACCATATAAAAGTTAGATGTCTCAGTCTAAGCTATCGACCTTAAACTGCCTCGGTGGTCAGTAGAGAGAAATAGCCATTTCACATGACAATTCATCTGACCTTTCTTAGGTACATATTTTAAGATGAGAAGAACAGTCCTCCAGGGAATTAAAATGAGATAAACTGCCATCTAGAAATTTGATATCTATATCTAACCTAATCACCGGAGGCTTCCTCTGCAGTCAATAGAGAGAAATAGGCTTCCTCACATGACCTTCATCGTCCCCAAGGCATCTAACCTCATGAAATATGCCTCAACCAGGCTGCAGAGCTGGGGAGTCTGGCAGCAGACTAAAATCACTGTATCCCTGCATGCAGCATAACTTTGTAATCCATCCGTCAGAGTGCAGCCCCACATCACTCATTTCAAACAAACTCGCTGCTTAGGGCTGACACCTTACTCTGTAATTGCACCAGGGCGTCTCAATACCTGCCTGTGCTGCTCCAAATGCTCACACTCATACTTCAGTGGTGATACAACAAAGGAGCATTAAAAACACACAGTAAGTGAGGAGCTAGGAAACATCCCATCTGTCTTTTGTACTGGATCAAAACTTAATGCTACAGTGGTGTAGTTCTGAATTAATCACATCAACTTCAGCTGCAGTTATTGTGGCCTGGAGCCAGTAGGAGAGCACAAAAGCAGTGTTTGTGAGGCTTTCTTCAGCTTATGGCAGCTGTTTAGCTCATCTTTGATCATGCTTACTTTTTTTGCAGTTAAGCTTTTTGGTCACACTATCTTTGCAGAGATAGCTGTTCCGAACAATACCCGTGTTCGCATGACAGCAAAGGTATTTGTGAATGTGGATTAGCTGGTTTTTGCTTGTCATGCACTTATTCGCCTTTGTGTTGTTTTTGTTTTGTTTACAAAAAGATATTCAGCTACTCAAGGAACATAAGCAGCAGCATATGACACAGCTGAGCAGCTGTACACGAGTGTTAACTTTGGTGCAAATGTTCCGCTGTGGGGATAGGAAGAGCTGTGCCATCCTAGGTCAAGACAAGGCTGGTGGCTAATATAATACAACAATGAGCAGCAGATGCTCTTAGGAAAGACTAGCAGGACAGGGCATGCCTCTGGCAATGCATCCCAAGAATACACATCCAGTTTTCAGTGGCTCAAAGACTTCCTGAGCTGGTGTGAATGTCTTTGCATTTAACAGCCCTGAAAGGATTTGTTTCCGTGTGAATTTATTACTTTTTAAATCCGTGTAAACTTCAAGCATTGCAAGCATCCAACGGCACAAAGTTTCCCAGCTTAATTATACACCGAATGAAGGATCCTCTCCCTGATTTCATTTGCCAGTTATTAGTTTTATTTGATACTGCCTGGGTTTTATGGCCAAAGAGATACAGAATGGTTGTTCCTTATTAACCTTCTCCAGCTCCTACACGATTTTGTAGATCTGCATCACGTGCCCTCATTCATTTGTTCACAAGGCTGAGTGCCAGTCAACTGAGTCATTTCTCATTTCCAGATGTTCCATATCATCGATCACTTTTGCTGTTCTTTTTGTACCCTTTCCTGTTTTACTCAACTTCTTGTAGGCAAAATATGAACCCAGAGAAAGAAAGGTTTATTAGGATAAAGGATGAATAATATATTATATATTTGTAAGGAGTGCATATTTTAAGGATATGCAATGAGAAAAAAATAGAAGACTAACTGATTTTTGTTCTTCCTAGGTGAAGGTAGTACCAGCAATTTAAACAGATCAATACACTTGAACATTCTTAACAAATATCTTATTTCATTAGAATCTATATAAGGAGATCTCTCATAGATGATAATAAAACACTTCCATAGAAATTTAAGAAATTTTTACAAAACCAGTATGAATTTTAATCCTCTCCAAACCACATTTCAGTAATAAGGCTAGCTCAGATCTTTTTTGATGCTTTTCTGTAGAAGTTCCAGAATGTAAGGAAATAAAATGCTATGCAAATTTTTGAAAAGGACAGCAAGACTGTTGTCATGATAAGTTGTCAGGTTGACATTGAACTCAGGAAAACAGGCATTGAGTCCCACCTGATATAGGACTAGGCAAAAAGCTACATGAAGGAAATGTAACTGATGTCAATCTAGAAAACTATGGAAAATAATTTCTGTCAAAGTAGGATTATATTTTTGTGGGATTATGGGCCTATTGATGAAGAAAATTGTATTAACCCGGTTTTCCCTTTTAGACTTCCAACTTTAAATTACCTTACATTTAATTAGATGATGTTAAATTAGTGTGGTACATTAAAATTTAACAGGACATACACCCATGGATTAGAAACAGAAAACAGGCATCCCTCAAAATATTTTTATAAAGTCAGACCATTAGTATAGGGTTGTTCTTGACTGTATTTTTCCAAATGATTTATTAAAAAATTGTTACAAAGATTACTAAAATCTGTATTACAAAACAAACAGAGTTAAACTTTGTAAGTGATCACTGTGATAGTAATCAGTCCTGAGGAGCTCAGGCCCTCTGTACACAGCTTGGAGGACTGCATGCAAATTTTATTTTAACTTGATCAAGTGTGAATGGTAATGTTGATCAAAGCTCCCCTGTGTCAATATTTTTAGGAGGGATAATACAATTTTTCCATGTAGAAAGCATCTTGAATAGGTGTTCAAAGTTCATGTTATCTCAGCATTTGACCTTCATGCAACTGCTCCTGCAGTATTTTGTTTAGTTCTTGTGTCATTGTTTCAAAGGTTTTCAAAAGACCAAAGACATTCAGATGAGAACCACTAAAAGAACTTTCCTTGCACCAAAAGATTCCAGAAACTCAGTCTGAGAGGGAAGATGAAGTTTATAAGGGCACAAAGTAAAACTTTGATTGTGATTTCTTAGGTCTCACATATAAAATACAGTGGCCAAAAGCTGAAGCTAAAAAAATCTAATGCTAGAAATTAAGAACAAATTTTTTAACAGTGAGCCAATGAAACAACTAACAAATGCTCTCAATCAAGACCAAACGTTTTTCAAAACATTTCCTACTCAGTTTCAAACAAAAAATATATATTTCAGGCTAGATGATTGCAAAGATCTCTCTGACTTCATAATGTATGGCTCTGTGGATCTAAGTGCACTCTAAAGACTAAATCTGAAAACAAACACAAAATAAACAGTGTGTGAATATTTTTAAATACTATGCTGTTCTAGAATCTAGAATTACTTCAGAAATAATTCAGAAACAGAAAAAGGAATAATCATTATTAAATAATTCATTATTTAATAAATCATTTTAGACTACTCTGAATGTACTTTTTTCTATTTTCTTTTTTTTTTTTTGAGTCACTGGAAGCTGAATAATGCCCATCGACTGTAAATAAGAGTTCAGTAAAATAAGAAAAACAGAAAACGCTCCAGTGACTTTCTGAAATTATTTTTAAATTATTTCTGGCATTTTCACTTGAGTGTCATGTGATTTTTCCTAATCATTGTCAAAGCAAAACTGTCCAGGTACAGATAACATACAGGAATGTAAAGATGCTTCCTGTCTCTTTTGAAGCTGAGTCTTTATGCTCACTCAAAAAGTTTTGTATTTGAAACTATCTGCTGATTGCTTACTAGAAAGATTTCTAATGCAGAAATATTATTGTCTCTATTTTTCTGTTCAGGCAATTTTTCATTAACACTGTCTTGATTTAAATAAGACTCACCTCCGTTTTGGTAAAAATGAACAAACAATGTTTTTCCAAACTTTAGGTAAATGGCAATCCTTACATAATGGTGGGCATTTCCTCTTTGGAGCTCACCACTGAATCAGGACATTCAAACAAACTCACCGCTAAGCTCTTCCCTGGGGCCAGGCTCAGTGTGCCCAAAGCTGTGCTTATTCCATGTGCTTTGGTCAGCAGATATGCAATCTTAGACAATAGCCTCTTTCTGCAAACAATGCCCTGTATTAAGAATGTCATCAGATATAATGGCTATGAGTGGGACAATTCTGCTTTCTTATGAAAGCGTTCATAAAGGAGCGGTCACAGCGTGCGTGTGTCTGTGTGTCTGTGTGTCTGTGTGTCTGTGTGTCTGTGTGTCTGTGTGTCTGTGTGTGTGTGTGCCTGTGAGTCTGTGAGTCTCTGTGTGTGACTGTCTGTGTATCTGTGCCTGTGTCTGTGCGTGTCTGTGTGCCTGTGTGCCTGTGTGCCTGTGTGTCTGTGTGTCTGTGTGCCTGTGAGTCTGTGTGTGTGACTGTGTGTCTGTCTGTGCCTGTGTCTGTGCCTGTGTCTGTGTGTGTGCCTGTGAGTCTTGAGTCTGTATGTCTGTGTGTCTGTGAGTCTGTGTGCCTGTGAGTCTGAGTCTGTGTGTCTGTGTGTGTGACTGTCTGTCTCTGCATGTCTGTGAGTCTGTGTCTGACTGTGTCTGTGTGTCTGTGCCTGTGCGTGTCTGTGTGCCTGTGAGTCTGTGTGTCTGTGCGTGTCTGTGTGTCTGTGTGTCTGTGTGCCTGTGAGTCTGTGTGTGTGACTGTGTGTCTGTGCATGTGTCTGTGTGCCTGAGTCTCTGTGTGTGTGACTGTGTCTGTCTGTGTCTGTGAGTCTGTGAGTCTGTGTGTGACTGTGTCTGTGTGTCTGTGCATGTTTGTGTCTGTGAGTCTGTGTGTCTCTGTGTTTGTGTGTCTGCATGTCTGTGTGTTTGTGTGTCTGTGAGTCTGTGTGTCTGTGAGTCTGTGTGTGTGTCTGTGTGTGACAGTCTGTGTGTCTGTGAGTCTGTGTGTCTCTGTTTGTGTGTCTGCGTGTCTGTGTGTCTGTGTGCCTGTGAGTCTGTGTGTGCGTCTGTGACTGTGTGTCTGTGAGTCTGTGTGTGTCTGTGAGTCTGTTTGTGAGTCTGTCTGTCTGTGTGTCTGTGTGTCTGTGTCTCTGCCTGTGTCTGTGTGTGTGTGACTGTCTGTGTGTGTGTGTATGTCTCTGACTGTCTGGTGTGTGTGTGTGTGGGTGTGTGACTGTGTCTGTGTCTGTGTGACTGCATCTGTGTCCGTGTCTGTGACAGTGTCTGTGACAGTGTCTGTGTGTCTGTGTCTGTGTAACTGTGTCTGTGTGTCTGCATCTGTGACTGTGTCTGTTGTCTGTCTGTGACTCTCTGTGTGTCTGTGTCTGTGTGCCCGTGACTGTGTCCATGTCTGTGACTGTGTCTCTGTGTGTCTGTGTATGTTTTAAGAAAGATCCACCAGCTAACTGCAGAAGCAGCCTGCTGGGCTCAGAAGAGCTGGTTCATGAAAGGTGCCATTTATAGTGCTTTCATAATACCATAGAATGGAAACATTAGGTAATAGTAAAATCCCAGAACTAGACTTACTAAATTCTGAAAACTTACTCACATTACCATGCTTTATAGGGCTTTAGGGACTTCATAACAACAATCTGTGCAACTGCAGACTTTGTTTAATGAAAAAATAAATAGAAATAGTTACCCAAAAATTAGCCTAAAGACTGGTATTCCCTTGTTAGTGCCCTTTAATAATTTTCACTATGCCTCCATTTGCGCCCTGTCTAGAAAATAAAAGGCTTATTCATGCACAAAAACACAGATCTGCCTTCTCAGTGAGAAATTTTGTAACATTTCTGAAGTAGAATCAAATGCAGCAGCTCAAGGTCTTTTTCTGAAAGAGGAAAAGCAGTTAGCTGGATATTGCATTACTTGCAGGAGATTTCTTCACTGTTGTGTAATTTATCTGACAGTTGCCACAGGGCTTACATGCCACTTTAGTTACCCTACTGATTTTTAAGAGATGGATATGCATGTAGAAATTAGGGGAGCATTCATTTTTCCCCCTAATTTCATCAAATTACATGCATTGTGATTTTAGATAAATCACACTATTGCACTGTTTCCCTTTCCACATTTACAGAGTCTTGTGGGTTCTCTTTGGCTTGCCTTTAAGCAGTCACCATTTGCATCAACACGCCACCCGACTGGATTAGTCTGATGTCTGGGTTAGTTAGAGGACACCAGTCATCTAACTGGTGTTCTCTCAACAGCTCTCCTCAATGCTTTGTCATGAATTTGTTTGGTTTCTTCTTATTAGGAAATATCAGAGCCAAAGGTCCAGAATGTCTCACTTTCATACAAGGCTTCCTGTGTATTTTAAATGAAACAAATATAACAAAGAAAGCAATGTGAATTTATGCAGTTCCAGTGTGGCAGAAACAAAGAAGTTGGTTGAAAAGACAGGCAGGAATGTATCAGCCTTGCAATCTCAAGCGACCCTCAGGCAGGTACAGCACATATGCCTTTTGGCTTTAGTGCAGACAGAATTCAAAAGATCAGCCTTTTTCTGACCCCAGATATGAGCATCTGGTGAAGACCAGCATCCTTCACAATTTTGGCAGTTTGCAAAGACACAGACTGGCCTGGATTACAAATCGGAAGCACTCATTGCAGCTGAAAAGTGTATTTTTTGCCATTGGGGTAGTAGAAAACTGAGAGAAACAGACACACACTTGGTAGAAGAGGAGGCAAAGTAACACTGCTTTTTCTCTGCTCTTGAAACCTGTGATGCAAATATTTATGCATGAGGCAGAGAGGAATTCTTGGGTCATCCTTCTGCCCTGTCTAAAAACATACATCTAAAAGGAGAGCTCACAATAGTGCCTAAGTTTGAAAACGTGCTGATGTCAGAATTTCGCTCTATTTACATGCCTTTGGCAAAGAGCAGCCAACTACCTGCTTATCATAAATCTCTCCCCTCTCTCCCTTCATCCTCTGCACGGAAACCCCTATGATTTTCAGTACAGAGCACCAAGCACAAGTAGGTTATTCTGTGTATGAAAGCCGTGCTTGTGAAAGATGCTGAATGCACAGTCCCAGAGACCCATGTCCTCTGCAGTATAGCACAAGGAAAAAAAGATACATCATGGATAGAAGCACTGTCAGCTCCCTCACTCCAACTTACCAGTTTCACTGAGCTTGAAGAAACACCCATTGGGGCAGAAGGATCATTCATCCCTTATAGTCAAGTTGTTGTCCTAACTGCTAAAATTGCCACGTAGGCTGCTAATTAGAGCCAGTTATGGTTATGGCTTTTGCAGTGCTGACAGCTGTGAACTGGTCACCCAAAGCTTACCCTGAAGGCTGGGCCACTTATAAAAGCTATCAGATATAACAATCTGCTACACTATGGCAGATTTATACCTGCCTAAAGATGAAATCAGAGAGAATAGAGATGAAAAACCCCTCTAGAGATTGCTTGATCTGTCTCCCTACACCAGAGGATCATGTCTAATGCATTTCTGGGAGCTCTTTGTCTAACCTCCTTATATAGGCCTATTCTAACAGGGACTCCAGAACCTCGACATGCAATTCATTCCAGTGCTTTGTGAGAACTTCCAAGAGAAGGATTGTTTTAATGGTTAGCCTAAACGATCCCCATACTTTCTATTTGTTATATTCCTTTGCTCCCTGCAAGGTCCTGTCACACACCAGGTAAATATGTCTCTCCAGTCTTTTCTCAGTTTATGATCCTTTCTGCCTTTCTCTGAGTGTGACATTTCCTGGATCAATCTCTGATCATTTTATCATTTTCTTTGGATTCTGTCCAGCTGGCTTACATCGTCCCTGTAACACATAGGCCAAACCAGACTGGACACTGTCACAGCTGAGTTTTTGCAAACCTGATGAATTCAGGAGTGTAATTGCAATGTCTTACAGGCAATGTTCCTGCCTATATATCCCAGATTATGTTCATGGGAATGCAGAAACAAGATGCAGCTCACCCATGTGTGTCATGTGAGTCAAATGACTCATTGCTGTCACTCCATTTCTTCTTCTCCTTTGTCTGACACCTCCACCCCCACAAAAAAGGGATACTTTAGCCACAACACAAAATCTGTACAGAAGCTCTGAGAAGCATGAAATGTCCTTCAATGGACAGCAATATTATAGATATTAAGGGCAGCAATAAATAAAAGGCAAGAAGAAACCTTCATGAGCCTGCTACTTCTCAACAGTGCCACCGGGTAGGAGGTGGGCAAGTCTCCCAATAGCAGTATATTTCCCAGCATAGGAATAATCCTGGCTGCTTTCCAGTCACCATCTAATCCGTGCCTTGGTCCTATGATGAAAAAACTACATGTCATCTGGAAAACGATCATGTAATTTAAAACAGTACGTAACAGTAGAGATAGGTTTGGGGACTGATTGCTTTTCTTGATCTCTGAATACAGACAACACTCAAACTGCACTAAAACTGTTATTTTCATGGCAGCAAATAACTCTGAGCTCATGTATTAATCTGGAACTTTCATGTATCACAATGCCCCAAACACATAGCTGTCAAACAGATTATTTCTGTGATTGATATAAGATGTATGGATATGGCATTGAGAAAAGGCTGCATTGTGGGACAAATGTCCCTGAGCTTTTGCTACTATAGTTCCCAGAGAACTTGTATACATTCAAAGTGCTTCATCTTGGTATAATAAAGTGTAGAATTTCAGTAGAAGCCATATTAACTCCCTTACTAGAAAACCACAAAATTCCCTTTAATTTAGCATTTACAAAACATGTTTCTTTTAATTACCCATGTAAATGACTATACACACAAACACAAATAGATATATAGAAAGGCATAAAATTATGTCTTAGCCATAGTAAAGTAGTTAGTCATACACTATGCATTCTACTAGGAGCAAAGGGTTTCTATAAAAATTCAAATATTTGAATATGTATGCCCTCTGGGAATTTCCCTATTTAAATATTTGCACTTAGTAAGAAAATGTTGAAGAAATTTAAGAATAGGCATTATATTTAATAAGGTTCCCGTATTTAAAAAAAAATCACACATATCAAAAATTTCCCATGACAAAAGGGGGCTGTAATAGCCTAGGTTCTCCCTTAGAACAAGAAGTAGACTTGTACCACTGTCAAATGATATTAGCTCTATATCATACTCATGTCAGTTTCCTGATGAAATAAAGGCCCATATTTTGCCATCCAGGCTGAGCAGTGTCCTTCCTCACAATTTGTTCCACTGAAATGAATTCTTATTTTGCTATGAAGAATTTTAGGCTGCCGTAGTCTGGATCTGTGTGGTGAGAGGAAAGAAACAGCTTGACTTTCTATTGATTCCTTCAGGATGCTATCATTAAACTTCAATTACATTAAGTATATATAATTAAGTGTATATCATTTTAGACGATTAAGTTACTTTTCACTTTTCACAAGATTCATCCATAATTTCACATTTACTTTGGCATTATAGCTTAAAATAGTACAAAGATATATGGCATTTAAGACTCAGAAAGACCTTTGGCCTTTGACCTTAAAAGATCTTTATGTGGAGGCCCATGGTGGATTGATTTTTGACAGTACAGTGACAGAGCCATACAAAAAAGGTATTCATATTGACCAAGTCAGTGGATATTTCAGGTCAAAATGTCAGCAGTTGTCTTTTTCAGCTGACATCCTGGTCTCAGAAAGTTGGATTTAATGTTTGCTTGACTCTCATATTTTGATTTCTTGCCATACATGGCTGTGCCATTAGCTCCCTATAATGCCTTTCAGTTTCTTCTTTGAAAAATGCTAAATAAGTTCTCATTTTACCTACTGACTGAATAAGAATACAAAAACAACAGACAGCTGTGAGGCATCTGCGTGTCACACAAACACTGTTGGCACAGTTCCTGCATTCAAGAGATCAGCAAGAGCCTAGTAAATAAGCTTTCTTCACTAAAGACCACTTTTGTCCATGATCATTGAAGCTGTGCTTTACTCATACATCCTCTGAATTCCTCTTTTCTTCAGTAATCACACATGCCTAGCATGATGGCTGATTCTATTCTACAGTCCTGGGCCATGTAATTATGTGAGTAATTGGCAGACAAGATGTTGTGAATACCTGAATCCCAGGTTAATTGAAACTAACACCTGCCTGAACTGTGCTGTTGTAATGGATGCAATAATACAACAAGATCAGGTCCAATTGAGTTGCATAATCTTTTCAAGACAGGGTTTTTGATCTCCCTCCTTTGAATTGAGGGCAGTGGAAAACTAAAGTATTATGCCTTTGTTGAAGCTTATAAAAGATGAATCTGAAGCTGAAAATGAAGATCCTTCCAGTTAATCTGCATTGAGAAAAATCAGTGAGCACACATCTTTTGCATCTTTCAGTTAGAAAAGAAACAACTGATATAGCTGTCAACACAACTGTAGTCAATAACAACATTGCAACTCACCCTAGAGTAACCCAAGTTGTTACCCAGGTAGTACAACCTGCAAAACTTGGATTAATGAGGTACAGAATGGCCAAAATTCCCACTACCATCACTGAACATCCCTAACTGGGCAAGCCTTATGGCATTGCTCAGAAGAGGTTGTTCTAGAATGCATGAGGCTGATTTTCTTTTGCCTTGTTCTTCGTACCAGCAGCTCACAGGCAATGTATTCCAGCGTTTCCTGTGTTACTCTCGCTCTGACAAAATGCTCATTACAGCACACCCCTACAGCACAGACAGACTGGCAGACCTGTCAGAAGAGCAGACAAAGCATTGCAAAAAAGACTTCCAAGCCATAGAAAGACCACAAGAACACATATGCTTCACTTGATAAAACCTCTCAAGAAACCACAGCTTTTCTTGTTCTTTTAGTGAAATCATGGCTTTTTTTTTTTACTTTAAATCAAATATTACAGACTATTTTAAACATAGCTTTTATCTAACTAGTTTTTTGGAAGTATTTCAGATCAAACATATCTCTATTGAAAGAGAGTACTGGATCAGGGCAGAAAATGGAAGATATTTGGCAATAGAACCTGGTAGATACATAGACAGATATAGATAGATTAGATATAGATATAGATATAGATTATATAGATATAGATAGATATTTATGAACAAAATAATGTTGTGCAGTTGCTTGCAAGAGCAGAAGACAGTGCTTGATGATCCAGAAGGTCATCTTTTTCTAAGTTAAACAAGACAGGATATTTCTATGTTAGAATACATGTTGGTTCTACTTATAACAGTGCAAGCTCTATAAAGCCTTTCCCTTTGTAAAGGGAAAGCAAATTTTAAAAAAATTAAAAAGCCAAAATGTAGCCAGAAGATTTGGGATTTTCAAAAGCCCACTGTCCTGAGATTACTTATGCAAGTAATCTGATTACTGACTTCTCTGGGAACTGCTTGACCACCCCAGTTGCCTCTGAAAATCACAATCAATTTATTTGTCTCAGGTCTAATGGGGGGAAAAAAGATTTCAGGAATGAAAAGATTTTACTGTAATGACCTGAAGCAAATGTGAGAACAAAACACCTGCTTTAGAAGTCAAGAGAGGCACAATCACAACAATTAACAGCAAGAAAGACAAGTGAGGAGGAGGAGGGAGTTGGGGAGTTCCCAAATTTCTGCCTCTGTTTAAATGTAATATGGCTGCAAAAGGAAGGCAATATACTCTGTCTGACACCTTTGCAGAGACACTTTGACATGAAAAAACTGATAGTCTTAAAGGGGGACAAGTAGTTAAAGATAGGATATTGTGTCTCTCTGGGAATCATATAACTATAGAAAGGCTGTAATAAAAGTAACACAATATTTCGTGATAGAAGATCAGTGTGGTTTTAGAAGCTGAACAGCAAACCTGAGCATGTTTGTCAACCCAGTGTTTTCAAAATCTTTCAATAAAAGGCTCTATACATCTTACAGCATCATTTTTTCCACCCAACAGGGTCTGATTTTTTTTCAAGCTGAGCACTGTCTGAATAGCTTCCCTAATGTCTTTGTTTAGGTCTGGTCTATAGATCCCATCTTACTCCCACTGATGTTAGAAGGAAACTCTCTTAGCAGACATCCTGTGGGATGACAATACCTAATTCTGTATTTGCTTCCAGCATCTCACATCCACCCCATCAGAAGCTGTGAATAACTCTTATATCTGGTATTATATTCTCATTTGTGAACACAAATGCTAGTAAAGACATTCTCAGAACCATTTTAAAGGTGTTTTTCTACTAAGACATTGCCAAATCTGAATTACCTACTCCAGTGTTAAACTTGGGGTATGAAACAGTGCAAATAAATAGAAAATCAGATGAAAACTGTGCATGAATGTAGGGTTAATCTGACTCAGCTGCCTCAGTAAAACTGGCAGGTATCCTGTCCAGATTGGATTTCACTGAGAAATATCTATGGTACATAAATGCCATCTTATCAAGTGTGCCATCCTCTCACATCATCACCTCTCCTGCAGTAAAGACAGAAGTATGGTCATCCTTTCCATCACACATCTTCTGGCAGAAAGCACAGACAATAGTGGAAATTAAGTTCTGTAGTCTATATTTGGCTAAGATGCCAACAAAACCCTATGGTAATCCCCTGAAAGATTTCGAATGCTGAGGTGACAGAGTGGCTGAGGCAGTGATGGGGGGAAGAAAGACACTGCAATGATGGGAGAGAGCCACAGCTATGTTTCAGTCAAATCTGACCTACTTTAATGAAATCAGGTCATCTGTGAGCTCTTCATTACCCCCAGACTAAACAGTGCAAAACACAGCAGCCAATGTCTCTGCCTTTTCCGAGCACCGCTAATTCTCATTACAACATTGTTATGTATTCTTTAATATATATTGACTTAGTCATCTCACCACACCAAAGCTGGCAAACAGCACTGGGGAAGGAAGGAAGGTAAACACGATTACTGACTTAGTAAAAAAAAAAAAAAAAAAAAAAAAAATTGCAGGGTAAACACAGCTATGCCTCCAGAACAGTATGTCCTCTAGGGAATACGGAAACAAAAGGAGGCACAACTGTCTCAAGACATTAGCCATGACAGATGAAGCTCACCTATCACACCAGCAAACTCTTAACTGTTACCAGCAGCCTTCACAGACAAAGCGAGGCTGGAGTCAAGCTGAAGCTGGTACTGCATGCTTACACTCAAATTCCTCTCAGTGCTCAGTCTTCTGTAAACTAGGAAGGTGACAGATCCATAACAAAAAATGTATACTGGCAAAGCTTTAACGTGATGCCCATGACTGCCTTCCATTTCATACCAAAACAGGCTGTATATATATATATATATATATATATATATATATGCAGCTATGGATGTGTCCCCACACATGTATTTTATTATGTAGAAGTATAAATCCATTTGTTCATACACCAATATGTCTGTGCTTGATAGTAATGTACATTGAGATTTATGCACTGCTTTTAGACCTTAGAAATATATATACCTGTGTACCTGTAGCTGTAAATACATATGGATCTAAGAAACACATAAATGTATATATATTTTGTACATATGCATAAAAGCATATTCAGCAACAAACACATCCTTTTGAGCATCACATTAAACCTACACTATTTACAGTACACACATTTCTCTATTGTGAATAGGGTTTATGAATTAAAGGCTACTGTGTTCCAAAGAGAAATATTTCTCTCTTATTAAAATAATTAATATGTTTTATTTCTATTTTCTCAAAAGGTACTGTGCACTAATTTATGGGCAACTGCATTGGGCCCTTGCATTCCTTTACCTGCAGGCAGCTATCATTAAAACATTTTTAATGCATCTCAATGATTTTCTGCTTTTTCCTAACCCATGTTTAATTGGAAAATCTATTTGGTACTTACTACAGAATTCTCTTTCTTCACCTACTATGTCATTGTCCAAATTACTTCTCAGCCTGTCTCTGTCACCTCTGTGGGTGGCTGAGTGTATTTCACCTGACCCAATGCAGGGATCTACAGTGCAGGAGTGCATGTGTGCCAATGCTTTGGACAGAAGTATTTAGGTGAAATAAAGACTTACAGAGATGACAACTTAGACAGCATAGTCCTGATGACATGCCAAACTTTCTGTGGCAATACCAAGTTAAGATAATTCAGAGGGTTCTTGCCACTTTCACTTTTATCTATTTGTTCCTGTTTCTATTTCATTCCCTGCCTTTTACTGGGAAAAATGACTGCACAGCCATGTGGGGTAACCAATGATCCAGATCTTGGAAACTGTGTAACTAATCTCCATTGAAACCAGGATCATACATAGAAATACTCCTCAAATTATGATCATTCATTCATTATATAGAGTCATTCTATTTTAAAATCATAATTTTGATGACTGGAACTAGGAGGAGGGGCAGCTCTCAGGGGTCCAGCTGGCTGTGACAGACTCTGTGCTTACTGAATATGGCAAAATAGAGTAGCCGTATTTTAATTTCTTGCAACATCTGGAAAGTTGTTCCCTTCCATCTTCTATTTTCTTACAGCATCTGCTGCTGCCTAAATTGCTTATTTCTTCTGATTCCAGCCAGCTGAAACTTCTGTGTCATCCATATGGTGGTTTTAAACTACCAGAGTAGCAGGACTCAGAGAAGTAAGGGAAGGATGACACATAAAAGAACAGGTTACTTTCCATGCACTTTTAATAGAGAACACATGACAGTGGCTAAAATATTGCAAAAATACACATCGCACAGGAAATCTGAAAATTTTTGAATAAGCATAACTAAGAACTGTGTCCACACAAAAGTCTTTAGTCACTTTTCTAAGAAAAGTTGGTGATAGAAACTGCTGAGTCTCCTTTATAGGCTTGCAGTGATCCCTTCTCTGAAGGAGGCAGTAGGAGGGTAGGAGAGGCTTAGAAGGTAGGGTAGGACAGTGATTACGATCTGCAAAGACCAGCTCTAAGAAGTGTACTTAATGGTGGGATTTGGGCAGACAAATATTGACAGCTCGCTGATGTTGCTAAGCTAGCAGTGCCCTGCTGAAGGGCTGGAATGTGCAGTCACACAAAAGCCTGCCGTGGGACAACCCCGAGCACCACCGAGCCAGCAGCACCAATAGGTGCTGCCATGTGCATAAAGCAGAGGCTTTTCTTGCTCCTTCCAGTGGGATAGTCTTTTCTCAGTTGTGGCAGTGACTGTTGTTGCTTTTCCAGTGGAAGGAGCTGAAGAACAGGACTGAGATAGTGATTTTTCCCTGAGAGGAAGCTGAGGCTGAGCTGCATTCTCCTCTGCCACAGAAATGCCTAACATGATGCTAATCCCCGCAGGAGCAGACCTCACCCCGGCACCTGCATGTGCTGCAGCTCCAACAGACACCGTGTCTGGATCCACATCGCGCCCAGACTCACATCCCACCTCACTGTCACCTCATTTACTGGGGAATTTCACCCCTTCAGCCTGTGGCTCTAAATGTAAGGTCATTAATGGAGTTTTGTCTTTTTACCAAGGCTGTGAGAAAATAAACTGATGCAAGGTAACTGTCTTTACATCTGAAACGTAATATCTGGAGCTCCACCTGGTAACTCAGCATGTGCAGTGATCTCCTTGAGTCCTCATGGCTGAAACTGAGATATGCTTTCCATGCACTGTCACTGACATAGACTACTTGTATCTATATTTTCTGTTAGAGGTTTTAATCTTTAGATGTTTTCTCAAAAGGAGTAGATTTATTTCAGTTTGTATATTAATTTGAAGTAAATAACTGAGAAAATAAGGATTTTAGTACCGACCAAATCCTATTATTGGTTTTTCTGAAAAGTTGTTTGCCTTATATTCCAGTATCAAATTTACATTCAATTGCAGGTTTCTTCAGACCACATAAAGGTTAATCAAACACTTAAAAGTGGATAGAAAGGCTCCCATCAAATGCCAGTAGCTTAGCCAATGTTCATACCAGTGGTCAGAATTGGTAGCTAGGTCTGATTTTCTTAAAAACTTGCAGGGAAATTTCACTGTGAAGCTTCACACCCTCAGTTACAGATCAGTAATCCCTCAAGCACAGTTTAGGGTGTCTCCACAGAATGCAATTCAGCCCATGTAATGCTATTTGAAATTGCAGAAAAAGAAAATACAATAGTCTTCGGACATATCTTCTGTCAAATTAATCATGGATTGTTGGTTCAGAGATACCAAATGTCAAAGATATTTTTTTTTTTTTTTTTTCATTTTACTATAGCCCAGGTATGTAAAAGCATTTCTGTAAAAGCTTGTGTGTCTCTAGGGAGAACAGACAATGCTGCACATAGAACTCTATTCACAGTAAAAGCCAGACAAACCAAAAGACCCATTTATGGCAAGGCAGATGTTCATAATCTTAATTTTATTATCTCCAAACAGCAGTGTTTGGTTCAATACATGAAAAGCAATGAATCAGGAAATGTCATGACCATGAAAAAGTAAAAAAGAAGCATGGAAAAAATCTGGGAAAAACACTTCTTATTTAGATTATCTGTGGCTTTCCTGACTTGTGCCTCAGAGATGTTCAGGCTCTGTATGGTATGGGCTGGGTTTCAATAGCTATAGTATGTTATTGAGCACATCAGTGGATTAGATAGCTGAGAAGAAGAGAGAGAATTCAGAACTGTAAGTCTGGCAGTTTCCTGAAGGCAGCAAGCAGTGGATACCATTGAAGTACAGAATAACCACACCAGGTAGAAAACCCAATATATATAGAAGCATCAAACCATACATAAAGGTGCTTGATACAGACTTTTTCATTTTTTCATAAATTATTTTACTAATTTGACTGTGTGTGGAGAAATGACACATTTGCTGAACTGAGCTGAGGCCAAACAAGGGCCACATCTTTTCTATCGCACTATGTTGTTCAAGTCCCCTCTAGGATTTATCTGACAGACTTATAGCTTTATATCCACATTAATTAAGAAACTTTCATGGGATTTCAGTTTAACTGATTATATATGCTAGCAACAATACTAAGCATATGCATGGAGTTATTGTGTACTCACAGCATTTACTGCATGTATAATTCTCAGCAGTAATGTCTAAGCTTTTTCACACATCACCACTGTCAACTAGATTTGCAATCCATCCAACAATTCCCACAAAACCATTTCTATGTAGCTTCCGTAGGAAGAGAGATCATCTTAACATATTGTAGAATGATGCACTGGCTCATGCGATTTCCTCCAGGCAAATGGAGGAAAAGGATGTTGGGAGGGGAGAAATAGCAAACCCTGTGAAGACTCAGGCAGACATCATTTACAGCGGTAACTCTTGCCCAAAAAGGTGAGTCTGTCTGAATTCTGGAAAAAATGGAGGAAGCCTTGAGATCTCCAGAGGTAGCTCAGAGCATGAACCATGGAGGCTATTAATTACTTCCAAAGAGTGTTCTCTATATTGACCCCAAGATACATTTAGCTTCTGCCAATATGTTCCACAGTTTATGCAGAACTACCTTGAAATTAAATTCTTTAATCTTGTTCAGCAAACTAAAATAACATGACCTGGAGAGATCTGACCCCAAACCAAGTATTTTATTTTGATTTTGGTAACATAAATGTTTGATTTTCAGATGAAACATTTTGCTTTTCAGGTTAAAAATGGCAATAGGGGAAAATTCAACATCTCTGCAATGAAAACATAAGTTTTTCTTCTAAAAAATTCTCTATTTTTTTCTGTCTGAATGTTTCTGATCAATACACAGCAATGGTGTATTCAAATATACACAGGAGTATATCTGTTAGATGTGTGCACATAATCTCATATTTATTCACTCTTTGGAAAGATATCAACAATCTGCTAGCCGATAGGTCAGGATTCTCCATTTCAGCTGAGAAAGATGATAAACTATGGGAAAGTTGGAAAAAAATCATAAAGATGAGCACAAAAAAGACCTATTCCTTTCTTGGTATGTAAAGAAAATGCTAAATAAACATTTTTCAAACTCAGTAACAAAAGTCAACACTTAAATCTGTGTGAGTTCTCCCTTTGTCTGTTTATTTTTCTGTCTCCAAATATTAAATGCAAACCTCAATACAAAGGCAAGAATTAGGTTCCATACATGGAAATGCCTTGGTGATTGTGAAAAATAATGCTGTGGTGTCTCTAGTTGGGAGGTTTGGAAGAAAGAGAACTAAAAAAAAAAAAAAAACCAAGGAAAAAAAAGAAAGAAAAAAAAAAGAAACTGTTCCACTTCATCTAGCAGTGCTGCAATACATCACTCCAATTAAATCCCAGCCAATAAGCAAAGGGACGTGTTAAGTAAAATTCATGAGCTTTGAATGCATGTGAATGAATATGCCAATCAGAATCAATGCCACCCATTCATCTGGTGTAACACCATGGTGATGACAATGAGCTTGAAACCAGCCTTTGTTGTCATCAGCTGTGCAGTAGTTGCCACAGCCCCAGCCTGGATCAAATGTGTGGGACATTTAAATCTTCAGCATGGCACCAACACACAGAACATCTTATTCATGCCAAAAAAGGAGCTATAATCAGACTCCAAGTAAATAATTCAGGATCAGTCCTTATGGGGCACAAATTACCTTCTTTTAAAATTACCAAAATGCTGTTCCTCTCCTTGCTTGACTTTACTCCATGGACACAGGCACAGCATTTGGTAACCGTGTAGAGTATTTGTCCCTTTAGAAAATCTGTTGCTATATTAATGTCTGTAGCTGAGCCTTCTGTGGGCCCTAGCTGATACTGCACTAAGGAATATCTTTGCGGAGACCCTGTATCTCAGCCCTTTTGAGTGCTGCAGTGGCAGATGGCTAGCTCTCACTGCTTTTACAATAACCATTTCATTTGTGATGCTTGACCTGAATTCCATTCCTTGTTTAAAAGTGTGTCTCAGTTCTCAAATGGTATTTCACAGAATTGCCATTTCCATAGTGTTTCCACATGCTGTTCTCCAAATAACACATTTGCCCATAAAACAGGGTGGAAGAAAAGAATATGGAACTAAGTGTCACAATTGAAAATGTTTAGACTAAGAATACGTATCCAAATACTGATGACAGCTTCACTTTTATTGGATTTAAATTATCCCACTGATATTTTCTTATATGTCAGCTTCTATCACTTACGGATCATGCTGTATTTTTAATGCTTTGTGCCATGAGTTAGTTCTCTTTCTTCCATTGAATTGTCAGTAGTTATAACATTGTAAATGTGAAATGCTGTGCAAGAAAAACAGGCCTTCAAGTGGTTACATACACTCAACTTCTCTGAATAAATTAAGCATGCATGCTTTCAGTAATAGATCCACCCATTAATCAGTGTGTTTAAAAAGATGTGACAATCACTGCATAGAACCGATAGTCCCCCAATTTACCAGCGGATATTACTCATTGCTGAATACTTTCTCTGCACATTTCTCATCTTATTTTTCAGTTCCTGTATAGGAAATTAATCTTAAGAGGGAGAACAAGTGATCTCAAGGAACTTTATTTGGAAAAAGGTTCTTTCTGAGGTTTCTTCTGCAGCCAATTAAAACCCCAGGCAGAGGGAGCTGAAGACATCATTCAAGTACGCATTTGATTAAGAGATATTAAACATGAAGCATGGATTTGCAAACAAAACCATGTATCCTTTGGTCATTCCCTTCCATTCTCTGGGCCTGAATCCATAAGGAGAAAATTAAACTTAATAAAGGGAATAAATGTGAGGACCACAAAGAGCTAGAGAAATGATGCTGCAGAAAAGATGCTGTCTGCCCCCGTTAAGATTGTCTACAACCCTGTATTGTGATCCTTCTGGCACTGACCTAATCTTTACTACTGGAAGTGACCTGATTTTCTTCTACTGGAATTCTGCAATGTACTGCCTAAAAAAAAAAAAAAAAATTTACACTGCCTGAGCTTTTTGCTGCCCCTTGAAGTGATCCACAATGGTTTTATGTAACTTCATGCAACAAACCCATACTTTATGGCATTGTGCAGTCAATTATAACTCAGATTTATACAAGTTATGTATCTCTCAACATACTGACACTTAGTTCTTTCAAAAAGAGTAATAAGCGGATGTTTTGTAATTTGGGACAAAAACTTTTCAATTGATCTGTGATAACATGAAAGCATAGGAAAATCCTCTGCTGATACTTCAGCCCTTTAGTTTTTTACCTGTCTGTTGACCTGGTCCATGTCAAAAATAGTGCAACCAGTGGAAGTAGGGAAGATTGTCCCTCTGTATTTGGTACTGGTGAGGCTGCACCTCAAATTCTGTGTTCATTTCTGGGCACCTCACTACAAGAAAGACATTGAGGAGCTGGAGTGTGTCCAGAGAAGGGCAATGGAGCTGGTGTAGGGTCTGAAGCACAGTTCCTACAAGGAGCAGCTGAGGGAGGTGAGGGTCTTCAGCCTGGAGAAAAGGAGGCTCAGGGGATACCTTTTCACACTCTATAACCACCTGAAAGGAGGGTGTAGCCAGGTGGGGGTCGGTCCCTTCTCCCGGGCAACCAGTGACAGGACATGAAGAAATAGCCTCAAGCTGTACCAGGAAAGCTTCAGGTTAGACATCAGGAAGAATTTCTTCACTGAAAGGGTTGTCAAGCACCGGAACAGACGGGCCAGGGAAGTGGTGGAGTCACTGTCCCTGGAGGTGTTCAAGAAATTACTGGATGTGGCACTTAGTGCTATGGTTTAGTTGATGTGGTAATGTTCAGTCAAAGGTTGAACTTGATTTTCTTGGAGGTCTTTTCCAACCTTAATGATTCTATGATTCAATAACTCCTTCAAAGACCCAGAAAGCTCTGTTTCCCAGTGAATATAAGGTAAAAGAAGTCCCAGAACCATGATCATTTTACTCATGTTTATCCTTAGGCAGCCACTAAGTAAAAATGAAAAGCTGACAAAAATCAAAGTGTTATCAGGAAATAACACACATTTCTACAGCTATTCTTCACGATAAAAATCATGTCACTACCACCAAAGCAAAACCACTTTTAAGTTGATCAAAGAGGATGCAGGTACTCATGGTGAGGAGGTTCTGAAGTTCATTTCCTGGTGGAATTTATGGTTAAGAGTGCATATCTACCTTTCATAAACTTGGAAAGCTCTTGGGAAGCTCCTGGAAACCTCCTTGTCTCTTTACTTGCAATGAGTTATCACATTAAATATATGAAAAATACTTTGTCCCACCAGTGAGGACAGAATGTCAACCCAAAAATGACCATACCATTCTCACACACCTGGATAACAGCAGCACAACCAGCATGAAGCTATCAACAAGTTCCAGGTCACCTGAATTCTTTTGTTGCTCTCTGCTCTGTCCCTCAAGCTGTCACAAGATCCTTAGACTTTTCATCTATTTATTACACCAAATAAATCTCAAGGTTTTGCTTCTTATCGTCAAAACAGTATTGAGCTCACACCAGCTAAGTGATTGTACAAAGGATCTGCTCTACAGCTCTTCTATTAGGAAATGGTATATGAAATTTGCTTTGGGATTCAGAAAGCTTTGTAGGAAATAATTTTTTATGCTATTCTATTTGGGTTTTGCAGGAATAGACTCTGGCCTGAGAGGCAATTATTTTCAGTTATACCTAAGAGGACTGATGGGAAAAAAGTCACAAATTTTGTTGCTTTTTGTATGTTGCTATGGTTTGAATGTCCATTCAATGAACTATGAACCTTCTTGTATTTGAAAATATATGACAAATTAGATAGAAAATTACATGCAATCTGTCTTTCTACAAATATTTTAAAAACACATTCATACAGAGGATTTGAACAGTTTTAAATGTCACAATTTTCACACTTAACCTTACTTTGAGGCAGGTAGTCCAAGAAATCTCATTGCATTTAGCAAAACATATTTCACACAAAACTTAATAAGAAGTTGCTTAATGGGTATGCAGAGACAAATTAAAAACAAAACCAGGCAAAATAGTAAGGCCACAATAGCTTTCAAACTTGTCATAATCAATATCAATATTATATCAATAACTTTCCTCAGCAAAGGTGAAGCTATATTCCATCTTTTGACTCATTCAACCTTGGACTGACTTACGAAAAAAATATAGAAAACAGTTAACATTGAGCACAGTGATATTTTCTGTATTTTATTGGGATACTTGTCTGTTGGTATTAATGAGAAAGCCCAAACTCATCTCTATTTGCCCACTAATTAGCCACAATTTTAATTGATGATGACTAAAGCTGGAATTTTTGGTAGTTTCTAAAGGAACTAGATTTATACTGGGTTTTAAAATCCGAGATTCTCTTGACTGAACTGACTGAATCTGAAGCTACAGCTGAGAGGTGCTGCATTTATGTTTAGTATAAGTCTGTCTCAACATTAGAATAAATGTGATATATCTTGTGAATTAAGAGTTACTGTTGGAATATTTCTTTTATGGGCAATGCAATCACAAAAAATGTTCACATTTTCTGGGTGTTTCTTAAGATCAGAAATATACTTTATTAGATCAGAAGATTTAGAATCAATACTTGCAATCACAATAGCGTTCACATATAAAGACTTAGAAAATAAAATGGCATTATTTAAAAAGCATAGCAAGTCACCAATTATTTCAGATTTAAGGAGCTGCTTATGGGCTAACTTGAGATGTAAGCAAATAAGTGCCAATTAATTAGAGTCTGTGACAGTCTTCAGTACCATCTCTTTGATCTTTCACTAGCAGCTGACAACAAAGCACACATACTCACAATGCTTTAGTTTCAGTCAAGTGATCAGCAAAACATGTTCAGCTCATTTAAATAACAGAAGCTGGTAAAATATAGCTATCTTTCATAGCATTAAGCAAAGATTTGAGTTCAGATGACAGCCTCTCACATTTATAGAACACATAACTTGGAGCCATTTGCATCAGATGGGTAACTTGAGTTAAACTTAAAAATGGATGAAGCCACAAGCCAGAGGCGAGAACAAATTCCACAATAACTTCCCTGACCAACCATTGGTATTCTGGCTATTTAAACAGAGATAGACCATTGCCCTGTGAGCAGTGTCACACAAACATCTGGGCAGAAAGACTCACTGTGGATAGCTCGCTAACAGAAGATGCATTTGTTGCAACTATATCAAAATTCAGAGGAAGCATAGAGCAACAAAAATAAGTGATGTATACAGGCTAGAATCTAGAGTTCTGAATATACAGTTATCACACCTTTTCTGAGCTGGAGTGTCAGGATTTTTTCTCTGCATGTTTATATATTTTTGAGACTTATTCAAAGGAAGAGCTATTTGTCTGTGAAAATGGGAGGTTTATAATACAATCAACAATATATATAGTGATATGCTCAGTTAAAAAATTTAGAATTTTTAATACAATTTTAGAATGGCATCATTAAAAAAAAAAACATTTCTAACAGTGTTATATTTTAACCTACAAAGATAAAGCAGTCTTGCTTGTCTATTTTCTTCTTTATTGCTCCAAGTATTTTGGCTTAGTAGGATTATGTGGTTCTCTTCTAGGAGCCAAACTGTTGAGAGGAAGCAAAAACTTAACTATAGTGCTGTTCTAGTTCAATGGAGCGCTTGGAGTTAAATCCTACCTCTAATTAACAACCCAAGTTGAAGTCATGCCAAGTACTCTGTGGAGTCAAGACTCAGAGAAGACAACTGTGGACAGACACTGATTTTATCAGGTGCTGAAGACCTCAGCAGCCCCATGCTGCAGCAGGAGTGGTCTCTGCCTCTGCTGACCTCCAGACTATTCTCTGAGTTTGTGTCTGTGCCAGTTATGGCTCAGCTGACAGGACAGCAGAGCTTAGCAAGTCCCAGTGCTCAGGCCTGAGCACTGGCAGAGTTTAATTTGCTCATATAGACTTAGCTCGTGTGCATCCATCTGCCCTAAGAGAAAAGGACATGAAACTGACAGGTATTTTTGGCACCCAAAAGTTTAAAAGTCTTAGACCTAAATAATGTCTGATTATTTGTGTGTCTGCTACCTACAGGAAACAAGTATGTTCTCCAGAGTGAAATATCTTCAAGAAGCTCTGAGATTTGGCTGTCTAGAGACACATAAAGGTGCTCTGCTTTCCTGTTTAATTGTATGTCTTTATTTTTTTCCATTTCTTTTGTCCATGACTCAGAGCGCCCCTCTAATGTCCCAGAAATAAGCACGGTCCTCTCCTTAGGCAGTACCCTGTAAATTGTGGGCCATGAGCTGTCTCCACAACAACAAAACAGTTTTGTTTGTGAACTGGCTGATACTCTGCATTAGAGCCATGATTGATCATATCATCCCTCACTGACTGTGAGAGTGCCAAGGACAGGAGGCAGCTGCTCCTGGGGACACCACTGACCAACCCCTGACGTAACATGAGAGATGGCACCATGACCCCTGTGCAGTGGCTGTGGGCAGCCTTGAGCTCCTCCCAAATCGTGTGCAGCACATGTCACACAGAGGGGGCGTGCAGAAGAAAGGCGGGGTGTGCAAGGACTGCTGGTGCATAAGATGGGTTCAGAAACAAGTGCCACCTCCACGGGATGAGGGTTCTGAAACTCCCTCCACCTCCCTTCAGGAAATGTGCTGCCCCACATTCTTCCCCTTTGATTTCAACAAAGCTTAGACAATTTTTGTGAAGGGACGGTTCATTTCAAGAAAAATATTTTCCCTGCACACTCTCCTGTGGACAGGGAAGTGGAGCCCAAAGGTAATATTTTCTACGCAGAGTATAAGAGTGGCCATGTCATGTAAAATTAAAAGCTCTTCTTGCCCAGCATCCCATTCCCATCAGTGGCCAACAGCAATACCACAGAAAGACACAGTAGTGAAAAATATATCTCATTTCCTACAGCAAAAGCTTCCAAACATCAGAGGTTTAATGGTTCTTTGAGACCTGACACCTCTGAAATGGTAAGGCTGCAGCTTGCAAGGAGGTTACAAAATCATGTATTAGGCATAGATACAGCTCAGGGCATTATCACTTACATGTAGACCTAGGAGAATGGAAGATGGGAGGAGGGCAGGTGTTTTGCCCAAACACAGCCCCAGTTTTATTAAGCTTTTTTGGGTAAAATCACACATTTTAACACTTTTTTCAAGAATTTCTTATTCTGGCCTAGCTTAGCCCTGTTCCAAACTGATTTAGGTTAAAACATTATAAGCTTAGCCTAAGCAAAAGGAATAAATGGAGTCTTTTCACATTGGATTAACCAAACTAGTTGAAAAGTATAATTTAACTTAAATTGCTGTAGCATTTTAGATGTAGATATGTAACTGAGAGAACATGGCCTCAGGCACAAGTTAAAATATCCAGCTAATCGCAGTAGTAAGATGACTAGCCCAGCTCTGAGCCACAACATGAATTAGTCTATCAGCTCTCATACTTAATCAAATCAAAACACCATACTATATTTTTCAGCCACAGAATAAAAAATACAGCCTCAAACCACCCGCTAGCAATAGACCAAGAAAATAACTACCTAACTACCCTTCCTTAGCTTGTTCTGCAAACACTGAGGCCGTCAGCCTGAAGAAACATGTGAAAGCTGAACACAAGCTACCAGTTCAGGTAAACTTTCCTTTTCCTTAAAATAATTAATTTATTAGAGAAAAAAAAAGGACACAGACTCTGCCAGAAGGAAGACTGGAGCTTGTTGCAGCAGTCTTGTACCCCACTTCAGTCTTTGCCGCAAAAGGTCTTTTGATTACTGTTAACACAGGTAACAATTCACAGGAATACACCAACTTGGAGCTGCACAGGCTAATTCCCACTTCAGAGACCTGCCACATCAATTCAGAGATGGTTTATGCTTTCATTCTGAAACTTCAAATGCCACGCTGAAAAACTAAGCATTCTCATCATCACATTAACATTCAATTCAGCCTTTATGGCCCTTTTGCCATGCCTTAAGGTCATCTACAGAAGCAATAATAACAATGCCAGACACTCAGCCAAGCCAATGTTCAGCTAAAACTACATGCAGAATCCACTGTTCTGTACAGCCACAAGCAGTACAGGTTTCCCTGTCTGGAAAAGGACAAATTATTCAAAAGACTGGTTTGATACTCAGGAATCAATGTTAAAATTTTACTACTGTGCTTCTAGTGAAGTAACTAAAAAAATTATTTTAACTTTTCATTTATGATAAAATCATTCTCACTCTCTCTGCCAGTTACTAAATTTAAGCATGTAGGTGTTAAGTGATTTGAATTTCTTAATCTTAGGGATTTTAGTTCAAAGCAAGTGCAAAATATGACTTTTAAAATTCATTTCAAGTTTAAAGACATTAATTTTCAATGATTTCATGCATATTTTGTGTTTTGTTTCTGTGAACACTGAAATGAATGGCTTGACAGGCAGTAATACCAAGAATTTAAGGAAATTTTATTTTTAAGCACAAGAATTTGTAGGATACTTAAGTTTAGAAGTTAACTCCATAAAGAAAGGCATCACACTTTCACTCTTTCATTCACATAAAATAAAAACAGTTCCAAATCCCAGACACTGAAAATTTACGACAAGCTTCTAGAGACAGACCTGCTAAATGAAATTTGTCCCTAGAACTTTCAGTGTTAAATCTATCAAGCCCACTTGACAAAGTTGCAAGTTTCATTCTTTTTCAAATTTGTGAATACAAAAATGATCTGGATAGCTTTTTTAAGTTTGGTGGGTTTTTTTTTTTTCTGAGATATTCAAAATTCTTCAAGTAAGATTAAAAAAAGATTGCCTTTTGTACTTTGCCTATGGTTATATAGCACAATATAGAATTTGGATGATTTTTAGTGGCTTTTATGACTATAGCTCACCTTTGAATTAAGGAGGTATTTCTTAAAAAATAACTGACCCTATAGAAAATAAATTGAACCTCATAAAACAAGTCTGTACTGCCATAGAAACAAAGGCAAGCCCAAGGGTTCAAAACCAAATACAAATGCCCCTTTCCACTGAAAACTGGACATAAGCAAGGATCATCACCTGGAATTTTATCAGCTGGGAAATATGGGCACTTCTCCGGCACAGCATGTGGGAATGAATCTCTTATCTCTAGGCAACAAGATACATGTTCTGGATACACCAGGCTTGATACCAACAGCCAACAGAACAGATGCAGAAGTCAGTTAACTTGAACTTCTGGAAACTTTCAAGGAACTGACATGACAAATATTTTTTGTACAGAAAAAAAGACAAAATTCTGATAAATTATTGCCCCAAATGCAGCCAGTGAGGCCAAGTATCTGAGCAGGGTTTAAAAAGACAGTTGTTCCTCCATAACATACCCTCTGGCAAGGCTTGTCACAGTGTTGCTGCCTCCATCTAGTCTCTTCCCAAAAACTCTAGTGAGGAAAATAAGACATATTGAAGCCTTGTGAATAGTTTGCTCAAGATTGTCCAAGTTCATTTTTAGCATAGGGAGCATTGGAGTTGCCTGACAAAAGGAATTCCTGTCAATCTGGGTGGAAATAAGTGTATTTGCCATTTGGTTTTGCATGTTGAGTTGCTTGAAATGCTGGGGGTCCAGCAGATGAGGCTGAAGGTAAGATAAGCAGCTGCTAACAGCTTTGCTGTACTCATGAAAAATCAACAGCTTATCACATTAGCAGTTGTGAGTCATACTCTTACTGTTCCATTTGCATTTGCTGTTACTCGAAGAGTTTGAATGTTACTTTCGTATCACATTAGTACATTAATACAGCACTGATCAAATGTGTTCACACTGATCCAGCTATCTGTGCTATGTAATACTGTGAGGCATCCCCCAGTATATTATAAGATCCCACTTTGACCTAAATGATACTTTTTTCATGAGGCAGAAAATGAAAAAGGAAAAAAATCCAGAGTACATAAAAGAATAACTAAGTGGATTAAACCCCTTCCACCTGAAAAAGAGAGAACTAAACAGGGCAACCATGATGGAGACCTGAAAGTCCAGAGTAGTTGCAGGTCAGAGTTTTTCTGCTGTGTTCCTTCCAAAATAAGAACTAGGAGTCCCAACAACTGAAATTGAGTATTTTGTAAAGTGTTTCATAAGTAAGCTTTTATGTCCTTTGAATAGGGTGTGATGGATGTTAAATAAACCACATGATGTGTTAGAGTATAATGTAATGGAAAAAAAGCTTTCAGGGAGGATCGCTACACACACACACACACACACACACACACACTGTCTCTCTCTCTCTCTCTCTCTCTCTCACAGAGAATCCCCACATTTTAGCCCTCAGAAGCTCCTGACTATCAAAGTGATGGAGGGAGTAAGAACATCCTAAGGAAATATTCCATGTGCTTATTCTGTTCATTAAATTTTTCCAGACCAATCATTTTTTGTGTCTGTAGGAGAAAAGAAGGTTTTAGACTGATCTAGAATGACCAGTGTTTGTGAAAATGCACTGCAGAAAGATAAAACAGCCGTAAGTCTCAATATCTGGCTCTCTTACACATTTTCTGTGTGATCTGGCAAAACTTTCAGCAGATCCATTCATGGGCACAAATGGTGTCTATTTTCACACTGAAGTCTCTGGGAATGAAATGGCTGGTTGCTATTTGTAAACCTGAAAATCAGTCACCATTATCCCCGTTGAAAATTTTGCAATAAAAAACTTCCATAGCTGCCTGGCAGATTGGTGAACTACAGTCTGCAAAGCTCTCAGACACACTCAAGAGTTCAGACTTTGGACAGAAAAACACAAATCTTACAAAACAGGCCTGTTGGGTTCTGCTTCATCCCATCCTGTGTGCCTGACCCCAAAATGGACAAGCTATGAGTGCACTTAAAGATATTTGGATCACCTGGAATTTGTGTCACAAGGGAAGTAGATGTCTGTGTTCAGATGGCCATATCTTGGGATAGGAAATCCTATATTCACTCCTGACAGTATTTACAAGATATTACTGGCAGAAGGTTATTAATTTCAGCCAATTAACCTGATTCTGCAAGGAATTTGCCATATCAGATGTTGAACATTTTGGTCCTGTTCAGGGCAAGTTCTGAAGGATATGTATTAATTATTATAGATATTCAGACACAGAGGTTGAAAGTGGCAACCTGAAAGTAGAGAAGCACCTGGTAAGCAGTCCTTAGTTTTAAATGATAGGTAGCTTGACTTTCACCCAAGGGTAATTACTTATCCACCTCTTTGGCTACAAAAGCTCTTAGGCAAGTCTTGATCTTTTTGTATGCTCTTAGTGTTCAGAAGATCTTAATCTCTTGCCTCCCAGCAGCTTCCTTGAATTATCTGCAATGAGTGAGTCAGTTTTGTATTTCTAAGTAAGGAAAGACCAGCTCTTCATCAAAGGTTATGGTTACAGTGACTACTTCCATATCCTCTGGGCTGTGACTAGATGAAGAATGTTTTACACCTTTTAGCTCTATCAAACATCACTGTTATCAGATCTTGCACTGACAACAACCAGTAAGAAAAGGAAAGATGTGCTAAAGACTTTGTAAACTACTGGGGGAATGACTGAGTTAAACATATCTGAAATAGAGACACTATGCAGTATGTAATCATATAGCTCAAGAATTAGAATTGAAGTGGTTTATTTTAGAGTACACACACAACACACAGCACCTGCATCCTATTCACAAACCCACCTGACTAAATATACTCAGTCATTGTAGCATATTGTGGGCCCTACAGAAATGGCCACTCTCCCTTACTACCGCAGCTACAGTAGACAGTGTTTTGCCTGCAAGCACCAAAGAAGTAAGAAGTTGTGATGCTAATTATGCCAAGGGATACTCAGCCATTAAACTATTTCTGGTACAGCCAGCCTATACTATTCAGTGCAATTATGTAAAACAGTGAAATGGTAATTAGTGACAAAGCTTGGTACATGGGAACCTTACAACATGACTCACATATCTGGAAATAAGATTTCATTAGTCTGTAATTGACCATTAAAGCATGAAATTTTTTTCTACACTTTCACCTTACTGAGATTACTCTTGCCATTTCACTAGCAAAAATCAGTTCCTGAAGCTCTGACACTATAATGCTGTGTCAGAAAAACTGCAGTGAGAGTTTTCATAGCAGTCAGCCAGACCAAGGTTAAGGTTAAAACACTATATAGTGATCTCAGATGCCTCCATTTCAAAATATGTTTTTATGCAGTTGTATGGTGAGCAATGCACACTGCAGTACCATGTACTTGACAAAACTGATCAATTTTGTTTCACATGTGTATAGAGGTGACAAAATAAAAAGACCCTGAACTGCTTGTATACAATATTTTAGTGCCATGTGTATGTTACAATCACATTTTAGATAAAAACAAAGTTAATTTGACAAATATTCATAGAATTTTTGGTCATAACCATGTGCAAACAGGGTCTACCTGTCTATGTGCATTTAGCTGGGGAGGCAAATAGCTGATACCAGCATACTTAGAGCAGTTTTCCTAACAGCAGTCTTAATCTGATAGTAAAGCTGGATCTTACAACACATATTCACATTGAGTGGTGCCTTGTCCTCTAAATCATAGTAGGATCAATGATTTGCATTGCTTATGTTCTTGCTTAGAGTGGTATTTTATTGAAAGACAAAAATGTATTAAAAAATGACAACTGACTTGAATGTACAGGGGAGACAAAAGTATTACAAAGAAACAAGAGGTATTTATTAGGAAAAGGTGCTATAAATATTTTTTATAATTAATACAGTGGTTTTTTTCCCACTATGATTAATTTGGTTTTCAGAATAGACAAAACAATCTTTCAGTGATGCTCTTTCAAAGAATAAATATACAAATCTACACTTGCTACAGGACAAAGAAGAATACCTATATGTAGAAATTAAAAAAAAAAAAAATAGAAGAGATTTCCTTGTGCTTTTGAAATAAAACTGTGCAATGCATAAGATGATTCATGTGTGCAACTGAAAGAAAAAGATAAATGACAGCCACTTGGAGGAAGATTTTTAATGACACCTGGCAAGGACTGATCTTAAAAATCTTCATTAATGCTCTAAAAAAAAATGAAAACAGCATGTTGATAAACTCATGATTCATTTCACATTAGGAGCTACATGTTAGCACAGAGAAATGATGCACAAAACCTACAGAGATTAAAAAAACACAAGTGACTTTGATAAATGCATGTTAGCACTTCTCAGGAAAAAGAATCAGAAATATAAAATATTCAGTGGGAACAGAAATCTGGAAAATAATGCTGTCAACAAGCTAGTAAACAACAATTATATGGAAAATTTAATTACAAAAGTTGTGAATATGCTGCATTTTGTCATGGTGTGCAGACATGTCTGAGCACAGAATACACCACTTCCATGTGGCTCCTGTCCAGCCATACATACAGATCATTATTATACCCTCATCCCACCATAACTAATGCAAACCTGAGTTCTGTTGGGTATTTCACCAACAAAAGGAAATCGGGGAGACTGTGAAGTGTTTCTTTAATGCAGTCCTGTTTCTCAGCACTGACGTGCAGGATCTTCTTTCCTTGAGCAACAAGGAATCAAATTAACAAAGCACGCACCCAACTTCAAAGACCATTTTGAGGCCAGCATCTGTTTGAGGACTACTGAAATTTTCTGCAGGCCACTGACTGTGCTCACCAGCTGTGCCTATGCTAGTAAATTTAGCAAGTCCAAGGTGCAAGTCTGCAGTGGTCCATATCACAGCCATAGCATTACAAAATCATGAAATGGTTAAGGTTGGAAGGGACAACTGGAGGTCATCTAGTGCCTCCCTGCTGAAGCAGAGTCCCCTGAGCACATTACTCAAGGTTGTATCCAGCGTTCACATATCTGCAGGGAAGGACACTCCGCCACTTCTCTGGGAAACCTGCTCCAGTGCTCAGTCACCCTCAAAGAAGAGGTTCTTGCACATGCATCATCTCTGTAGTTCAGGTTGTGGCAACTAAAAGCTGTCCCAGCCAACACCAAGGCATATTTCAGGAGTTAGCGTGGCCCAGGGACCATTCCCAACAGTGAACTTTGATACAGTCAATACATTTTGGGCAGGTATGAGTGTTTAGCTGTATGGGTAAGAACCATGCCACGCCCAGATTAGCCTCAGGGCCAGAACAGTTAATGGAATGTTTTATTATTTTAGCATAAATCTAGACATGTGCTCAAAGGTCTTCTGCTTCAGACTGCTGGCATTTTCCCCTGCTTCCCCCTTCTTCCTAAAATATATTGTTGAGCTGTACGCTTCCTCTCCCCGTCACCACCTTGTCTTCCACTCAGCTCTGCCATGCAGGTTTTGCTTAGGACATAATAGTTATGTCAGACCTTTGTCATCAATCATCTATTTGCTTGTTCCTTCACAGCACTTAGACATTATGCCCACACATTTCTAGGGTCCCTACCCCCTTGACACAAATCCACCATTTTCAAAAACACTGAAATTCCAAATAATCATCTCTCAAAGTCTCTTTCAAACACAAAGTTTAATTACATATGTATACAGAAAATGTCTTTTTATCAAATATTTCCAGACACCAAAATTAAACTAAACCCTTTCCTAAACTCTTTAGCATTATTTCAGTCAATGCCCAATTTTTTTCTAAGCATTGGGAAGGGTGGGAGTGAGACACTGCTTCCTATAAGTCCCTAGAGAATTCCTGCTCTTTCCTGCAATATTTGTGATACACAACTCCAGAATATTTCCGTTTCCCTTTGCAATGTTTTGCAGAATCACTTTGTCTGGGAAACTGCATTAAACTTTAGAATTATGGTATATAGATTATCTTTTTGCATAAATTTAAGTGTATTCATAATGAAGATCTTAAAAAGAGCTTGGTAAGGGGCTGTTATTACAGAAGATAACCTTTAAAATTTCTTAAGTTCTGAGCACTTAGCTTGTGCAAGACAGCCCTAACAACTAAACCTTTTGTTTTAAAATTTTCTCAAATCAAATCACAAAGAAATTTTCATTTTAGAAGAGACTATACCAATCTTCTTTAATACAATATGACTTTTTTCCAATTTAAATTAAAATAATCCAATGAGTCATATTTTTCTGCTCTCTTTTAGCAGCATCACACGTGAGGATGATGCAAGATTTTAGCTTTTCCCAAGTATAACTAATACTAAGCATATACCAGTGTAGTACTTTTTTATACCCTTTCTAACTTACATTCTTTGCTCATCGAAAGAAATGCATTTATTTTTCTTTGAGACAATAAGTGGCTGTCAGTGTCATGGGTGCTCATTCCAGAGCTGTATCTTCAAAATCCAATCAAAGTTTCATACCATCCTGTCAGCCAGAGGCTATGCTGGCCTTCCCAGTCTGGACAAAACAACTTTAAAACCTCACAAGGCTTCACAAACTGTTTTATGAGTTATCAATGAGGACAACGTCCCATGGCAGGGAGGTTGTAACCAGATCATCTTTAAGGTACCTTTCAATGCATACCATTCTTCAATTCTGTGATGTCACCTCTTCTCTACAAATTTGGTAGATGCATCCTTTTAAACTCAAATGGCACTTTAAATTCTCTCAATCATTGGTATATGAATTTATGATTGTGTTTGAAAATTTTATGGTGTCAAACACTACTAAGATATTAAAGACAAAACCAAAGCACAGTCACTTGGGGAAAGAAGTTCTGTTTATCTACAGTTTTCCAGGATTTATAGCAGATGTAGGTCCTGTACTTGCATCTGAGGACTCAGGCATACCATGAAAAAGCAAATGTGAAAATGCAATAGTAATTTATTAGTGAAATAAGCAAATAGTACCAAATGAGCCTTTGAATAACAAGCTTTGGTCCCTTTCTGTATCTAACAGTAGATGAATGCCATTAAGATCTTAGAAATTAATGTCAAGCTGATGCTTCCAAATGGAAGCAAAGGTCACAGCACAATCACACTTTCAGTGAAGAGCAACTGTATTAGTTTCTTACTGAAATGACTTTAAAATTTGTTCTTCCGTGTTCTCAGGCATTTCACACATTATTCAGTTCCCCTGTATTTCAGGCTGTTATTCCTTGCTGAGGTACTTAGCATACAAAGCCGAACATGTAGCAGCTTTTATTTAAGCCCATCTGATTTACTATTAGCAGACACAGCTAAGGGTTAAGAGCTGAACTTATTATTAATTCAAGCTTTAAGGTAAATGGTTGTACAGGGCTATTGGCCAACAAATATTAAAAATTAAAAAATGGATCTCTTTTAAAAATGTATTTTGAACAGAACACTGACCCTCAGGTCATAAATCCTCTGGTACCCTCTGTGTGGTCCCCCAGCATAAGAATGACTTCTTATAAAAGCATCTCTTTTTAGTATAAAACATAGGTTTGATTACCAGTTCTTGACATCTTAGTCACAGCGCAGTGTAGGCTATACTCACAGTTTTGGTAATATTTTCTGGGACTAATTAGAGCCATGAATTATTTACCTGTCTAGCATAAACAGGTCACATTAGCTTTCTCTCATTATTATAATTTGTATCTGTTATAAAACTGTTCCTCTCAAAAGTGTAATAAGTGAGCAAAGCTCTTTCCTGTGGAAGTGTATGTCAGTATAACTTTTAACCACAAATCAGGGAACAAAGTACTGTGCAAAATTGCAAAAAAGATGGGTAGCTCTTATAATACTGATTTCTGAAGCTTTCATCTGAAAAAATAATCCCTGAACACCTGCATTATAATTTGCAAAAGGTGGTTCACCATTACAGGTTGTCCTTTCTCCAGTGGCATTGGTTATTATCTGGGAATATAGATTTAATTTTAAATTGAGCCAGCATTAATTTATGAATTTTTATGAGCTACCAATGAGCTTCATAGAAATTGTAATTTCTGCTCCTTTATGTCATTTGATTACTTCTTGAATCACGCACTTTAGATATCTGGACAAGATGTTCCAGTTCCTCCTGCACATAAAGTTTAGCAGTTGAATCTTCTTCTGACCAAAATACAGATTTAATTTTTTTTAACATCATCTTGCCCTATTAAAACAAAAATAGGATTGGGGCTATAAGCATATATCTGTCACTTTATTGGGATAAAAATACTTTTCTTTGGGCTCAATTTCTGCTGTGCTAAAAGCCAAAAGCGCTTGACAATTGTGAAATGCACTGCTTAGTTCCTATGCTACTTTTTAAAGGCATGTTTCCATCAAGGAAGAATTTTTCCAGACAGAAAACACCTAGAAGGAGAAAAGGACAAATGTGTTTGGCTTGAGGAGAGAACCTTCTATTAGATTCCTGTTGTCCTTTATCACTCTTTTCCTGCTTTTTACATTCAAGAGCTACAAACAACAGGTCCTTGTTCTCTTGTTTTAATCCACTATCACCAGAAAAATCTGCTTTAAGCAATCACTCTTCTTCCATTTAACCTGTGAAGGCTACAAACAGAAGAGGGAAGAGGCCCAGAGCCACCCACTTCTACCCCAAATTCTCTAGTTTCTGGAGGCTGCTGGGGATACTGTCTCTGGCCCATCTCATCCTGCTTTCCCCTGGAAAACACTGCTTAAAAGGAATGAACCCTCATGGGAAGGTTGATAAAATGAGGTTGTAATTTCTGAAAGCACTGAAGGATTTGGTTCAGTTCTGCTCCCACTGAAATGAAAGCTAAAACTCTCGTTGACATCAAGGGGAAACAACAACCTCTTGGCAGGAGCTAACACACAGCATGTTTGAAAAACCCAGCTCCCCACAAGTTGCACACATTACTGTAAAATTAAGGATTTGAGGCAATTCCTTCAACATTCATATTCTTCCATTCACATATATGTCTTGCAAACGGGAATACAGTCACTTATGCTCATAGATAAAACAGTGCCCATTTTGTCAGCTCAGCAGCTGAAGAGTGGGGCAATAACAGGTAAGATCAAAGGGTTTAAATAGCCTTTGCGGTCAGAATGACAAAATGCTTACAGCCTCGAATAGGATATAGTCATTAGGCTGGGGAAATGAACGATTTTGCTGAGTGGCACAATGGTAACTGATTTGGTGTGAAACAATGGGCCTTCACCTCAATGTAAGATCAGGAAGATTTGCTAGGTACACAGGAACACTGCAGCTTCGTTTTGAAGTTAATATGGGATGAATAAAACAATGGGAGAAACGATCCAAGCAGGGCAACATTAGAGCAAGAACATTGATGGGGTCAGGGTAGTTTGACCTTTAGGGTTAACCAGATCAAAGGGTTTGCTGATTAGCAAAGTTGCTTTTTTTCTTTTTTTAATTACCGTAAAATTGGCATCTCCATGGTTATTCTTTTAGTTACCTTTGCAGGTAGACATCATCTATATGAAGCAGAAAAAATAATTCATGACAAGCTCTTTGTAATTTGAGAAGGTGCATCCACTACAGGAAAACAAATTCCATGGAATTTGTTTTCTTAAGAATGGTACTAATTCCTCTTATAACATAAATGCCTGATCAAGTGCCCACTGCAATCAATGGAAAAGCTGCTTAAAGGCTTCAGAGAATTTTGTCCCAGCCTTAAAAAAAAGTTACATAGCATATTTTATCTATAAACTAGGTTTCCTTTGCTATTTTCATTCTGTATTTTGAATGTATGAGAAAGTAAAGTCATTGTTTTGATTGCAACTATGGTACCATAACAATAAGAAAGAAGAGGGCTAAGAAGGTGCATTTTTACAATGCAGTGTCCTTCTACATCAATAGGTCATACTTCTGTGGTCCTTTTTTGCTTCCAAAGTATTAGAGGCAGACCCACATTGTGGTCTACTCCTCTTGCAAGGCAATGAGAAGGTAGATTTAAAATCTTCACTTACTAGACTTAGACACCTCAATCTGTATTTAGACAAATGGATTTTGAAGTGTGGCAGTAAATGACATGCCTCTAGCCACCAAAACTTTTCATGTTAATCTGCCCCTTCACAGTTGTTTTAATTGTATTACATGAAAAAACTGGCCCAGTATAAATTTCAGTTCTCCTTCTCACTCCCAAAGCAAAGGAAAATTAGTGCAACCAAGCCATTTAAAATAATGATCAGTTACCTCTGAGTATTGCATTGCCTCCTTGGTTACTTGGAAGCTGTTTCAAATTAGGACAATTGGCCAGGAAAAGAGGGAGCAGATTTAGATGTAAAAACCCAGATACCACTTAGGAAAAGACTGGAAGATCTGCAGTCCTTCCTCCATTGCTTTCTTGGATTCTGGTAACTTGTTATCCTGAAATCTCACATAATTTCCTAATATTTCTCTAAATGATGTAGAACCTCATCCTCTTTGCATCTCCAAATGAGGAGATTCTCCTTCAGAAAAACCTGTCTACAAGTTAAATGTCTAGGTCCAAGGGAGTAGATTCTGGATCCTTGTCTTTCTCATTAAAAATCAGCCCTCTGACATGGAAATATCAAAAATCTAAACAAATTTAACATGCTTTTATTGCTTGGCTGATAAACTCAGTTTTATATTTTTAACACAGTTGAAAAGAACATCTGCCAAAGTCAGATGAGGACTATATCTTCATATCTCCCAGATGTTAATACACACATTTTGTGCACACTTTGTAGACAGCTGCATCTATGCTCACCTACTACAAGAGAGAAAGGTGTTTTCCAAGTCTTATTTGTAAGTTAAAAGCAGCAAAGCATAATTTTTTCATATCAGAAAAAGGACATGATTTATCAGAGTAATAATGTAGTCAAATTACCCTTGAAACTACACTGTTAGAACCCCACATACCTTTTGCTTTCCACCTAGAAGTGTTTGCTATTTAGAGGCAGACTGGACACTTGGTTCAAAAGACTGATCCATTCTACCAACCCATTGTTTCAGACCTACACATGCTCTCACACAAGTGCCAATTTTTAGGCCATGTGTGGGGTACTTTTAAAAGATTCCTTATCAGAAATATCTTCCAAATAAATACCTTTACAGTTGGAGGGGCTGAATAGTTATAAGAATTTATTTCAAACTGGCATTTCTCAAATCATTTCTCTTTGAGAATTACATGGTTATAGACCAAAATGGAAATCTGGAGGCAAGTTATGGAACAGAGAAGTGAAAATGTAATAAATCTGGACTCAGATGTTAAATGCTTTTTAGATATGTCCTATAATTTGTTCAAGAAAAATATTTATCTATAACACAGTTTCCTTAGATTGTAAGAAAAGTGAGAAAAATAGAACTTTCTCCTGTATTTGTTAAGCATTCCTACCAGCTGCATTTTAAGAAGTAGACAACCATACTCTAAGTATCTATCCATGAATTCTAGAATATCTTGTGAACTCAGCACAAGTCATCTCCAAGAAAATTTAGTATTAGAATTGGTAGGATTTTAACAAATTCAGCATCAACAGATGACATCAAAACATGTTCTGAACTGGGAAGTGTAATACACACTAAGAATCACGGTAGCCTGTCTGCATTAAACCAAAGGAGAAAGCAGGCATTTTCCCAAAGAAGATAGGAAAGCAAGCACACAGCTGTATAGAAGTATCTCATAAATGCTAATGTATCTGTCCTGAAGTAAAAAAGTTATGTTATTTCATCTTTAAAGAAAGAAAACTGAGCACAGAAGTAGAAATTCTAATTCTGTAGCTGTCAGTGGCCACCTTACTGATTTGAGTGAGGTCAAGCTTTCACTTAAAGTCATTGAACAGGAGCTTTAATTTAATTTCTTTTCAATTTCAGTAATTTAATTCCTGAGCTCTAAGTCTCAAAGTTTAGCTAATGATTCTGGATTTTACCAATGACACAAAACTTTTCGGAGACCCAAGTCTTAAAATTTTTATGGCTTTTAATTACTTGCAATAAACATTTGCTTTAAAATAATTTCCACATTAGCTCTGTGACGCTTGCTAAAGTAATTGCAGGGGACCAAAGCAACTCAGACCTACCACTGTGGGGGAGCAACCAGGAGGACACTCCTCCTGGACAATCCTCCTAACCACTGTCCTTCTGAGCAGGAGGACAGTGGTTAGGACATTCTTGGACATTCTGTGATTGCTTTCAAAGATTTTGGAAAGCAGCCTTTATGGAAAATATCTGGAACTCCCTCAGACTGGCATAATTTCAGACCTCATAGACCAAGAAGGCATTCAAAGCAAAACTCAGCTCCTGAAGGGATAATTTATATGGAAATTTTGCAGTGTTTGGTATTTAGGAACCTGGATTCTATCCATTGCTAACTTTTTTTTTTTTTTCCTAATTTGCCCAGAAGGCTTATGAAATGCATTATAAATCCTACCTTTAAGAAAAGAGATACTATTGTGCTCCCCCACAGTCATGCTGTCACTTAAATATGACTCCCAAAAAGATCTCTGCTCTTGTACCCATCCTTGTTCTAGCCAGGATTTATATGGTAGCCCTATACAAAAGGAACAACATGTTCAAAGAAAAGATCAATTTAAATGTGTAACTAAGGCTCCAGTTTGGCATCCACTGTGTTAGATCCTAAATCAGCTGCTAGAACATACCTGGTGAGCAGCTGCAGACTGCTGCTGAGTTATTGGAGACCTCCCACTTGGTTGCTCTCTGTCTGCTGGATCTACCTCTACACCCTAATTGTACATGAAGTGTCATGAAAGGGGAATTCCTGTGCTGAGGGGAGAGGTGGAGGTTTGCTTTGGGAAAGGACAATATGACTTGCTGTGCAGACACAATGCCCTAAGAAAGCACAATGTCATGAGTGCAGGTCAAATGAAAATCTCTTACACTGGGCAAATAAGAAAATTAAAGTACTGGTGGGTTTAGTGCATGCAAATATTTAAGGTTTATTTTGGCTTTTAAAGCTGCAATTTTCTGTAAATAACAGATGATTTATTTATGTCAAAGGATGGACATGCTAACATAGACTCTCAGAATCTTTGGCATGACATAAAAAATCTGAGATGAAGTGTTTGGGACAGAAAAATCTCTCTCTCCCTGCAGCTCATGTATAATTACAGTTTCCACTACTGCTAATTTCTGCAAGCCTACAGGAAGCAATGCTTATGGCAGAACCTGTATACACCTCCCAGTTCAGAACAGTTTTAAGGGCAGAACTGCAAATCTCAGGCTACTGAACGCACAGCAGAGGCAATGAGCACCCCAAGGTCTCAGCTCTGCCCCGGAGAAGCTGGTGCAGTGCAAAGGCTGAAGGAGACACTCTACAGCCACCAGAGGAGCACAAGGAGAGGCAGAGAGGAAGCACCCACCCCTGCAGTAATCAAAACTCTGGAAAAGCCTCTCTGCTGCTGCCCTTTTCATCGTGCCCCAGACCTCAGCCCCACATTCTGCAGCAGACAAACAGCCCTGAAAATCAGGCCCCTTTAAAGAGCTCATGCTAAGCAGTCAAAATCAATTAGCACTCTCAAAGTAGGATGAATGATAATGGATACAGAATTGCCTTGGTACTCAGGGGACTAGGATTCAATTCTTACCTCTCTCAGACTTCCTCTGTGACCTTGGGCAAGCCTATCTGTTGCTCTTTTCCTCTAAATCACGTTTTTGTATTTTTACCTCACAGAGCTTTTGCAAGGTTTTGCAATCCATTGATTGCAAAGTATTTAAATGCCATATAATGAATCTATACAGAGTTTTGATAATGTAAGATTGTGTGATTTTCACCTCCAGACACACTGATCTAATTGCAGTATCTTTTGAAGCTATATTACTAGTTTCTGAAATGACCTATAAAAAATTAAATATGGAAAGAAATATAGCATGTGCAATAATTCATGGGTTTTTTTGGGTTTTTTTTCAAGAGTCTTTGGTAAGGAACAGGAAGAAAATGAAAAGATTTTTTTTTCATTGAGACAGGTGGACGGCCCAGACAACTAATTCTCCTTTCTTTCAGAATCAGGAACTGATTCACAAGTGTGATGAAATCATCAGGCTGCAAACAGCAAGGAAGAAACTGAACCACACACCTATGGTACTGAACTTCCAAAGGCAAAATTGATAGTTATACTTGAAAATCCATAAAAGATGAGCACCTTTGAAAATCACCCTCCATTCATGTACAATTTAAGTAAAGGTACCTACTATGCTGGCAATTATATTTTGACACCTACCATAAATATTCTATGCAAGGTAGCATCTTTCTGGATTTTGTGGTCAGTAAGTCCTGGACGTTTTAGAGGAATAAAGAAAAGTGTTCCATAAATTCGTGACACACTAACTCTTACAACAATGATTTCAAATTTAAAATATATAAATATATCACAAGGCACCTACACATGTATGTATGCACACATATGTACACTTTCAGATTCACACACACACAAAGGAAATGCACTAAATTCAGGGTTTGTGTCTTCATGCTCTTGGTTGAAGGGAAATTTCTTGCTGCTTAACCTTTGGGTTTGTTTTATTTTAAGACAGTTACACTTTGCTTTATACCTTAAAAATTAGGGTGCTTTTTCTTCCCCCTATCCTTGTTTCATGCAGATGATGAACCCTTTGAAATGTGCTTGCTCTTGTTGCCCACTAGAAGGAGAGGGGTGAATGCCACATATCTAATTGTGTGTCTCCACAGAAACTTTCCTCTAATTCCTGGTTGCTAACCCACATTCTTTAAGTCCTCTGGCCTCTTTCCCAACACTCCTCCTCTGTCTCACAAAGAAAAGAATTTGCTTTTTTTCCCCCCATCCAAGGTCTTTTCTCATTTCAAAGCAAGCTACTTGAATGACTATTCAGTGTGTGCAGAATGAGGTCTCTCCACAGCACTATGCTATAGTAAAAGCCGTGTGTGCTTATAAAGGCTGCTTGAAGGCAGCCCTACCCCACAGTGGCCCAGGCGGCATACACAGCACCCTGACCTAGCCATCTGTATGCAAATCTCCACAGACTAAGTAAACTTTCATAAAAATGTTCTGGCCCCTCTTTCTGTGTGTTTAGCAATTATTAGTGCACATTGGTCCTTTGTGTTATATTATTATGCTTTGTGTGCAGAGGAGACTCCCTGGCACCTGCGCTTGTAGGTGGCAGATGGCAGTTCTTGGCAGCAATACGGAAGTTTTCCTGAATGCAGCTAAGCCACAAACTGGCATCTTTTATTTCTTTATGCATGTACTGAGGAGAAAGGATTAGTGGTAGATTACCAGTAGTCTATCAAGGTATTTAACACAAAAAAAAAAAAAAAAAAAGAGCGGGGGGAGAAATTAAGTCCATGTTTTGAAAAAGAAAAGGGGGGAAAAGAGGAGACTGTTCAGCAATAACTTGCATTAAAATGGCCAAAAAACAACTCTATATTAATTCAGCCTCTTACACACAGGTTACAATTTTACTTTTCTCACATGGGTGAAAAATGGATGCGTTGCTGCTAAATTCATATTTCTGGAATACTTCCTATGTTTTCCTCCTGTGTACTTCTGTGGAGGTTTAACATGACTGCTATGTTATTGATAAAGCATCTGTGGTCATAAAGGATCACAAGGTGTCCAACAATCAGATAACACATAGAGCAATCAAAATGCAGCTGGTGCTGGGATGTGTAGAGCCACTAAATCAACCACAGCAGCTCAGCGTGCAAAAGAGAAATGTTGGCTAATAACACCTACTCAGAGTCATAGATTGTGCAGAGTTGGAAGTAACCCATCAGGATCATCAAGTCCAGCTTCTAGCCCTGCACAGGACACCCCAAGAGCCACACCATGTGCCTAAGAGTGTTGTCCAAACACTTTTTCAACTCTTTTCAGACTTGGTGCTGTCACCACTTCCCTGGGGAGCCTGTTCCAGTGCCCAACCACCCTCTGGGTGAAAAATGTTTTCCTGATCTCCAACCTAAACGACCCTTGATTCAGCTTCAGGCCATTTCATTGAGTCCTGTCACTGTCATCACAGAGAAAAGATCAGTGTCTTCCCCTCCTCTTCCGCTCACAAGGAAGCTGTAACCGCAATGAGGTCTCCCCTCAGTCTCCTCTTCTCCAGGCTGAACAGACCAAGTGACCTCAGCCACTCCTCACACGGCTTCCCCTCAAGGCCCTTCACCATCTTTGTGGCCCCCTTTTGGATGCTCTCTACCAGCCCAATGTCTTTCTTATACTGTAGTGACAAAACTGCCCCCAGCACTCGAGGTGAGGCCGCCCCAGTGCAGAGCAGAGGGGACAATCCCCTCCCTTGCCCAGCTGGTGATGCTGTGCCTGATGCCCCCAGGACACACTTGGCTCTCCTGGCTGCCAGGGCACTGCTGACTCATGTTCACCTCACCATCAGCCAGGACCCCAGGTTTCTTTCTGCAGCATTGCTCTCCAGCCTTTCATTCCCCAGTCTATGCACACAGCCAGGGTTGCCCCTCCTACTAAATGCAGGAGTGGTTTCTGCCTGAAATCAGATATTTAAGAAATCAGGAAATCAATGAAGTGGATATAAACTTCTAGATCCTAAAACAGAATATACGTTATTGAAGAGTATGAGCTAGGAATGGTGGGCCCAGGAAAATAGGAGGGAGAATGATTCATATGGAAAGAAATAGCTGAAGGACAAGGATCTGGGAAGTTATTCTTGGTCACTTTCTAGCTCTGTCAGTTCCTGAGGTAGAAGGCCAGCTGTGATTTCTAAGAATGGGTGTTTCTATGACTTATATCATCTTTTTCAGTAACCACATTTCCAGGATTACAAACAGCATCTTAAAAGAGCCTTTTTCTGTGTGTTTCATTTTTACAGCATATTTCCGTGGTTCATGATTTCTGCCTTTTCGACCATTTTAAATAAATGCTATCATTCTCTTAGACAGCATCCAGTGTTAGACTTCTCAGAAGATCACACAGAAGCATAATACTCAAGGGACAAATAGTCTGCTACGGATAGAGCGGTTCTCACCCCATTAGGTAGGTAAAAGAGAGAGTGTTTGAACCACAGACCTCAGAGCACAGGGAAAATATTGTTTCACTCCAAGGTAAGCCAGGGAGGCTGTACCACAGCAGGGCAACCTTAGGTGGCCTTTTTAGAGCAAAGATATAGGAAAAGTATACGGAAAGAAAGCAAGGCACATAAAGCAGGAAACAGGATGGGGAGAAAAAATAAGGGGCAGAGAAATGAGGAGGGAAAATAAAAATATCAAAATATTAAGTGACAAAAACAATAAAAACAATCAAAGAAAACACATGCACATTCAAAAAAATCTCACACCACAAAAACCAAACCAACCAAACCAAAAAAAATCATACCCCAATATGTATCAAAATACACAGGTAGATTAAAACACTTAAAGGAAAACAGAGGCAAAGTGAAACACAGGCTGATAATGTACTCAGACAATAATGGCATTCTCCCCCAAAAAGAGTAAGAACAATTGTTGAAATACAGGTTGATTCTGACCTTGCAAAAGCCACTTGAGGTAGACACAGTAACTCTGAACTGGGCATGCTCTTGGAAAGGACAGGGAAGTCCAGTAGCTACCAGGATTAGACAGTATAGAGCACACCCCTGCATGTTACACACAATGGCTGTGCAGATGCCTTCAAACCCCCATCCAAGAACACACTTAACCTTGTTCCATATGTATGTTACTTGTGACTATTGTGGTTAATGTTGTTGTTGTACGTTTCTTTTTACCCTTCTGAAGACACAGGCAGTCTAGCAAACGGTGGGATGGAGCCACCGCAAAGGCACAGCACCCATCCTTCTGTTATGTCCATTCCTCCACAAAGTACAGGTTAAACCTGCTAATTTGTCTTTCAAAATTTCTGTCTGACTATGGAAGATGACATAGTCTTGAAAACACTGGGGCAATATTCCAGCTATGTTAATTATAGGAAAGACTGAGAAGTGAGAAAAAAAATGCAGGTATTTTTCAATTACACTAAAAAAGGAGAGATACCTAGATTCAGCCTTCCTGCTAGAGAGCGATATATTGTACAGAACCTGAAAAATTGATTTCCCATGTACAGGCAATAAAACTTTTTCCAGAAGCTAAATTAAAGCATTTATTTTAAAATGCAAAATTTATTTTAAGGACATGAGGTGCTAGTGTAAACCTATAAAAGGAAACTATCCATCCTGCAGAAAGCAAGTGCTGGCTTTATTGCAGCTCAGTTCATTCTTAAAGACAGAGAATCCCCTCCAGGGCAGACAGGCAGTAACTGCTGACACTGACTTTCCTTAACTCATAGAATAACTTATAATTATTCTTTTGGAATAAAAGTTATTTTGCTTCTATCTTAGAACTAGTAAATAGAAAATTAAGTAAGCATACATACATGTAGATATGTATATATATGCATACACATACAGACACACACATATGTTTATAAAAGGCCTTCTGGTGTCACATTTAAAAGAAATTTAGTTGAAGAACTTTACAAATGACAGCCCTAGGCTCTAGCAGAAATTGAGGCGCTTGTGACCCCTGCTAGACTGAGCTATTATGAATGTAACATACTGTAAAGCAGATGTCCGCACTCAGAAGTGCCTCAGGTGCATCATTCTTCCTCAAACATACGGCAGAGACATTGAGCTTACACCATCTGAACTTTCTGAATTTAGCATTAATTCTTCCTCCCAATAACAGCTGCCTTATGCAGCTGTCAGAAATTACAGCAGGACTGAAAGGAAGAAGAGTTTTATTTCTGTTTCCATTTATTTTCTTTTCAGTGGTAAGAGGTTGAAGTGATTTTACAGAGTACAGAACTGTATTCACTAAGGACCAGTGCTCACCATGGTTATCTGAGTGTGATGCTCTAGAAGTTACTACAAAGCAGGCAGACATTCTCCTTTGAAAGGCTCGAAAGGCATCTGCTTCTCTCCAGATAACAGGGCACCTTGGCACTTACTTGCGTTTACCAAGCATTTAAACGGTAAGTTCAATTAAGGTGCAAATTCAGAGCAATCTCAAAGGCATTCAGTGAGTACTAAAATGTCACTTTGACTTCAAATTTTTGTTTATCCAATGATAAAGAAACGGAAATCCTGCTAGTTCTCTTGGGAAACTGTTCAATATCTTGGTTGACATCACTTTGGTATCTTTTCACAAGACGCCTCCAATTCTGCTGCATGATTGCATCCTCCTCTTTGATTAGCTGATGAACCCATGCGGTTTGTAACTTGTAATTACAGAAGGAAAAGTATCATTTTGCAAGGTACCAAAATCACATGGCACTCATTAAAATTACCATTTCTAAGAGTACACAATGTTTGATGTCCCACACTGACCCATCCAAAGGCTCTGCTTTCTCCCTGATCACCTCCTTTGTGTACCAGGTTGTAGAGGCACCTGAGCTAAACACTCTTTCCTGTGCAAAGGCAAAGGCTGGAAGTGTCACCTGTGGAGATCTGCCAGCTTTGCAGTCTTGCCCCTATACTGAAATGCACAAGGCCATACTGAAAAGCACATTTATTTTTATCATTTAATAGTTGGAAGTTGCTGGTATTAGAGAAATTAGTTTTTAAATGCTAGATTGAGGTTTATCACAGCAAAAAAAAAATCTGTGTAAAAGCTACTGTTGCACCTACATTATTAAATCACATTAAGTAGACCATTATAAAGGAAAGTACCTTCTTTTTGTTAACAGAAAATATGAAAATTTATATAAACTGTCCTAAATAAATGCCTCATCTTTTTGCCATGATTGTATTTTTACTGTTCCTAGGAAGGAAAAAAAAAGTTATAATGGCACCAGGACAAATAAAAACACTCAAAAACCTCAGTTGTGATTCTTCTAATATTTATACTCTGAAGCCAAGGAAACATTTTTTCAGATCATGCAAACTCAGATTACAGCACATGCTGATGCAGGAAATGACTGGGAACATCCCTACTGATAAATTAAACCTTGGCAAGGCTCACTCCTTGGCCCTGAGGCCGACTGGTGTGGTCTGGTCAGGACTATGCCATTAAACTTTTTTAATTTCCAGAATGTGATAGCCACATCCAATATGTTTTGGGAGTGGTCCCTGGCCTGTTCAGACTCCTGAACTTTGCCTGGGAGTTGACTGTTGATTTGCCTTTATCGAAGTTTGACAGGGAATGTTTGTCAGAATAAATTATTGAGGTTCAATAATGGGTTTGGCATCTGTTAGTTCACTAGAATAGATATAACCAACAAGAATGGAATAAGGATTAATCTTTACATGCATTTATTTTGTTCTCTTCCATGATGTAAGGAAATCAAAGAATAATATTTTATGCATTAGAGATCAGTGCTAACCAGAAAGATCTGAATATAACTGTTTTAGATAACTCAATATAGCCATACCTATCTATCTACCTACATATCTATTGCACAGCCATTTAATTTCAGACTTAGAAGACAATCCCAACCTGCTAGAGGCTGGAAAAAGACATCATATTTGGACAGTGTCTCTTTATATCTTTATCTGAAATTGGCCATTGCTAAAGATAGGATCCTGGATTTGATGGACTTTAGATCTTACTCCATGCAACCATAGTGGTGTTTAGAAAGCCTGCCCAGGTTCTAGGAAATGCACTTTTTCAGTCATCCAAGCACTCAAGCATACAAACACAAACACTTAATGTGAGAATATTCCTTTTTATGGTTTCTTTTTCCATTTCAATCCACCATCTCAGACACCCTTTAGAGTGAATATCTCAAAAAACTGAGTCAGTATAAGAAGGCAAATGAAGTCTTGTCCCTTGGGTTTGACTACAGAATTCTATTGTTAAATTACTTATAGTCTGTAAGAGTTCAAAACCTGATCATTAATGAAGTTTTAGCTTGTCCTGTGCCCTAACTCTGCAAGATGTGCATGTGTACAACACTATTCAATAGAGTTAGGTTACTTCAGACTTTCCCAGCAAATTATTTGAAGTGCTCCAGACAGGATGCCTAAGGTGTCTCTTCTTTTAAATTAAGGAAGGTATCCTCATGAATTAGTGTAGTAGCTGCTTCACTCAAATACCACTGAAACCACTGGAATTTTTCCAGTGACTTTCTGAGGTTTGGTTCAGGCTTTATGTAATCCCATCCAGATATTGTCTGATGAGAAAACATGGGTGTGCATCAAAATTCTCCAACATTTTGCAAAAGGGATGGGTGTGGGATGAAAAAGCTGAAGGAAAAAAAAATAATGGGAACACTTACAGCAAGTAACCTTTGAAACTGATCATCATAAGATGAAAGCCAGTATCTCACCAGAAGGGTGAAACACACCCATATCTTGATTGAATAATTTTTGATCCAGGTTATCAAGGTGCTTCATTCCTTTAATGAAAAAGTCATGAAAGTCAGTATGGTCAAGTCTTGCTGAACTCAAGCAACTCAGACAGCAAACAGCACCTTGCAGAACTGAAGGAAAACACTTCTTGAGGGAAGACATCATCTTACAAATGTGCTTATAGAATCGCTTAGGGGGGAAAGGAGTTTTAAGATCATCAGGTCCAACCATTAACCTACCACTGCCAAGTCCACCACTAAACCATGTCCCCAAGTGCCACAGCTACACATCTCTTAAATAAATCCCGGGATAGTGCCAACCACTTCCCTGGGCAGCCCATCCCAATGCTTGACAACCCTTTCCATTAATAAGTTTTTCTTAATATCCAATCTAAATCTCCCCTGACACATGCTGAGGCTGTTTCTTCTTGTCCTGTCACTTTCTACTAGGGAGAAGAGCCTGAACCCCACCTGGCTACAGCCTCCTTTCAGGCAGTTGTAGAGAGCAATGAGGTCCCCCCCAAGCCTCCTTTTCTCCAGGCTAAACAAGCCCCAGCTCCCTCAGCTGCTCCTCACAGGAGTTGTACTCCAGACCCTTCCCCAGCTCCACTGCCCTTCTCTGGACACATTCCAGCCCCTCAATGTCCTTTTTGTACTGAGGGGCTCAAAATTCAACACAAGATTTCAGGTGAAGTCTCACGAGTGGCAAGTACAGGGGAATGATCCCTTTACTTTACCTTTACTGGTCCCACTGGCCAAAAAAGAAATATTATTTTCAGACATTCTGTTGAAATGGGTGGCATTGGTCTCACCTTACTGCAACCACTAGAAGTTAGGCATTAATCAACCTGCAACTCCTTTTTGTCAAAGGAGAAATGGCATGCCTTGGTAAGAGGTGAATTCCCTTCTAGGGGTGCCTAAGTCTCATCTAGGGCTTCCAGGACACCCAAGAAGATTTTCTTGGAATATACATATAACCGAGGTTCACAGACATATGGCAAAGTCTGGGAATATTGGTACTTTCTGCATGTTACATAAATTACTGCCCACTTTACTATGCAGATGTGATCATTTGTGCCAGCTTTACAGGGTTGATAGGACTATCCATTTACCATCCCACTTCCATTCATGATTTTCACATGGGACTTGAGCTACTTCTATAAAATCAATGACAGCTGAATCGAGTATTGTGTCAAAAACAGAGCTAAAGAAATTTCAAAGAAATCCTGTCCTGGCAAACTGCCTCTTCACCAGGGGAATTCTACAGAATAAAAAATTTAAATAAAAATAATATATTTAAAATGAAGACAAACAACAATCATAAACATCAATTTCCTGCAGAACTACTGAAATTATAATGTTTCAGGACTGCAAAAGGAAATTTTCCAAAAAGGAAAATTTTAGCAACTAAAAACAGTGAATGGGGAGGAAATTTCTGAGGAAAAGATAAGAAAAGAGAATGAAATGAGAAATGTAGTAGAAGTATATCTTTAGAGAAAAAGCTGAATTATTTACCTTATCCTCTCTGCAGTCAACATGGACAAACCTTGTGCCTCAATATGCTCTGAAATAGGTGCAGTGTACAACATTTAAAAACATGAAACCATGTTCCTAACAAACTGAAAACCTGCAATACAAGTTAAAATGAAAATAACTTCAATTTTTACAGAAATAATGCTGCATTATAACCATAAACTTGAGATTTATAGTATGTGAGAGATTTTTAAATGTTGCTTGACATTCATTCATTGGGAGGAATTTACTGGCCTTGAGATAGATTGAGGGCAACAGGAGGATGTAAAAGTCAGGGCTCATATTCACTGGAGGCTCGTGGCGTTTACAGTGTTTTAAACAATCATGTCCTAAGGTTGATTTTGCAGGCTGTCTTAGTCACTATCTCCAGTCAAGGCTCTTGTGTAAATGGGGTTTGTTCTACCCCAACAGTGTGCCTATTGTAACTTGGGGCCACCTGTTAGACAGCATGAAGTGTTGCCTAAAAAAATACACAATAAGCAGATTGTTTGTTACAGTTGTGCACAGACAACTGTATTAGTGTTCTTCTCACCATATGTCTATATAAACAGAGCTGCAGTGAGCTATTCACCAGCGACTCAAACACTGAAGAAGAAGCTTCTCTTAAAAGACCCGGGGCTTACAATCATTGGTTCACCTGTTAGGCTTACAAGAGGGTTTCAAATGCTTGGCTTCAATGGAGAATTAGTCCTTCAGAAGTTTCTGTAGGAAGTTTTATTCTAGAAGCACAAAAAAAATTCCCCACACAAAAGAAAAAATCCACCCCAAACCAGCATAATACTCCACATTTGGTGGTTTTAGTAGTGCAGTGCAAAGGGAAGGAGAGAGGAAATGGCTTCACAGAATCAGTTTGACTACCTTCCAAATTAAAAATAACACTAGATCATGTTATAATACATACTTTCATTGTTGTTGCTCTTATCAAACACACCTTCATCCATGCATCAAGACTAAATCTGAAGTCTCTCATGGCATGAATTTGTGAGTTCAGTCATGTGCAGGGTTCTTGCAGTCTTGGGGAGACTACCTTGGACAGTTTTTCTATTCATTCCACTTTTTCACAAGGAGGTATTTTGAGGGAGGGCAGGGAATGAATATGCCTCTTTTTGTTTTGTGAAGGAAAAATATTACAGCAAAACAAGCAATGACACCACTGATTACCATCGTGTAAAAAAGGATAGGATAGGATGACATTAATAGAATAGAATAGAATAGAATAGAATAGAATAGAATAGAAATTACACAAGTCTTTTAACAAGGTCCATTAGCAAGGTTACTCAATTTCATAAACCCAGATCTCGGTAATGGTTGTGCAATGTGACCGTAAAAGGCACATCAAGGCCTAACAAGCTCTGTTCCACAACTGCCTGACTAGACTGGACTATATTCATGTCTGTATGTCCTGCTGCTCTGGTAGCAGAGAAGATGCATGGAGCTGAAGCCTCTTTGGCTGCCATCCTGCTGCATCAGCTTGCCTCCTGGAGCTGCTGCAGGTGTGGGAGAAAAGCCCATTGCAGCTAAGTCCTTCTAGAGCAAGGACACAGAAACAGTATGAAACAGGGGTCACATCTTGTGCCTGCTCTGCTCCTGCAGCAGCCTCGCTCTGCTTCCCAAAGGTACTTTACCATATAACTATGCAGCACTATCCAGCATCTACAAAGAAAGAATTTTGGAGAGGCTAGCAGCACTCTTCCTACACTACTAAAGCTAATACCCAACATGCAAAATACCTATCAGAGAGAAGAAAAGGGAAAAAAAAAAAAAAAAACCCAAACAGAAAATGGGAATTTTTATTCTCCAGTTTATTCTCTAGCATAGAACAAAAGAACTGCAGCAATTATTTTCTAATGACGTTGAAAATGTTCACTTTATGGCTGAACTCCTCTAAGCAGCACTAGATCAACTGTTCTAGCTCCATATGCATATTGAAATTATTTAATGTACGAATTGTTTACTCTGATATTGTTAAAAAGTAGTTATGCAGGTCTGGGGTCCATTCAAAACAAAAATATTATGAACCCATCTCCAGTCTTTTTTTTCTTGTCTTTTTTGTTTGTGTGTTTGCTTTGTTTTATTTTTCAGAAAGGAGTGTTTGCTCTAAGCAGCAGTGTTAAAGAGAAGGCTTTAAAAGGTTCTGCTTCAAGGTTAGTTAACCTACATTTTTTCACAAATTACCATGAAAGTTTTTCCCTGTGCTGGTTCCTTTCTATTAACACAAAGAATACAATGTATCCAGTTTTAAAATTATATTGGTCTCTGTTTGGAATAATATTTAATTTAATAATTTTTTTTTTTTAAATCAAGCTATTTTTTTTTCTCAGCACCACTCTGTTTCATAGTTCTAAGTTTCTTTTACTTCATTGTGGTAGCATTTTTTTATATCCTAATGCCAGTTAGTGTCTGAAGCTACACATGTTTCACATCCTTCTTTACCAAGTTAAATATCCAATTAGTTCATGGTTAAATCAGTCCAGTTTGGAAGCAGTTTTCCTAACTCTGCATATGGACTTTGGATGGGCACGGAAATTAATTCAGAATGGTAATACTTTGACAGCCTTAGCTGAGATGTTATTGAGTATTCAATAGCCTCTATCACAGAGATCTCCAGCCTCAAGCATATTGGGAGGATAACTAATGGAGGAAGCCTGATTATATTTCATGAACAATTTCGGCCCATCTTCTACAGTTAAGAGTAGCCATGAAGATACCATGGCATGATTTCCACTTTAATGCTAGCAACCAGAGAGAGTTGCTGCTCTGAGCCTTAACAGGGAACACTACTTATGGAACTCCGGCTCCTGGCTAGGCAAATGGCATAAGAAGGGGAGAGTAGGCTGGTAACAGACTAGGGAAGGATCCTGTTTTCTTTACTCTTCCAGGATCCACTCCAACCACGATGACTAATGGCCACCCAGCAACTTAAATTTTGTATACTTAGTAAGTCAGAGCCCATACTGCTCCTTTTCACTTTTTATCTAAGATTATCGAAGATTAAAACCACCATGCCTATGGAAACATGCCCCATAATCCCACAGTCTACATCTGGTCTGCACAGCCCTTCAAAAAGTGGACAGAAGTTTTATGAACCCTTTCTTACAGAGATATCTAAAACCCTGTGACCATGTCAGTACCAAATCACAGCCAGTCCCAGAAACAGCAAGAAATGTGGGCAGGAAAAAGGGATTCAGACTGATGGAAGTCCACCAGCCTGCCAGGAGTGATAGCTGGATTGTTCCACAACTGAGCTGAAGGAGTTCATGCAAACAAGCAGCGCAGGGGGATGGCAAATTTGGCATCAAACCCCACTCCAGTATTGACACTTGCACAAAGTCACTCAGACAGTTCATAGAACTCAAGAGGAATCCAAGTGCCTAGAGGAGAGACCAGTCCTAGCACAAAATCCTAAGTAGAAAAAGGGTAAAATGGATTCTGTACAGTGGCCAACTTGTGAATAGCGTGGAGTGTGTTCATTTTCCTGGCAGAACAAACAAAAGGGAATCCACTTCCCTCCCAAATTCGGTCTTGGGTTACATGAAATCTTTCATTTTTTTTATCAAAACTGTTCTTATATGCTTGTGTTTGCTTTATTTTCTTATTTTAAAAATATAATTACATTTAGCTTAGAAACTTTGAAAATTAAAATTTGAGGCATTTATTAGCAATGTTGAAATGAATGCTTGTTTTCTTCAATATTTTGGTTTGGATGAGAAGGAAATAATTAAGAAGAGGAAACGGAGTTTTCATATTTTAATCTAACAATGAGATGAATGTTTCTTACTTCAAAATCCCATTTCTTGATGACTTTAAGAGGTGCTACATGCAGATTTCTTCTTTCATCACAAATCACTGCTAATACAATGAAAGTGTAGATTTCAGCTGGTGAAGAAATTGTATTTTCCAGTAGCAGTTTCTCAAGTTCATCCTACAATTAAAGGTTTCCTTGAAAAATGAAGTAAGGTGTACAGTGGAATTATAAAAGTTGTTTTTATTCAATGCTAAATACAACTGCAAACATATCTTATTCCATGTTAAAATCTATATAAAATGGCCAACAGAGAAGTTGGAAGGCTATGCATGGTACCCCAATACATGGCCATGCACCTCTTTGCTTCACAAGGAACTTTAGGCTACTTTCCCCTCCAGCTCTTCAAGAAGCTTTGCTCTAGGAGAGATGAGGACAAGCAGTATAAGGGGACAGTGGCAAAGCAAAATCAGAAGGGGTCTGGCAAAGGCAGACAGAACATCTCCTGTTGCACTGTGCTAGCTGAGATGTCAAGAACATGCGTCAGAAACAGGGACAGCAATATGCAATATGCTAGAATTCGAGGCACTGTGTGTTAGCAGCAGCCAGCCTGGCTTCACATTTGGCTAATGAATACCTATGCAGGTTTCAGGCCTGCTGGTGACATTCACACAAGATGAGTAGGAAAATAGGAATTGTTTTTACTGAAACAAAGATTTTTATTGAAAATGTCAATGTTCAACTTTAAAAACCCCAAAACTACAGAAAAGCTAAAATATAATATATAAATAAAATAACTTTTCACTTTTCTTTATTTTGCCTAAAACTTTTAATCTGAGCATACAGAGGTCTTGACAAAAAAAAAAAAAAAAAAAAAAACAAAAAAAAAAAAAAAAACACCCAAGCAATACTTTTCTATTTTTTTTCGATTTGATAGATGTTTTCTGAGTTTTGTCACCTGACTGAAATGTTATCAGCTTCTTCATTTGCTTGTACATTAGCAGTTCAACACCAATCCTTCCAAGTTGCTAAATGACACAGGTCCTCTAGTATTTAGGTTGTAAATGCCCTGAATCAAAGACTCTGTCAATGGGGGCCTGACAGTATTCCTGGCATGCACATTATATTGAGAGCTTCCAGGCTGCTCCTTTAACATGTACGTCCATCACTATTTGTTCAGCTTCTTCTGGGATCAAAGTTTATTAAACAAAAGAACAAAAAGCAAGCAAAACAAGAAAATTTCAGACTAAGGCCTCATTTCCTTAAAAATGTCTATTTTCTTCTGTGTCATTTCTTAGAAGTATTGCAGAGATTTCTTAAGATACTGGACAGATAACATCTCCCCTGCATCCAGCAACAGTCCTGCTGTTAAAATAATTGAAATTTTAGAAGACCATGAACTCTTCTGGGCATGAAACTAGTTGTTTTCTTTTGCTTTATTTTTGCTTCAGTTTTTGTCTTGAGTGCCTAAACATACACCGGAGCTCTGGAAATGCAAATCCAAATGATGCTAAAGATCCACCTCAAAAGCTTTCTTCTGTTTAGATCTATCCTTATCCAGCACGGCCCTGTGCTGCTCAGTGCACTGCTGGGATATGGCTGTACAGTGAGAATTTGCTGTAGTTAAGCAAATTTTAATTTACTATTTCCATTAGAAATAGTGTGGCCAGCAGGATTAGGAAAGGGATCGTTCCCCTGTACTCACCACTGGTGAGGCTGAGCTTAAAATTTTGTGTTCAATTTTAGGCCCTCCATGAAAAGAAAGACATTGAGGAGCTGGAGTGTGTCCAGAGAAGGGCAATGGAGCTGGTGTAGGGTCTGGAGCACAGTTCCTACAAGGAGCAGCTGAGGGAGGTGAGGGTCTTCAGCCTGGAGAAAAGGAGGCTCAGGGGATACCTTTTCACACTCTATAACCACCTGAAAGGAGGGTGTAGCCAGGTGGGGGTCAATTTCTTCTCCCAGGTAACAAGCAATAGTACAAAAGGAAACAGTCTCAAGATGTTCCAGGGGAAGTTTAGGGAAAATTTCTGCAAGGAAAGAAAGGCTTGTCAAGCATTGGAACAGGCAGCCCAGGGAAGTGGTTGAGTCACCATCCCTGGATGTATTTAAAATATGGTGTCGATGTGGCACATGGGGACATGGTCTAGTGGTGGACTTGGCAGTGCTGGGTTAATGGTTGGTCTCATTGATCTTAAATGTTCTTTCTGACCTAAGTAATTCAGTGATTATATGTCTACTGTGTGATTTAGGAGAAATCATAGAAAATCAACCTTCTGCTAAAACTGATGTCATTTATCTCATAGGTATTTAGGACCCCATCTGCAAAATGTACACACATTACTTTATTCTACCCCATTACAAAATAAAGACTGGGTTTGAATTTTTAGTGGGATAATGCAGCCTTGATAGTGACATCGAAATCTTCCTGCACTTGGAGCCTGTTGAGGTATTTCTGCACACTGAATTTGTTGTAATCAAGCAAATGTTAATTAACTACTTGTATTAGAAATAGTGTGTATCATCTTGTCTAATGGTCTGTCTGGCCTCTGAATAGTACTGAGTGTACCACCAGACTAAGGTGATAAACAAGTGACCCTACATTCATTTAAATTCACATCCACAACTAAACCAATACACATTTCCCCCCAATGAGAGAAGAATGGGGATACAGAACAGAGAGTGGGAATTAATCCAGGTTTTCAGTTTTCTAACTATCTCCTAATATTATTATTCAGAAATGTTTTATAACTTTTTACTTGGAATCTTAAAACTTTTAAAAAATGTTAGTGCAACCTTTTGATTCTTTCTCGGAATGTTTCTTGGTATAACTGATTAGTTAGAAAAAATTTACTATACTTCACTATCAGTTTAGGAATAGAGAAATGGGATTAATAATATGAATATGAATTTTTCATGAGACATATTACTGAAGACTGAAATTCAATAGGATATGTATTTAACTGTATAATTCCTTATTTTATATTTTTGACCCACTTACAACATACTATTTCTGAAAAGTAGGCTTTCTAGGGACTAGCTCCATGATGTGGTACTGATAATTAGGTGTTAATATATCAATTTGAAAGTAGAAGGTTGTATATTTCTGAAGCTGGCCATTCAAATTGTGAAGAAATAGAGATATATGTATGTATATATAAAATAAGGAATATATTGATCCTAAAATAGTTGTGTATATTTAAGGATTCCAAGGCATTTTCACTAATATTCCTGTATTTAGAGTATTTTAATTAAGTGATTACATGCTGCCTATCAGGAAACTTCTCTGACATTTTGTCCACTCCTTGCTCTTGCTGGATGGATGCTGGCCTGCATTTTGCTCCATGGCATTATACTGATTTACACCAGCCCAAGATCTGATCCATGTTTTCTATCTCCGTGACATGATTTTGTAACTTGGCAAAGTTACACTCTATAAATCTATTGTCAGCTGTTATATTCTGCCTTTCAAGCTTCCAAGAGGAGAGCCCATATTCAGGTTTCACAGCCGGGCAACAAAGGGCTTCCCCTGGGTACTCTGCTACTCTTTGAAACCCTGAAGCACAGGGGCTGTGGAGGCAGAGCGTTTAAATAGCAACATTCATTACCGGCCGGAGGAAGAAAGGTCAGCCCCAGCAGCAAATCTCCTGCCGTAAATTTGCGAGAGAAACAACCTGCCAGGGAAAGCGCGCATTAAACACTGTGGCGGCAGCGGGACTGCCGGCGCCCCTGCCCCTGCTGACAGCCCCACTGCCCCCGCTGACAGCGGGACCCATCCGGGGGAGCCCCGGGTGCCAGCAGCGCTGAAGGCAAGAGTCCCTCGGCGTGTCCATGGGCACGCGTGTGCGAGCGGCTTCCCGCGGGGAGTGTCCCTGGATGCACCGGCCGGCCCCGGGCAGGCCCCGGGCGGACTCCGGGCAGGCCCCGGGCAGGCTCCGGGCCGGGGCCGTGTGCCCGGTGTTGGCAAACACGGCCCGCAGCCGCGGCCGTGCCACGGGCGGGGCGGGCGCTGCCCGGGGCCGCAGCCAAGGCCTTCGGCAGCTGCTCCCGTCGCCGCGGCAACGGCGCCACAATGGGCTGGAAATGCAGCCGGCGGCCGGCCTGCAGCGGGGGCTCTGCGGTGCTCACTGCCCGCCCCCTCACCTCCCCCCACAAAAAGTGTACACCCTAAAATACACAAAAAGGCACAAAAAAGCGTGTTATATCTTACAGCACCCGTCCAGGCACCGTCCCCCCTCTCGCCATCCAGGTGTCCGGGCTCCATTTTGGTCCTGCCTCCACAGGCGGAGGGGCAGGTTTGACAGTAAAGGTTTGTGTTAAAAAAAATGGGAGCTGGATGTAAATGGGCATTTGTTGAGTCTCTCCTACTACAATTTTAGACCTCCATCATCATAGAACCATAGAATCATTGTGGTTGGAGAAGATCTCTAAGAGCATCAAATCCAACTGTTGACCCAGCATCACTGTGTTCAACCACTAAACCACGTCCCCAGGTGCCACATGTTTTTTGAACACTTCCAGAGATGGTGCTTCCAACACTTCCCTGGGTCTGCGTGTCAGAGATTAGACTTCTGTTTGCATCTCATCACTCTGGGAGATGGAGGGAGTTCCATCCCCAGCTGGGGGCAGTCCTCTCAGTTTTACACCAAATGTCCACGCCACAGCTTGATTCTGCTTTCAAATGTAACCATTCTCCTCACAGGCTACCAAAAATAAAGGTGCGGCTTTAACACACCTCAAAACCCTCTTGACAGGTAACTGACCTGTCTTGCTGTTGCTTACCTGGGGAAAGCAAAGGCAGCCTCTCTCACATGCACTTCAGCTGAAAGAATTTCTCCCACTTGTAAGACTTCTGCAGCTGTGCACAAACAAGGAAATCTTTATAAGTGGAGTGGACACAGTCATAAACTTGGAAAAATACAGCAGCAGTCTCTATACGCAAATAAAAAACCCCATCCTCTCCTATTAAGTCCAACACTAATTTACTGAAGCATTTTCCCACCAAGCTGAAGTATGTTCCTGCGTCATTTCACCCTGGTGACAAACTCCACTTGCCATTCAGACAGCAAGTCCGGACTTCAGGGAAACTTTATAGGGAAAAGCAGCACTTCCTTGGAATATAGGCATGTCTTCTGCCCCTGTCAGCTACACAATTTTCAGAAAACACTGATTCTTACAACAGAGCCCTTGCTTCATGCAAAATTATGCCTTTGGGACCAATGTCTCTTCTTGTACAATATCTCTGTGGAATATCTCACAACTTTTAGGAGCAATTGATTCTTATTGCACAACCAAGAAACATTCATACTTTCCTCAAAACCTCTTGGGAATTGGTTCTCCAGCAGAAATCTGTGTCCTTATTGACTTACCAAGTGTCTCTAAAGGAATTGTGTGTCATAAAGTACAAATGTCCTTGTCTGATGATAAAGGACCGTATGGAATTCTCTACCCCTTTTCTGCAGGAGTGTGTGTATGTGTGTATGCAAAATGACATGACCTTACCCTAAAGCATGGGGGGAAGTAATTAAGAAAAATATGTCCATATGCCAGGTATGTCATCTCTACTGGTAATATGTCATATGTGGTCCTATGGAGATCCAAATGAGAGCCAGAGCTTTTGAGTTTGATATAATATATGTGCAATGAATATTTATTATGATCATGATTTATAAAATGTAGTGACGCTCTTTGGAATGTTCTGAACTGAATAAAGTTCACTGTGTGCAGAAAGAGGTTCTAATTAAGAGATACCATACACATACCACATCACCACATGGAATCTTTCAATTGGGCAAGTAATTCATTGCCTATATGTGCATTTTGCATCCGAGACCTAATTCTAGGAAAAGCAAAGGAAGCAGGTAAGCTGTTACAGCTTTGTCTGCCTGCCTTCCCTTTGCATAGAAGAACCAAAAGGAATGAGGAAGACAGTTCCAGAGCAGTGCAGGGGCAAGGGACAAAGCTGAAAGGCAAAACTGGAGGCTAAATTTCATACCTGCCTCTGTATGTCAGTTGGAACCAGTAAATGTCCAAATGCCAGGACAGCAGGAGACATCCTTTGACCTTGGAAAAACTCTTCTTGGCACCACATATGAGTATGAGCTGCAATTAATTAAGTTACTTGTAGTAAAAATAAAAGCTCTGTTAGAGGACTTCTAAATTTGGATGGGTCTGGTTGCTGTAAAAGTATCTTAAAGACTGAAATTGAAAGACCCTTTGTCCATTAGGGCATGAAAAATTATTGGTAAAATTTATTACAGTAGTTTCAGTGGGCTGTCTCTGGGTGTAAGTCCAAAACTAGCCTGCCATGGTGCTTCACATGTGGTTATGCACAGCTGTGGTGCAGCCACATCTCCTTACTTTCCAGCACCAGGTGGCCACATCCAGCCTCCTTACTGGGAGTGCTCTCCATCCCATGCTAACCTCCAGCTGTCCCAGACCACTGGAGACAGTGGTCACCATCAAAATTCTGCCAGGATACATTCTGGCCATGTAACTGTGGGGACAGTTACAGGCCACTGCCACCACCAGTGTCCTGGGCCTCTTTCCCTTGCTAGCCCATACGTAATCTGGCAGATCCAAAGGCTAGATCAATAGGGCTTTGGTGGGAACTGGGACAGGCTCAGTTGGCCTTTTCCTGTTTAATTTTTCTAATTACATTCTTAATTTCTGCAGGTCTAATTATTTATAGTACAATAACAACAATACCAAAAGAAAGAAAAAAGAAATGGGTTTAAGAAGTTCAAAGTAAACCAAAAAAATCTTGCATTTCTGAAAGTGTATAAGCCCGACCTTTCTGTCAAGGCCCAATCATGCTCTTTGCACCTAGACAAGAAGACTGTTGTATCCAGGGCTGAGTCCATGGAAATACATTTGGGCTTCACATCTCTGCTGAGCAACTCAAGAGAGTACAGGAAAACGTGCAAATGTAGTGCAGAAAATTCAGGATAGGTCATAGTCTGAAGAAGGTTTTTAAAGCTGTTTTGTTTCTTTCAAAGAAAATTGTGGAAGAAAGCAACATAGGAGAAGGGGAAGTTTGGGCACAGGATTGGGAACAAAAAAGTTCTACTTTGAAGCCATGATATCTTATTCTTCAATAGCTCTGTACAAGTCATTTGGTCCTTCTACTTTACCTGTCCACCTCAGCACAGCAGGGAGCAGAACATGTGGAGCACTTGGCAGTCCAAAATACCAAGGAAGCTTATCCATGGAAAAATACTTATGACTCCCATGCAGACAGTGGAACATCACAGATTTACTAGAGCCTAATGTGAAAGGCCCTAAAAATGTTGCTCAGCTTGGGTGGGGTCATGTACACATAAAAAATTTTGGTAAATCTTGCATTGCATTGCCCAAAATAAAATGCAGAAAAATAATAAAACTACCTTCCCCAAAGAAACTTCAATTTAGGTCCTGATTCACAGTCCAGTAAAGTAGAAAATATTCTTGCTGTTTCACCGGTCAGTTCACAAGTACTTGCTATTATTTTTGTTATTGTCAAATTGTTATTCCTTCTTTTACTGTCTTTCTACTCTCTTACCTTAGTTCATTTGTCAATATTTTACATGTAATGCTCCAGTAACAAAGCACAATAAAACCCAAATATACTCACTAGGCTCTACTTAGAATAGGAAACAGGATTTTTTCAGCATGTTTGAAAAAATCAACACATTTCCCTTGTAGTGTCTAATAACAAGCATTGTTCTCATTTTACAGTTTATGCTAGAAATAGACATTAACTCACTAGACTTGATGAAGCATCTGTATCTCTGTGAGCTGAGTCTTGCTTTGCATGTCCTGGATTGCACATCGTGCACTGAGGGAAGTGCTACTGCTGCTGTCAAGACTGCAATATCATTCATGAGCTTGACTCAAGCAATTTGGAATGACATTTCCAGCTTTTGTTTTCTTACTTTTTTCCTTTCCTTTTATGTTTTACTTTCTTCCTCTACAAAACTATGCCCAGTATGACATGAGGATAAAATTGCAATGTTTACCTAATTACTGCTGCATTACACTTGTATGAACAGTGCAGATACTGAACATTCGGCAAATTACTGACACAACAATGCAGCAGTTCTTTCTGTGGCACAGGATTTCTCTGGGAATGTTATTTTATTGTATTTCATTTAGCACTTGTTTGTTTAGGGAGCAAGAACAGACATAGCTGTATTTTAGTTTGATTCAGCAAGCATTCTGGACTTGGTCCAGTAAATCATTTAAGCGTGTGCTTAAATGTAATGAAATGAAATTTAAGTTCATAGTACTGCCTAGGTATTTAACATACAGCATGGGCTTAAGTGCTTTATACAAAGCAGGACAAGAATGATGAAAAAGCTTAAAAATAAGGCCCATGCATTTTTACACACCTTTCTTTTAAACCCTAATACTATTACAAGGGACATTTTCCACTGCCTATGCTATGAAAACACTGTGTAGTACCCCCTGACTCCCCCCCAAAGCCAACTGACTTTTCTTGATCTGACAATCTGACAGCTATATCCTGTGTAACTGCTAGTCTGGCCCTTTTTAAAAATATCCTATTAAGTGGAAGCTTTGCCTGGGCAAGGTATGCAGAAATGAGTCACAGGGAGTATATGGAATTTTCTCAGGATTTAGGTCTGTGCCTGTTGTAGCCAAAGGCTAAGTCTCTGGTGGAACTCAGTAGTGTTCCTCTGAGTACATTCACTTTCCATACCAATCTCTGTTTTAGTGGGAAACATAAAACCAACATGAAAGTCATGCTGAAACACACCATAAAGGAAGGTGTGTTCTCGACCTGAGTTACCTAACCCAGGTTAGATAATTTAAGATGTGGTTGCACATCAGTTTAAACCAATCTGACTCCTGACTGCCAGGGAGGGTGGAACCGCACCAGCCAACAGTCAGATGGGCACTGGCTGTGCCACAGCCCCGTCCTTGGCCAGCAACCAAGACAGACAAGGGGCCTGGAGATAGCCAATATGCAATGCTTACAGTGCATAAGACCCCCACTGCTTTAACCTGTCCATGTATAGATAAGACTGAAATTTTAACATGTTTTTTCAATTCAGACAGACCTGGAGGACCTTTTCTGACACACGGAAACTCAGCAGAGCTGACTCGTGTCCACAATAAAGGAAAGCACAGTTCCTTCCTCAGAAAGTTTACAATTCATATGTTGTATTTCCACTGTAAAGGCTCTTAACTCTTAGCCAAAGAAAAAGAAAAATCAAAAGCTGGCTTTACTATTTATGAGAAGCTCCCAGCATTAAAAACAAGTAAGCAAACAAGCAAACAAACAAACAACTTTGTTTTGCAGGTTAGATGCCTAGGAATTTGTGTGTTTGTTTCTGAAACAATGTCTTGAATTAGTCTGCAGTGAATCAATTTCTTTCCACAGAAGCATTAAAACCCTCTAGGTTTCATTCATTAACAGAATAATACATATGTTTTGCTTGGTAGTGTTTTTTTGAATTACAGCCGCATGGAATTCAGAACAAAGCTACTGTGGTTGCATGGACCTGCTCAAAATTCTCAAAATTCCATTTTATATAATTTCTGCTACAAGAACTGGTTAAGCATACCAGTTATCTAAAATATACAAGTTTTTCTGCTCTTCCATTTTTTTTGCCATCTCAAGTCACTGCTTGCCAAAAATATTTTTAAATGGCTATTGCTTTGCATTTTTAGCACATCTCAAAAAAGTGAGGAAACAATTATGCTTCGATCAATGAACAGAGCATGAGCTAAACATACATATTTTTTCAGCTCTCCTCATGCCTTCATGCTGGAGAAAATGTCTTTCTCAAACTTATAACTTGTTTAGTGTAGACTTAAAGAACATCCCCATGCATTTTACAGAACATAGGAGGAGCTGAGTGCCTCTGGCCAAATGTCTGTAGCTTTCACTCAAAAATAAAGAGGTGGGAAGTAAGAAAGCAGAGATGTGCACAGGTATATATGAACAGATGCTGGCATTGTTTTTTTTTTTAAATAATATTACATTGCCACATTTATCTGAATCTTTAGTGGTATTTTCATTGATAAAGGTGGGCACAAATTTGCTTCTCTTGCATTCTTGTGTTTTAATCTTCATTTCTGAATGCTGACGCCAACAGCAGGTTTCTCTGCACATGAGAGGTGTAGTCTCTGGGGACAGAGGGAAGTGAAAAGCATTACTAGATGTGGATTCTCTACATAGTCGTATGAAATTGTTCAAGAAGTCTGTTCCTATCCAGAATACTAAACAGAGGAAAACAGGCTTTATAAACCCCAAGGCACTCCTCTGTGCTTCCTTGTGCAGAATGTCTGTCCCTGAGGCTTACAGGAATGCCCACAACCAGGAGAAAAGATTTATCCCAGCATTGAAAGACTGTAGTGTTAGGAAATGGAAAACACATTAGAAATATGTGCTAACCTCAACTGGAAAATCTAAGCAACTCATTTTATTTCCAGCCAACAAAACCTTCAAGAGAACTCATGCTGGTTTATGTTCAGGTATCTGCATTTAGATCTCCACCTTATCTCTCTGGAAAAGGCTTGAGGTTTAATTCAGCATAAAGGTGAAATGAGGCAATGTTCTAGGTGTTTGCATGTTGGATTTTGCCTTGTTTTGTAAGAGGTATAGAATTTCCTGTCTGGAGATTGTTGGTTTGCTTTCATCTTCTCGTATCTTTTTACTGTTATTATATCCTGGAAGAGTAGAAAACCACTGAATTCTATGCTAACCTGAAACTTAAGAGCAGAGGACACGGATAAGGGCAGAGAATTTGTTTAGTTTTGATCTAAGGTAGATCAAAACCAAATAAAAAATTTGGGGCCTGAGAAATTAATATACTGACTCTCAAAATTCCCTCATTCACTCAAATCTTCTCCCCTGGACTAGAGCTAAAATGTCTTAGCACTGAGCTAGAAGAAACTGTCTGGGTTTATACTTTTCTTTCACTCCCTTGCAGTTTCCTGTAGGTCAGTGAGGTGTACAGCAACCTCTCTGGTCTGTGTGGCCCAGGAAATTGCAAATATTTTCAGCTGTGTCAGGTTCTGCATATGCAAGTTAGGAGGTTCAAAGGGAAGTTTAATTGACACTAATCCTCATCTTGACTTTTGCTCACCTCCTCCTCTTTTCCCACTAAGTCTTCCCACCTTCCCACCTCAAAGCCACAGAAGCTTTACAATTTTTCTTATAAAAATATATATATTTAACCCTTTGGCAATCTCTTAATGCCCTTTTATTAAATCCCTTAAGTCTTTTTATTAAGTCCAGGCTAATTAAAATGATTTTAAACCTCTCTTGAGAGATTATACCCTTTAATCACTGTACATATTTGCTGAAATGTAGGTGACACTTGTGGTATATCAAATATAAAAATACTTTGGGCAAAGACGTTTAATAACAAGTTTTAAAACTAAGATCTTGATTAAAGAGGTTTAAGGCATTAAAAATCATATCTACATGTGGTCACAATAATACATGGAAGGACTTCTAATACTTTTCCAGATATACAATCGCACAGTTATAATCAAGTTTCTCAATTTATTTCAACTCTGGCTCCTCAGCTGACATAATCTGTCCTAATGCCAGTGACTCCCAAGGTGCTACCCTGCTTTAGAGCACATTTCCTGGGCAACCAGAACAAACACATAAGTAAAATCCCTTCTTGGGCCATTACTAACCACCTACCCACCCAATGAAAGAAAAAGAAAGAACTTTTCTTGTGAAGTGAGCTTGGATGTCCTGTCTGGGGGTGGAAGTGTTAATGCACATGCTGAAGACAGAAGGCATCCTTATACAGCTGTGTAAGTGACACAGATCAGTACAGAAAGTATTTATTTACTCTGACACTTGCTACTAGACTGATTCTTGAAATTTCAAAATTAAAGAGTTCTTATTAAAATTAAAGAAATAAACTAGCCATTCAATATTTGTTTTCTTTACTGCCATTTTTCATTAACAGTGAAAAAAACCATTTACATGGGGGTTTTTTAATGTAAATTTTAAACACTTCCAGTAGGATAGATGGCCACGTGCCTTACTCTTGACTGCTTCTAATAGGTATTTATTTTCACTCATGCTCATATACCTAAAGCTTGCAGCTTATTGCATATTGTCAACACCAGAAGCAGAAAAGAAATGTATGATTTTCTATATCAAAGGAGTTCATGGTAACTTAACTGCTCCTAGGTTAATAGTGAATGGGAAAGAATGTAAAATACAGCACAATTTAACTTGGCATACCTACAGTTTTCATTTAAAAGTCTTGGAAGGTCTGAACGTCTTACTTTATAAACTCTGACTGAAGTCAACAGACTTACAGCCATCCAGCAAGTGTTCACAAAATGGGACTCTGTATTTTAGAATTAAATTTAAAAAATTACATTGAGACATACTTGGAACTAGTAGGAGAGGTGAGACTGTAAAGCATGAAAAAAGGTGTGACTCATTTAAGTGTTTGAATGAAAGGAGGAATAGGCGTAGGGCAATATGGAATAGTTATTGAAGACCACAGAAGCTGTGAAAAGACATTATTTTTTAAAGGAGCAAAGAAATATGAAAACTACTGGAGTAAGGTTGCAGAAACAAGAAAAGGGAAACACTGAAATAGTTCAAACGATCAGAGATCTAATAATAAATCTAGATGTAAAAGTTAGTAGTGATTTTTCTAAATGTTCATCTACTTTCTGTTTTTCTCTTCTCGTGTTTGTTTGGTTTTTATAAATAAAAAATAAAAAAGTGATATGTGCTATAGTTTAATTTAATTTAGAATGTTGTCAGTATATTGCCGTCTGAAATGTATCAACATGCCCTGTAAATGAGCTTTGTGTAGGTGTGAGAAGGAGAGAATAAGGTCCTGCCCACCATGCAATATGGTAATGTGAGAGATGTTTTAGGGAATTTTATCAGTAATGCAAGCAATTTTCTGGCAATGGTGAATATTGCTATATAGTGGTGATAAACAGTGCTTGTGAGAGGATGAAATAAATCCAAAAATGCTAAAGATATGGAGATACTATTATAGACAACCAAAGCAAAAAGGATATTCAGTGTTGAAGAAAAGATGAACTAGACAGAACTGAGTTTAAGATTACTTGACTAGTTCACGAAAAACCTTTTAAATGTATAAGTGAAATGAAATGAGTGAAAGACAGGAGTATTTGGACTCAACTTGTAGCTTAAGGCACTAAAATTAGGTGTTAATTCATAGGTGTTTATATGTTCACTATATACCTGGAGTGCCTTTTATAGGAAATGGAGAGCTGATCAGTACAGAGAACTGAACCTCAAGAACTAATCCAGTTCACCCTAAAACAGACATCCACACTGAATCCTTACCCAGACTTCACTGACTATAACAGCACCTAGATATCAAGCTTTCAGTTAGATATCTACAGATACCCAGATTTAGGTATATTAAACCAAACCCCACATTAGACATCTGCAATGTTGGTTCCTGTATCAGGGTTTCTCCATAATCCACACCAAAAATGAGCACTTCCAGGGTGAGATTAATTTGTGTCATTTTAAATAGTCACTTAACAATGAAATTAATTGTGCACTAAAAAGACCTGTTTTCCTTATTGACCAAAAGGAGTTTATATTTGGTCAGATTAATCCCCCTTGCCTCCTGCAGGGCTACTTAGCTAAAGGGAGCAAAAGAAAAGACAATTAATCAGACCAGCATAAGAATGTTTAAAGGCTGAAGATAATAAAAATTATTTCAATATATTACATCATTACATAGCTTCAATTAGCAGCATATGTTTGAAGAAAGTGTTCATAAAAATATGGCTTCACAACACAACGCTTCACAACTGTCGCTGTTGTACCAAGAACGATGAAAAACGACACAAGTCCAGGTTTGGGTTCAATGGCCAAATGTGGATATATTTAATTATATAAATCAGCTTATATAGTTTTGTTGGCAAGAGTGGCATAGCATCGTGTGCTTGACCATCCACCTCTCAGAGTGATTGGCTGAACGGTGTAACACCCATTTCCAAAATATTTTTCCCAGTGTGGAAAACAAAGACACAAACAGCCTGCACCTGTGAAATAGTTTACAAATTCTCAAACCATTTCCCAGCTAGTTTGCGTGAGAAAGGAGACTTTCACAGGCAGCTGTAGAAAGCTAGAAAATCTCTCTGCTAGCTTTTTAGTATCCACACACAACCAGTATTATCTTGTACACCTGAGAAATAATACATTGGGATTGTGGTGTACCCAGGCTTGTTTGGCCTGAAGTAGAGCTTTTAGAGAAATGTTTGTAATCATAATTATTGAGGATATGATTCATGATCTTTGCCTTGGAACCATGACCAAAACTAACAATTGTAGGAGAAAATGAGAAATAGGAAGCCCTCAGAACCACAGCTTGCAGTACATTTTTGATGACCATGCTTCTAGGTAAAACTGAATATGTTTGCTTTCCTGTTAGATTTTGTTTTACTAAGAATTTTCTAACTCTTAATTAGGAGTACATGCAATTCTAAGGGGATCAACCAAACATGTTCCAATTTCTTGTAGAGGAAAAATGTCAAGCATGAACCTTAAATATCTCTTAAAAAATAAAAAATCACTTTCAGGGAGAGGGTGTTATATGTCACCACTCTCATTTCAGCACATGATTTAGTAATCTAAGTATTATCTTCTAGCTCTATAGGACCAAATTCTGAGGGTGACTGAGCACTGAAACAGTGCAATTTCCTTTCGGTGACATTGTTCCTTTCTGGACATTTGCTTCAAAAAAAATGAAGTGCCAAATTGCTTCAAAAAGAATAGAGTGTCAAATGTAATGACAATTCTATAATACAGAGATAATTTCTCTACTAAAAAGCAAATTCATAACAATATTTCAGGGATATTTTAACATTGATCTTAGGAATTTAAAAGAAGAAATTACTAAGTGGTTTTAAAAATGTTTTATGAGGATTTGTAGGTACTAGCCAACATTGAACTGTGTGTATGATGTTAGATAGTTCCTTCATCTCCTACACCATGAATTGCAATATTAATTAGATATTGGAATTAAATTGATTACAATATTAATTCCAATGTACTTTTTATTAAGTCTGTATCATACTGAAGAAGCAAGATTTTGCCTAAATGCAATTGCCATGTATTACAGAAGAAAAATGCTATTTGTATACAGATACTAAAAATATCCATCCAGATAATATTCTAATTATACTGATTTGTTCTGTGAGGAAGTGAAATCATTGAATGCTAAAACACTATGTGTTTATTTTTGATGGTGTTAGGAAGCAAAATGGAGATAAAGTGCCATTGAAATATTTTATTTAATTGCAACTAAAATGACTATACCAATTAAACTAACTATCCTACATTCATGCACCGTTTTATTCTAAGTAACAAATCTATTAGCCTGCAGTTTTCTCCAAATCATTGCTTTAAATTTCATGTGGTAAGTAAGATCAGCAACAGCTCAAGTAACTTGATGGTACCCAGCAGCAATAAAGCAGCCCTTAACACAGTTCCCATAATCACCCCTTTCATGCTGTGATCACTCTTTCCTCAAGGTACAGAGCAGTGCTTGGGCCCGTTCCAGGTAAAGCCCAATGCAGATGCTCTGGACTGTGCTCTGGGAAGAGCATGCATCTCTCTGCTGACTACATAAGGAGAATTAGGAAGCTAAGCAGCTAGGTGCTTAAAACTCTGTAATGCTTGTAAAGCTTGTAGATTAGAAGGTGAAACTAGACAGATGTAGACAACATGACTCATCCTACCCCTAATATAAAACTAAGCTATATGTAGCTGTTAGACAAGACTCTTGTTATAGCTTTATGATTGATACAGCCACTCATGGAGACAATCTAACCTTGGCTTCAGACAGATAACATAGAAGATAGTTCCTTTCTCTAAATGCATGCAGTATAGAAGATAGAAAGCAGATAGAAAGCCACAAACACTTAAAACAGACAAATGAGGTTGGGAAATTGGGAGCACAGAATAAGAAAAAATAAAAATAATCTTATTTTACTGTAAAATGAAAATGTCTCCACTTACCTAATTAGTATCAGATGGAAACACTATATGATGGCAAATGATATAGCTCACAAATAGAGCAGCTGTAATAGCATAAGTGGAGCCTAACAATGATTATGCATAAGAAATGTAACAATCAGTAACAAATAATTCAGTTATAAATCTGATAAATTTTAAGTCTGATAAGTCTACACACTCATCTGTTTCACCATGGAATTAAAAAATAATTGTCATTAATCATAATTACACTGTAGGTACTTCTTTTAAAAAAACTTCTGCATTATTTAGGTGTGTCATATTGTGATCATAAATACAGGAAACAAAATATCTTCGTTTGCTTTTTCTTCAAAGGGCCAAGTGGACAGCCTTGTAACTTACTCAGTTAAAATATACACTAGGCTTTATTTATCAGGGCTCATGGATCAACACTTACGGAATCCCTTGTGTGCACACAGCATGTCTCTAAATCCCTACATACAGCACACATACAAGGAATCTCCATTGTTCAGACATCAAGAATTCATTTTATCTTCTCTGGGTTGACTGTTTCGCAAAAATATCAATAACCTCATTGAGAGAAGGATCTGGGCAATAAAGGCACAAAGCTGGATGAGAATTCCAGATCTGCAGGCAGCAGGAATTATCACATCATACAACCCAGCAGCAAAACGCCTGGTTTACTGTGGCCAAGCCTCATTGCGGGGCCAGCACAAGCAGATAGGCAGCAAAAAACTACTGTAGGGTAGCGAATTGGACAGGTAGTCCAGCAGAAGTGAAAGCTTGTCTTGGCACAGACCACAGGCTCTGAATTCAGGTTTGTCAATGCTCCAGGAGCAGCCAGAAGTGCTGAGGCAAAACCCATCATGTTGGCTCTGCAATCAGCTGCTCTTCCACATTTTGCACCATTGCTTTCCTCCAAGATTTCCGGAAGTGCTCTGTGTCTGCTGTTCCTAATGAAATCCCTGCTTAATTTAAAGGAGTTGCTGTGACACCTCAAATCCCTTTAAGTTTGATGGCTTTGGGTTCCTGAGAGAAGAGACAGGGAACAGGAAAGGGAAACAGGAAATGGACACAAAAAGAAAGTAACCCAGATATAAATCATGTATCATTTGGCAATTGTACATTAAAAATTCATTAATTATCACAAAATTAATATTTTAAACAAAATGACATCTGATTTAAACCAGCCAGAAGCCAGGAAATTCAAGCTTAAGAATGTCACCCATTTGAAGTCATTTTATTCTAGCTTGGTTTATCAGTATGCTTCCCAGGAGCAAACTGTAAATTATATACTTCATGATCTCTCAAGGAGTCCTGCCAAGACCTGGTGATAAGTTGCTATAACAGCAGCTTGGGGTTTGAGAAATGCACTTTCTTTAGCACTCATGGCAACAGGTGACCAAGTGGTAATGACACCATTAACACATTTCACCTTTTTAAGGTCTCCCACTGGTGGTTTTACTTATACTAGTTTATGGAGGAATCATTTCATTTTGGTGTTACAAGTCCCTTGTGTTCTTAGTGGTATTTTTAAGAAAATAAACAGAAAGGGGGAAAGAGAGCATCCTCTGGGATATGTGATTTTGGAGAAAACCACCATCAGCAGATTCTGTCTTGTATGAAAAAGAACTTGGGAATTTTTATAGCAGATCCAATAAGACTGAGATCAACTTAATTCCGTTTTCCCTTCAGAAATCAGCAATATCTGCTTTGTAATAAGCAGCTATTAGGTACTTGCCACATCTGATTCTCCAGACAGCTATGTTTGCATTTGTTATGTAAATGTAGGTATGTATTAAAAAAAGGGAAAAAAAAGGCAACAGTGTCTCAATTAATTATTTGATTGAGTCCTTGTGGACTCCCCATTCTTGCAAAAGGATCTTTTGTTATGGCTGTGGCTATGTTTCTGTGTCTTTCTCCAAGTAGCTTTCTGGCTACTGTACTGATTCTTCAGAAAATATTATATTACACAATTAATTGCTTACTTCTTCTTTTCAAAAGCTATCTTTCCTACAACTCTCAATTATTTTTATCATGTAAATATAAATCTTCTATTTAGCAACTGTAACTTTATTAACATCCTATAACTGAGATTTTTTTTACCAGAAATATATGTCCTACAGCAGTGATATGAAAACAAAACTATTAACTCCTTGAAGCTGTTTAAAGGAAGAAAAAAAAAAAAGACAATGCCAAATGTACTGCTAGTACAGCACAGAGCAGCAAAGAGTACAGTATATGGGAGCATTATGGGGCCAGATTCTGTCTACATGGACATCAGCTGGATGTTTCTCACTGAATTCTAAAGAATCAGACCAAGACTCCCACATTATATAGCAAGAAATAGAGGTTTTCAGGTGGGATTTGTGTTGAATATCCAAACAAATCTGAATATTTGACACCTTATTATACCCTAAATTCTTGGTTACCACAATACAAGACAGAACTGGGTTGTCTTGAGAAAGAAGTAATTGCTGTCTTCAACTTCCTAATGGGAGGTTACAGACAAGGTGGAACCAGACTCTTCCAAGAGGTTAAACATAAAAAGACAGGAGGCAATGAACAAGGGTTGCAACAAGGAAAATTCCAAGAGTATGAAAATTTGTATCAGTCATGGTAGTCAAAAAACACATGTCCCAAGAGGTTGTGGAATCTCAGTCTTTTAAGATATTCAAGCCTTGGTCGCATGAGCCTGAGCAACCTGATCTGACCCAGAGTTTGCTCGGAGTGGAGGAAATTTGAACCAAATTTCTCCAGGAGTGTGAAGGGGAAGAAGGGGAAGAGGAAGGGACTTTCTTTCTTCAAGAAGACTCATTTAACTTGTACCTTGTTTGAAAGCAGTACAAGAGTTCAACAGAAATTGCTAAAAAAAAAAAGGGAGTTAAAATTGTTTTAGCTAGTAAATTAAATGTACCCTGTGATTGTCCACACCAATTGTCTCTACTTAGGCTGTCTTTTACTGTTTTATTACTGTAGTTGGAAAGTGGAAGAAGCATCTCAAGGGAACCAAAACAAAGATTCTATATAAGGAACACCGGTGGTTGAATCTGAATTTAGATCTTAAAGTCTATTCAGGCCATTTCTTCAAATGCTTGCGTAGGCCTAGCTGAATCCAGTGTTACACCAATTTGTGCCTGTTGAAGATCTGGATTTACTGCACTGAACTACGTACAGTTGTTGGTGGTCATGGTAGAGAAGCTGCCTGGGGCCCAAGAACACACAGGTTATGAATGCATCAGCAACCTGTAAGGATGGACATATGCCACATCCTTTCTAGGGGGGCTATTTTGCCCCCACGCTGCTTTTCCTCATGGCAAATACAGGGTTTCTGTACCTCCATCACCAAACAAGCTACTTCTTTTGTGGCTAAAGCAGGGGCAGATGTCCCAAACAAACTTCTTGCAAGTGGATCCTGAAAGTACTTACTGGCCATTTGGTCATTAATTCTTATTTTTCAGATTCAGTGTGAGGAAAGACAATGTCAAAAATACCTGTACAGACTAGAAATAAAACAACTACCTGGTCTCAGTGTCTTTAATACAATGAGCAAACAGATTTCACAGAGTTGAACATCTTGCTCCTGTCACACCAAATGCCACCTCCTGAGACAACCAAGTCCCATGTTCATCTGATGCACACTTCATGGTTCTGTATCTTCCCTGAGCTTTTTAATTTTACTAACTTAACACAAGTAGTAACAAACAGGACCTTCAACTACAAACAAGAACATTAATTCTCTGATGCAATGATGGACAGCTTTAAGCCTTTAAGATCTTTGTTTACTACAAATATTTAATTTTCTGTGCTTCGGCACGTCTACCTCCATCATTTACTTCACCTGTGTGCCACAGAGGCCAGTCTCTTAGCAGAAGTTTGCTAGCTGTGTTTCTGGTCCCTCACAATTCTCTGGGTACAGTGGATATTTGAGGAGTCTTTGCAAAACACAGGAGTCATTCCATTAATTGTGGTTCATCTGGTCCCCTGGGATGATCATGACAACGCAAGTATGACGTAACAGGAAAATACTTCTTAATGCAATTATTTTTTAACCAGAAATGGAAATGTCCTGCCCAACTGACCTTTGAAGTCTGAGAGTTGAAGTGCCCAGGGTATGGGACCACGCTTTTTGTATTTCATCAACATTGCAAAGTTAAAGATTTTATTTAAAAGAAAAATAGTAAATGGCACATCATGTAATTGCTATTTATTTTCATAAACATGAGGTATTTCAAAGTGCTATAAGACGCAGCACTAAATGTACATCATTGGAAGAAATTAAACACAGAACTTTGCAGTTACCCAGTTCTATGCACCAAACATTAACAAATACATTAACTGGAAGAAACAGGCTAGGAAAAGGCATATATAGTAAATTTCTTTACAAAAGTTTCTTAGTTCAAAAAAGTGATAAAGTAATATCTACTCAAAACTTTCACAACTCATTTTCATACGAAAATATAAGTATCAAATTTAGTTATGTATCAGCATCATACTAAAGTATACAGGCAATGTAAGAATTAGTACAGTACATAACAGAGATTAACAATATATTTGTATACAAAAACATGCTCCTCAAACATTGAGGTATTACAGTACTTAGGTATGAACTTCCAGTCTAATACTGGTAGCAAAAGCCACCTCTCATAACCCAAGACATGTACAAAAGGCAAGTGTGTAGATGGTATTTACAGAAATTCCCACAGGGGTACAAAATGCGAACCCCTAAAGTAACATCTGTTAGAACATAAGCACCATAAAACTTAGGAATGAACATTTTAAAACTCAACTAGATGTCATCAGCAGCTCCAAATGCTCACAACACTTTAAAAAAAAAAAATCCCCACCATCTACAGTTCTTAAGGAGAAAAAACAAAGGCAGTCTATTGTTGTTTGGTAGTCTTGCAATAAACTCCTTGCAAGAACATCCATTTGCTCCGTACCCGGATAATATAGTCTGTCGATTACTTCAGGGACTGGATTGAAATTAAAACCAACATTCTTAACGTCAAAAAACACAAGTTTTTATAAAGAATCAAAAATGTGCAAAGTGGCAATGACTGTCCTGGTCAGCCAAAAAAAAAACCAAAACAAAAAAAACTTTAGCAAGTCCGCTTGTAATCTATTTTCTTTAGCAACTGTTCTTGTCTGGCTTGCAATTTTTCCTTTTCTAGCAGTAACTTCTGCTCCTCTGCCTGAAGAGAATGAACATATTCAGTGGCTTTTTTCAAGATCACAACTTTTGCAGCTTTCTCATTTTTAACCAGTTCTGGAACATGGTCCCTTAATGTGAGGAAACTTGACCGTAGATCATTACGTCGTTGACGCTCCAGGATATTATGGTTGCGTCGGCGTTCACTGTCCTCTGAATCAGAGTTTCGGGGACTTGAACTCTTAGGCTTTGGTTGGATCATAGGTTTTACTGGACGGGGCACCTCAATTTTTAACTTTTTCTGCGGTGGAGCCTCTTCAGTCTCCACAAATGGAGAAGGAGCGGCATAATTATGCTGCTGGTGAATTGGGGCGCAACGCTTTAAAATCAGTCCATTCTGCTGTGTCCTGACTGATGAAAAAGTGGTATTTTTAGGACGCACTGTAATAGTAAGGGTGGTAACAGACTTGTTGGTGGAGGAGCGTCTTTTCTCCACTGTAACAACATCTATTTCTTCTTCTTCATCCTCTTCCTCCTCATCTTCATCATCTTCTGGTAATAAAGGACAGAAAACAAAACAGATGTTATTCTCCTTGAAAAGAGATGTTATTCTCCCTGAAAATACTCTGACCAAGTATCAGTATTAACTGACAAAATACATCCGGTAAAAGCAGTAATGAAATAACTGATGGCAAAAACAGGGTGTGCCCACCATCTGCAGTCAGATACAGATCTGTAAAAGTATGTAATACACGTGAAATGAGCAAAGAACAGGGATTTCTGAAAGCTTAATAAGTTTAATGAGATGGGGTTTTTTAAACACATCTAATTTTCAGTCGAAATGAGGCTACCACCCACATAATCGCAGAGGCAGAAAAGAATTTTTAGACAGAATGTATGTAGTTTGAATGGAATCGTCGAGCTGCAGCACAAAAGGCAAGCACAGATCCACAACACAGTCCCTGCTTGCTAGAAAAGCAGCCGGAAAACGAAACAATCGCTGGGTTTGCTCTGAGGCAGAAGGTGAAGCCGCTCTAGCCGGGGACCCTTTAAGCCGGCGCTTGGTGCACTGCCAAGAAGACAGCTGTTGGAAGTGCTTCCTCACCCAAAGCTGTCAAACCAGACATTAAAGGGACAGCAGGCTCTGAAACCCGGGACGGATCACCAAGTTTGTGGCGGTGGTCATACGGACCAGCTCATCTACACTCGCCAAACCGCGGTTCAGCCCAAGTGGACTTCTCTGCGTGCACCCACAGGGGATGTCTCGAGCACTTTGGGCTCTCTCAGTACAAGTGCTGTTCTAAGGAGTCACTAGCGTGCCTCCAGCCTGCCCGGAGAGCGCCTAAGCGGACACGCACGCGGTCATTCCCCATGAACCCCGTCCCCAGGGTGACGGTGGCAGCCGCGCGGACCCCCCTCACCCCCCCAAATCCCGCGCCGCCCCCAATCCCCCGTGCCCCAAGGCGGCAGGAGAGCGTCAGGGGGCCCGGAGGGTGCCCAGCACCATGCAGCCCCTCCGGGCCGGAGCTGCTGCCCGGGGAAGGCTCCGGCCCCACCGCAGCCAGCATGGGGCGAGGGGCGGCTGCCGCCGAGCCGTGCCCGCCACCCCCGCGGGGCCCCGCGCTGAGCCGCGCCTGCTGCCGCCTACCGGCGGCCCCGCGCCCCGCCCGGCCCGGCCCGGCCCGCTCCGGGGCGCAGCCGCCCCCGTCCGCCCCCGGGGCAGCTGGCGGGGGGCCCGCAGCCGCCACCCCCGTCCCCACCCCCGCTTACCCGAGGCGCTTACCCGAGTCGCTGAGCGTGTCGTCCCCGGAGGAGCTGCTGCTGCTGCTGCTGCTGCTGCTGGCCCGGCTGTCCCCGGCGGGGCGCGGCGGGCGACCGCCCCGCGGAGCCCCTCCGCCCGCCGCCGGCGTCTCTCGCTTATTGACGGGGAAGGGGAAGACCACGGCCGGGTCCACGCACTCGGGCACGGCGCCGCCCAGCTCCGCGCGGGCGCTGGCGGCGGCGGGGCTGCCCGTGGCCCCCGGGGGCGGCGGCGGCGCGGCGGGCGCCTTGCTCTGCAGCTTCTCGCTCACCGCCCGCTCCAGCTTCTCGCGCGCGGAGAAGCCGCTCCACATGCAGTCCTGGATGATGATGGAGTTGAGATTGTTCATCACGCCGGGGCCCGTCTCGAAGAAGTCACCTCCGTCTACGCCGCCCCACAGGTCGGCCTCGGGGGGCAGAAGGAGCAGCTCGGATGCCCAGTCCACGGGGTCGGTGGGGCGGCAGCCCCACAGTGCCGCCCCTCCCCACGGCACCGGCACCCCCCCTGGAGGGTGCTCCTGGAGCCCGGCCCGGCTGGGAGACAAGGGAGGGGTGGGCAGCAACTCAAACTTTTTCCAGATGTCCTCGCCGGGGGGAGCGGCGTCCGGCCCGCACAAGTAAAAATCATCTTCGTCCGGGTAGAAACAGGGCTGCAAAGAGTCAAACTCGAGGTCTGGGTTTTTACTGACCATTCCTGGCATTACGGGGCTCTTTTTCCTGATCCCTCAGTCGGGCAATAGTTTCAAACACAGGTTTTATGGGTATTTCCACCAAGGGGAAGAAGAGAGGTTCTCCCAGGACCTGAAACTAAACCAAAAAAAAAAAAAAAAAAAAAAGGAACAAAACAACGAAACCACAATTAAAATACGAATAAACAGACACGAACGTGACTCTCTTCCTCTAAATGGAAGGAAAAAAAATAATAATCCCATCATGAACAGCAAGCAAGCAGGAGCCTTTAGAAAGTTGACCGAAAAAAAAAAAAATGCATCTCACACACCTTTCTCCTCCCGACTCAAGAAACTGAAATCAAAGCGCTCAGGTAGTGCTCCCCCGTGCAGAGCCTGCCCCGCCGCTCCGTGGAGACACAAACCCAGCCTGCACAGTCCGGCGGGGATGCACAGCCCGTGCACATAGCCCTCGCCTGCTCTCCCCAAACCGCTTCAAACGCTCAAAACAGCACAGTAACTGCAGACAGATGCATGGCTTTGATACCGTAATCTCTCCAGAAAGGCTTCTTAATATGCCAGCAAAACTAGAGGAAGTTTACTCCTTTTGTCATCTGAGGAGCAGTGCAAAGGGGAGAGGAGAAGGATGCAAAAAAAAAGGGGGCGGAGGGGCTCTTTGCAACTTCGCAAATCGCCAGTTCATTCACTCAAAGCGAACCAGCGAAATCCGCACACAACACAAGGGGGGAGGGGGGGGGAGGAGGGGAAATCCAGCAGCAACAGAAATTATCAACCTTATGTAATAACCTCACGCACAAAAATGCATTAAAACCACCCCGGCGCCACCAACAAAGCCTCCTGATTTGCCAAGAAGGCACGGGAAGTTTTTCTCCCCCTTTTCCTGCAACAGTGAGGTTGCAAGGACAACAACTGCACATTCTGCCACTTCATGCACTCAAACCTCCTGCAAACACACCAGCTCTCCAGCTCTCACCGCCGGCGAGTGCACGCTGCTGCCCTTACCTCGGCCGGACCCCCCACTCACTACCCACGGCCAGTCAACCACAGCCCCATTCCTCCGCCGACAGCTCCGTTGCATCAGACATTAAAAAAAAAAAAAAAGGTTTAAAGTCCAAAAAAGCCACTCAGCGTCTCCCTTTAGCTCGGTCAAGGTAATGCGAAGGGAAATCGTTCTGCTGGGTTCACAACAGCTGACGCTGAGACGGAGACCAAAGGGGGGGGGGGGGGAAGGAAAAATCCCTGAAAAGCCTTATGATGAAACGCCGAGAAACCCGCTCGGCTCGGCTCAGCTGCGCTCCCGCCCCGCCCCCTGAGCGCCTCCAGGACTGTGCATTTTTCTACTCGGGAAATACATTAAACCGTTTAAAATGCAAAGCAGTAAAGAGGCACCTACAAAACACTAGCGATCTCAATGCGACAGCTCCAAACCAAAACACAAATATCCTCCAGGATTTTCTTGTGTTCAATGAGAACCCTATTCAAGCTCCGTTCTGTCCCTACGCTGCCCTTCCCGCCCCATCCTTCCCAGTTCGGCAACTCAAACACCATGGGGAATTGGATTTATTTCATTGGGGTTTTGTCCTGCAGCCCAGAGCCTGCAGCTTTCTCTTCTTACCTCCGTGGTGATGGTGGTGGGTGTGCGAGGGGGAGGAGTGGCGGGGGGAAGGGGAGAGGAAAAAAAAAGGCAGCTGATGGTGTCTGTAGCACTTTCCGCGCCCGCCCGCCGGCCCCCGCGGCCGCCCCGGCCTCCGCATTCACCCTCTGCTCGCAGACAGATGACTGTCACTGCCTAGCTTTGAAAAGGCTGGATATTATTAACCCCCGCAAAAAGGCATTAAAAAAAAATTAAAAGTGGGTTAAAAAAAAAAAAAAAAAACACAGAAAAAACCTGACACACTTGGGAGGGAGCACTGGAAAACAGCGGGAGAAAGGCGGGAGCGGCGGCCCCGCCCCCACTCCACGCGCGCAGGGCGGGGCCGCGCGTTTGGCGCCAAAAGCCCCGTTCGCTCTTTATCCTCCGGGAGGGCGTTCGGCTATCGCGGGGCTGCCGCTGCCCTGCCCCGCGCCGGCCCCGCCACGGCCGCTGGCCCCTGTGCCGCCCCTCCCCGCGCCACTCCGTCCCCGAGCTCCGGGGAACGTCGCCCCCGGAACGGCTCCTCCCCACCTCCCGCCGCTGCGACCTCGCGCGCAACCCCCCGGGGCAGCTGAAAATAAACAAGGGCTAAGGGAAGTGGCTGGGCGAGGGAGCCGCTCCGACCCACGGCGCTGTAAACGATCGGCAGCGCTCGCCTCCCCGCAGGCCGGCGGGGCTCTCACGCCGCCGCGCTGCCGGCAGGGCCCCGTGCGGGCGGCCCCGCGCTCAGCGCTCCGCGCCGGTGCCGGCACCGCGCCCGCCGCGCCCGCGTTCCGCTGCCGACGGCGACACCTTGCGGCCGCGCGGCGCAGCGGCGGCGCTCCCGGCGCCCCCGCGCATTGCCCGGCGGCGGCACCCACCGCTTTCTCGCCTCCTTCCCCGCGGCGCGGGGCCGCGGGACGGGACGGGACGGGACGGGACGGGAGCGCGGCGCTCTCCTCGGCGATGCGCGGCGACGGGCGCGGGTACGATCCCGATCCCGCCGCCGCTCGGGGCGGTGCCTCCTTGCTCATAGGCTGCAGGTTGAGGCGGGGACTGGGGCGTCGCTCGCAGCAGGCCGGTGGCGGCGGGCGGGCGCTTTGTGTGCGGTGGTGGCGGGGCCGCCTCCCTGTCCCGCCCCGGTGGGGGCGAGCCCGGGCTCTTCAAACCCGGCGGGCGTGGTGGTGGGAGAGAGAGTTGGGCGTCGATGGAAGCGACTGAAGAGGGGGAGGTTGCTCGCGAGAGAGCGGAATAAACCCTGAGTGAGGCAAGGATGTGCCATGTGTCCCTTCGCCTCGTCCCCTCTGGCAGTTTTGGGCAGGAAGGTCCTGCCTCTTCCCGTGTGGTGATCCCCTCCTCGCATCCATGCACGCTTCACTGCCCAAAACCTGGAGGCTCCAGCAGTCCTTCAGTGTTCTGAGGCGGCCTTGAGAGCCGTCGGAGTGCCGCCGATGTCCCGCAGCCGGCGGTGTCCGAGGCTTGGTGGTGCTGGGCACCGCGGGCAGCTGCGGGGCCGGGGTGGCTGCGGGGCTGGCTCAGCGGTGGTGGCACCTGCTCTGCGATGGCCCCAGCCAAGCCATGAGCTGCTGTCAGGCTCTGCTCACCCAGCTCGCCCCTGCCTGCCTTCCCCTCACCATGGAGTTGGCTGGTTGCAGTTTTGCTCAGGAGCCTTCGATTGGTCCTGGTTGAGAGCAAAAAAAGGCGCCTGGAAGGTGAACCCTTTGTACCGGAGCTTCCAAGTAAGCACGATTCACGCGGGGGTGCTGAAGGTGACCTTTAGATGCCCTGCTCCGAGTCACAGCTTGGCTGGAGGGAGCCTGTGCAGGAGCGGGCACCAGAAAGCAAAGGAGTGCTGGACCTGCTGCTGTCGGGGTCGCTGCCAGCCCCTGTGGCATCGAGCTGGCCAAGTGTTTGAGGCCAGGTTTGCCTGAATTGTGGTGATTTGGACCCCGTTCCTCTACGTCACTTCGGATTCAGGACAGGGGAATTCACTGATTAACAAATGTGCGCTCGGTACTTTGAAGATGCAAAGTCTTACGAAAGCACAGAGATTTATTAATTTCTTTTTGGATGATTTCTCTGGACAAAATAAAAGTATGTGTGGTTGGGATTTTTTTTTCCCCTCACATTTCAGTAACCTTAAGGAGGTTGCAGCTTGTGAGGAGACATGAGCAGTTAGTATGTGGTTCACAGAATGTGTGAACAACTTACTTATACTCATCAATCAATGACCTTTGTGGATTGAAACAATTATATATGATTTTCTCCTTTAATTATTCTTGTCTTCTAGCTTTCCTCTGGCATTTTTATATATGCAAATATTGTTATGTCCATACCTTAGAAATGGATATGGGCTGCTACATTATTTCCTGTTAATTCATTTTAATTTTCACCTAGATTTCCTCAACAGCCTTTTTTCATTTTCCCTTTTTTTTATTTTTCCACATGTATGTGCATGGGTAAAGCCATCAACTTCTAGGAAAGTTCTACTGTGGTGTGTGATACCTTTTGTAGTACTCGGGGATGAGAACATTAATAAGACCAATCTTTAAAAGTAACTTTCATTGCCAAAAAACATCAAACTAATGAAAAACAATCTCCCCCCCCAAACAGGAAATGGAAAACAGTACAGTGACAAACATTACTGTGTATGAGCAATAACTCTGTTTAGGTAAAAAGACTTGTTAAAACCCCAGATCTATTGCTTTGTCTTCTACAGTTGAGAAAGACATGGAAAACTTTGGAAGGACTGCACAAATCTTTATGATGTTTTGACTGACACTTACCTTGGGCTCTTTATCAACATTTACTTTTCTTTCTCTGATCTCGTCTGTCCCTGAAATGACATGTATCAAGAAGCCTCAAGGCAAATGAAAATCTGAAATTACTAGTAGTTACTGTAAATTTATTATTATGTTGTTTCACTGGAAAAACTTGGGGATTAAGATGTGCTGATAGTAGAAGTGGGCCCCAATATAAACCAGTTGTGTAGCAAGTGTATTAAGGCATTGTAAGAACTCATTATCTGTAAAAGTGGAAAAGTATGTGTAAAAAAGTATATCAAAGTCTGAAGGATGCTTTTGCTTTTACAGTAGTTAGAGTCTAAGTGGATCCAGTGGTCTTAAGTGTGGCCTAGCCACGAGCCTGGGAAAGCCTTGTGCTGAGAGCTTGGATGTACATACCTGGACTTAATACACAGGAGACTTACTGATGGTCAGGGCTACTGTCCATCTTCCCATTTGTTGTCATTGATTCGTTAAGAAATGCTGTGTGAGGCAAATTTCTCTGGCCACACGCACCTCTCCTTCACCCTCACATCCTGCAACTATTGAGAAGATCAAAAGAAATGGAACTATTACTTGATACATGTGCAGTTGTCTTCCTCAGAGGTGCCCAAACTTCAGTGCATTTCTGAGTTTACTTGTCAGACGTAATGTGTGTATTCTCTTGTCTCCATCTTACACTGTAAAAGATTTTTAAAAGGGTCTAATTGGGGCATGGGGAAAGTGGCCAATACCCCAGTGTTCTGAGTTCGCTTGGCAAAAGTGTGACAGAACTGGAACAATTTACCCCTGCTCTGTATCAACCAGCAGAAGCTACATGTGAAACTCTCTGTGTAGGACTAGAAAGGACATAGGTATGAACACTCATAGACTTTTTTTTTTTTTCTTAGACAAAGACCTAATACACTTCCTGTTAGGTAGCAGTAGTAAAATTTTCAGGTGTATTAAGTATTTGGAGGTAAGTATTAAAGTTAACAGTTACAAAAACTGCCAGATTTAGAGCAGCAGATTTACTCCTGCATACGTTCAGTAAACTTGCTAGGGAGTTGTGCTGCTCCCTGCTCTGTAGTTGCTGAGGTGTGTAATCTAAACTAATTCTCTTGCCAATCTTACCCTCATTCAGGTGAGACAGGCTTAGGGACTTGCCCAGTGTCACGTATGGAAGCTGAAGCAGATTTCCCTGGTAAGTTGATTGTAACAGTCTGAGGTAGCATTTGCTTTTCCACAAGTTCTTGCAAAGTGCATCAGCATCATCCATTAAGATGAGAATATAGTGCAGAGTCACAAAGGCCTTTGGATGTCACAAAGGCCTGCAAAGAATACAGATGTTCTTGTGACATAAAAATTCTCAATTACCAGCCACAATACCTAGTGCTTGTATAATGTTTCACATGACCAAGACATTGAAAAAATTGAGTTATTTCACTTACAGTCACCACAGAGGTCTCTAGCCAATCTCACCTGTGCATCCAGAAGCACTTTAAGGAGCACCTAGCAATCAGAGGACTAATTCTATTTAATTAAAACTGATTTTGAAGCCGTATGATTCATAAGAAAAATAGTCTGATAATAGAATGGTACTGTGGCTGCTAAAAACAGAGGAGATACTGGATTTATCCAGTAAAGGTGGCTGAATGCTCCACCTTTAAGTGTTCCTAGATATATTAGAAACCATCTTTCAAAAGGTGGTGAAAAGAAAAAGAGCTTTTTTTCCTTCTGTGCTTTTTGTGTATATTTCTTCAAAAGCAGTTGGTCAGACCAGTGTTTGTGTACTAGTCTTCTCCCTCAGCTTCCTTTGTAGCTGCTCAGGGGGCATTGGAAGTTTTCATTAAAACCAGAAGGACTAGAAATGTATTTTTTAGATTTGACAGAAACTGATAGCGCTTTTTCAGGAAAACATCCTGTTTGCAACGGATTTTCAAACCCTATATATGGCTAAATAAACATCTAGCATTGGTTATCTTACCGTTGTATTCTAAAGCAAAACAAAACAAAAATAACTTCAAAAAGTTGCAGGTAAGACCACTAAATGACATGCTTCACAACAAGGCTGTGTTCCTAGAGTCACAGAATCAGTTAGATTGGAAGAGACCTCTGAGATCGTCGAGTCCAGCCTGTGACCAAACACCACCTTGTCAACCAGACCATGGCACTGAGCGCCACATCCAGTCTTTTCTTTAACACTTCCAGGGATGGTGACTCCACCACCTCCTGGGCAGTCCATTCTAATATCTAATCACCCTTTCCATGAAGAATTTCTTCCTAATGTCCAACCTAAACCTCCACTGATGTAGCTTAAGACTATGTCTTCTTATCAGCAGTTGCCTGGGAGAAGAGGCTGACCTCTACCTGGCTACCACCTCCCTTCAGGCAGCTGTAGAGAGCCATAAGGTCTTCTCCAAGCCTCCTTTTCTCCATGCTAAACAGCCCCAGCTCCCTCAGCCACCCTTCCTAGGACATGTGCTTCAGACCCTTCACCATCTCCATTGCCCTTCCCTGATCTGTTCCAGCCCCTCAATGTCCTTCCTGAATTGAAGAGCCCAGAACTGGACACAGCACTCAAGGTGTGGCCTCACCAGTGCCAAGTACAGAGGGACAATCACTGCCTGATCCTGCTGGCCACACTATTCTGGTACATGCCAGGTGCCATTGGCCTTCTTGACCACCTGGGCACACCTGGCTCATGTGCAGCTGCTGTTGATCAGCACCCCCAGATTCTTTTCCTCTTGGCCACTTTCCAGCCATTCTGCCCCAGCCTGTAGCACTGCAGGGGCTGTTGTGACCCAAGTCCAGGACCTGGCACTCAGCCTTGTAGAAAGAACTTCATGCTCTGTGTCCAGCCTGTCCAGGTCCCTCTGCAGAGCTGTTCTACCCTCCAGCAGACCAACACTCTCACCCAAGTTGGTGTTGCAAATTTGCTAATGGCAGACTAGGTATTTTCTAACCCAACTCCTTGATCATGGGAAAGTCTTCCAACATTCTATTTACCCGGCCTCATGGATATGAGAGCAACGATAAACTTGTTTTTTGTTAGAATAATTTGTTAACTTCTGAAAAAAGTTAACAAAAGTTGTTCAGTACAGTCGCTGCTTTTCTACTTCTTGGGTTTTTGGGGTTTTAAATTATGGTGAATGTAATACATGTTCAGCACACCGAGACACTGATCTGTATTACCATGCTGCAAATAAACAGTTAATTGCCATTTACCAGTAATTCTGAGGCTATCAGTGATGCAAATTTTTGCTGTGTCGTTCAGCCAACAACAAATGTGTCAGATCTCTTGCAGGGTTAGACGTCTTTTTAAATAAACTCATCACAGGTCTTCAGTTTTTCTTTGAAAGTAAGGTTTTGAGCCTCTTCAGTCAATACCCACTCCACTGTCTGTTAAAGCCAGGAAAGAACTCTTTGGAAGATTAATTTGGTAAAGCCTAGGAGACTCATATTTTGCAGTTTATAAGCATGGAGAGAACTACACTGAAGGGCAGGTAATAGGCAGGTGGGAAGAGGACTGGTGAGGTCTCACAGATTCATCAAGATTTTCGCCTCACAGTGGTCCGTGGGAAAGCCACAATGTCACTTCATCAGGAAGACTTGTTCTTAATTAGTTTAATTCTCTGAAAAGCTTAGTTTAGCTAAAGTCTTTTTAATGCCACAGCAGGAAAAGTTGGTCAGTGAACGCTGGAAGACCTTTGAGGTTGTTCACATGGCTTGTAAAATGGCTACTTGTATAGTTTGTTCCCCATTGTTACCCAGTTCCTTTTCTACCTGTACCCCTCTGCTTTGTCATCATATGTTCAATCATTTAGTTGTTTGAAGCATTACGACATTTTATGTTTATATGTGCTTAAATATTTTAACTTTTTTTTGGAGCAGTTAGCCAATTGTGCATTTTTATGCGAGCTCACTACTCTGACTGTTTTTGAAACTTTAGCTCAAAATGTTTCTCTGGTTGCAAAGCTTTTTAAACTATTCATTATGATGAAATATTTTACCAGATAATTCACTGAGACAAATGTGAAATGTGCAGTTGGGAAGGTAAAATTATAACCAGTCACATAAACCTGTCCTCATTAGCTCCTTTCAAACATCTCCAAATGTTACCAATAGAGAAAGACGTCCTTGGAGAGTGGCTTGAAACCTGAATTCTTTAGTTTTCAGTTGGAATCTGCTTTATGTTTGAGAGGAAGGCTTTAATTTCCTACATCTGAGATTCATTTTCAAATGCAAGCTAACAGGAAGATTAGCCTTTAAGGACTATTAGTGACTGGCCAGAATGGTGTTGGTGACTAGAACATAAAAGGGAAAAAAAGAAAAATATGGACTTGAGAGAGTGAATAAGGGGATGCATCAAACTATACTCTCAGCTGGTGTCAATTGAGATGCCTTCCTTCCACTGGGACTGTGCCAGATGAGACCAGTAACAGATCTGTCCTTTGTGATTCCAACTGTAGTCCTGGGCCACAACTTAAAAGTAGTTTTCTGGATTGTTTAGTTGGTTCTTATTTTATATGCAACATATAGAGCCTTTACTAATAACCTGTGGGTTAGCTTCCTCGAAGCTTTGCTCTAAAGACGGTTAACAGCAAAGGAAATGTTAACACTTATTGCGGTAATGAAAATATCTTCAGACACATTAAAGGCCTTTATGGAGTTTTGGTGGTTTTATTATTATTACCATCCCTGTTTTAGTAAATTCGCAGGTCAAAGTTATGTTTATTTATGTCAGAAATTATCGATGTATCTCTGGCTGTAAGCAGAAATATATGAAGGGCTATCTTTGGATGTCTTACTATTTCCTCCTTTTTTGCATGTCTTTCATAATCTCCCAACAGAGAGCTGGCTACGTCCTTTATATCACTTGAGCTAATCCCCATGGGCTTCTGTGAAACTCTCCTGTTGTTTCCTTGCCAAATCATGGATACCCAAGCCTTGAAAAAGGTGTTTGCCTCCTGGTAAAACAAATGATTGTTAGAGATGAGAAACCAGACTCAACAGAGCCAGTTTTGCATTTGTTTCAGTAACTTCTGTGATCTATTCATATGTTTGATATATTTAGATGTTTTTCCAGGTTTTGTATGAACCACAGCTTGTAAGTCAGAAAATTGCTTTGAAGTGAGCCATTATCAATAGGAGGTTGAAGGAAGTATCTTGTTCTGATCATTGTACATAATTATTGTAAAATGGTTTGACAGGTTACAGACTGTATGTGGCAAACTAAGGTGAAGTTGAAAAAAAGTACAAGATAGTACAATAGTACAAGACAGGAGATAGGACAGCATGTTAGTCTTGTAGCCACCCCAAAGAGGGTATGACTGAGAGAAGAAAAGATTACATGGAGTTTTGACTGAATGATATTATAATGCATCATTTAAAAAAATCCTTTAAAGTTGCTCACTTGTTTTCCCTTTGCTTTTAACAAAATTAATTATTTTATGACATAATTTTGGTTTAGGTAATTTGAAATGTCAATGCAGAAGAAGCAGTTAAAATCAGAATGTCCTAGCACCCCTTAATTAAAAGAGTTTAAAAATATTGCTGTTTGACTTACAGCTGAGAAAACTGAAAAACCTATATTTAGTGCTGTTTACCCTGTTATACTTTTTGGATGTTAATTTCTCTTTTGATCATTGTATGGAGAGACTTCCTTGTTTTACTGTTAACTGAAACATGCAAAACTGTAATCCTGCTTTGGTAGTGCAAAGCTGTGTTCATGTGATCAGACATCACATGTTAAATGTTTTTTCATCAGTAATCTAATATTTACGAGCTATTTATTGAGGCTTTCTGGTAATGCAGGTATTTGTTTTCCAGTGACATAATTTCACTGTTAAAAACAATTTCTATTTAACAGAACTGAAATGTTCTTGATATCCGCAAATGTAATTCTGTCTAATATCAAAGTTTAGACTAGATGGGTCACATTAGCAAAGGAATACAGAAACGTGCATTATTTCAAAGAGATAAAATTTATATTAAAGAATGAAAATAATAGTGAAAACTTTTGATGTTTTGTTTCTATTCTGAAGTCTTCTAACATCACTTTTCATTGCATCACTTCCAGAGTGCTAAATATGTTACATTTTGGCAAGATCATTGCCTCAAACATACTAGTACTGTGCTGGGATTCCTGCTCCTTTGACTTGTATTCCAGGTGAGGGCAGCTAGATCAGCATTAATCAGTGCAGAAAATCGTATTTGTGTGCCAGAGTTTCAGACTGCTGGTAAAGACTTATTCTTGGCAGGCCAGCAGGACAGATACAAGGCTGGAAGGCATCATCCTTGTAGTCCATCATGGTGTTGAGGACTCCGTTTTTGCCTCCTCTGGAAAGAATATTACCGAAATGCTTCTTTCCTAAGCAATTAAAAAAAGACCACACTTTGGTAATTTAATGTACTTACAAGTAACTGCAAAGTGAATATAGGTAAACATCAGTGAGAGAAGAGTGTTGTATTTCTGCAGAAGCATGCGTCTGTGTATGTGTTGATGTACATAAGTGTGTGTGTGTGTGTGTGTGTGTGTGCATGCGCACAGGTGTGGTTTTATACTCCAACTTACCCTATAGTAAATTTTGAAATGGTTTATGTTTTTCCGAAATTAAAAACCAAAGTTGAATCCTTGTCTATATTTTTCTTTTTTAAATGATGATCTCAATATTATATTAGCTATCTGCTTCTACAGAGGATTTAGGATGTGCCTATGTGGGGCAGCAGACCATGAAGACCATCCCCAGTTCCCCTAGATTAACTAGGGTGATAAATCTGTGAAGCATATTTCACTGTTGATAGCTCAAGTACCAAAAGATATATAAACCATATTTACTTGACCTGCTGCTCAGGATAGTAAGTTTTCCCCCTTCACAAGGCTAATAACCTGGGCTCAGCGTAATTTTGAAACTTCTGTAGTGTATCATTGTGACACTTAACCAATGCCAGCTGGGCAACTGCATCATGTTCTAGCATGCCGTGTGGATGCACCACGTGTAAACAGGAAGAGTAATTGTCTTAAGCTGTTAAAATAAATATTGAATATCATTCACTGTCCATTTTATTTTTCTTATTAATACTTATACTCACCTTTCAGGCCTATGACTTTGTTGAACAGCATGCAGTAGAGTTGGACTCATGTAGATGATCATAATTCTAAGGTAGGATAAAATGCAGGATGAAAGAGTTCTAGTTTTAGTTTAACCTTTGGAGCTGTAGCAGATCATGCTCAAGGTCATGTTAACTTTCATGTTAACTTTCATGTTAACTTTCATTTTTCCTCACTTGTAAAATGGGGTAGTGATGGTTGGCACCTCTGTGAGGTGCTTTGAGAACTTCAGGAAAATCGCATATTGGTATCTAAGCCAGTGAAAAATGACTAGATTTTTGTTTTGTAGTATGTTTCTACTAATATAATGGGGGAATAATACTCTGCAGTGAAGGTGGAATTGCTCTGTGATGTAGAAAGTAAAGCTAAATGTTGCAATGAGACAGAGGAATTCATTTCACCTTAAGGGATGACTACAGTGCAGAGATGTACATCTACAGTAGTCATTGTAGGCTGCCTTTCTAGTCAGTGGAGAACACTTGCCACAATCCATTTGACTTTCTTTAGAAGTCTGCTTGAGGGTGAGATATATGATGCGTTATGAATAATGCTCACTATATAATTTAATCTTACGTCCTACTATAGAGGTATCTCCAGCTGGTCTGTATTGGTTGTGGTTGCTTTTGTTTGGCTAAAGCATCACTTTCATAAGCTTTCCTTAAGACTAATTTGTACAAGTAACCTAGTATTTGTAGTGATGATACTACTTTTTTCCCTTTCCTTCCCACCCATATCTTACATTAACCTTCAAAAGTAGTTAATGAAGCATACAAATAGCAGTTGAAACTGCTTCTCATAGAGTACCATCATGTTTGACAATAAGTGCTGAGCGCTGGTCAGCAACTGGTGTAAAAAATGAAAGCTACGTTTGGCATGCACAGTGAAATGCTGAGGTAGTGATCAGTAGTTTGACAAACAGCTGAGTCTGGCTTGGCCAGCTATTGGGATGGTTGCATACACATTTTGCTATATTATTTTGTTTGCATTACTTTTGGATTTGAACTGAGGTCAGGATAATTATAGAGAGAGATGTGTCACTGCTTAACAAGGTTGTAAAAATGTCTACTCACTTTCTGCAGCTCTTTCTGAGATGCAATGACATTTCTACTTGGTCTATGAATTGTGTCATTGCAGATATTTGCTTGATGGTTGTAATATGAATACAAGGCTTTTCAGTATATTTACAAAAATACATGTTTCATCCTCTGTGGAACTGGAATATTATTATATACAGAGAGTAACTACATATTAAGACTGTGTTATTTGTGCAAGCTTGTTCTCATGAAATTAACATAAAGAGAGTTCTCATATGCACATAAGTGCTGGCATTTTTTCCTGGAGCCGGCTTAGGAATCTGAGTTAAAAGTAAAGGTGGGTAATGAAACGTGATGTATGTGTATATTCTATGTCCCATTATGCTGATAGCCCTGTGTCTGTCATTTTGGAGATGACATTAAAAGATAATGAGTAAGCCTTTGTGCATATCCTGTGGCTCAGAGAAAGAAAAAAGCTCTTCCAAGGCTTGCAAGTCGTTAGTAGTGAATATTGGAAAACCCCCTTCTGCTTGTCTTGCCTTGTGAGATGTGAGACTTGAAAGAACTTTAGCTTCTTTTCCTGGTTTGAAAGCATATTTAACCTCTGAGAAAGGAAGCCAGGGAAGGCGTTGAATAACTTGATTTACCATCTCTTGAAATATCTCCTTTACTAGTTCTGTGCCAGAATCTGAAGTGCCGTAGCGACAGCAGCCAAAAGGGAGTGAGGGTTTGGATAGAGATAAAGGGAAAGATTAAAAAAAGAAGTCTAAACCTGTATTTAATCCAATGGTCTCGTTATCTGAGGCTGGCCACTTCCAGGAGCTCTGCAAACCTTTCCATTAGTGAATGAATTGAGCCCTGTGCTATAATGACAAATACTCCTGGGAAATACTTGTGGTACGTTAATGCTACAGTGAAAAAGTACAACTGAATTAGATATAAAAGGTATGACTTTTTACATCTGTGATGCATGTGGGTTATGGAGGCATAGATGACCCAAGAGAGTGTCTGAGTTGTTGAAAAGCAGGTTTTGGAATGACATGCCAGGAGCAGCTACTGCTGAATATGCAGGACTGGGGGCGGGGGGGAGGAGGGGGGAGGGGGGGACAGTACAAAGTGCTTATCAGTGAAATGTCCAGTTTTCCTTTAGTCCAAGAAAAAAAAGGGATTTATTAATGTTTCTGATGGATTTATTATAAAACATTTCTACTTGAACATGATTCTAAAATTTTAATTCACCTCTTTGTAGTTGACTTTCAGCTGGTTGATTTTGGTAAACTTCTACTGGCTTAAACCAGCTAAGAACCTTTTTCACAATCATCACAGTATTATTTACTTGAAGTATCTCCTGTACTATAAGCTCTCTGGGACAGAGAGCTCCAAAGCTCTAAGAAAAATGATTTCAGGTCTCTTTGGAAGTAGATATTTGCCCCTAAGTAGAAGTGTTCAGCAGCATACATCCTAATTTGAGGATGTCTAGTAGTGAGGCATTGCAGAACTGAATTTAGCAGTACCTAGGTCACCCTTGTGATTACGTGTTGCCTTTGGAGGTTTTGGCATCGGGTGAGCTGTATGCTTCCTATAATTCTACTTGAATTTGACATCCTCCTTTTCTCCCTTCATAGAAATGTCTGCTTGGTGATTAAAGGCTCATAAGGCAAACATGTAAGGCTATATTATAAGTTCACTTTTCCCAGACATGATCTTTTTATTTCTGCCATTAGAGCCTCGTGCAGGGTACACAGGGAGTACATCCTCACTTCTAGCTGTTTTATGGAGTCACTTCAAAGCTGCAGCTGAACCAAATGGACAAAGATGGACAGAGAATCCCAAGCAAGTTTTGAGCAGTCCATAGGAGTGTGCATAATGACAATTTTGGAGAAAGATGCCACACATAACATCATGGCAGTCACAGCAAGAGGCCACAACTGGTTTTTTTAATCAAAGTGAAAAGTGAGGCATGGCAAAACTGAAAACTTTGGAATGTTGTGAGGTCTTGAGAAGAGAATCTGAGTAAGGTTGAAGGCAAAGAGGCTTGGCATAAGAAGCTTTTTAGCGGCTGACTTGCTTTAATTAGGAGCAATGGATTTAAAGTTCAGCATGCCAATGGAAAATAATTCTCTTGCAAAGCCATTAGTGGGAATCTGAGTCCTTTACTTTTGTTGTTATTTAATTCCACTGGTGTATGAGGTTGTCATCAGAAGAATGTTTGTTGCTTGTTTATTCAGGTCAGAAAGCTGTTAATGAAATATATAGTAATTATGTCATCAGATACACTGCTACAAAACTCTCCTTAGTGAAGAGGAATTTCCTTGCACCTGATGATAACATTTTTTAAAATAAAATATGTCAAAGCTGAGAAGATTATCTTGGCAGAGCATCATACCATTAAAGCAAGATTGAATATATCCTGTCCAAATCTCTTGCTTCTTGTAATGGTGCCTAAAGCTATAGTCCTCCAGATGTTGATACTATCAGCATTTACATTTTGAATGAAAAACCCCTCTTGTTACCACAGACACTTCACAGTAGAAATTATGCACTTTTTTTCAGAACAGTTTGTGTGATGTAATGCAAAATATTGTGATGTGAAAAAAAATCCAGATTTCTCCCCCCCTTCAAAATAATTTGCCTTTAGCAATTAGAATGAGAAAGGATGGGACAGCAGCTATTTCATGCTCCTCGCTTCCCAATCTAGGTTAAGGTTGCAATGTTTTCCCATAAATAGCTAAAAATTGACTTGGTCTCAAGAAAGAAACAGAAGGTGCTGCAGTAGAAGTAGTAGTGAAACGGCATGAGAAACCTTCCGTTCACTAGCACTGGCCAGGCATCATCAGCATTAATGAGCCATATTTACACTGAGTCAGCTCACACTGCTTTAGCTTTAAAGGGACCCTAAAACGAGTGAGAATGGGAATCATTTCTTCTAAGTCTTGGTAATTGACACTCTGCTCCCTCAGGGGTTCGAGAGATGGGGGTAAGACAGCTCCATTTTCTTAGTTTTGTTGGATACCAAAGGCAGCTTGCAGCCTTCTTGCTGTGGTGCTACAGTTTCACACAATTTTGTGAATGAGAGGCAGGACTAAGTGATCACAGGATGACAAAGGGATGAATTAATAGGACACTGAATAGAAAAATATGTCTTTCTTGGTGTATCTAACTAGTAAAGCCATATAAAGTTGAGCAAGATTGGGCAGGCTTCAATTGGAATGATATTGTTTTTTCAAGAAAAACTGTATCACCACCTGTGGATCCAAAGATTGCTTCATCCTGCTCTCGTTTACGAGTTTAGCTATCTTATGTACTTAATGTTTTTCTGGGTTAGTAGCTGAGGCTTGAATCTGGTAAAAAGATTCATTATGCAGATGCATAGATTAATTTTCCAGTCTGATGCTACTATATCTGTCCTGTACACTTTGAAATGGAGTTTACAAATATCAGCCTGAAGAAGAAAGGCGTGGCTTTGGAGGATTGCTGATACTTTCAGGATCAGATGTTCAGCCCACCAGCCTCCAACAAACAGATCTTGGTCAGACCATTAGTAACAGTTCCAAGGAAAGTAATGAATACTCTACCAAGCAGGACATGTATACATTACCTTTGTCATGTGTATGTGGTTTTGTGGTAGTGAGGTATATTTGAGGAGAAATAAAAGTGAGAAGTGACACACCAAGTCTTCCATACGAGTGACTTATAAAGGTAAATGATTTTCCCAGCTGCTGTTTTACCCTACACAGCAGCTTTGCATGGGAACACCTTATTAGAAAAAATATTGGGATTGTGATGTGTGTGGGATTCATTTACAGGTTATACTTACTCAAAATGAGAGGGAACAATCTTCTAAAACTCACTTTACATCATGACTTTATATAGTGGCAGAAATACCATTGCATATAGTATATTCAGCAAATGCACACATACATGTACTTCAGAATGTCATGTCCTCTTTGTTTTGTGCTTGCACTTCAAATAAGTTCTGTTCAACTATGATATCCTTTGGCATGGATGGATGCTTGTTTGTAGAACAAGTAACATAATTCCTGAGTTAGAAAGGTCATAGATGGGGCAATGGGACTGAGGACCAAAGCTGGAAAATGTATTAACATAGTTTAATCAGTCATACTAAATTCCACTGTGGCATATTTCCTCAACAAATTAGTTAAAAGGATTCTGGGTTCTGTCACTGAAAAACACTTATCTTTATTCTAAAAAGATTTTTTTTTCCTTTAATTATTGTGTCTGAAAGTTTTTGGGGGTTTTTGTTTGTTGGGGTTGGGTTTGTTTTTTTTTTTTCATTTTTATGAGTGTCAGTTAAAGTTCATGCTCTAATGTTTAAACCTTATATTAGGATATTTGGCCTTTCCTGTAAATTTTGCCAGAGCTTTGTTGTGTAGCCTTGATCAAATTACTCATTCCTTCTGGCTCACTTTCACTGTATTCAGGTGATTCTCCAGTACTGTCCTAAACTTCAGTGTGTCTGTAAAATGCATAGTGGAATGTGATGTTAATATCAGATGGAATTTCTAAGAATTACTGCCATTCAAAGAAGCAGTAATTATCTGGAGTTTGTCTAATTTGTCTTATTCAGCATGTTCTCTGGTGAAGAGCCATTACTTCAAATACTGAAAGAATGTGCATGCAAACCATGGGCGAGGCAGTGTGGGTTTTGGCAGAACAATATGCTTAGGTGAGCAATCCCAAGCAAAGGAGTGCAAATGTGGAAGGATATCAGTGAGATTCATCTGAATAATAAATGTGGTTGTTTCATTTCTAGGATAACCCTGTGAGTTATGCAACATTAACTACCCCTTGAATAGTTTGAAGCTGAAGTTGGTAACCAATTTTGAACTGCTTTATTGTGGCCATTCTTATGCACCCTATACAACTGGGACCCTGCCTGTTTCATCCCTTGAGAGGAAGGGTAAGAAAGGCACTTCAGGAGGGAATACAGTTCCATTACTCTGTGGTGACTCTGCAGTCATTAACAACAGCACTCTTGTTGAGTTGCACTCTTGGTACATTCAAATTGAAATTCCTCCTCTATTAGAGTGCTACCTCTTTTCCACAAGTACCTTGTAGAGCTTTATAGCTTATAAGCTTCATAATGGTAGCATCCCACCCTCAAATACAACTGTAGTATGATACACTGTGCTGAAGAACTCATCTATGGTTACTTTTTTCTTAAATAGATATGCCTAATGGAGTTTTAAAAAGTACAGAATTAATTCACAAAATTCAGTAATTAGTGATATGGTAAAAATAGAATTCCTCTAAATCACTTTAAAAGTTGGCCTGTTTCCATCTACACCATTTAAATAGGTATTAATTTAAAGCCAGCTGCTTCTTGCCTTTTGCATTTCAGTATTGCTCTGTTAGCTTTTTGTTCTTCCTCCTGAGGATTAAATCTGTGTCCTGCAGGCTTATCAGCCCTGACTTTTTGAATGTGACAACGCTCACTGTGATCTCCTAACTCATCAATCAAGTGGGACCACAGCCTTCGAAAGTGTTTTACAGAGCCTCTTTCTTGAATAGCGCACAGTATTTCCATAGTAAGGGCATACTATGCCATAAAATAATGTTTATGTTGCTTTAGGCTTAATACCATACCATTTATGAGCACAAGTGCTGAAGCAATTTGGAAAGAGATGTTAACTTTATATCCTACTAGGGAAGTAGTTTTATTACTATGTATGCAAAGCAACAGGAAAGCAAAGCTTTGCTTTTATATTTTATTAGCTATCATTATCATGTTTCGGGGCCTTTTCCTGTATCAGTATTTGCAGGCATATAGAAGTCTTTCTTTATGAGCATACTAAGAAGTTAGGAAATTAATAATGTAGCTTCTGAATCTTTAGAAAAAGCACTTGCTTTAGAAAACAAAGAATTGCTTCAGCAATAAGGCTTAAAAATGCCAGATGTAGAAAAGTAACATTGTGTTTTGGCACTGAAAAGTGGGATGGAGATGAAAGCAGTTAACCTAACTGCTATGCAAAGGAATATCACTGTTGGTAGTGCCAGCCATTTAAATATGAATCAAGTCCCAACATAGTCCTGAGATATCCTAAAATCATTAAAATACACTTGAGGTTACTTTTTGTCTGCCCACTGATTTCACTCTTTGGGGTTGCTTTCCCAGTGTTTTGTCATAATTGGGAGATTGAGAATTAAGATTTTTCAAGTAGCGACAAGTTGTCAGAAGCATGCATTTTAATCAGATTACAAAGTACTATGAAATTCCATAAACCTGTGAAAGTTTGTAATACTATGATAAGCAAAATTCTGAGAACCAACTTTTTCAGTCTCTGAAATGGCTTTTGACTGGGTTTGGAAATTGAAATTCTACACTGAGAAAATTCACGTACGATTAAATGTTTTGGTAAGGTTTAAGGCTATGTTTATTTTTTCATACATATTTTGGTTTACTTTTATACTACAGATGACAGCTCAAAAAACACTGATAAGAATACTGAGAAGTTGCTTACTAAATGAGCTTGAACATGTTCAGTCCATTTTCCATGGAAATTCTAACAGAATGGAATTTCCTGTGGAAATAAGTGTTGTCCTTGTTGTGAGAATTTACTGTGTAAGAGTATATTTGCTAACCCCATTCTGAATCCAAAGTATTAATTACACCAAGGAAATGGAATCCTAGAATATAGATTGCCTTGTATAAAAAAAAAAAAAGTCTATGACTTTACAAGGTATTCTGCAGGAATGAGAAGATTATTCTGTAGGAGCCAGTCTGGAGAGCCATGCAGATCCCTTGCTCATTGCAAATGAGTTTTGAAAGTGGAGTCTAAATGAAAGCAGCTAATGATATACAGATGTGGCACAAGCATTGCTACATCGCAATTGCTACTACTACTAAATTTTAGATGCCCATGATCATCAAAAAAAAAAGAAGAAAAGAAAAACCAACTCAAAAACCCACCCAAACCAGTGAACCAACCAAACAAAACCACAAAAAACCTCCTAGGATGACTGGTTTTATGATGAGAAATGAAATGACTGAGATAGCTCGTAATAATCTGATAAAATATTATCTTGTCCAATATAAGATGTTAGCAAGCATTACTCAAGCTGCAGGTTTAATAGTTAATTGAATGTGTAAATTATCATTAAAACCCCTCTATCTTAGCTAAAAACTTTTGAAATGTTTTTTGCTGAAATTAAATGCATTTTGTCATTATACCTCTTGTCTTCTTGAGATTCAGTCTTCTGTTCTGTACCTAGCAACGGATTTTATTTAAGTGCTGATAATAATGAGGAAGTCAAATATTAGTAGAGGAAAGGTTACAGCTGTTCTTTATCCACTGGTTGCTGACACAGAATTTGTTCAATTGATATTGCATGAAAAATTCTGGCACAAGCAGAAAAAGATGTGATCCTAGCAATTAGAGGATTTCCCTGCCATTATGGTTGGGTATGTCATTCCAGAGGAGACCTGAAGCCTCTTGCACATGGAGCATACCATTTCCTCTCAATAAGATTTTATGGTTGGCCAAGTTAAGCTGGAAAGAGATAAAAAATGAGAACTATCTGCTTCTTGTGCATTTGTAGTAGACCGTTAAGGTATGTTCAGTTCTGGATCTTGGTATGAATCCAGCAAATGCCAGGTCTGCTTTCCTAACCTCATGCAGATGAACATTCATGGGGTTTGGCAAGCTTCAGAACAAGCTTGTTCAGGAAGGAGGGATTTGCTATGCTTTTTGGTTGGTTTGAAATCATGAAGTGTCGCAAACAGTCAACCTTCTTTATTGCTAATCAGATTAGTTTTGGCTTGAAAGACAACACAAGTTTCTTTCTTTGAAATCCATATTTGTAATTTCTGTAGAAAAGGCAGTTCATTATTATTTCATGAATCAGTAATAACATGACTAAATACAGATGGTTTGGGTTGATATCTAAGTTTAATTTGCAAAAGCAAGTAACCTCACCATGACGTGTGAACTGAAGTGGGGCCATGTGGAATTACCGTTGGAGTTCCCCAGTTGGTCTAGAATCTATTATTCTGCTGGCATGCACATCTTTTATTTGTAGTTATTTCAGTTCCTCCAAGTGATTAACTATGTCAGTGTCAGTGTTGAATGATAATTGAGGATTCGATCTCTTGTTATGCCCAAAAATCCATCTTAAAGAAACATCAAATTTATGAGGAAACTTCACATTTCAAAATAACTGCATTCTGAGTTCAACAGTTGCCTGTTTGTGTCACGGTCTATCTTGATGGCAACACATCTGGTTTTTACTCTAGAGTTCCAGGTTTACCCAGAGCAAAGGATGTCCTCCTCCAAAATCATTCTGAATAACATTTTACACTTCATAAATTGATTAGAATGTCAAAAGAGGCAGAATATTGCTGGAAGAGAAAGATCTCAAGATCAAGTAAATAAGAAAATGTCCTGTAAAAAATTAATTTTATACCAGTTCTCCTGCTTAGCAAGTTACTTTCAAACAGATTTTCAAAGTTAGGGAGAAATTTCATGTTCTTTATTTTCAAGTAGCCCCAATGTTTTGGGCCTAGACTTAAAAAAAAGGCTGAGCATTACAGCCTTTACACACCTAACTGGTGTAGGTAAAGTTAGGTACACCTAACTTGTACTAGGTAAATGATTATAAAAAAGAGGGTGCATAGGAAACAAATTGGACATCTAGAATTAATGGTGTTTTTATTGTTTTGTCACTGTTCCATAGAAAGATGGAATGATAATTCTTGTTCACGGAAGGGGTGTGAGATAAATTCACTACCATTTGTAAAGTTCTGAGGTGCCATTATGGTATTGAAACTTAGGAGGAGCCCGTAATAACCCAGTGTTTAAATGGCCTGCATATTAAATATGGGCCAGGGAAACTCAGCTGTGTGCCATATGGGAGAGAGCAGAGGAACAAATATTCAATTACCTATGGAAATGTAATCAGTGCCTTGAGTGGTTTTGGTTATATCCTAAAGCATTTACTGCAAGACCAGTGCATACACCAAAACATGTCTGTATCTTTTGCCCGTGTTTTGATTTTACAGATGCTTAGTTGAGCACATGTTTAAGCTTATTATTAAGCATAATATAACTTTAAATACAAATTTATTCATACTACAATAGATCTATGAACAGATTCATCATCTTAAATAAATAAATACTGCATCCCTGGATCATTGGATTGGAGGTAAATGTCTAAACTGTTTCCTATTTCTAGTTAGCAATAAGCATTGTTGATCACCGCGTTGCCAGGAGATGAGCAGAGAGAAGCAACTGGTTAACAGCTGGTTGCATCTGGTCACAGCCAGGAAAGCACAGCAACAGAATAAACAATCCAGTTTTCAACAGCTGCATTTGAAGTTACAGTCTACTGAATCAAATAAGTACAGTATAATTTGTGAGTTAGAAACATAAATTATCTTTAGAAACATTTAGAAGTAACAAGAAAAAACTATCCTTATCTTATAAATTTTCCCTCTTTTACTATTGTTATTTTTAATTCCTGTCTTTGTTCTAAACATTGAGAACATCTACTAATAAACAACATGTTTAAGCATTTTAATTCTCTTCTGTGTTTTGCACCCTGATGTACATTTCTGTGTTTCAATCTCCAGAGATTCTATGCTCTCCTCTTTCACTTCTGGGAACATTGAGTACTGTTAGATATTTCCTGATAAACACCAAGGACCTTGCTAACAGTTTTTATTGTCCCTGGGAAGTCACCAGATACAATATTGATGGGTAACTGTAGAACATGTTATTAAAAAACTAATTGGATTTGGAATGTTGTCAAGTAATGGATTGCCTGAATATGCTACTGAAAGCCATCCAGAGAATGGGAGATGGTCATAGTATTTGAAGACATCATGCCTGGGGCCAAAAATATTTGTATCATTTCTCCATCAAGATGTCAGCATTCTCAGATGCCATGTTAGTCTGTATTATCTACCTGTCCTGGAAAGTAGTAGTCTGTGAAGAACAAAAAGAACCATAGGATCACATGTACAGCAGATTATTCAATCAGGGCATATCAAATTTAGGTGAGATTTTGGTAGAACAAAAAACCTTTCAGGTTACCTTTTGATCCACATACTATTGCAGCTTCAGTTGCTGCTATGTACTGCCTTTCCCTACATAAAAAGCTATATCCAAAGTAGATAGGCAGTAGACAAAAAAGTTACCAAAGAGCCTTAACAGTTTCTTCAATGCGTTCTTATCTCCTGAGTAAATAAAAACGGCATAATTATATATTTACTTGGGAGACTAAAAGGCTCTCTTCAAAGTCATTAGTACTACTTGCATAGCTAGTCCATATTTTATGGTGCTCAAGACTTTTTTTTCACTTTTTTTCATAAAATGAACCAACATTTGGAGTCTGACTTCATAATATTTTATTTAAGCTATTTTGATTACAGTAGAATGTGTCTGAATAAGGACAAGAGGAGTTAGCCCAAGGCTGTATTGTAAAACATACATGATGCAAAAATCATTTGAGTCTTTTAACAACAATCTTTTCTATTTCAGATCAATGTGAACCAATACAACAATTAAAAAATCATTGCTCTTGCAGACAAATAATCATACTAATATGACTGTTAGCATACTTGTCATATTAGTTCATCTTATTTAATAGAGCATGCAGAATCTTATGATGTTTTGTTTATTTGTTCATCTGAACTTTGGTATGCAAAGTGTCATGCCAGAAGAGCCAGAAGAGATGGTGATTTCCTAACTATAATTGTCACATAGGTAGATGCACACCTACATGTATTTTTAAAATGAGTAATGTTAAAGATGACAGTTGAGCCATTTAACTTTATGTAACTGTGTCTTTGATTCATAAAGATCACCAATCAGATACCTGAAAATATCCCATGGTGAGTCCAGGTGTTAAAATAGTGTATTTTTCATCCATCACATCTTCACTCAACGTAAAGAAATGCTAAAGTTTATATTATTGACCTTATAAGCACAAATCTATCACAGATGGGTTTTTACTTTATGCTTAGTCACAATATCAGCAAATGTAACACCCTCTGGACACAAGCTGGCTTGTACCAATGGAATAAATATCTTATGCTAGAACCAAGGCTGTAGGTAGATTGAGTTGGTCTGCACTTATGTAAAATTATTGTTTCTTTTGAAATGTATTGCAGCCCTAGAACCTTGTCTGAAGAAATTGTCTGAAGGAACTTGAAATCTCAGAACAGTCCATACAGAGTTCAGTTCGTCCCAGAATAGAAGAATGAGAGGAAACAAGAAACAAAAACAGAAGGAAAAAAAAAGAAAAGCAGACAAAATAAATGTCTCTTTTGCTCTCAGCAGAGTAATAAGCAGCCAGTATAGAAAACATGCACAATATTAGGGGTCCTTCAGTCTAGTACCTCTTCAGAGAGACAAGAGAAAACGTCTGGTCTGATCTCTGTGGCTCCTCAATACAAGACAAGTGCTAGAGAAAGGAATGGACCCCAGATTTTTGGTATCAGCCCATCATTGCTGTCCAAAGGGATGGCAGAAGTAGTTGCTTACTTTACAATAAATGTATTTCTCCTGATTTGTTACAGCATTCTCAAAAGGACAAACTGAAGTGTGAGTGGAACATTTTGATCCAGGAGATCCATATACCAGTACTCCGCTGTGAGTGTGAACTTCAGCTCAGCTAGATTAAAAAAGGGAAGTGGGGACAGTGGTCATGTCTTGAAGCAGCATTTAAATGTGTACTTTTAGCAAATCCAAACTGAAAGTGTGTCCCCATGCTCTTTTCACTGGTTACAATGTCACTGATAAATCATACATGTGTTTTTACTACATACTAGTGCTGTTTCTTGGTGTCAGTAACCACATGCACAGGGATGATGAATGAATGGCAGTGTTTTGCCCTGTGAGCAAAGATGTGATGATTGGGTTAGTCACAAGGTACAATGCTACTATGTATGAGTTTAGCATGGCATATTCTCATACATTTTTTTGGTCTTCCAAGAAAGCAAGACCAATGCAAGGGACATTTCCAAGAGCCATGCCAGTTTAGTCATAAGAAAATCTATGCTCACTATCATCACATATTAACTTCTGATGTCAAACACTGTGACTACTTAAAGAACAGTCAGAAAAGACTGAGAAGAAATGGTATTATTAGAAAGCATTTTTTCTGTTTCCTTTATGCTGTTGGCCATTGTATTCTTTCCACTCAATGTATAACTCACAGTGTCAAGCACTGAACCTGGTCCTGATCCAAACACAGAAGGGGTCAGATTTTTAAATGCCAGCCATCTGTTTGCTCCTTAAGGGAATGCTGGTCAGCTACTAAAGCCACTGTCAGTAACAGGTAGAGGAATGTGAAGAATGCTTAGAAAAAATGCATAAAATGTATGTCTTGTTTTCTTATCTCTTCTCTAACACAACAAGAAGACACTTGCCATCAGCCCTGTAATTGTCTCTTGTCAAATTGTTTCATTACTATTTCCTGCTGAAGACAGAACAAATTGTCATTATTCTTCTAACCTAAATTTCTGCTTGTCTGTGTAAATAAACATGGTGTGGCCATGAAAGGTACCTTTACAAAGTATGAACTACCATCTGCTGTACTGTTATGCTTCTGAGTCTTTCAGTCAGGTTTTTGCTAATATCAAGAAAATAATTTTAAAAGTTATTATTCAATGCTATAGTTGTTCATAAAATAATTTGGGGTTTCTTTTCTTCATTGCTGTGGAATTTCTGGGACCAGCAATAGGAGAAAACAGCAGACAAATGAAGGGGTAAGAGGCATCTGAACAGAATACTGGAAGGCAATAGAAATCACATAAAACTCTTGTATTCTTACTCCAGCAGAAATCCAAATCACAGATTTGCATATGATCTTATTGTATTCTTTGTGCCATTTTCTATGGCTTATTTAGTCTGTGATGACCTTGAGCAGTAATTTCCATTGTAACTACAGTATTTCACCTTTTTTGGACCTAAAATTAGAAGTCTGAGGCCACTTTGAAAAAAGGTTTAGTTGCCTAAGTTGTGGTTGAGTTTGAGATTAGAAGCACTAGTTCCTCAATGGTTGTTCCCTCAGAGAGCAGTGGAGCACTGCAGAACTATGAAAGCTGTCCTTACAGTGTGGAGAAGTCGGGTGATCCCACTGGGAATGCTGTGCATTGCTCTGGAACAAGCACAGCCGCTCTGCTTATGGAAGAGGAGGGCGTCTGTCAAGCTGGTGGACGCTGCATATGTTTTTGGGAAGGCAGCAGACATGAAAAAGAGAGTTAGCATTGAAAAAAAATGGCTATGTGGGCTTTCAGCTAATGTATCTCGGCACAGTGCCATGGAGCTCTGCGGGTTTATTAAATGTAAGAGCTGCTGCTTATGTGTAAATTAGGACTGCCACCTGGCTGGTTTCCAGCTGTCTTGCCTGGTTTTATTCTGAACTGCTGTTGGAGCTACTGTACAGATTGGTCTGGACATTCTCAGCAGACATTTCTTTGGAAGGTGTATGTCTTCTGTGTTGAAGACAACTGCATTTTACCTCTGTTTTAGCAATAAAGAGCCACTGAAGTCAGGTAATTATTCTGAAATGTTGATGGTGGTGACAAGTTAAAAAAAAAGGGTCACTTAAAATGTAGTAAAAACAGGATAGCTTCATCCAAATAAAATGATGGTGAAAAGGCATGCAATCTGTTTCTTTTTATAGCTTTTTCAAATTATAAGCTATGTAGATAAATGTAGATAATAAGTTACAGTAGAAACATATTTTGACACTGCATTCTAGGCCAACAGAAGCTAGTAGATAGAAGTTTTACTTACTAAGAATTTAAAAAATGTCTTTGTTATTTCTTTCTCGGCTTTTGTTTTCTGTCTGACTCTAGAAATATTCCAATTGATGAACTTTGGGTGCTTAATCCAGTTATTAATATGGACCATTTTCTCTGTTTCTTAAGAGAGGGTGCTCAGTGTCTTTCTAGATCACTTAATGACCTTTCTTTCACAGTAACCAGTACAAGCCACATGAGACAAGACTGAGATTGCAGGTGCTGGACGTTTTAATTAATTTTGTGTTCAAAGTGTCTGAAGAACTATTTTATGATCTCAGCTGCCATTTTTAAGACAGAGGTGATACTTCCAAACTTCAGGTGATTCTTGCGAAATTCAGGTGGGTGTCCAAACTTATCCACACATTTCAAAGACAATATTTGTATTCTGACCAGGCATAGGAACGTATTTCTGTGCTACACAATACATAGCCTAACCCAGGTGTGTTTGGGCAATGGACTTTCATGGCTGCCTTTTCTTGCATTTGTGAAGCTGTATGATCTTTCTTACAGCTTTGAAACAGCAACCTGTACCAGGCTACAGAAGATTTGCATTCTCTTGTATAGATGAGAAAAAAGAGTGAACATTAATTCCAAGTAAGCCATCAACCTTTTTTTCCCCACATATAATAGTATCCGGATGTTTTACTTCTGCTAGAACAACTCACTAGCACCTAATACTTACAATATGTGTATAAACAGAGAGGTCTTGTTTACATGCCAAATGCTTGCACTCACCCTGCTGTCCAGTGCTGGGAATAGAATTGTGCGGCTGTGAGTGATTCTGGTCCTTTGCAGAAATTTTTGTGCTGCAAACCGACTATTCAGATCATCACAGGTATTCCTAAAATGTTGGGGAGGGGAAATGGAGGTGGGCAGCATGGGTATAATTAAAGGAAAAGATGAGTGCCCTTTTTCAGACATGATTTATTCTTACCCCTATGCACAATACAAGTGTTGAAAAGTCCCCAAAACAGAAAAAAAGCCCCTGTTTTCTGCTTCTTGTTAGCATTAGGTAATCTGCTGTGATCAGATGTTCAACACATCACAATATACTCTCATTTCAAAGCTCTCATTTCAAGAACTTTGGAACAAATAGCAAAGGAAATTTGATGAGACATCCACCTAGCTTTCAGGATCAAGATATTGTGTTCAGATTAGATTTTAAATTAGTAAGTGCTTATTATCATCTTATATCCTAACAATTCATACAAAAATATAGCAATATAAAGATGAGACAGCTGTATCTTGTAAAGATTTGTACATTCCTAACACAATTTTCTAGCAATTCAAATAACATCACATCTGTCACCTTTACAATATCTTGCTTTGATGTCCCTGGCATTTGTGTATGGGGGAAAAAGTCCTAAAGATGCTAAAGTTTATGAAACAACTTTGCCTTCAGGGCCACTGACAGTACACAGTCTGCAGTGTATCAGCATCACCCCCTCCCCCCCCAATAATTACAGCTTTTTAAAATTTTGTAACATTAAGACAGCTTGAAAGCTGTCTTTAAAGCATGTACTTACTGTTTATGCCTGTTGAAATTATCTGGAAAGATAATTTTTGCTAATGGATTTTAAATGTTCTATAACTTTTGAACACTGTTAATATATATGTTGAGTTTTACTCTTCCTTCACTGGAAGTCATGCAGTCTAGCTGACCTTCGTCGATTATAAACACTTAACTGCCAGCAGAGCCAGTTTTGCTGGCACCTCATATCAGATTCCTGAAAACATTTTCAGGACATTTTCAGATACCGGGGATGTCACATCAGCTTAGCATGTTCAGCAGCCATCTCCTTCCTTTTTTTCTGTAGGAGAAATGCTTCTTTACAATTTTCTCACAGCTGCAAGAAGCTGAATGAGCTGGGTCGTGGCAATAACACTCTGAACCCCTGAGGAGAACCATGTATTAGGATTTAACCCTGCTCCGTTTCCCATTTAGGACTATGTCAAAATTTCTACTAACCAAAATAAAGGCAGAAAAGGAGGCACTGTCTTCTGCTTGCCTGGCACAATGCTTAAGCATGAAAAAGCAATGTAGTTTTGGTATGTCCCAATTAGAGCGCACATATTTCTGTTCAGATGCTCTGCATGCAATCTAACTGTGTAATGAATATGAGTTAGAGCCCCTATTTAAATATTTACATTTGAGGCTCAGCTAGTCCTGTCTTTTGCTTCAAACCATTACTTACGTGCCTTTCTAATAATTCTACACTTTTCATGTGATAGTGGATTATGTCAAGGTTTTTAATCTATAGAAAGTACAATGGATGGCTGTTGGGACTTTGGAAAGTGAGCAAGGACAGGGAGGAGGCAGAAAACTTTCTTTGTGTAGTAGAAGTTTTATTTTAGCAGAGCATTGGGCTATTTTCCAGTGAGAGAGAGAGCTGTAAAAATAGGATGCTATGTGAGTCACAGCTAGAGGATAAAATCTCCTCACTGGGATGCAAATACAGTGTACAATCAAACTGAAGGAGATGTGAACAGACTAAATTGATATTTGATAAGGAAAACGAGGAGTCAAAGATCTGCATACTAATGCTAGCAACCAAGATGAAAACCAGAAAGAATTGGAATTTCTAATGATGAAGCACTTGGACATGATCCAGGCATTAATTATAAGGAAAATACAGAATTGCTGAGTATATATATTGGGGGTGGGTTCTGAATTTGGAGTGATGATCTATGAGTTTGTATCATAATCCATCCACCAAGCAACTGAACATAAAAAGGATTTGAATAAACATCTTCTAAATATAGTATTTTAAAATAATTTTCTAACATGAGAGTCCTTAAAGATTTGGTTCCTCCTATACCTTGTCTGATGTTATTTACTTGTAATTTCCAGAGAAAATGTGACAACTTCATGAAACTGCTACAGTTTTTGTGTAGTACCACTATTCATTAAAGGGAAACAGGAATACTGGAATAATCAAAGGCTGGATCATGTGATGCAAGTGCTAGGAGGGAGGGTGATAGAGGACTCACACGTGATTCAGCTAGAAAGGAATGAAGAATGAGGAGCATAATTGATCAAGATCATTTTCTGAAAATTAGATTTTCTCAAAGAATTTGGTGTGATACTTTGACAAGATTATGATTGTTTCAGAAAACTGTTGTGTAGCTCTATTTGGACTCCTGTAGGGTGAATGACTTCATATTACTTCACTGTAGTATTCAAAATACAGCACAGTACGCTAACAGTAAAGCATAATAAGAGATTAAGAGATGGCTAACTGACAGAGCAGAAAAATAGTTGTCAATAGAGAATCTTCATGCAGGTGTCTGTAATTCTGCATTAGACATTATTTTTTTTCAGCATTTTCATCAATGTCTTGAAAATTGGTAAACTCACTACCAATGAGCTTTCTGAAAAATGTAACGAAAGGTGCCCTGCAAACTACTGAGGTGAGCAGTACAGTCAGAAACAGAAACTTCTAAGGAAGCTGGCCTGTGCCAAATTGTTTCTAGTGCCAAGTAGTCAGTTGAAAGGTCTCTGAAGATTTTTTCATTGTTCTTCTTCAGTTTCTGTGATCCCTCTGCACTGCATCTTTGGGTTGTCTCATTGACACAGTGATTCTGTTGTCTGCTAGATGTCTTATGAGTTCTCTGTATTAAAAGATATACCAGTCTACTCCAGATGTGATTACTTGGCTACATCAGTACCAAAAAAAACCCTGGCCACTCTCTCACTTTGAGGGCAACTATCATGGTCTGGCTATTTCCATAGTGCTACATTTTCCTTACTTTGACATCAGGATGGTTTCATCTAATTTGCTCTTTGGGAGTGGTCCCCGACCTTTGCTAGTTCCCAGGCTTTTTTTCTGGAATAGAGACAAGGTCAGAATGCTGGCAGGGACTGCTGAGTATTCTTACAGTGTGGGTGGATGAGTTCCAGGGATGAAACCTATGCGTGGGTCTGCACTATATATTAGTGCAGATACAACATTTCTGTGCAAATCAGTGTTCTGCCTCTTCTCTGACATCTTTTGATGTATACTCATCTGACAATCAAATTCAGTGCACATGAAGTGAAACATGTATTTCCCTGCCTGTGATCACCACTTCTAACAAATACATCCTCGCAGCTACTGCTTTTCCTGATCTCTACTGCATTCACTCTTTGTGTAGAATGATCACCTGAACGTCGCTTTCAACCCTAGACTCTCCTCAACCCTCATATCCTGTCTTGGTCCATCAATAGCCCTACAGCTTACCCTCATAGTACAAAAATAAAAAAGAAATCATGAATAATAATAAGCATAAAATTATATGGGAGCAGGGAATTTGAAATGCACCTTCAAAGTGGGGAAGGATATGGAGCACAGGGAGAGTCATACAACAGAAAGCAGGTTATGGATTTCAAAACCATAACTAACATACAGTTAAACATGAAATTCTAGAAAGATATATGGATAGACAGCCAAAGAATATAGGCAGGGAATTGATTTTTCCTCTTCAAGTGACCCTGCTCATTGGATTTAACCACCCAACCATTTATTTTCTGCTCAGAAAAAGAAATAATGTAGACATACTTTTTATGTTCACATTTTCAAAAGAGATAGTGAACAATTGGAAGCAGTATAGAAAAGACTCATAATAATATTCAAGGATTGAAGAAAACACCATACAACAGTCTGTTTATCAAAGCTGACTGAAAAAAACATGTAAATGCCTTCTTGTTACCTGATGCTGAATGGAAAGTGCTCTCACCCTTGACAACAGCTGAGACGTGAACAGAAAGAACCTGTTCCAACCTGAAAAAACTGTTAGAATGGAAAGGAATGTTATGCTATTTGCTTCTTTTCTTTTTAAATGTTACTGCTTTTATATACTAGAATATATTTTCACATAAAGTACTTAGTGTCACATAGGTTGCTTGTGTAGGCAGCCAGAAAAGCAATGGTACTTTTAACACCGAAACTGTAATGCAAAATTAGTTCATAAATACAGAACAGCCTTTGTTTCTATTGATGAGTTATAGGAAGCAGTGCTTAAATAACTAGTATAACTTTAATGTGGTACATTGCCTGTACTACAGCTTGTTTGTACTATTTGTTTATCCTTCCAGGTGTCCAAAAATGGGTGTAAAACACGTGGAAAGCGTATACTATGTGGAAAGATTGTTGGAAATCTAAAATATAAAGCCCCTAAGCCAATTCCTGTGTGCTGTAACTCCATTTAATGCAGCTGAAGTGAAGAAAATTTTACCAGTGATGAATCTGGCTCAAGATCTTAATTTATTAAACAATATGAAGAAGGCAGAAAATAGTGCTTTTTTCTAAAGATATTTCCTGAAGCTATATATTAAATATCAATACACACCATACAGAACACTGCTTCACTGATTCATTAAGACTTTATAGAACAGTGCACTGTCAGCAGAGACTGCAAAATGAAGGATTTTTAGCTGTTTCATTTAGCTATTTCTGTATGGGATTTTTTCTTTCAGAAAGGCTCTGCATCATGCTGATGAGTGCAATATTAATGACTACTGTACAGTATCACAGTCATCACACCATCAAGTGTATTGCATTCCTCAATAAATTTCACTACTAGGCTGCTTTTCCCTCTTAGAAAAAAAAATTAAAATCTGCCTTGATTTTACCCTTCAGTTCTGCCCTTTGTGCCATGTGCCCAAGTCTTTGAGGGGCAAATATCCCCTGCTTTTACTGAGAATAGGTGTAGGGTAGGCAGGGTCTTAACAACATCCCAGTTAAGTGCCCAGCGATATGGGGGATGAAGCCTGGCTTTCATTTGCTGTCCAATAAGTGTATGTAATGCACATTAAGACTGGTAGAATTAAAGGAAATGTGAATTTGGATTCACTTTACTGAAGTCAATAAATTCAGTGGGTCCACTATCTAACCCTTTTAAAAGTGTGGCTCCATTGATTGAAAGCATGAGAATGATCTCTCCCTGCATATTGTCCTGGGGATTGAATAGTCTTCAGCTCCAGAAGAACTGAATATTAGAATTCTAATTTACAATCAGCACTGTAAAAAGCTTTGTCCTATTCAGATTGTCTGGCAGCAGCAGCAAGCACAAATGTGTTTATTGAAACCCATTCCAGGGCATTGTAATTGTCCTTATTTAGGCAGTCATAAAAAGAGAAATATATAATTCATGGCAATCTTTAAAAACTGGCTGACCAAGGCTCATGACAAATGCTTACAAATGGGGATTAAAACCTGAGCTGTCAGTGAGATAATTAGTTTATTCCAGCACATTGAAAGGCTGTGGTTGTGATGATGATGGGTGCCATCTGATGAGTAAGGAGTCATGTTACAACACAAGCACATGCTCCCCCTTCCCCTCCCCTCTCCTCCACTAAAGACCTTATTTAGCCAGCTATGATACTGCTTTTCAGAAGAGAAAAAAGGAATTGTTTTAACTCCTCTGTTTTCTGGTTCTTTTCAAACAGTTATCAACAGTCCCCATTTGGCTAGAGTAGGATCTGAGACCAGAGATGTCAAAGAGAAATATTTGCAAATTCTGTCCTCACTCTTAAAGTAATTATTTTTCATTTCCATCAAGCAGGCAACTATACCCAGGTATTCATAAACAGATTCCTAACGTAAAAGCTGTCAGTATATTGGCCATATTACCAAACAAATTGTTCCCTCTGCCAATAGGTTCCATGCTCTGAGTTTCTTTCTACCAGCATTGCTGGTCACAACATGTGAAGACTGTAACTGGGTCATCATTTTTATAGAGATAGGACAGCTGTGGAGGGAAAGGAGGGGAAATTGGGTATCTCTTCTGCTTTAGCATAACTGCAGAGCACGGAATAAGGTGCAGCTAGTCAGGAATGAATTCAGACAGGCAGCAATCTTCACACTAGATAAACTGTAAGGTGGACTATGGACATTATTAAAGTCAAGTACCTGTCTGCAAATTCTTATCCTTCAATCTGTGAGAATGAAATTCTGAAGATCAGATATATGACCACTAGCAGACTCCTTATCATCATGTTTTACCCACAAATAACAGGAGAATGAAAAAAATAATTAAAAAAAGAAGTATATTCCTGATCAGAACAGCAACATTGCCTTATAAAATGTCAGCTGGCTTTGAATGTGTCAAGTAATCTTTTGCCCTCTTTGCTCTTTTATTACCTTCAATTTATTTAGGTTCCTAATTTACTTTTTGTATGATTAAAATGCTTTCCAAGTATTTTGTAATCAAATGGTGACACAAAGAAATATTACTGGCTTTTTAATGTCAGACATGGAGGTGCATAGTCCATTCTAGGAAGAGTGAAAATAGAAAGATAAACCAAGTACAGGAAAAAGAATTCATAACCTGTTAGCCTGCAAATGACTACTTGTATTAGGAAAAGAAATAATAAAGCTGGATCTTGAGAACTACAGCAGTGGCAGCTCCGTAGTTAAAGATTGAACTCTTCAAAGTAAATGAAGCCAAAGAAACCTTATTGTGACAGGTAGACCTGTCTCTGCAAAGGACAAGTCTAGTGAAAACAGTTTTCTCCAATGAAGTTCTTAACGAGCGGCAGAGGAACTGAAATGTGTCTATTCCAAAATATACACCAAGCCATAGAGCAAGAATCCAAGTGTGAATAATGCTGCAGATGGGATTTCTTTGCATTACCCAAGTAAACATAACATAGTACAAAAGTGTCCTTTGGAAAGACTGAGTTATTCATGACCTAAATCTTGCCACTTCAAAATAGTTAAAATTGCAAGGGGATAGCATGCATTTGGTTGCTTTTCTTACTCACTTAAGACTCACTCAAAAGAAGTAGTATGAATTTTTCTGACTTGAAACTGTCATGATTAAGTTGTATTCATGGGATTCCTGGTGATGTCACTAGGACATTAAAAGGCAAAGCATCTCCACATCATACAAACACTGCGACAATTTCTACCACAGATAAGAGATCTGCATTGCAGCAGAGTGAAGGAAACTTTGTTCTTGGTCTTTAATAAACTTCCTGTCATATCTATCACTCCTGGGCTCAATAATTTCAAGCTTAGTGAAATTTCTTCTTTCATGATTAGTGAAGTGCCTGTAGCTGGCTAACAGAGGATAGTTATTTTCTAAATGTCTGTTTTAGCAGAGTGTAAATGACTGGAGAAGACATGGAGTGCAATGCATACATGTGATACTTTGATGTGTGGAGATTAAATATTTTATGAGGTGAATCATTTCCTGGTGCTTCGAATGTGCAGTTTGTGGTTTTGTGTTGGTTTCTTTTTCTTTTCTGTATTCTTAAAAAAGTGGATAGTTGTGTTATAACATTAGTGATTGTGAAAGCAAAGGCATTTCTCTTGTGAACTGAGTCATATCTCTGAAACTCCTTTCATTTAAGTCAATGGCTGAGCACAGGACCTGCATTTATGTAGCATGATCTACTTTGGATATGGTAAAAGCTTATATGGAAACATGCACCTTGGTTTGGGGAGACATGATCAATGTCCTTTCAGTGTGAGCAAGTTTCATTAAATGAACCCACCAAGAGCTTTTCCTTGCAGCTTAATTTGTAGAAACTGCTATCATCTTTTTTAAGGTTTTGTTTCAGGAAAAATGTTATTTGTGTAGTTACTACCACCACATACTGCTTTTGGATGCAGGCTAATGTAACATCTTGTTGTGTGAATCACTCTCTGAAAGAGTCTGACAGCATTTTATAGTCACCGCTGTGCCAGTTCTAAACTCTGTGGATGGTGTTCTGAAAATGTGCGAGCAAGCTGGCGTCACACCAGGCCAGGAGTAGAGCGAGAAGTTTCTAAGCAAAAAGATTGTATTGATGGAATCAACCATTTATGATTTCGCCTATCAAAGACAGTACCTTTTAAATTCAGAAGCTAAGTAGGTTCAGATAAAGCCTGTGTCTTTAATTGCCTAAAATTAAATCTGGAAATTCTGCAGCTTCGTGAACTCCACGACAGTGTATGTGGAATTGCAAATAAAGACAGCTTGGTTACAAATGGCTGTCAGACATGGCTTGCACTCTCAAGAGTTAAGCAGAGATGGATGATTGACATGAGCTGCATATTTTTATCTAGGAAATGAAATATCCATATAATTACTATTTTTACCTTTTTAATCATAAAATAGGTTGAAATAAGAAACAACCAGATTTTAAAATGAATTTTTCATTGCATTAATTAATAAATTACTTTTTAAATTGCTTATTCATTAAAAAAATTGATCTGCTTTGTTGACTTTTTTCTTTCCTTCTTCAGATTTGTCTCCAGGGCAAACATCTCTTCAGCTACACACCTGGCCTAGAAGAAACCTCACATTTCAAACTCTACTTGTTATGACAGTGCCTGGTATGATGAACCTATTGCAAAGCTGGAGGTGTGAGGTGCAGTTGATAAAGCAGCTAACCATTCCAAGTCATACTACTGTTTCAAAGCAGTTTTGTGTCAGATCTAGGGGGAAAGGGTGCAATTTGTGTGTACAAGCCAGGAAAATCTGTCCACTGTAATTCCTTGTCTAGAACTAAATGGTTTTGTTATCATCTACAGTAAGATGCGCTAGCAGTGCTATTTAGGGCAAGGTTGTGTTTTTATACTGCTATTCTAATGGAGGGCTGATGGTAAGAGGGATTACTGAAACTGGCTTTGTGGATGGAGAAAAAGCACTCCAGAGAAGAACCTGGGTGCAGGAGAGTGCTCATGAGCAGCTTACATTGCCCTCTATCATTGGCTTTTCCTGTCTTCACTGGTTCCTCTTCTGCTGGACAGAATAAAGAAATAAATTGTTATACTCTAGTCTAATCTAATGTTGGTAAAGAACAACACTGCCTAACCTCCAAAATTACTTTTACATTTATGCATATGTACAGGATGAGGCAGTCTCTGCTCATTACCTTTATGTCACACTTTGACCATAGAATATGCTTGAATACTTTATAAATAAGATGGATCCTGTTTATTCCAGTTTTTATGTTCACCACAGTTTGAACTGTGGCTCCATTGTGCAAAAGAGATGTAAGAACATTAGCTATGGACTCCATTTTGCATTACACTGCTCAAATGTCTTTTTTTGTGTCTCTGAACAGCAGCAGGAACTCTGCCTTCTCATCCTACTCCTTGGGTCAGGCAGGTTGTAGCAATGGGAAGTTACTATCTACAAACTTATCGCTTCAACATATTATTTCACTAGTTTCTTAAAAAAAAAAACAAAAACAAAAACAAAAACAAAAAAAAAAAACCCAACTGCCTGAAGGACATAAGATGCAAAAGAAAAAGCTCTGTGTTTGACAGAGGGTGGTGAGGTGGTGGGAGTGGTGTTTACTTTTAGACTCTGACATGAAAACAAATTAAACCAACTACTGTTGTTGAAGCAAGAAATTTCTTTGTGGTATATGTATTATCTTAAGCTTTTTTTTTGCCCCCCAGACTTAGCTTAACTAATATTTGAAACTGGTATGGTCTGCTCAAACTCATGTTGGTGATAGCAATATAAATGTGAATCTAGGGGGTCATAAAATAGTAAAAACAAAAAACAGAACAAAACAAAAAAGACAAAAAACCACAAAAACAACAACAGCAAAAAAACCCCACACCAAATAAAACAAAACAAAAACAAATTAAACAAAAATAAAAAAACACCAAAACCCCAAAGCAGACCAAAAAACCCACATTCTTAACTGGAAATCAACCCTCATTTTCTACTGTTAATTATTTTAAGTCCATCAGTCTTGCATTTCATTTCCATAAAAAGGGCATAAGAAAGGTTACAAATCTATGTCATCTACTGTGAATGAATTCTTTTTTCGAAGCTCTACAGCCTACAGTATTTAAATTATGCCATCACTGAATATTTTTCCCCAGTCAGGAACTAAGCCTAATGAGCCAAGAAGAGAATATTTATGCTCAAAGATACCTATGTAGCTCAGAAAATATATAATCATCACTTAAAAATCTTCAGAGCTGGCTCAAAGCAACAGTTTGCACTGGTGATGCACATAGTAGGAGCTACTTTGAAAGCAGCTCCTGTAAGACAACTAACACTTTCTATTCTTCTATGTTTTCTTCCCATTCATTTCTATTACATCCTAAACCTTTCATTACTCCACAATTGATATTTTGAGCTAGAAAGCAATTTCTATGGGATTTTTTTTAATAACATTTCTTATATATAAAGGACTAGACTCTAGTTTCAGTTGTACCTTCACAACTCTGCACATTTGGTGTGTTTTACCATTGTTTTGCATACACAAAGTTTGGCAGGCTATTTGCCAAACATCAAGAGAGTTAAGTAAAGCATCCTAAAGTTGAAAATTAATGAGTATTTCAGCTATTTTAGCTATTAGGTAAATTGATGCTCTACATAAGAATATTCTATTATTATACATTGTTTTCACTTTTTAAAGAGAAGCTGAATGGGTATATTTAGTAAGAATCAGTAATTGAAAGAACAGGTTGCTGAAACGTGCGAAGTCATGAAATGCCTTCATCCAAATACACAGTTATGGTTAGGGGCAGTCTCAGAACAGGGAAAAGATTGGTTTGCTGCTCAATTTAGTGCCATCTGAATGCCAAGAAATCTCCAGAATGGTTTGAGCACTGTATGCAGTGCTTTTGTAGGCTTGCTGGTATCCTCAGAGGGTATTAAAAGCATCTGGATGTTTCCAGGATGCAGGAAGTTTGATTTTCCTGGAGGAAAAGGTGATGACTTTCCCTCTCCTAACAGTGCCACCTACACTTTCTCTCTGCTGGGCTCCTACATGCAGAGATTACACTTGGCCATGGAAGTGGTGTTCCCTCACCTTGCACTGGAGATGGCACACAAACCAGTTCTCTTATGGGAATCCAACAGCTGATATATATTGGGAGAAGGTAATGAGCCTTTGTTTTTTTCTGAGAAACTGATGTCCAAACATGGTCCAAGATTTTATATGAGGTTTTCTCAGTCTGAAACTTTTAGCAGGCTGCCAATTCTGAATACTTGTTTAGAGGCGTTTTTTATCTACAAGATGTATTCTTCTTCCTGTAAAAGAAGTGAAAATAAAAAAAATAATAATAAAAGATTTTCATCTGAAAAACACATGAGCACAAGTTAAACAAATTAATATTTTCCTTTTGATTAGCTCTCATTTGCTACTGAACTGTGAATTTGCTGCTTCATTAGACATGAGGTGAACAAAGGGAAATCTAATTAAAGGTTATTACCTCTCCACACCATTGGTGCCTAAAATCCGTCATATCCCTATTCCCTAATAGATGGTCCATTATAAAGAAATGATCACTAGTTTTGTTTCAAGGTCCAAAATATGGCATGCCAGGTCATAAGCCAAGAAAAGTTTGGCACAGATATGAAAATTAGAGCTGTTTTATTCTCATTTTAATTATAACACGGGACTGAAACTAGAATCCAGTCTTGTTGAAATTAATGTAAGTTTCCGGACAATGAAAGCAAAAGCAGATATCTGAATGAGAATTCTTCTGACATACAATACAATGTATAGGTTGAAAACCAGGTTAGTCACCCAGGCTTGAGGTGAATGTAGCTGTTTGCTAAATCCCAGCTGAGGAACCAGTCTTGAATTAACCAAAAGATGCTTCCTTTGCTCTGCACAGGACAAGGAATCCAGTCGAGGACATATTTCTTCTAAGGCATCAAGGTTAAACAGTCTGCATATTAGCAGGATAGCACTGTCAGAGAAAAGACCTTTTGTAGAAGTATGGTACACATTGAATTAACCAGCCATTGAATTAGTCATTGAATTAACCATTAACTAGCCATTGAATTAACACATGTTGAGTTATCCAGCCATCTCCAAGCCCAGCTACGAAAGCCAGGTTCATCTCTAACTACCAACTATACTCACACACACATTTACACAGACATACACATATAAAGATTGTGAAGTATAGGATATATATGAATACATATCTTTACAGCTAGGCACTGTTTGTGTTTCAATTTACAGTCTTTGTCACATGCAGGGAAACTGTGATCTTGAATACATTTTAATTTATGTATTCAAATCGCTGCTAGGCTTGAGTGAGGAGAATTAAAAATGTTTCCATCTTTAATGTTTGAAATATTTTCAGTGTTCCACTTCTCTTGCAAAAGTTGTTATCCCACTCTAACAGGGGTGTCAAAGCAAAGACAGAGGTAAGCCATTAGCAATTAAGCAGGTTTGCAGCAGGCAGAAAACAATCAGTAGCTATTCCTTGCAGATCTGTCAAGGAGACCTACTGTTAACTGCTAGGTAGTTACTGACACAGTGCCCTGCCACTTGCAGAAAAAAGAGGGAAAAATATGTGGTAACTTAAAAAGTTATCAAAGAGAAAGAAATAATGAATTAATGTTACTAGGATACAAAAGAGTATTCCATTTTTTATGGATCCTTTTTCACCACTTCACAGAGCTGTATCTCAGTATTCATGGGTGTGTGCCACGTAGTTTTTTCCAGAACAGCACAAAGTGCAGTTTGTTGGTGAATCTGGTCAACAAATCTGGTTTTATGTTTATATTTTCATTAGGATAAGGTTCTTTGCCCAAAGGGTGGCTAGGCACTAGAACAGGCTCACCAGGGAAGTAGTCACAGCATCATCCTGACAGAGTTTAAGATGCATTTGTACAATGCTCTCATGCACATGGTGTGATAACAGGGGTGTCCTGTGCAGGGCCAGGATTTAGACCCAATGATCCTTTTGGGTCCCTTCCAACTCAGGATATTCTATTATTCTATGATTTACATTTGAGTGAAGTAAGAGTGCAGTGGACAGAAGTCAGAGCTGATATGTTTCACTCAGTTATCCAAAGTTGCCAGCATCCCACAAGCAGCTCTGTGCAGTATGAATTACAGCATTAGCTACTTCAAAAGCATCGGGTCTGTTGTATTTGATGCTGGATTTACTTGACGCATTTCAGCATAGCAAATCCAAGAAGTCAGAAGCATCCCCTGTGCACTGAGCTCAAATCAGGTACAGCACTGTACTTTTTGTCCATGAGTTCTACTTGGCCATTGTGCCAGTTTGGACAAATTTGGAGGAAAATATCCTCTGATAGAAGGCAGGTTACAACCATCCCTCCCTCCCCTTCCCTTTTTTCAGGAAAAAAGAAGTTTTCCTTGGAGGAAAGTGAAAGAGCTAAAAAACCTATTTATTTAACAAACACACAGGAAAAGGATAATAATGCTAAATAATAAAACCTCTCTCTGTGGAGAGAAACCTGGGAAGATTTCAGGGTCCTTCTGTAGGTGTGGTCTCTCTCCTTCTCCTCGGAGCTGGGTCGTGGGCCCACCTCTGGGGCCTCGGTGGAAAATTCTCCCAATGTGTTCTGATGCTGAAACAGTCCAGAAGAGAAGAAAGGAAAGACCAAAGTCCCAGGAAAACAAAGTTCAACCCACCATCTCCCTCCAGAGAAAAGGAGGCTGGCTGAAAAGCAAGAAGGGTGCTTCCTCTGCTCTTGCTACCGCAGCAGAAGAACGCAGAGGAGTAGGTATGTGTGTCCTTGAACAACTGATTTGAAAAGCTTGCTCGGTTTTTTTCCTCTCCCCCCTCTCAGGCTCAGTTTAAAGGCACAGAAAGGCACAAAATTAACTTCTGGGCATAGAGCAGCAATAGGGGATACAACATCATAAAGTCGCCCCAAGACAGCCATCATCCAAAGAGCTGTGGCTATAAATTACTGCTAGACATCAGAATCTTCTGCCATAACTAATGGAGTTGTCTGGTCTGATGTGGGAAGACATGGAATAAAGGTGAGTTACAAGCTGTAAAACCTGCCTGCAGAGGCACATGGCAGCACAAAGGAGCACAGGCAGCACAGAGAAGCTTGTCTCCACTGGGCCCTGGGGGGAGGAGGTGTCACAGGGCAGACCCCTACAGAGAGGAGCCTGCTGGGAGCTGATGGACGGGTGAACAGCGAGTGACCACCCCGTAAAGGGGCGTTTAGAAAGTGTGTTACTGATGTGGCAACATGGGATAGGTCATGTAGTGAGGATTACCTAATAAGGAAACACTGTGCCTTAGAAAAGTGTATAAAACCAGCTCATTGCTTTGAATAAACAATTCAGATCCCCTGCCTGTCTGCGTCCGTGCCTCAATCGCCAACAGTCTGATGATGTTTCTTTAAAGAACACATAAAGGATTGTTCTAGCAGCCTATGATGCAATAAAAGATATTTTAGGTATGTCTACATTTTATACTGTGAAGAGCATTCATCCATTGTGTCTACCCAGAGTGGAATAATAAAAAGACATATCTGCTTCCACATTTATAACAATTTAAGAGCTGGGCCTCAACAAGGGTTATTACCTTGGGCTAAATATCACAGAATAAGGTCAGATAGTTTCTTCTCAGTCTGGAAGTGGACAAAGGCAAGCTTAGACTTGCCCAAAGAACATGGTATAAGCTTACATAGTTTCTCTCAAAAGAGCTTCAGATATGGTCTGGTCCACATGCAAAAGGTTTTGAGAGTAGGATACAAATAAACCTCAAACTGATCAGTCTTAATCCAATATCAGAGTAGATTTTTTGGCCTGTTTATATCTGTTAAAAAGATGTTTAAGTTAAATTGAAAAGCTATCCTTAAAGCAGGGCAAAGCTGTTTACACTGAGGATTATACCAGCATGGCTTTACCTAGACAGCTATATCAGCATGAAGGATAAAATGTAGACAAAGTTTGCAGATGTACTGTGATAAAAGTGTAATAAGATATAGGATGGAGAGGAGGAAGGACAAGAATAACAACAATAATTTGTTGTTTGTATTTCACAGGCTTTGAAAAACTTTTAAAAAAGAAATATTCTCTTTCCTGTTTCTGTGTGAAAAACTCAAACAGACAATAGGGTAAAATATTTCTGCCAGGACTTAGGAAACTACTCTGCTGACTATAGAGAAAATGCTGCCAAATTCAGGAAGTAAACAGGCTGAAATAAACAGAAAAACAACATTTACTTTTCTCAAATCTCTTAAAGTAAATCTTCTCTCCTAGCAACCATATGGAAAAACAGTTCAGACACAAATGTTACTGGCAACTCCGAGTTGCTTCAATGAAGGTATATTGTTCATGGCCTCTTGCATCCATGGCACACTTCCCTGGAAAGAGTTTGCCCCTTCACTCTCCAGCACAGTTAAGCATGCTGCATGTTTTTACACATGCTGTCATAGTCTGGGCAAGGGTGGAGGATTTGTAAGCCTCCAGATAGGGGCTTAAAAGTTTGAGACAGCAACATTTTCAGGTTTTGGCAAAGATGGTGTCAATTGTCTGGCTCTCAGGATTTCTCCCGTTAAGTGGTCCATGAAGCAGCATTGGCACCAGCTGCACAGGAAATAAAGTATACCTGGACCCTCAAAGGGAGGTCAAGTACCTCATTGAAAGCCTCCAGCAGGCATCAAAGAAAGAGTGGAAAGGCAAAAAGAAAAAAAAAAAGCAATTGAGTTCAGGAAAAAAAACTGAGGGAAAAGATGTGTGCTGCGTTCAACTCAGCATGTCCACCACCTCCACACCCATGGGCTGGCCCTGTGAAAATTGAAACAGCACTGCTAGAACTGAAAATCCTCATGTTTCACTTCAGTCTTTGAGTACAAATAGCATGTCTGAAAAGTGGAGCGTTATTGTTTATTGTCTATGTTGTACTGTCTACTGCTGAAATGAATTGCTTCCTAAATTTATTCTAATATATTCAAACCAGATATAATGGAGGTATGTGGCATACAGACTCCTACAACAATGATTTCCCACCAGTGACGTTCATTGCAATAGCAGAGAGTCAGTACTTCCCAGCTGAGGCCTTTTCCAGAATGCTCCCAGCTGCAGCGGAGCTCGCTCATGTGGAAAAGAACGAGACCAACTAACTGCTTTTGGGTGATGTGCAGAATAAAGGCTGTGAATTCCTAGGACTTGATCAGCTGAGATGCTGAATGACCTTGACTCCCCCTGAACTCAACAGGGCCCTTGGCACCTCTTTGGATCTGTCCCCTGCCAATGGGAGCACCTGTTCTTGGCTGTGGTGGTCTCTGCTCCCCTTCTTCACCACAAGGCATCCCAGCCTCCAGCCACTGAGTGTAGCTGTGGGTGAGAGGGCTTGCAATGGCTTGAGGTGTAGCCTCTGTTTTGGCATTTTCACAGACAAGCTCAAGAATTCTAAGGTTTGAAAAATAGCGCAGAAACTCTATTTTTTCAGTGAGCGCTGCTTTTGGCAGTGAGTCTGCTAGGTGTTCTGAAGCAGAATAAGCAGCATTCAGCCTGTCCCCACCATCTGCCCAAGTCCTTTTCTTTTCCTCATTCAGCTCCATTGGAAAATATCAACAGAAAGTGGGGTTTTCTTTACAAAGAAAAATCATGTGTTGGTTTGTACTATAACTTGTGATTTCTCTGTATTCTGTGAGAATGCAGCTGCAGTGCAATTCATGGCAACCATTTCAACTTTCTGAGATGATCTGCTCCAAAACTTGATAAGAGCTCTTGAACTATGTTCATGCTACATACAGGGCTAATCTAGCAGCTGGCTAAATCTCATTTTCTGCCCAGTTTCAAAATAAAGGTGACAAATGAGATATATTCAAGACATAAAACAGTGATTTGGGAACAGATGGAAATCTGACCAAGTACTGAGTTACAAACTTTTTTTCTCCATTTGTCTTGCATGATCATAGAAAATCCTTCTGGTGAAAAATCCAAGTTAAGGAGTGACTGCATGGTTAGCTGGGAAAAACAGAGAGAGAAAAGACACAGGTTATTATTTATTTGTTACCATCTATGGTAGTACCTTGAGGAAGAACTGACCATGGAGACACTCTTGCACTGTTCACTGGACAAATCCACAGACAGATTCCTTCCTGTAAACAACTAAGGCTTGAAAGAATGAAGCAGACAAAGTATAGAAGGATACAAATGCAAACTTTTTATGTAGAATGCTGAAGCACAGTCAAGATTCAAACCCATTGTTTCTCAATCTTTTATATAAGTTTATTTTTCATTGTTGTGGAGATAAAACTGTACAGTTTTTACCTTAGTTCAAAGCAAGGTATGGGGGAAATCACTCTAGCATTGATAGCTTTGCCTTCCTAAACAGTCTGTTCTGTTTCAGTTACTCATTTCCTTTCTGAAAATCTTTTTCATTATTTTTGTTTGAAATGTATGGTATATGATTGAAATACATTTCACCTGAAAATTAGGTCTCATGTCTTTTTATGACAACAAGAAGTGTCTATAAATCCTCCCTGGAATAATTCTACCTCTCTCAAATGTCTACTTTTTCTGGGAGGAATGTCCCTCTGGAGGAGGCTATCATGGTCCATTAAGTAGAGCAAAAGCCTACTAGCCTGGACTGTAACATTTATTTCTGGAGACCTGAAATCAAACCAAATTAGTTTTCATAAAAGTGATATGGCTTTCCTGGTACACCTTTCAGCAATATTTATTATCATTAAATAAATGCCTAATTAAACTCATTAAAAGGAAAGCAATGCCTAATGAAAACACTGTGCCAAGCAATTTGATCCTAGAGACCATGAAATCTGGTGGAGACTCTTATCACTTCTACTGAGCTATAAGGAAATATTCTGATTCTATAGTGACAGGTGACAGGATGAAATGTGGTGACACTTCTTGATACAAAGGACAGACAGTCTGTATTACATCTGACCCCATTTAAGTGTCTACTGCATCAACAAAAATATATGAGTAAAACAAATAGTATCATGTTTATTCTCTTACATTGAGGCCAAAGTGGGTTATTTTTACTGAGTGCCTGCAGTTTCTCTCATCCTCCTAAACAAAGGCCATGCAGAAATGTTTTGTTGGGAATGGCTCTTCACATGTGCTGACCTCTGAGCTGTGCCCAATAGTCATTTGGTAAAACTTCAGTGACTTTTTTTGTAGGGATGCTTGAAGTCTAGTGCCCAGCACTGCTTCCTGTCCATGTTTAATTTCCTAGTGTACAGATAGCCTTAAGGTGCAATTCATCTCCTCCCAATACAGACATCAAATGTAGATTACTATGTCTCAGACTGTGATCTGTGAAGCATTTGGTGATCTGTAAGAAATGACAAGGTGATTTCACAATTGTTTTGGAAAAACTTCAAAGCAATTTTAAATATAAATTTAAATTGTTTAAATATAAACAAAATTTAAATATAAATGCACACATATTTCCAGGTATATTTCCAGGTATGCAAGCAAGAAGACAAAATGGAGGACAAAAAAATGTCCCTGTACTTTTTTCCCAGGGCAGCTGAATTTTATTTGGCTATAAATAAAAACCATCATGGCAGCACTGTACTAGATGATCCTTGGCATAATTTCAGAAAGGTTGTCAGGAAGTAAGGTTTAAAAGAGCGGAGGAACAGCAGGCGAGATGACCCCTGGGTGTCCATGCAGCCCTATGACTCTGTTCTGTTTGAAAGGATTTGCAGATGCCTCACATTGGGTGGGAGCTGGTTTGAAATTGAGGGGTTTTTTTTCCTGTACTTAGGTGTAGAGTGAGGCAGAAGCAGGAGGTAGGTGGAAATGAGTCTCATTAGGAGGTTGAACTGGCAATGAGCAGTGCACTGAAACCATGATAGCTCTGCTGTTCTGAGTGTGTATTCTATCACCCCCTCACATTTTATTAGTTACTGTTTCAGTTGTGCTGCTCTTGGTGCTAACCATGTTCCTCCTGTGGTACCTGACCGCCCCAAGTTTCTGATGAATATCTCTGTCCCCTTCCCAGCTGGGGCACTGTTATCTCTGTGAGGTCTCTGTTGCCCTTCTTCCCCTCCCCAGTCAAGTTCTGATGTGGAGCAAAGTCTGCAGTGAGGATCTTCAGCCCAAAGGCAGGAGTGAGAAAGGAAGATGATTCTCATATTGTAGTACTGAAAATGAAAGGCAGAAAATCCCAGGACAGCAAGTGGTGGTCAAAGACATTTTCAGGGAGTGGAAGGATCATAATGGAAGCTTAGAGCCTTTCTGCCCTGCTGTTTCTGTCACAGAGCACCATATAAAAGTTCCAGCCTCCAGCAAGATCCCAGCTGGTAGAGAGATGAGAACTAGTGAGGGGAAGGTGACTCCTGTTGTCCTCCTCCTGCATCCCTGTCTAAGCAAACATCTTGGTTTGATAGTGCCTCAATACTTTTTAAGTTCACTACAGAGAAATATTTAAATGAGGTTACCTCAGGTTAGATTTGGATTCCGCAGACATATTTCGCATGAGATGTCCCTGGTATACCCATGCATCACATTTCTCCAGTCTGCATCACTAAGTTTGAGAGACACGCTTAAGCATTCAACTTTATACAAATTCATCCTTCTGTGGTCTGTTCCAATGTCATCTGAAATTTCTATTAACTAATTTGGCCATCAACCAGTTTGTCTATGCCACATAATAAGGTTTTGTACAAAATGGGTTTTTCGGTGCGCTAGGAATGTCATGTTTTAATCAATGTCTCTTTGAATGTTAAATCTAATGAAGGCTGTAAGTGAGAGACTATAAATGCACAGAGAGAGTTACCATGGAAACAAGAGCAGTATCTGCCGGGTACCCCACACTGGCAGCACAGTGCAGCACTGCCCCGGTGCAAGGCAGAGGCTTTCCAAAACGTTTTCAGCAGTCACATCAAGGATTTTCAAGGCTTGGAGCAGAAAGCTGGTTGCTGTTTCGGTGGCAGATTGTAGACTGGCCAGTGTCATGATGGTAGGGTGGCAGCTGGTGGAATCACCTGCTGAGCTGGCACACACTGTGTGGTTTGGTATCTACTTCTATACAGCTCCTTTAGCAGAACTTGTGCACCATTAGTAGCCAAATTTGCTGAAACCTTAGGCCACAAGCTGTGAATTTTCACTCAGATACGATGAACTTTTACCCAGCCAAGTACACCAAGAAATCCCAGAGTCCATTCAAGTCAGAAGATAAGGAAGCTGCATTCATTAGCAGAAACTGCACCCTCAGAGATAAGAAAGGAAACCACTTCTTAGAGACAGTGAAGGTACCCAGTGAGGGATGGGAAGACCTCAGACCCAAATACTGCCGAAGGTCCCATCTGTCACATGAAGGTGGGGAATTTAGAGTGCAAGGGAATAGCTGTTTAGCGATTTCTCTGTTTGAGGTCCCCCTTCAGAGGTACCCAGTTTGAGCTGTAGCCCTACTGATACACTGATATACTGTTACAGAGGAATCTGCCTTTTGGCTTATCAATTCAATTGACTCATAGAATCAATCCTGGCCATGGTGGCTGGCTTTCAGAATTTCCATAACACACAGCAGGGCCCCCACTACTTAAAGGCAGGTGCAACAGTTCTCTTGGCTACAGGCTGCACAGTCCTGACTGCAGTTAGGAGAGATGAGGCTCCAGAAAAAAATTCAGAGGTTCTACACAGATCTGGACTTGTAATCCTCTGAAACTACAACTTCTGAGTTTTCTGGCGTGACCTGCTAGATAGGGAAAAGAAAGCTTGTCATCCAGAGGATCCTTGTGATGTAAGAGAAACCCTTTTGGCAACCTGGAGGGTACTTCTGCTGAGGACCCAGGTCTCTCTGCCATCGCTGTGCATTTCAGTACTCATTCAGTGACAGATACTGCAGAGTATTAGCTCCTCAGGACCCTGCCTCGTCCTGGTCCCACCCATCCATGGAGCATCCACAGAAAATGGGTGCAATTACTCAGAGGAACAGTGGAGCAAAGCCAAATTGCTACAAAGAAAACATAAATTTCATTTTTTCTCCTTATTCTGTGTGACAAAGTGCAAGGACACCTTTCTAGGTTATTAAAACTAAAGAAGTTTTCAAAATGCCATTTAGTTATTATCCTTTCCGTTTCATTTCCTTATTCCAGCTTCTCACAGCTCAGAAAATAAAACTACACTGAAAGCTCTTTGGAGCAGGGATCATTATTATAGTTATTTTCAGTGCTGCATGATCTCAGTTCCTGCATAAATCTTGTAGTCACTGTTGTGCTATACGTGCAGTAATAACAGCCAGGACTGTCTACTAAGTGTTGCTTATTACATGTGTTCATTCACCCCTTGATGCTCCTGGGCTTGCACTAAGCTCTTTTATTCAGTCTTTGGTAGTAAATCCAATCCTAATTAAAAAAAAGAAAATAATATATATGCTTTTATTTTAACTTCCACAAATACTGGACACATTACTTTCTTTAAAATGTGGAGTATTTAATACATTTCAGCTCACAGGGAAATGAGCCTTCCACTTCCAAGCATGTAAAGCAGCAGAGTGAAAGTGGGCATATTTCAAACAGACGTGAACACTCTCTCAAGCTCACTCTCCCTTGGCTCTCAGCCACAATTTTAGAGCAATTTGCCCTAATCTGCCATATGGTTTCTTTCTTTGCATTTTATAAAACTGCAGGGCTAAGTGAATGTGCCTCTTCAATAGTACTGACACAAGCCTGATTTAATTTAGACTTCCATATTAACATACCAACTAAATCAGTGCTGCAGCCTATGAGGGAAACTTCAGTGCACAAGCAGAGCTGTCATTAGTTTCCAAGTGGTTCTAGCCTACAGCCCTTGAACTGCTTCTTCCTTATTATGATTATTATTTCTAGAGGTCACTCCAAAAGAACATCAGGCCTACTCCAGCAGCATGTGACCCCCGTTCCCTTCCCGGATCAAAGCAGGCCTCCAGTAAGACATTATTCAAGCCTGAAATCACTTCCAAACAGCAGACATTCTGAGTAGATCTGATTCATCATGTGGAAGATCTATGTGCCTGCTGTATGAGAAGCATCTCTGACTGAGATTTCCAGCAAGCCTTGCCACTGAATCCTTTTATTCAAGGAGTCCGTGCAGTATACTTTTATATCACAGATGGCTCCAGGACTCAGAGACAATTTCCTTAAATAGGCTCTCACACCAGGCTTGTCTACACATTTTACTTTGGAATTTTTAGCCTGTAACAAGAATGTGACATGATTCACTAAACATACGCTCTGTGTGTGTTTTAAGCACACAAGTTTCCCCATAAGCTGCAGCAGATCTGCTGCCCTGCCTAGTGCTCGCATACACTCATCTCTACACCTATTTATTCTCTTTTCTGGATCAGTTGGAATGTGGATGGCAGGATACCATGCTAGTGTGGGCTCCTGGCTCCAAAGCAGCATGTCTGGCCTTTCTCATGGTCAGCACTCAGGTCAACTGCTCCAGTGAAGCTGAATACAAACCACTGCCCCAGAGGGAGGATTTACATGAAAGAATAATATCATTTTGCAAGAAAATAATTATAGTTCTGAAGTTAATTGTAGTCAAAATTTAGTACTGTTACATAAAGAAACAGTCACAGAACCAGGGAGCAGGAGATACCAAGCTCCTGCCAAACTGGTGTAATATGTTGACCATGAATGAGAACTTAACCAATTTGATAATTAATAAAGCATGGAACCTTAGAATCCTATACTGAAGAAGACACTCATTTCCTGTAACACATTATATCTTACTTAGCAATAATAATATTCATGCTCTCGTCAGGGTACAAACAAGTAAGGAGCAAAGAAAATTCTGCCCTGTCTGATGGTGATGCTGAACGATTTCAGATTAAACAGATCTAATTTTTTTTTCTAATTGAGGAAGTCTAAAACCCCAAGAAAAGACAAGGTAATGCACCAAAGCAGTCTAAACAGGCCAAATTTTAAGTCAGTATATCGTATGAATTTCATGTCCAAGATTATATAGATAATTTTCAGTCTGATTCTTTGGTAGATGTAGGCTGCTGACTAATCAGTAAAATCACTTGTCATATAGGAGTTAAGTTATAACTATTCTTATATGCTGCAGAAAATGTTCTTTAATTGGGTTCGTAAACAAAAATCAATCTTGGAATAATCTGATATACAGCAGAATTATTGAACTGTATTTTATCAATTAATTAGTCCAGAAAAGCAAGCAAATGCCAGAGATTGAAATCTCAGAACTGTCACAGGAGGAGTTTTTATGGAATGGTCCTGGGGTGGCTAAACAATATGCAGTCCTTTCCTCACTGAGAGATCTTGACCTCACATTTCCCCCTTCAATATGGAGCTCTCTGCCACCTGGTTGTACTTAATTTTGATCTCAGTCTTCCTCAGTCCCACCTGTTGGAGCAGATTCATTTTCCATTAGGTATTTAAATATGGTCAGAGTCAACACAGACACATTGTGCACAAGAATGAGTCTGGGGACACACCTGAGACACTGCCCCAGAGTGCAAGATGATACTACAGCCTTCTGCTGAGATCTACATTCAGTATCCCTCAAAAAGAGGGAATTCAGAGAAATAAAGTTGAGAGAGCTTCAAAAGCTACAGATGAAAGGTAGCTGATTCCTTATCCAGCAGTTTTGCTAATGCAACATCTCAAAGTTGTTGTTTTTCCAGCCAAAACTATTTCATGAATTTGACCTATTTTTTTAATAGTTTTGGGACAACCAGAATTGCATTTTTCCTCAAATAAACTATTCATCAGAAAGAAAATTACTGCTCTTGTCACAGAACACCAGCTGCCTAGCCATTCAAATAATAATAAAAAAGCTTTAAAATCGAAAGAAGCAAAATTAAAAATCTTAGAATATCTCTTAACAGTCACAGAAGGCATGTAAAAAGAAAAAAGTAAAAAAAAGAAAATAAGGAGAAAAGCAAAAGAAACATGGAACAGTATGGGATAATTGAAAAACTCAAGAGGTTATTCAACTAAACAGATATCTTTCAGAAAATGGAAATCCAGCCCAAATGAAGCCACAAAAAATAAGTGTAAAAAATAGCTTGTAAAATGGTTTTTGGGATTATGAAATACATGTGCTTATGTTGGTCCTATTATTTTGCACATATCCTACACTGTGGAGTTGTAAAGGGCAAGAAGGGAATGTGAACAGCAAGCAGAAAACTGACGAACAAAAGATGAATTATGCAAATGGATCAGATTTGGGAAGCTGAATTTGTTGCCTCCCCAACAACTTGAATAACAGTGTTTAAATACAACTTTCTTTTTGTAGAAAGCACCACTTTCTAAGCAGCCCTTCCAAATGCTTTCCCATCTGTTTCAACAAATGTGATAATGAGGAGGTTATACTGCAAGCTCTGAAAAAATCAAGTTATTTGTCCATACTAGAAAACACAAGACAGGTAAAACATTGTGCCAGTCACCATGCTCCAAGTGATCATAATCCCAAATACCCTTTATTTTCTTAACTTGGTTTTGCATCCTAAGAGATAAGCACTACCAATTTAGGTTTGATCAATTTAGGTTTGAAGGAAGAGCAGATCAAAATAGAACCCTTACAACTATGCCCTGACTGAATGTCTTCAGCAGCTAGAAAAATGAACCATGTCTGGAAAATGATCCAGCAACTAGAAGGTTTCATTCCCCTGAATGTGAGCTGCTAATACAAAATGTGCCTGAAAACCCTGGCATTTTATTTAGCTGTGGATTCAGAATCGAGGGAGGCTTTTTAGTCTGTGCAAGAGCAAAGGACCCTTCCTGTTCAGGGATACTCCTCCAGAGAAGTGTTAGGAGCATGCAAATTGTGCTGTAGAAGCCTGACCAAAGCAACCCTCAGCAGTGTCACCTTCCATGTCACTGCAAAGGGGACCTTGTCTTAGCTGCTGGAGTAGGAGCTGAGCTTTAAACTTCTGGCCTTTGTATCCTGAGTCTGTTCCAGCATAGTTTTGAAGTAATTCCACTAGAAGTGACCAGATATATCAGTGTGTCAATCTGGGATGTGTAGTCAGAATCTGGCCAGGACTGATTCTCTGTTTCTGATCTTATTATTGTCAGTGCAGCTGAGATTAAAAAAAGGAGAATGGTCAGAACAGAAGCTGAGAGCATTTCCAAAGTAGGGTAAGGAAAGTTTATAAACTATATTGGGATCAAAATAATAAGGTATGTGAAAGAAGTCACATAAATACACTGGTTTGTCTTTAGGGCTAAGCTGTATCATTACAGACCTTTGAAACAACCTCCAACACCAGAGGCACAATCTGGCCTTTTTGAAACTGGGTGAGGTAGGAAGTCCAAGCTATCCAAATTCCCTTCAGCCTTTTTAGCATCATTTTCATTTTCACAGGTAGATCAGGGAGTTTATGGATCACTGATGTGATGAACTGAAAGAAGTCAAGAGGAAAGAAATGAGGTTTTCTGGGTAAAGAGATAAAGAGATACCATGTACCAGAATATTAAGTATATTGTCCCCAGAAATTTTCTGTTTGTGGTGTTTAACTTCGCCCCTCCATCCTAAATGTCCGGATGTGCAGTGGTTTCCCTGGGGCAGCAGATCCAACCGGGTTTCTTTCTAGGCAACCTCCAAATTCCAGAGAAAATGTGACTGTGGGCTGACCAGCTATATGTGTGTATCTGGAACAGAATGCACATATGTGTGCACTGGGAAGCCAGCCTTCTCCTCACAGTAAATCTTGCATCCTCCTGATGCAACAGATTTACTAGCCACATGCAGAGCAGCTCTGCAGAGCACAGCTGGTGGGGCCAGTGCTTCTGGAGTGATCAGTGCTTGTGAGACATGCCACCGCCTCAGGAATCCAAAATCCAGCAGACTCCCTTCTCCTTTCATGCAGGTAATGGAGCGTAGACAGCAGTTTGTTAGATATTTATCCAGTGGAGGCAGATGAGGAGAGTGGTTGAAAAAGCAGAGGAGGTGATAACCCTGCTGGCGTTGCTCCTGGCTCCACCTTGGCCCTGCAGATGGGAGCAGGCTGGCTGCTCATCCAGCTCCACTGCCCTCCAACCACCTCTTCCCCAAACCTTCCCTGTCCTCTGGCACCCTGTGCAGGGAGAGACTGTGCCAGGGAGTCCCTGCAGGCTCACGTCTCCAGCTCTTCTGCGCAGGTTTCTCCTGCCCCACCATCAACAGCCTGAGGAGCACATTGTCATCACAGTCATTCGATGCCCAACTCCTGCTCCCGGCATGGAAAAGAGAGAGATGCAGCAAAATCACAGAATCATAAAATTGTTTTTGTTGGAAGGGACCTTTAAAGATCATCTAGTTCCAACCCCTGCTTCCATGGGAATGTGCTGCTTAAAGGCTCTGGGGGACTGCTTCCCTTCCCTAGTCTGGCAGACTCTGTCTTAGCTAAACAAGCAGCTGGAGATGCCTTTGTGACTCATTTCTGATGGAGAAGAAATGTGTGCTTCCCAGGAAGAGGGACACTTAGATGCAACAGGAGACACAGTAGCCCAGTTCCTATTTGGAGGAATATTAATTGCATTTTTTGCTGGGATATTATGGTTATATTAGTTGAGAATTGAAATATTATTTTAGCTGGAGTAGGCCTCTGTTTTAATCCAACTCTGCAGAACACAGATTAAATTCCCTCTTTGGTATTTCTTTCCTGCCATGGTGACAAGAGAACTTCTAGGACAGTTTGTTTACTGTTTCAGTGTATTGCTGAATTTTATGAGTCAATTTTGTCTTGTTTTCAGATATGTGCACTTCAGTAGGAAGAACTCTACTTAAGAGCTGAAAGGCATGTATCATGTCAATAAAGACAATATTATCACATTAGATATTGTGATGAAACATGTACATACTTAATGATTTCTTGCTTGCTTCTGGACTGAATTCCTATCAGGCATTCATGTCTCTCCTCATGCTCACTGTCTCTTTGCTTCTGCTGCTATCAAGCAACACCATGCTTAATAGAAATCTTCTGCCTCTCTGTTAGCGAGTAATGGCTCGGTGCAATCTGGCTTGCATTGGGTATAGAGAATTTGGGGGAGTGCTTTTTCATTGTTTAGGTAAATGTTTCCTCTTTGATCCAACATCTGCCCTTTCTGCTGCTCACACTGCAAATTGATGCAGATCTAGCAGAGGGATGGGAGACATTTATAGTGCTTCCTGTTACAGAGTAATTTGGGGAGCATCATTTTCCCCTGCTCACTTTTCGCCTTCAGCAGCAACAATCCAATTCTTTGTGTTTTCGATGGGAAGACAATTCTTCGTCTTGCCGTTTCCTTCTAGTTCTCCCTGAAGGCTATAGAAAGAAAGAACATGAATAACCAAGCAATGAAATCATAAAATAGTCCCGTTTACTGCTATCTTTCCAAGAACAGTGAAGGCATTAAAGTTCTGAAAACCTTTTTTCTTGAAGCAAAGATTGCAGCTAGAACAGGAAATGACACAACATAAATTCAATTCCTGACAATTATTATAACATGAAAGGGAAATAGTATAAATCACTGTTGTTAAACACTCTGTTCATTGGCTAGATCTGGCCCGTTTGAGCTATTTATCTAGTTTCTGTGACAGATTCAGATTTTGCACCACACATGCTTTCATTTTTTAAAATACATGTTTCAAGTTTGTATGCTTCTGAAAAAGAGCTTCTGCATATGCACTGGGTAGAAGCTGATGAAAGCTCATGCATAGCTGTCTTTTTAAACTACAGAATACAAAGTATGGTATGTTCAAAAACACAAAGTCTAGTCCTTTTCGTTTCAGTTGGTGTTAACACTTGAACTTAATGATAATTTATGTGGTTGATATTGAAATGTTTTTCAGAAATGAACATTAAGGAAAGATAAAGATGCTAATTGGAGGGGTTTGTATAAAAAAAAATTAAAAGTGAATATATTTGGGGGGAAAGGAAGTCAGAAATATCATGCTTATCTGTAAAGCATGCCTAAGTCTGACAAAAAATTTGTTAAACCCTATGCAGTAAAGGTGTGAAGCTTAAACAACTGGAGAAAAAGAGACCCATCTGGGTAAGTGTTAAGAAAAGAGCTGTGTTGAATTCTCCATTCCAGCTGCATACAAGGCTGACCCAGAGTCTCCTGGGGGTCTCTCAGTTTTAGCCACTTCAAAGGCGTAGTGTAGTATTTTGGAATAAATAAGAGTTTCATAAAATTAATTTTTTGCTTTTAATATTAATGTAAGCATTGATTTGTATTGTTATAAATACAAATAGTGCCTGGTAGATATTCTTCATATATGAGATTTATTTCACAGCAATAACCATTTGGTCAGATATTTTATTGGCTTCTCGCTTAAATTGCAGTGCTGCCTAAGGCAGTTGCTGTTGGAAACAGAATACTGCCCTGACAGACTTTTGAATCAAAAACTACAGCCCTGCTTATTTTATACTCCAATGCATTAAAATTTACTGCTTGCTTTCCATGCTTTAAGTAAAGTTACTTCATTAGGAATGGGAGATATATTTTTATGATGTACTCAGAAATGCAGTATTTTGAAACAAATCATTCTTTCAACAGAGTAATTCAAGAAGTGTGAAGCTGTAAAATCTAAGAAAAAGATGGATTTTAAGAAGAAAAAACTATTCTGGGGAATGGGATATTCTATTATAGAAAAAAAATTAAAGAATCTAAGAGTCATGTATTCACATACTATTCCTAATTTAGCTTTGAAGTACTTTAATTCTTAATCCTGTCTTGAAAAAGCCAATGATAGATTGTGAATATTGCTATTTTTACACTATAACTAACTGCATATTATATGTAATATGGACACCATAGAAAATATTCAAGATCTTAGAAGTTTTCTGTCTATATGGAATTTGGTTGCACAGGCAGAGAGCTTCAGCAGAACCAAGACTTTCAACAGAAAAGAAATTTTTATCAGCATTTTTTTATCATTATCATTGGATTTTTTTTCTGGTTTTCTTTAAGAATATTAAATTACACCAAAAAAAAGTGATATTGATTTATTTCTGTCTTGAACATCCCAGTTATAATAATAAAATTATAATAAATTTTTCACATAGAAACTTGACTTTTATTGAAAACTAGGGCTCTAATTTTTATTTATTGTTCAACAGAAATACGTATGGTTTACAGGCTGGCTACAAATCGGTAATACTTACTTGTTCATATATGTAACCCAATTTTCTGGTAGTTAACAGTGACTAAATGTGAAATATTCAACGTACACACTGCCCCTCATGAGGGAAAATTTTGTTGGTCTCAGACACCAGCTAGAAACTGGGAAAACTAAAACATAAAGTCACTAGGTTCCCTTAAAAGCTGAACTTCCTCTAGTCACCAGCTGTCTGAGACTGTACTTGAATACAGAAATCTTTCTTCAGGAGAAGGAGCACTTGTGAACCCAGGAAAGCAGACCAGCACAAGGTATATGAAGAATCAAACAGGGCCTCCTGTTCAGTGGCAGGGTAGGAGTGCATTTAATGCTGATCCTCTTTATTGTGAGCTGCGCTGTTCTGTCCATGCTGCCCTGCAGACCTGCCTTTGGTCCCCTCAGGCAGTTTGTCACACAGACAAACAGACTGTGCAGCTCCCAGCTCCAGTCCTGCCCTTGGAGCCCTGTAAACCCACTGGTGTCTTTGGGTCACTGCCGCAGGAGCAAACTGGGACCAATGGGGCTGGAAGCAAGTCCTCACCATAGACAGATCTGTGCCTTCTCAAAGTCTTTTGTATGGCCAGATCCTCCCAAAATCCAAAACTAGACTCCAAAAAGTTGCCTCAGAGAACACTTGCAGCTTCTGGTGTGGCTAGATTGAACAAATGAAACTCACTATGGGAATATTTAGAGGTTCTTTTCAATAATAGAGAACTTTCTACTTCCCTGGAATTTCAGGACATGACTTTAATTTATATTGCAATAATTTCAAACAAGAAATTAGTATAATATATTAGTATAATAAGTGTATTACAGGCACTAGTATCATTCATTATGCCTTCTCCAAAATTATAATACTGATATTTTCTGACATTCAGCTCCCACCATTATGGCAGTGGGATGGTTAAAACATCTCATTATAGATCCAGAAAATTCCCAGATAGATTAGTTCAGCAGAAAATAGGTCATTTAGTAGGGAAATGAAAGGCAGATGTATATGAGATTAACCATCACTTTATTTTAACTGGTCCTGGTTAAAGCATTATGTTTTCTGCAGGTGTGATAATTTTGATGGATCATTTTTGCTCTGGATTTGTTCAGGAAGATAGCCAAGACAAGACCCAAACCATTCATTTGCAATGAGGAAATAGCTTCAAGACCCATGTCCAACTGCATTCAAAACTACATCTAAGATTCCCTCCTTTCCATATTCACAGTGCATGGAGACTCCGATGGTGGAATTACATCAGCACAAAAAAAGTTTATCCTTGGAAATGTTGGATTCAGCCCCTTGAAATCCTTTGAAATATGCTACTGCAATTTAAAGCCCCAGACCTGCCTCTGAAGTGACTCATCCTGGTGGCAATCTGGGTCATTAAATCAGTGGGTCTCTGCAATTGTGTAAATGTTCACTGCCCTGTCTGCCAGGGATGCTTTCTCAGAATAGCACAGAGTTGCTGAGAAGAAAGTTTGGAATAGATCCCTCTGTGGTGAAATTCAGGCCTGGCTGATGTCAAGGAGAAGTCTGGCATGGGCTGTAAAAGGCCAGGATTTCCCCTTTTATCACACCACTCCCATCCCTGAGGAGAAGGGGTCGTTATTTATTTATGTGGTGCCATTAGTGTGTAAGGCACATTGGATGTGCTCCCTGATTGGTGCAAAGCCACACTGCTTCATTAATTCCTGTCCTGCCCCCATTCTCCAGGGTGCAGCTCCCGCTGCCTGGAACAGCTGGAGCAGCCATGGGAATGACAGCAGAATTAAGACCGTAGTGCTAAATTTTCACACCTCCTTATGATCCCCCTTTCTAAGCCAGAGCTTTTAAGGAACACAGAGCAGCTTTCAAGAGACACCTTATTTATTTATTTGCATTTTTATAAAACAAAAATGTGTGTTGGGATGCTGTGCCAGCATTTATATTCACCCACTGAATAGAGTTTACAGTAAAACACTCTGGTCATGAGCAAATCTTGATAAAATTCCTGTTATAAGCATGCAGTTGAAAAGCAGATCAATATCCTAGTCTGTCTCAAACCTAATTGCATTGCTTCCATTCTTCTCCCCTTTTTTATTAGCAGAAATTTTGTCGACTCAGCAGCAGAGGAATGACTTTCAGAGGTGATGTCCATGGGATTCCTCTGAGAGTACTTCATGGACACAGGGTTGGGCTGGAAGAAGATGGTGAGTTCAATCTCTCTCAGTCTTGGATAATAAACTATTATGAACAAATTATATTATTTCTTGTGTCTCCACCTGCTTGGAATTTAGTTTGGTTGTTTGGGTGTAAGGTGGTATCAGGGTAGAATTTTTGCTGAGTTTTTTTTACTGGACTTCACGCTGCTGAACTGTTATTTCAGGCTCTTTATTATTAATATTAAAAAAAAAGAAACAACCCTGTGGCATTTGCAGAAGAAGCTGGTTTTTCAGGGTGAAAGCAAATCCCCAGTAACAAAAAATCTAACAAAATCAATATGCAAATTTTTATTTAGAAATACAACAAGTGTTGCAGAGGCTTTACTCATCACATTGGCATCAAGTGGCCCAAAGCTAGTTTTCTTCTGCTGTTTAAAACATGAAGTGTGGTTTCAAGATCAAATTCTTTTTATTCTGGTGCCTTGGAACATCATCGATCTCCATCTTGATACAAGGATGAAAGCTCGCTCTCACGTCTACTTGGCTTTACTTGGTCTGGTGAATAAATATGGTAGATGACCAGAGAAGTATCTTTGGGGTTTTGGTGGGTTGTTTTGAGCTTTCTGGTTTTGTTTTGTTTTTTTTTTTCTTTTAGGGTAGTGAATGGGTTGTCCAGAAAAACGTGGAAACTGCAGCCTTGGAGATACTCAAAAATTGACTGAACAAGATCCTGAGCAAACCTGCTCTGCTTGACCTTGCTTGGATTGAAGCATTGGACTAAATGACCTTCAGGAGACCATTCTACCAAATTATGCTGTAATTCTATGACCTTAACAGTAAATCACAAAATCGGATGAGTAATCACAGCTTCCTTGTGCAAAGAAGGCCAGACCAACTTCCTCACTGAGATATTTCACTCAATTTTCTCAGGGCAAAACTGAGCCTTTATAGTTCACAAAAATAGGGGTCTACTCCTCAGCTGGAATCCCAGTGTACTGAAATACAATGATACCTAAATACAGGGTAGAATATTTATTAATATGTAGCAATAGCTACATACTGGTTCAAGCAAGCAGTGCCAGAAAATGAAAAGTCCAAATCTGAGATGTAGAGAAGGGATTAATTTTCTCTGAAAGCAGGACACATCCAACAGTTTCATAGAATCATAAAATGGGTTGTGTTATGGTTTAGGATTCTCCAGTTTAGTGTTCCCACCTTGCTGCTTTCCCTCCCCCTCCAACTGGAGGCACAAAAGAGAATTTAAACTTTGAGTCTAGTGAGTTCTGTGTCGTACTGGGGAGCTTTTCAGGGATAACTTCTATCTTTCTGTCTAAGGACCCAGATCAAATTTACTCAGGTCATTTTTAATAATCGTTGAACCCCCACCAAATCTACAAAAAATCTTAATTGTTACTTCATAAGCAGGAGTTCAGATAACTCAAAACAAAAAGCATGTTTTGGTTGTTCTCTTCTCTAGTTCTCACTTAACTAATAATTATTTACTACTTCTTGAGTCAAATTATTGCTGAGTGTAACTCTGTCAGATTAAATGGTGCTACCAAGGATACCACTTCACAGAGCATTCAAGAGAAACCATGAATATCACCTGGTCTAATCCTCCCCATAATGGAGCCACAGGACCTCAACTAATTTCTAGCTCAAACCCAATAGAGCATTGTGGTTGGTATGATCCCCATTTTCAAATTTCTAATGGTTTAGAACCCATTATTTCTCCGCAATTCTTTTTCTGTACCTTCCAAGTGAGAAGTAGACATTTAATTTTAGTCAATTTTTTTTAAGCTTCAGCTTTCAGCCTTTAGATCTGCTAGGCTGGAGAACTCTATGAACAAATTTTTATCCTTGAAGCAAGTAGTTCAGGTCCTCTCCATCTTCTACCAAATATGAAAGCAGGTTAAGCTCCTTATTATGTGCCATTTTTCCTAATCCTTTCATTATTCTTCGAATGCTCCCTTAAGCTATTCAGCAGGGAAAATCCTGAATCTCTGTATTATTCATGAACTAGAACTGAACGCAGTATTTCAGCACCCATGGTATCAGTGCCAGATGCAAAATATTACCTACATACTCTATGTACTCCTTCTTAAAGATCAAAGCAATCACATTTCTCTACTGGAGGAATGAAAAATTATTCTTAACACAGTTGAGATAAGTCAAGGTATTACATTCTGTTCTAAATGGATGCCTAAATACTTCATATAAAATAGTGGGGAGGAATCAGCCAAAGTGCTGATCTTTATCTCAGAATATCTTAAAGCCCAGGAAAAAGGTATCTACATAGATACCATAGTGGGTTTAAATTCCTTCTCCACAGGTTTACTAAGAGTTCCTTCACAGATGAACTCAGATTCAGAAGCTGACGGATGTCTGGACTTCTCATGTGGACTGAGTTGTCTTCCTCCATCTGTCCCCCACTGAACAAAGTGCTGTATTCTCTCATGCTCAGACTCAGACTCTGTTTATGGTATTTCCCCTGCTCAGCATACTGCCTTCTGAGGAGTGAATATACATTGTGCCTCAAGTGTCCCCCTGGGTGCCCAGATTCACTTCACTTCACTTCAAGCTATTTGAAGACATGGGTTTAAGACAAGCTCCAGATTACAAGAAGGTAAAAACCTTACAGTGGAACCAAGCCTGCCTCTGATTCTTTTGAGACACACAGGGATGTCCCAGCACATAGACCATGCTGGCATGTCCACCAGGCTCCATCACAGGAGTCCTGATTTCATGTGTAGCAAGACACTGCAGGCTATGTAGACAGATGAGTTAAAGGCATCCTTTTGCCAGATTCGTGTCATATTAGAATGGTGAAAAGTTGCTTTAAAGCAGTCTTTGTCCTTCTATTCTCTAGACTGCAGAGCCTATGAGCTCCATCTTCACAAATCTGCATCACCTCACACAGTAGCTTGGGTAGCCCCACTAATTCAGAGGTATAAATTCCAGCAGACAGCAGGCATTGCAAACTGCAACCCTGCAGGTCTGAGGTCTATTCATAGATCTAACCATAAACCATGGTCCCTAGTGCTCAGCCACCCTAAACAGGGCTTTTGAGGAACACCCTCTAACAATGCCTTGCAGAGCACAGGAAAGGCAGGAATGCAATTGTGGCTGCCAGAGTCTCTTGACCCAGTTGTAAATTACATGTGGGTAATAAGAACTGCAGCTTACATGAAAGTGACTTCCTCTGTCTGACTTTAGTTGTTTTATGGAGACAGATTGCCTAGGAACCTTGCTGCTTCTTCAGTAATAACCATTGGATTTATGATAGATCCTGAGATTTCCTACTTTAAAGAAAGTCCATGAATGTCTGAGCAGATCTTGGGTCCTCTGCCTAGGGAGTTGTGCAGACACAGGTTTTAAGCCACCCAGCTGATGAGCAACTACAGAAACTGAGGATGTTGTCTGGGTGCATGGCGCTGGCATTTCCACAACTACTTTTGGGGCCCCTCTAAACGGGGAGCTACTGCAGCAATCCAGCCTGCTGCACCCACAGCTGATGGAGTTCAGGTACTGTGCCACAAGCACAGTAATGTCTTCAGTATAGAGTCCTGTCAGTGTTGGTGAGGGGTTTTTGGTTTGTTTGTTTTTTTGTAAAGCAAAAGAAAAGACTGATGACCTAATTGGCTTGCTGCTATCATTTACAACAAATCATCAACTGAGGTAAATAAACATTGCTCTATTTAATTCAAGGGAACAAATCTTCAGCAGGAGGATCTGAGAGGTAATGGGGGATTTCTTTTGAAGATAATGATATGAGCCAAGGAGATAGGACATGAAAGATGCTTCTGTAAAACAGCTAATCCCTCCTCTGCCGTTGAATCATTGCTCTACTGTAAGCACATGATTGTGCCCACCTCTCATTAGTAAAAAAAAAAAGAATAGGTTTAATTAAATAAAAAATAAAACATCCTCACATCCCTTAAATGTAGCATTTATGACACTCTTTTAATTTATTTATATTTTATTCAAAGTATGAGCCTTTAAAGGCTCAGTTTTAATTAATTTTCTCTCTTTTGAGAAGCAGTAGAAAGGAACACCTCTCATCTTTGCTGGTAGGAGAGAAAAATCTGTAAAATCATGAAGTGTTAACAATGGAAGGAGGGTCAGACGCAGGACAAGAGGTTTGAAATTCCTTTACAAATAACATGAGTCACTTACTTTAGGTGCAATGCTCATGATGGCTGTGCTACATTCAGTTAGTGTCACTGGAGGTTGTTTTAGCTGTGAAATGAATCAGAGGTGTTTCATAACCGCACAGTTGGCTTCCTCTCCACTGGTGAGTATGACCTCTCCTCCATGGCAGAAGCAATCCACTGCAAAGCACAAGGTGAAAACTCCTAGTTTAAAACAATAAAAGATGTTCAGTGACAAGTCTTGTATAATGTTTTTAAAAAATAATAGTCTTTCAGTGGTAGAGTGGGACTGATAAGATTTGAGGCATGTTTTCTACTCTGGCACCAGCTTCTTCTCTGACTTTGAGTAAGTAGTTTTAGATGCATTTTGCACCAGGTGTCAAATCAAAATTAGAGCTATGGACTTTATCCTGTTTCCCGTGAAAATTATTAAAACCCTTATACTCCAATTTGAGCAACTGTGTAAACTGAGCTGTGAAAACTTCTAATACCACTTGGGACAGCCCAGTTAGGAGTTGTACCTGAAGTCTACAGGCATTCTCAATCTCTCATAGGGGATAATACTGCTCTACAAGTGTGCATACCTAGTCTATACACTGCTGTGTGTCTCAACATCAGTTAGCACAATTAGCTCGAAATCCGACTTGAACCCTTTGGAATACTTTGGCACTAACATTGAGAGTAGTCTTAGTTCTAAATTTCATTTGCAAAATGAATTATCTGATTGCCAATGGAAGATGTAAAGTTCATCTTTTATGACAAGGGTAGAACTGTCTTGGCGTTACTAATTTTAGTTTTAGTTTTATGTTATTTACTTTTTCTATTTTTAAGGATTTTTGTTCCTTTGACATTGCTCTTTTTAACCCCCTTTTGGTTGCAACTGCCTGTGTTTAATTTCTAATGTAATTGAATTTTGTTTTGCAGAAGGATCAATGCTGTATATATTAGGTTATAATACGTAGCTATAAAAAACTGAAGATACTGTCTAGAAATACTAGTTACATACACTTACCTAAAAAACTGAGCCCTGTTTCCTAACTGAGTAATCTAAACAAGAAAAACAATAATAAAATTCTTTGAACCTTTCCTCCTCTTGATAAGCAATTAACTTGTCTCCCACATTCAAGGAGATGCACTCCTGATTTCCTCTCCATAGGAAGTGAATGGCCAAGCTGGAGCATGGAAGTGTGAGAGAGATTTCAGAACTTGAGAATGAGATATGAAATTGTCTATGTTAACTTAACTACTCATATTTACTTAGTATGTCTTCATCTTTCCACAATAAATACAGAATTCAGTAAGACACCTCCCTAAACATTATTTTGATAGGCTTTTTATTTCTGTGAAGTAAATAAGAATTACAGAGGAAGATACTGGATGTGATGGGGCAGTAATTCAAAAGAAAGAAAGAAAAAAAATTAAAGAAATGACAGATGAAATTAAGACCTTTACAGATGACCTTCTTCAATTTTTGTTGTGCTTGTGTTTCATTCTATCAGCTCTAAGCTTTCTACTGCCTTGACTTGTACTGAAAAGGCCCAAATCAGACTGCAAAATAAAGACACTTGTGGAATCTGGAGATATTAAATTATGTTCTTAAGTGTGCATGGTGTGATACAGAGACCTGCCATGTCTAAAGAGCACTAAGATCATAATGAAATTTTCTGAAAGAGAGAAAAGATCAGCAAATATCAAAGGACTAATTTCTGTAAGGCTGAATGCACTCACTACTACTGAATTAAAAAGTTCAAATTAGAGTTTTGGGGTGACTTGGAGCAAGGAGGCGGGGGAGAAGAAGAAGGTATCATTGAGAGTAATTGGAGGCTTAAGATTGTGGTAAATTCTTCGTCTTGCAGTACTTCGGGCAACCCAAAAAGATAATGTGAATCAGGCTGAAACTGTGGTGCTGACAGAGGTGTCATTGGTTGAGGATGTGTGCAATGAGTCATGCAGGAGGCCAGAGCAGGCCTTTCAAATCATCCCTTGGAATCATGTGCTCAGCATCTTACAGGGAAGGAACAAAATGCACAACTGATCTCATCTAAATTTAGCTGCCTGCAATTTGGTTATCTAGATTCAATTAGTCATCCTCATTCCTACGGAGTCAATGGAGGCAGATAGCACAATGAGGTGCCTTCAGGAGGTGTCTGTTTCTCTCCACTCCACAGGAAGATCAGGATGGCTGAATTACATTGATTAACTTGTAACTGGCAAAATTAATTCAATCATCTCTGCTTATGTCAAAGTAACCCTTTGGTCCTTTTCAGTTACTGAATGGTGATTTATCTTCTTGGTTCCTCTTGCTTGGCCCTGTTGGGACTCTCTGGGCTTACTCATGATTTATATTGCATTAGGGAAAACAGAAGCTCTCCTCTGCATTCACTAAAAAGGCTAATGATTTTAATCCAGTCATACAACATGCAGTGACTTTGTACGAACTGAACAAGAGAAAAACTACTGTGATACTGGGTTTATTTGCATAGAATTATTTTTATTGTTTACAATGTTATATTATTTATAACATAAAATAGGAAGGTTGGACCTCAGGAGGCTACATGGACTCTCACAGAGGATCTGGTTTGTGTTAATTTGGTACTTACCGGAAAAAGGAAATTTTCCTATTTTTGTTAGGATGTTTAAGGTCTATTTTTTCTTGTACAAACATTTAACTGTAGACCTAATCTACATCACTTTCATGAAAGGATTATTCATTTTGCAACACCTGTCCTGCACTAGCTAATAGCCATCTCTTGCAGCTAATTTTAACAAATTCAGAAATACATGAGGAAGTGTAAAACATGCAGTACATTATCTGTTACAGGTCACAGATGAACTGTTGGCTTTTGTCCTTAAATGTTTCATTTGTAGAAGAATATACAATGCTGTGAAGCAGCTCCAGAGCTTGAAATTCCTGCATTTTAGTGATCTTATCATGTTCTTAATGGGACCACTCTGGTACACAAAGTTACTCACAAGAGCAAGTTTTCACAGTAGCATTTTTCTATGAGCACTGGAGAGCACAACCCTGTGGGTAGCCAGTGCCAGTTGTGCTCAGATAACTCACCAGAATAAGTAATATCTGGTCTGGCTATTGTGCCTGTAAAGTGTCTGAGAAAAATAAAGCCAAATCTTGAAATAAAGGAAGACGAATTTCACTTGTCTAGCTTTGAACCTACAAGACAAATTAATCTCTGAAAAAAACTCCCACACAATTTGAGTGGTGAATTTTTGCTCTTCACAAGTGCTTTTCCAGAGGTGGATTCCTCTGCTGGTGGATTCACCTTCACATGAAGCATTTCTCCATGGGGAATAGCCCATAAGAACTGAAATCAGTAATGTAAATTGCAAACCACCCAAGGTGCTGATCTAATTTAGCTGGGGTTTGTTTTCAATTAAGAACAGGAGGGGGTTTGTTGCTTTATTTTGCCTGTCATCTAGACACCTTCCTCTTTCCTCCTAAGGATACTTTTATTTATTTTCAACATTTAAGTGAAAGCCAAAGGAATTGTTCCTTCAGTTGCAGTAATTTTGCACAAGGGGTAAAGCTGTTTCTAAGAATACAAAGAAAATCAAATTCAGATACTGCTTTTTGTTGATTGTACAAAATAAATTAGGAAAGTGCTGGGTAAAGGCCCATCCAATATAAGGATAAATTAGGTGAATCTTCTCTACCTAGCTTTTTTATTTCTGTGCTTATGGTTGGACTAAAAAATACCCAGTTGTCAGAGGGTACAAGGAAACCCCATTTTACTACCTCAGCCTGAGATCTGTGCAGAATTCAATGTTAATGCTTCCTGCCTTCTCAGAATTATTTTATTTATTTGATTTTGCAAAGCTTTGCCTAGAGAAGGAATACAGTCATAATATGATGTAGCCCATACCAAACTCTGTTTTGTTCTGATCATTTCAAGAAAATTTGCTGTGATGTGTATGCAGATAAGTTCAGTCTATCCATAAATATTTTAAATAGGGAAGCTTGTTCAATCTGGGGGTGGACCAATTTAACGAAACAATGGCCTGAAGGTAATTTAGCTGTATAAACTCTTATTTTTCTCCAAACCAAATGTCTTTGGTTTAGAATAAATCAATTACAAAATAAGCTTGAGGAGTTTACATTGTTTTAGTAAAACTGATTATATATATATATATAGGCAATAGTTAATAGCAGTAGAACTGCAGGAATTTGTAAACATTATCTAACATGTCAAAAGCATACATTTCTTTAGCCTGATGTCTGTGAGAAAAATTATCTGGAGTCAGTGGACCTGATGAGAAGAAGGCTAGACCAGAGAGTTAGTAGGAGCAAGAATTTGTTTTATTCATCCATATTGTGTAGAGTTTTTCAACACCTTGTACAAATTAGATGTTAAAGAGAATATACTCTTTCAGTACAGGGCCAGTAAATGCAAGTGCCATGAAGAGGTCCTGAATTATCAACAACTGAATCTGTTGTAAAGCACCAACTGTGAAAATTACATTCAAAACCAAGACTTGGTTCTTGGGGTTTAGACTAAGCAGCAAGTTATCCTAAGAGGGACCCACTGTTTGGTACTATTCTTGCAACACAATTATAAGCTTGTGAAATAGACCATGTGTCTGACAAATAGGTAGTCAGGCCTAAATTTTTTCAGCAACCATCAGCATGCTCAAAGATGTATTTTTATTTACATACTCAATTTCAATTAGCTAAATTTTTTTTAATGAAAGAGAAACTAAAAAAGTTTAAACACTAAATCTTTATTTTTGAGTACTGCTAGAAAGATATTTTTAAATTAATAATATACCAAAACAAAGTATCCTGTTTGGACCGAACAGGATACTTCAAATGGACTGTAGTAACAGTTGTTTTCATTTTGCCACAGGAAAAAAAGTGTCCTATTTTAGTCTGAACTATCTCTTCCTCCTTTTTATTTCAGAAAATGAACCAAGCCAAACCTTAATTTGCACAGCTCCACCTTTTACGTCAGAATTTTTTGTGACCACTGTGAACCAAGACAATCTTACACTGGTAGCAAAGCCATTCGAAGGTCAAAGAGGAGGTGAGTGTTAATTCTTGGGGGGTAGTGGTAAAGATATGGCACCGAAGAACTTTGAAGGAAGTAAAGGCATAGATTTACGTCTCTTTTCTTTATTTGTTCATCTACATTTTCCAAGTACCCTGTTACATGGGAAGAATTTACTAATGTGTTGCATGAACCTGCTCCCTGGACCCATGCCACTTTGCTCTCGGCTGCAGGAATAACAGCATTATAAAAACTGGATATGAATTTCTGAAACAGCACAAAATTTCTGCAACAAAACTACAGAAAAAGTCTCAAATGCCTACGAAGAAAAGTCCCCAGATTCCTGTGGAGATCTGCTTTCTAGCCTGAGGAAAAGAAGTGTGAGCAGCATCCGACCAGCTCACTCACACTTGGAAGCCTCTCCTCAATCTATCAGGGGTTTTCACAAAGGCCTGTATTGGCTCTGTTCTGCTTTCACCGGCTGTATTATATTAGTAAATTAAACAGAACAGCACTGGCACATTATTATCCATGCTGTTAAATAGTTGGCACATTCCCTGAAGCAATTTTGCCCTGGTGTTTTCCCAGAAATTACCCAGACATGGCACAGGGACACAAGACATTCACATCAGGCAGTGTGTGTTCAACCAGCCTCTTCTGGGGACATTAAGCCATGCAGATGTGCATGTGCTGTATCCATTGTCTCTATTAGAAATTAGTCCCTTCATACTTTTATTTATGTTATAGTCCCTGTGACCAACTTAGGGTATTTTTCCAAGGATAACATAGTTTCAAGACATCTAAACAGCATTAATTGTCAAAAGGCTTTTACTTTTACCTTGTCTAAAATGCATCTAAATACTTATACACATCCTAATTCTGAAATGTAATATTAATGATTGAATTGTCAAAACAAAATCAGATTTAGGACTTTCCTTTTCTCTGTTTCTCCTACTGTAAAATGAACAGTGCCATGGACAAGTTGAGCATTTTTCTGGTGGATGGAGAATCTTCCCATTCACCTTTCGTGTGATGGAGAAAAGTACAAGACCGTCTGTGTGAAACTATTAAAGAAACCTGCATCAGACTGAGCTTGACAAACTCATTCCACTGATGAATTACATTTGGCTGAAGAGCATGGGGACATGGTTTGAGAGAGAAGGAGAGGTGGGAAAGTAACTGCACGAATAGGTGTTGAAATGGGAGTTACTGTGTAATATCACTGGATCCTATGCCAGGGCTTAGCTGCTTAAGTGCCCTGTAAACCTGTGCTAAGTGATGATCTGACTGTACTGGGATGAGATATGATCTTTAAGGGAATAAAAAACATGAGATTGGGGCAGGGCAAGAACCTGCCAGTGATTATGAAACATCGGGCAGGCGTTGTAAAGGCACCTGTAAAGGGTAAACAACAGAAACAGATCCCAAAACCGCGGCAAATCAAGCCTGGATTTTCTGAGGGGAGTTGCAGCAGCAGCAGGTGGGTGTCTGGTGCCTTGGTGCTGCCTGGTGCTGCTGCATGCTCTGAGCCATGCCTGGCAGCAGCAGCCCAGCTGTGCAGCCTTGCAGCTCCTTTGCCAGGCTGCAGCAAAACGCATCTTCGAAAGGAACAAGGGACACAAGCAGTGACTTAAGGAGAGATGTAAGAGGAACAGGCATAAGTTGTTTGTTGTTTTTTGTTGTTGAGTTGTTTTGGGTTTTTTTTTTAATACTCTTCTTTGGTAAAACCTGTATAATAGACTGATACTAAATGTGAACAGCAGCTCATACAAGTAGAAACAAGACTTTCAGACTGTAGATCTACCAGTAATCAGTACCAGGACCTGAACCTCTGCCCTTGAGACCAGTTGGCATGATCTGCCCAGATTCACCCTGTTACAGAGCCCTAGTCTTCAAAGCATCCCGGTTTCACCCAGACCGGCTGCTGGGCGGGTCCACAGCCTCAGCTTTCTCCTGAAGTGCTTGGAGAGACTGCTGGGCAGCTACCAGCAATGATGAACCAGGTCTGGTCCTACTTAGTTCAGGAGAGTAGATGTAACCTTAAAATATGCATCAAGTCATCTGTTGCCTTAATTCCACAGATTTCAAAGGATTTAGGCCAGAAGGAAACTTGCCCTAAGATGTGCATTCTTGCAGCATGCTCATTATCACATTTGCCTTTGACTTGCACAGCTGTAAATCCATGGAAACCAGAGTAATTCAGGGATGAATCAGGTCCATTATCTCCTCGTGTTTGTGCAGCACTTAGCACAATGGTGCCCTGATCCTGATGGGAATTCGTGTTATTTTAGGACAATCGGAGCTTTCATTTGTTAAAATAAAGTATATTTTTAGCCAGAGCCAGTTTCAGTGGCAATGTGTGGGGAGTGGGGGTGGAGTGTGTGAATGAAGAGCAAGGCACAACTGATTTCCCACTACATGACTCTGAGCACACCTATCATATGCCTGAGAGATTATCTCCCCTCCTGGCCAGGGTGGCTGTGAAAATATGACTGGTGGGGGACTTGGAAGCTGAGATAGAAAAGAAACAAAACCTCCGAATATTATTGCTTCTTTTTAAAATAAATTGCATCGTGCTTAGGTTGCTCAGGACATGAAGCCCAGCCATATTTTGGAATATTTGGGGTTAATTTGGTATGTTTAGTGCTTTCACTGAAAAGTAATAAATCAGGTGCAGTGCCATTGCTTTCCATGGAAGTTTACATCTCGAAGATGCAATTTGCTCAACACTATTTTTTTCCCTCCATGCAAATAAAAGGAACCAGGAACACTTGAAAAAGCAAGAACTGTGCTGTGCTCCATGTTCAGAGGTGCTTGTTTCAGCGCTTTTATGAAATCTTGTTAAGACCAGAAGGTCTCATAAATTCTAATGAGATACATATGTGGAACATATATAAAGACATTACATATGTCTTACAAAATATTTGCTATATAAAGAACCCAACTGTGTGTAGTTATTTTTTGAAGCAGAGGTAAGTCCTAGGAAAAGACAGAAAAAAACACCAGTTGAAAAAGTTGTTCCTAGTTCCTGTTAGTTTAAAGTTGAAATGTGTGCTCCACCTTCAAGTAATTTTCACAGACATAGATGGGGAAGACTGAATATCATCTGTCATTAATCTAGTGTCCTGACATGACAGAATCACCATTTCTCCCAGTAAATATGACCTGATACTTACAGCTTAGAAACATTAGAAGTGCATATTTTTACAACCAAAAACTACGAGCAATTATTGCTAGAGTTGTAACAACAAGTTTTAAAAACTGACATGTGGAACTAAGGAGCTGTGTTTCCAGTCCTAACCTACCCACTAGGAAAAACAGAAATGTAAAGATTAAGCTCTTTTAAAGCTGCTAGCTTGTTTTTCTTCAAGCCACTTTATTATCTCATCGAAGCATAATCTTAAAAATTCTTGCAATGAAAAGCCAAGTCCTGAAAAGACTGCTAATTTTATTTAACATTTGAAATTCCTCTTCTGATACTGTTCTTATTTTCACAGGTAGGCCCATTAATATTCCTTTGCTTACTCCTTAACAGAAAGCATTTTATTTGATGTGAGGGGTAAACTATTTTGGGCGTGACTATTACGAAAAGGTCTGCCACTTCCATAACTCTGCCACTTCCATAATTCCGTAGCTCTAAGAAACATTAATTTCCTTCCAGATCTGAGTTGCCTGTGCATGTCCCCTCACCGTGAGTGCAAGCCAACCAAGGAGCACTGTGACACAGAGCTACCTGATGTGTGTGTGCCCTTGCCCTGCTGTCATGTGTTTGTTCTAGCACATCTGGAGTGCTGAAGGCTGGCAGCCTGGCTTTAGTGTTTCCATGGCTGTGCCAGAATCCACAAGTTGTTGAAGGCCTTTGCATTTTAAGAATGACTGTGTTACAGTTTATTGCATGTACAAAAATGGTGATAGCACTGCCTTTTCCCAAGAGTGACTGCAAGGCAGCATGTCCCACTAAGATCCCCAGGAATTAGTCTGTTTTAGTCCTATGAAACCCTGTTAGTTCAGACCTTTGACAGTCAAGGGGAGAAGACGTGAATTGTATGAAATTAATAGTCATGGTAGCATCTTTCTAATTCCATCTGAAAACTAATCCTTTAGATCACAATAGGTAGATAGTTCACAGTAAAAAAATAACCTTTTTTTTTTTTACTGGCAATGTAATTTGCTGCAAGGCTGCTTCTCAGCCCAGTGAAGTAGTTAGTCATCTCTATTTTATTTGCTTTATAAAAGTATGAAATTCATCTGCCCTAACTGAAGTAATTAAAAGTAATTATTCTAGGTTTGGACTGATCACCATAGCCTTTTTTTATGTCAGTAGAAGGGAGTGAGGTTCATCTGATGTCTCAAAACCTTGTGCAATTATTTAGTCTGTCGAGATGTCACCCTTCAGCCCTCCACCTGATATGTTCATTGAGGAGGGAAAATAACTATTCTTGAAAAGCATTTTAATTCCCATGACATACTGTTGATGGCACAAAAAGTATAGTTAATTTGTATAAGTCATCAAACAGAAAACAGAGAAATCTCAAAAACTTCACATTTACACAGATGGAAGATATAGTTCCATCCTTCTGTCCCAGTCACCATCAAACACACAGAATCACAGAATGGTTTGGGTTGGAAGAAACCTTAAACATCATTTAGTTCCAATCCTCCTGCCATGGGCAGAGATACCTTTAAATAGGCCTGGTTGCTCAAAGCCCCATCCAGCCTGGCTTTCAGCACTTCTAGGGAGGAGGCATCAACAATTTCTCTGGGTAACCTCCTTCAGTGTCTCACCACCTTCATACCTTTCTTCCTAACATCTGGTTTAAACCTGCCCTCCTTCAGCTTAAAGGCATTCCCTCTTGTCCTATTGCTGCATCCCCTTGTAAATAGTCCCTCTTCAACTCTCTTGTAGCTACTTTCACGTACTGGAAGGTTATTCTAAGGCCTGCTTGGAGCCTTCCCTTCTGCCAACCTAACTCTCTCAGCCTGTCATAGAATGGGATATGGATGACAAGACAGTACCCATCAGCACCAGCTATCTGCTTCCTGAGGCTCAGGAAAGCAGGGCTACTGGAGACCAGAGCACAACTTCAGCAGGTAACTCGGCAAGGAGAGAAAGCTGGGAGAGACATTATGTCTCTGGAAATGCAAAGGATATAAAATCAAGACCCATACCACCACAGCTCAGAAGCTGAGCATAGGTTTTATACTCTACACGTAGAGGTGAATCACAGCAGGGCAGAATCCCCAATGGACTAAAGAGCAGTCAGTGAACAAATCTTTTATGTGATCTAGGACACACAAAGGAGATAATAGACTACAGAATCAAAGTTTCTCCAAAATATGCTCAGTCAGTAAAAAGTTTTGTAAACCCGAAAATTAAGATAGTCAGAATCAAATGAAGCTAATCAACAACTTTCTTTTATTGAAAAAGCCCATCACATAAATGCTACTAAGAATTTAAAAATAATCAATGAAATCTAAGGAATACTAAATGGATTTAAGCTTCTTAGGGTACTAAATATATTAAAAAAATTAATCTAATAAATGCTGAAGAGCAAAGGTTAAGGAATATTGAGGAATAATCTTTTAATCTATTTATGGCCCCAGCAATGATGTTCATAAATGCATGCTATTTTATAGCAATGAATTTTCAAGCAGACAGACAGAGGTCTAGATTATTATAGGTCTGAATAAACCTACTTGCAGCTAATGCAGCACTTAGCCCTGCCTGTTGGGCTAGAGCTCCATACCCCTGGATTACCACAGAGCAGTCCAGTGATAGTACTGCTCTTAATAACACAACAAATTATTTCAGTTTGCATCATCTATGAGAGTGATGGAGTAAGACCCAATATATTATGGAACAAGGAGGACTAGAAGTATTTGAAAGAGCAGGACGCCTTTCTGTCACAGGCAGACCTGTATTCTCCACCAGCACTATATCTCAGCAGCGCTGTGCTTTAAATTGCACCATTAGTTATCTTTCAGTTTCCTGACTTAACTCAGGACTAAGCAGGTCTGATGAAAGCAAGTTGAAAGCCTGAAAAGGGGGACACACCACAGTCAGTCAGAAACATCATCAAATCGACATTATCTAAAATTTTGCCTTGTTCATTGGTCTGGGCTTGTAAATGCAACCCTGAGCTGTTCCTTATCTTGTTGAGAGTTGGAGGGTCATAACTGGTCATGATGTACTTCATTTGGGCAATTATAGAGGCAGACCACACAAAACTTTGTTCTTCATGGAGAAGCTGACAGTTAAAAAAGACTGAAAGACTGACATCAGAATGAAAGACTCAGATTCTGCTTCTTCCTCAGTCTGAATGGATTCAAAGTCAGCTTCTTCCCTTTACAGAAAAATTCTCCAGTTATGGAAGTCACAACCCAGTTCTGCTGGAACATCAACCTCCCTACTTTTGTGTTTGGGTAACTTTTCCTCAAAAATGAAACTGGTATAAGAAAGAGAACAGTCTCAGTCTTTGTGATGGTCTTACTGTCATCCAAGAAGCAAAGCCTAGCTCTGGGTACTGTACTGTGTACTGTTTATGCATTTTATGTTACATAAAAACAGAAAATAATCCTGAAAATAAAACCAGTAGGGAAAACCAAGTCCAGTTAGAGGTTAGAACTCATTTTTCAAAGCTCCTAGGATGAAAGTTCAGCCCTGGTGATAGAGCCTTCCCCTTCTTTTCAGTCTTCACATAGAGATCATTATTTCTTGACTTTCCTAAATCATTCTAGATTTTTTACTGCTTTCTAATATTAGCTGCAGCTTTAAATGCCAAAGCAGAGCAATTCTGTGCTGGAACAGGTGCCTGTACTGGGCAGAGGTTGTGTAAGTTTTCACTAGTTTTATCTGTTGATGTCCTGCAACATGCTGAATTTCTTTCCTTTTTTTTTTCTTTCTATCTGACTACTGTGCAAGGAATATGTCTGCAGAATTAAGTGGGGAACTTTGGTCTACTTTGAAGAAATCTCCTTTTAGTGACCTGCATGCATGGTTGGTTTTACCATCTGGTTTCTCCTATGGTCCACCTCTCTTGTTTCCTTGTTGGAAAAATGGACTTCTGTTGTACAAACAGTTAGGTGTGTTCTGGGTAGGTCTATACAAACACACAGCTGAAGTGAACAGTGCAAGGGAAATGTACCACTGGCTCATGTAAAAACATATGAAGGCAGGTCGCTTAATTGAAGATTTCTTTCTGAATGATTATTCCATGCAATGGTGTTATGCCAATAAAGCTAAGAGCTCATCAAGGAAATGTGAGATGCTTGTTCTGAAAACTTAAAATGTAAAGCAGGTTTCCTTTTTAACTGGATAACGTTCAAAGCTAAAGGAAGAAAAATAAAATAGCCCATTATCATTTTGCATTAAGAAACGAATTCTATCCTTGGTTGCGCATAGCTCCCACTGACCTCTGAGTCATTTCCACAGATTTGCTATGAAAATGTTGCCCTAAATATATAAATGGTAGGACAAGAATTCTTACTTTTCCCACATGAGGAAACTGCAATTTTATACTGAAGTTAAATCAGAGAGGTTGATGCCCTTTGTAAAGATTGCTTTTCAAGATGAAAATAAAGTCCTCCCCAATATTTCTAGGAATAAGCACTACTGAAATCCCTGCTGAATTCAGCCTCAGTGGAGGCATGTGCAAAGGCACATGGTTTGTAAGTGTGATCCTGTCTCTGTGTGCTATGGGCTCTTCTTGGGAACCTGACATTTTTTGACCAACAAGGAGCCTGAAAAGGAAAAGAGACTGCAGTGTCATGTAAGAAGAGGACCAAGCAGGAAATATGAATTTCTATTAGTTACAGTGTGATTACAATGAGAACTTTTCATTCTGACAGGTCAAAAGCCACTATTATTGAACCTAGAGAGAATGTTTATGGTCATGCTGGCAGAATCACAACCTGTTTCCTTACCCTTAGGCACAGAAGATAAAAAACCTGTTATTTTTCCCCTCAAATGAGTCCTCTTTAATGAAGATGCCACTGAAATTGCAGAAACAGTCACACTGGCATTCAGGCTCATTCCAAATGAGCATAGTGGCATTGACATTCACAGAGATACACCAGAATCACATGTTTGCACGAGAAGCCCTTTGGTAAGGTTTTCCTACGCATGTGGCACTGCAAAGGCAGAGAGGTCACATGCCTTCCTCTTGCCCAGAGCCAGTATGTTCTTGTGTCCAGCACTCAATAACTCCATTGCTCCCACACTACTGGCAATAGCAATATTTAAATAGCTTTGTTTACTTGCATCTTTAGTTATGAATGGGCTTTTACTTGTTCTGAGAAGACCATAGCATTAATTCCGTAATTACCCCATGAAACTGATTCATTTAATCTCTGAGTTTGGCTTTGGTATGATGATTATTTGACATCTCAAGTGGAGGCAGAATAGTCATGATGCCACAGCATGGGTTTCACGACAGCCCACAGCTGATGCAGAGATAGTAGAATGAACACATCTTGAAGGCAGTACACAGACTCACACACACGTGTATTTATGCACATAACAGAGCATGCAAATGTTTGCTTGTCAGAGTTAAACAGGAAAAACTTTCTTTTAGAAAGTGTTTCCTTCTACAGTGGTGGCCTTGACCAAAGCCACAGAACAAGATGGCATAAGGCTGTTGCTGCCTACATATCTCATATTTTCACTTCTATCTGACAAAAATGCTTTCCTTGACTTGGTTTTCACAGCTGTCATGCCCAGTTTTTCTCTCTATTTGTTTTAAGGTAGAATTGACTGTCTTAAAATTTAGAACTCAGTATTAGAGCAGAAGCTTTCTGTACATATATTCAAATGACTCTCTGATGGTTGCTGCCAAAACCAGTTGTAAACTAACACACCATTGTTATCATGGTTTTAGGAACTTGAGTAGCTGCTGAGTTTTCAGCAGACATCTCAGAAGACATCTGTCTTTCAGAGACAGATTAAATTAGGGTTTTTTTATAGCAAATGTGGTAATTCAGGAATTTGTTTTCACTGACTTAAAATAAAATACAAGATACTACACAAAGAAAAACTTCAAAATATTTTCATTTGTGTATTTAGTTTTGATTTTCAGTATTCAGTTGGATATTTAGGTGTAGTTTTATCTTTACGTGCAATATTTCTGTATCATATGTAAAATCTAATAAATCTCTTAACAAAAAATTGTCCCAAATGAAAAGTCAAAATGTTAATTTCAGAAAGTGGGAACATAATATTTCAACATAAGTACACTTTGTCCTTAGAGGAGATCTTTTGTGAAAACATGTAGGGCAAAATCAGCACCTTCCTTTCCTAAGTGATTTTTTCAGATTTGTTTGTTTGCTATGAAAAGACAATTTGTGATGGAATTTCAATTGCCTATGTAATTCTTGGTTCAATTTTGATTAGAATTAAAAGATTAAACTGTGTTGGGTATTCTGTTCCTTACAGTTACTTGAATTCAAATGTCTAAAAGAAAGGTAAGACCACAGAAAATGTCTTTCTCTTAATTAATTCACTAATTAATTAATTTTCCTCTAGATCTTCTGCAAGTGTTAGGCACTTGTATACTGTTGACTTTTCTCTTCTTTTCTCAAACTGAGAATAAAAACCCAAATAAATAAACAGATAAAATTACCTAGAAATCAATGGGTTCACCAAGGTGCCTTTCCAAAACACAATAAACCATAGCCTATATTCTAGTGTCTTAGGTAAACAAAGTTTGTAAAATTTTGTCTAAATTGTCACTAATTCTATTGATCCAGCTGCATAGCTACATTAAAACAATATACCATAATTTAAACAAAACTGAGCTAGATTTGTATTCAATTCACGCAATTTTAAAAGTAATTTTTATGTATAAATGGACAGTTGTTGCTTTGACTTGGGGTTTTTTTTTTTTTCTATTTTAAACTCCCTCTTCTCTAACTGCAAACTGAAAATGGAGTTGAAATAATGTGGAACACAGAGAAACACCCTCTGACACATTCAAACCCAAGTGCATACCTTTAGGGGGTCCAATAGGCACAATAGTGCATCATCTCCCCTTCTTTAGTTATATGCAGCCGCTCTGACTGATACGAGCTTGCAGTAAAAAATACCTGAGAAAATGTTTCTTTAACTTATTATTTGAGAGATGTCACTTTGGTGATTAGATGTCTAATATGGAGTTTATCATTTATGCACATGTAAAATCAGTGCAGTGAATGACTGAAACAAGCATTTTATTGGGGCATTGTTCACTCCACATTAATGTTGCATTTAATTTTGAACCAGTCTGGTTCTTTGAACAATTTGTTCCAGCTGAGAACAGATTGAGCTGTTCTTTGAATCATTTTTCAGCAGTACAGTGTGAGTTTATGATAGCTTTTCTTTGTACTGTAGCTGAGTTCATTTGAGGTAAATCTTGCTGAAATGCAGAGGGTTTACAAAGGTGCTGAGTGCTGCCTGTGATCTAGTGGGTTTGACATGAAGACAGCTATGTGGACTGTTTGTCTCACATTTAAGCATTGACACACAGTTTTCTGGCAATTTAATGGTTTGTTTTCAGTTGTGTATCCCAGCATGTATGTTTGATATTTAATCTTGCTTTGTATATAGATTTCTCTGGATGACCATCACTGTGGAAAGTATACAGGAAACTGGAGGTGAAGCCAGTCATAGGAGGTTTCCCCCTTGCCAGATGGATGCGAGACTTGGAACTGGCTTTGCCAGCTTTGGTGGAGAAGAAGTGGGTATAGTAGTGAAACACAGGACATAGGTGCTTTGGTTACTTTTGATAAGCAGTGCAATCTGGAGGTAGAAACCCTGACACCAAGGGATATGTTTGTGTCCAAGGCAGCACAGGAAAGGGCTATGGGTTACTCATGTGACTTAAAAACATTTTTGTACACACAGACATGATTATTTCTATGAATTTTCTGCAGATTCCTGCAGTCTGAGATTATTGTTGTGGATTGATTTATAAGGAAAAACTAAAAGTTAAAAGATCTGATGCAAATTCAGGGCTGTAAAAGATTTTACCTTTTACCAGTTTAAAGTACTAGTCTTTCTTTTTTTTTTTTTTTGGCTGTGGGGAGTGGGGGGTTGAGTGTGGGCACTACAAAGGTCTCACTGAAGCTACTGAGAACCCAAAGTAGAAGACATAATTGCAGTTTAATGAAACCAGTTTTAAATATTCCTTTCATCTCTGCTGGGATGTTTATTGTCACTGTTCAAGTTTTCTCTTTTAGACAATTTCAAGCCATTTGCTAACCTGTTCATGCTAAATGTCACCCTATAAAATAAGTAGCTTTGACAAATCTGCCTCCAGTCTACTACCCCAGCATGTTAAAATTATCACAGTCACATTCCTGTTTTTTGAAATTAAAAAGGTGACTGTCATTTGTCATTTCTGCCAAAAATACCATTATGTTTCTCATAGGAACTCTGGAGAAGATCTGGATTTTAGTTTATACCTTAAACAAAAAAAAGCCCCATTGTGGAGTAAGTATTCGTAGAATATCTGAGAATTGGGTTCAGGTAGCAACCACAGCACAGTTTCTAAATCTGTTTAAAACTGGTGTGAGGTCCCAATAGCAGTCACTTGTCTACTGTGCAGCTTTTCCAGAAAAAAGTTCCAGTCTGGAACAGACACAAATATCTGCTGACAGACTAGGTGGTCCATAAGCATTGAGATGTTTACTTAAAAACCTAATTAGACCTTTAAAAACTAGTGCTACCTTTTATTAAATGCAAAAGGGATGGCAATATTTGTTGAGTATTTAGGTATCTAGTAGTTACCTAAAGCAATTTGTTGTACAGAAATAAGGACACCCAAGTCTTCCAAGCAATCCAGTCTGGTGCACACGGTCTGAGAGCAACTATTAAATCCCGAAAACCTGGGGCTCACCAAAAAGTAAAGAAGACTACAATGGCCACTTCTGCCCAACACATTACCACTAGCAGAAAGGAACATACATATTTTGGTTTTTAGCCTGATATTGGATTATTCATCTGGAAACAGGAGTGGAAGCCTCACCTGCAGCACCCGGGAGTTCCAAATCTATCTCACAGTCTTCAAGAAGAAAAGCTAGGACAGAAGGCATGGCATGCATAGTGTAGAGGAGTTCACCCTCCTCTAGACTGTTGAAGCACACCAAGAAGCCAAGTGGCTGGGGCTCAGTTTGAGAGAGAGACAGAGAGCAACCATTTGAGTTTAGAGGGGCTAGAAGAGGCATTTTGTTTTGGACCATGGTAATAGACCTGTTTAACTTGCTCTGGTTAATGTCTCTGGAGATGATTTTGTGAGGCAGGTAATTGATACTAGGTAAAAATACTAATTCTTATAGAAAAAGTAGATACAGAAATAAAGCAAGAGCTGTCCAGAGTGTAACATTGATTATGAATAATACAATGATTACTTCTCCATAATATGAAACTATAATGAGATGATCACAGGGCCTCCAGTAATACAGAATTCAAACATTTCATGATTTTTAATACATTTATGTTCACAAAACTCCTAAAAAGCAGGAAAAAGGAAAATGGATAATTTACAATTCCCAGTTGTAAAATGTTTACCCAGTTATTATGCAGCCTTTAAAATACCCCAAATAGATATGCATATACATAGAGAGTAAAAATATGAGTCACATGTACAAAAATGCAATGAGGTTTTAATAGGCCCCTTTTTGGATTTCTTATTTTCAGCTTCTTGTTTAAGTCTGTTCTTCAGTCCTCAACTTATTTTACAGCTCAGCTCTCTCCCCTGAGCACTGCATTAGCCATGTAATGGGTGCTGGGTTTATTTCCAGGCTTCCAACTGAGCTGGCAGACAATCTGTGTGTGCCCCTGTGCTCTTGTTTGAAATGAGCTGCAGCCTGTGGCTCCTCCAGGTAGATTCTGTCAATTTAAGTGTGAAAAATTACAAGGGATGAGCTCTGTCTTCTGACGTACTGATGCAAAAGGTAGCAGTATTGCATGACCCTAGGGATGGTTAGATGGTTGCTTTGTACTGCAAAAGAGCTGAAAGAAATAGCTTTGCTTTTGGGAGTTTTATGTCTCTGAGGTAGAATATGAAGGACCTGATGAGGAAGTTATGGTTCAAAGGAAGGTTACAAAAATAACAGCAGCCATCCTAAACTTATCTAAAAGATTTACAAGAAGTCTGCTACAATGTGTGCATTTTGACCTCCAGGAACACTAAATTTTATTCAGCTTGTGCTGGGGAACAAAAATCACTTGGTGCACTAAATCAGCTTCATTTTTGTGTTTGTGCTTATGGGATTCGGAGCAGAGGTTTAGATTATAAGGAAATAGTTGTCAAGTGTAAAGTATAATTAAGACAGTTTTGGTGCCAAAACCAAGATTTTATTTTTCCTGTGGAACGGGGATTTTAGGTTTTTTTCAACTCTTAACGTAGAGAGTTTGAAGAAGGGGATATTTTTTGTCTTTTATTTGAACAGTCAAAAATGCACCAGTATGACATTTGTTTTGCATAAGCAGATAGTTTTAAGATGTTCACAGTGTATCATAAATTTACCTCCTGTATAGGACTTAATTTCATACTTTAAAATCTTAGAGAGAGATGAAAGTATTTGTTAGTATCACTGCAAGTTCAGCTAACCTCCCCGTGTTACACTTCAGGTGCTACATGTAGAGAAAAGCCTACTAAATATTTAGGTTTCCTGGCAAAATTTCTAACCAAAATTTCTAACTTCTAAGCTTTAGAAGGAGATTTAAAACAGATCTCATCTCTTTTCATCTACCAAATCTATGACTATTATACTCATATAGTTATTTTGCTAGGTTGTATATGAAAGCGTACACAAGAGTACCTCTGGCCAAGGCCTTGGACTTCATGTACTCTCTGATTATGCCACCTCTGTTCTAATAGCTTCTGGTCTCCATATAAAACCAGTGACAAGTAGATAAAAGTGGAGGGGATGGCAGGATCAGTGATGAGAACTTGTGAATAATGAGACACATCATACTCTTTTGCAGTTCAGTGACCTATACAGACATGCAGTCAAGTAGCAGGCCTTGAATTTAGGAGTCACTGGTATAAATCAATGGGCAGCAACATTCACATTACATGATTGAGCTCAAAAAATCATCAGGTTATTGCATTAGGACTGAGTATTGAAATAACAAAGCAGCAGCTTTAGATCTCAGATGTTCACCTCTGTCAGATGACTTCTACCTTGGACACACGAACCCTCTGAAACTGTGTCAGACAGACAAATACCTGAGAGTATGTGTGGAATGGCCTGATGGGTGTAGAGGAATATGATTTTTTTTCTGTCTCTTCTTAGCAATTAGCAGACATAATTATTCACCAGCACTTGTAATCCTCCTGAAATCCCAGATAGCTGGTTTGCTCTCACCTCACACCCTCACAGGACCTATTGATAGGACCACAGCCTATATGACAAGCTTAGACTAAGCATGTAGGGTTTAGCCAATTGAAACTAGGGTGAAGTGAATCCAGCCTAGGGTTCCAAATATTGGAATATATCCAATATCCAAAATATTGGATAATACTTTAAGTCAATCTGGCCTTAGCTTACCTTCCAAGAGAGTTCCTTTTTCTTTCACAATCAGTAGGAGATAACAAAGAAAATCTTTAGGCTTTCTACTGCAAAATAAACAGCCCATTATTTGCAATTCACTTCAATACAGCGGTGCAATACAAGCACTGGAACTAACAGCAAAGAAACCTCTGCTGATTTGAAAAGTAAGGGGAATTTGGTAGCTCAGCTCCAGCCCTTATTTGCTCTCTTCCAGTGTCCTTGTCAGTAGGTTGCATGTAACATATCTGTGCTGGGGAAGAGACCAAAAGATTGGAATGATGAAATACAGTGAAAATGGGTACTGTTAAACTAGGTGTTGGAAGTCTGTTCTGAATATACTGAACCCAAAATGTTGCAATTTTTATTTATTTATTTATTTTTCTATTTAATTCATGTAATGATGTAATCCAGCTTGTATTGTTTGGTGGAACAGAAGGACTGTGGGCGACTGTGGGAGGAAATTTATTTCCTGTAGGAACTGCAGTAGGTGAGGAAAAAGATATGTAAGGCAAGGAGGCACAATGTAAAAAAGGAAATTTATGGTATCACTTCTCTATTTATATCAATGTATATACAGAGAAATATTTAAAATGTGTCTCTTAAACCTAAAGAAATGAATTAACTTTATCCTATGTCACCAGGAAAAAATGTTTTGCCTGGTACATGCAGGTGGGAAATGAGGTAATTATTGTATGATGATTTACTCCAGCTCTACTAAATCACTAGTTTTGCCATTGTCACTAAGAGAACAGTCTTCAAAAGCTTGAAGTCAGAAGAGCAGGAATACTTTGATACCAAAATATTTTGAAAGGTGTTTGGAGGCTTACAAAAAGCAGTCACCCTGAGATTCAGACTTAAGGCATCTGATTTCCTTTGATTTAGCTAAAAATTTGCAAATAACCTTTTAACTTTACGAAATAAATAACCTCAGGTGAAAATCAAGCACATAACCTGCTAAGACATGTTTAAAAGTTTTAGAGGGACTAAATTCTCAGCAAGGCTGCAGTACCACCTCCACTGGGCTTATGCTCAAGAGCACCTTCCCAGTTCATCCTGTAGACAATCAGCAAAGTGGTATCTACCCCACAAGTGCCCCAAAGCAATGCAACTGTGTTATTCTGAAGGCTCACTGGGGCTAACCAGCTTCTCCTAGGCAAGAGTTCAAGCTTTGAGAAGGTACAAATAAACCATCCATCTTGTTACACCTTTATACACTCAAACATACTTGCACTGAGAGCAGGTCTTTACTGGTAGGATCTGATCTGCTGCATGAGCCTGTGTGAAGTGGTGTAGCTATGTACCAGGCATCTCCATGGACCACATTTAGGTTCAGAGTTGTTTCCACATCTGGCCAAACCAACTAAAAGTAGAGGTCTGGTGTAACTGAAAAACTCAGAGCCTCTCAACTAGGTGTATAGGCTACTCACGGAAAGAGAAAACCATCTAAAGAGGAAGAGCATCTCACAATACTGAACGCCAATATTAAAAAGAGAAAGAGACAAGAGGAAAGGAGAGTGATGATTGCCCTCTGAGTCAAGAGCATTGCAACTTATGAATTGAATTTTAATTAGAAGGGACATAGCATAATGAGAGAATCTTCTTGCCTGGATTTTTGGTGTTAAAACTGGAGGCCTAGCAAAAAGTTCACTGAGGTTGCATAGTCTAAGGAAAGCAAAACTGAGAAGAACATATCCATAAAGGCAAGGAGAGAATTATCACTCTCCACACTCATTAAGAGACACAGAAAACATAATAGATCACAGAATCACAGAACCAACTACATTGGAAAAGACCTTTGAGGTCATCAAGTCCAACCTACAACTTAACACTTGTATGGTAGATCCTGTAACAAGGGAACTAAAGAATGGCATTAGGAAACTATTTTGCAATAGGCAGAACATTGAACAAACAGCCTGCCTTGGGACTCCACAGTTTCCCCAGGCAAGATCTTTGCACTCAGGAGTGTTTGTCAAGTTTAGGATAGTTTTAGTTTACATTGTCCTGAGGTCTCTGCCATCCCTATGCTTTATAACTTTTTTTCTTGCAATTTCAGCTGGGTAGCATTTCCTTAGCTTCTTTCCTTTTTACATTTTCTTTCCATTTTCCTTCTAATACTATTGTAATATCATTGTATTGCAGGGACAATTCTGCCCAATCAGAATTACTGAATTAAGAGTGTCCTTTTTTATAGTTATATATTGGTTTACAAAACTTTTTTTTTTATTATTTTTTTAAACTGGGTGCAGTTGATTGGAAGGCTGGATAAACTACCATGAGATAAGATTTTTTTGAGATCGAAACATTTCTGTTGCAGTGGAGACAGCCAAAAGAATTTAAGTCACTAATCTATGAAATTATTCTTTGAATGCTTCCAAGGATGGGGCATCCACAATTTCTCTGAGCAACCTATTTCATGCCTCACCACTCTCACAGTAAAGAATTTCTTCCTAATATCTAATCTAAACCTGCCCTCTTTTGGTTTTAAGCCATTGCCTCTTGTCCTGTCACTCCATGCCCTCGTAAAAAGTCCCTCCCCATCTCTCTTGTAGCCCCCTCTGGTACTGGAAGGTGCTATGCTATGTTCAGCCTGGAGCCTTTTCTTCTCCAGGCTGAACAATGCCAGCTCTCAGCCTGTCTTCACAGGACAGGTGCTCTGGGCAACCTGGTCTAGTGGAAGGTGTCCCTGCGGGAGGGTTGGAACTGGATGATCCTTAAGGTTCCTTCCAGTATAACACCATTCCATGATTCTGATGACCCAGTATTAAAAAATGTTTTCTTTTACTTGACGTTACTTGAATCCCAGGATGAACCTCAGGTCACTGTTCCTGTTTCTTTGCACCAGTAGAGGTCTGTGTCTGTGGAGCAGGATATACACTTTTTAAAAAAAAAGAATTCTGCTGAGTAACTTCATCCTGTAAAATGATGCAATTCTAGAGCATCTAAGAAATATGCCAGTGTTACTTTATCTGTAACATATAATGGCAATTTTCTTAGGATCTCACAGGAAAATACTTAACAAAATAGGTTCTGCAAAGTCTTCAGGTTCTGAGATTAAGAAAGTGAAAGACTTGTCTCTTAGACAAGCAAGACTGATTGCAAGGCATATATACTGTATCTTAGTAACTAAGCAACAAATTTTGTACCAGACTTAAACATTTCTCCCCTATTGAAATTAAATAAGATTAGTTGATTAGTCCAAAAGCCTCATCCCCACTCATTTCGTTCTATATTTTTTGGTCTATGAATCTGTTTCCCATCTTTTATCTAAAAAGATAGGATTTTTCCCCTATCTTTTATCTTATAACTTTCCACGTGAGAAATGATGGAACTGTATGAATAAAATGTAGCTACAGAAACAAATAAAGTGTACCTGTGGTGATATCATCTGAACAGTTCATATTTATCATTGTAGAATTGTCACTGATGGAAGTTGCAAAATAATGGAAAATCTGTGGCAAAGGAAAGAATTCCTTCTAGAACACTTCAATATAGGCCTGAAAAACCTACAGTAATGGACTCTTAGGGTGTGAGGTGATATTATTGTAGAAACCTATTAATTTTGAAGATTCGTCACTATCTTTAATAAGTGACTAAAGTGAATAAAACACTTAAATGCATGTTTAATTGTAATTACATGAATAGGCAGAATTTATTTTATAGTTATTCAGTTTCTTTATGTGATGACTACAGAAATAGTTGGTATTTTATTGCTACTTCAATACAAAACTTTTTGCAAACTTCAAATGCAAATGAAGAAATAGCTGTTAGATTCTGCCCTATTCAGTCTCTCCACAGGAGTGGAAGTATCTTGATGAAAAGTGCTGAAGTGCCTGAGACTGCTCTCAAAGGAAATACATTGGTTATTGCCCACATAAAATTCATCTCATATCAGTCCACAGTACAAGGAAAATTACTTTGGTTACAGATTTCTTCTAGCTGTAAAATAACTTTCTGAATAGCAATAGACACCTTTTCTACATCTTTTACAAATATTTCCTTGCACTAGTCCACAAAAGTTCATCAACCAAGGATGGTGCCTTGGACCTATGGGGATAACTCAGTGTCCTTGACTGCCAGAGCACATTTGAAAAGATCCTGAGCCAAGAGATGAAAATAAGCTGTCCTGGGTTGCACTGTATTCTATTACCATCCTCATGAGCTGTTGAAACCAGGTGGGGCAGTGTTTCCTTGCCTTCTCCCTCTGGACTATCTTTCTGTTAATGGCCCATCAATGCCATGACTCAGAGATAACTCCCTCCAGACTATCTTCTGTTAATGAGCCTAATCAACACCTGGCCTCATGACTCATCATCCCATTGTGAGATGCTCCGTCCAGAGGGAGGAACCAAGCATTCCATCATGGATATAATCTGAGATTCTGAACAGCAGAGACAACCTTTCCACTGGATTCCCAGAGGACAGGAGCTACACAGCCACCACTGGACCTTCTGAGGAAGAGCAGCCCCTTTCTACAGGATCACTGCTTCAACAGAACCACATCCACCACTTCAGGAGGACTGCAGCCACCATCTTATTGGACTGCTGCCACCACCCTAACTAACACGGTGTCAGATTATATCCTGACTCTTGTCAGTTTAACCCAGTGTTTTCTGCCTTTATTTTTTTTAATTTCCCTATTAAATTGTTATTCTGACTTGGTGCCTCCCACTGGTTTGTTTTCAAACTGGTACATATGCTCAGAGTGATACAACTCTTAAAAGAATCTTACTTAGTGAAATTACTGTCTCAGGGAAGTGTCTCTGACTGGTGAGATAAGCATCTTAAAATAAATCAGTGCAATTAATTTATGGCTATAAGCAATATCAAACATGTTACACCTCCCAATAACCGGCATTCACAGTTTCACTTTGACACTTGATGCCTTCTTCGTCTTAACCCTATTAAAGTAGTAAATTGTTTATACATTTTATTGATATTTTCATTTGTATCTTCAGGGAAAGAAGTTCAGGGAGAACAGACTTGCACTAAAGAAAAATGTATAGAGCAAAGCCATGATTTCCTTCAGTCACTGCACATCCACAGGGAAGAATAATTTGTGGAAACATAGAGATGGAGGAGTAATGAATTCCTCTGTCAAAATGATGAGCGAAAGAAAGAAGTAATTACCATTAATGCACTTCAATTATGGCTCAACAGTTTTTAGCTGTATGTTCCCATTTAATTTTCACTTAAAACAAAACAGTTGCCACAGACCCAGAGCTAAAAACAGAAATCCCTTTCAGCTACTGGCAAATTAGCGAGTAATGTTCTTATTATATAAGGAGGGAAGATTGGCTTCTTCCAGGCAAACACGGGAAGTGCTTGTTTGTTTCAGACACTACACCTTCCCCCCAAACTCACAGTTGAACTTTATTTCCAATGTTATAACCAGCTAAGCATGATAATACTTTTTTTCTGGTTCCTATTTAGCTTTCAAAGCCCTCACAGGATTTCTGTCATGGATCAGTGGCACCTTCCAGGAGGGAGTGAGGTCAGTGGATATCCTTAGTATACAGGAAGGCATGTTCTATTAGAAAAGGGAAATGTTTTCAAATCCCTCAGATCTTAAGCTACTAAAAATAAACTAATGAGCCTTAAATTAACTTTTCTTTTTCCACAGCTTTTTTAAGCCTAAAGAAAAGTATTTATTGTCTGGGAGTGACACGCAGGAAATTAGTCTTATAAGTCGTGATTAAATGATTATAGTTTCCAACTTTCTTAATTCTAATCTTAATATTAATCTGTTGTAGAGTGCATGTTTTGACTTCGGTGTTTTGGGTTTTGTTTTTTTTGTGGGTTTTTTTAATATTTGTTGTCATTTTATCATGCAAAATATTTATAGTGGAGGAGCTAAAAAAATACATGATGTAGGAATCACCTTGGTATCACTATTTGACTCTCTGCCTGGAAGAGTTTTGAATTGGTGTCCACATTCAGTGCTGCCTCTCTATATCCCTCCAATAACAAAAGTGACCTATAAATTTCCTGTATATTTTAAATTCTCCAGAGTCAGAGTTGGGTTTACAGCAAGGAAATTTTTATGTAAGGGTGTGAATGGATGTGAATTTATTTGGTGAAACTCATCCTTACTGGGACTCCACTGGAACCAGTGGAGGCATTTCTAGAGGAAAAGCAGCCTTGAGAGTGGACTGATTCACACCAGTGCCTCAGACCCAGTCAATGCTGCCCATGTTTCAGGCTGAAGGGCAGGCTTAGGACAATGCTGGTGGTACACTCACAGGAGCTGCATTAGCACTGTCTGCTGCCTGTTAGTTCTGAGGGTGATGTAATCTTGGCCTGTTTGACCCACTCACACCAAACAAAGAACTTCTGGCAGAGTTTGGAGTAAACCAGCAAGAATTCCTCCAGGTGATGCCTTGGTTTGTTGCTTGCCTGCCCCAACAGACCCGCTGGATGTGGCTCCTTGCTGCAGAGAGGATGAAAGAGTTTGAGTTACACCATGTCAGCAGGCTACAGGGGCAGAGTAGGACCTTGCCCATTTTATTTAGCACTGTAAAGAACCTGAGCACAGAGGAGGTTAAAGACCATCAGACTGTTTTTCAACATGCTGCCCTGAGATGTGCTGTAAAATGTCATTGGGACCTTTTTCCTTGTTGAGTTACCTATAGAGAGTGTCCCTGCAGCCAGGGCTGCTGCTGGCCTTAGCACTCAGAACTGTGGGTTTACAAACAGGCCTTGTGTTAGTAAGGTCCTCACAAGCACAAAACCCCACATGAGGGTGATATTTAGGCTGGCCAGTTGTATATCACAAACCAGCCTGCCAGATCAAAAAGGAGTCAGAGATGTGAGCCACAGACAGAGGAGGACTGTAGAGCAAGATCATCCAATCCTAGGGAGAAGTTACAAACTTAAGAGAGTTGCAGACTATTACATCCAAAAGATTTACTACTACTAGCTATAGCTACTAGCTACAAAGCTTGTTGTGTATTCAGGCAAGATTTAAAAAGTCAGAATTTTTACACTTGCAGAACTTGCAGTTTCTTACAGAAGTTTAGATAGGTCAGTGTGAGTATGGCAGCCACAAGATGTCAGAGAGCATTTGGAACACCTGGTAATTCTCGACCAAATCATGGTGAATACCAAGAGTTCATACCTTGGGTTAAGAACCTAGCCCTCTTGAAAAGTCTTTTGCCTTTAAAATGCAGTCACTAATGACAGAGTCCCAGTCTCATCACAGGGACATTTAAATGAAATAACTTCAAAACAGTGTCTGCAGAACTACATGTGCTGTCCTTTGAAATCATTTTAATTGCAAGCACAGAAGAGTCTGTAGCTCTGAAATGCCAGAACATATTGCTGAGCCATTTGCAATGACTTGAGCTTGATAGAGTGGGTGAGACAATCCCATTGTTTCCCTGTGGAGACTTGTCTTTCCTTTTTCCACTTCCCCACAGAAGAACTCCAAGTTTCTTCCTCCACCTGTGGAGTTCCTGGAGGAAACTGTCTATATTTCATACAAAGTTCAAACATACCACGTTTTCATCCTAAAGTTTATTTACATTTCTTGATTACACTTGTTCTGGCTCATTTCCTTTGTTTCATTCTTGCCAGAAAACCTCGCTAGAGTGCTTGTCAGTTATTAATAAATTGTGTCAAACAGTAGCAAGTGTGGTTCAACAATTTAGCAAATAATAATGAATGACAATTTCATTGTTAGGAGAATTTTTGGCCTGTTTTCAGATCAAACACAAATTCTAGCCCTTTGACATCTGTTTCTGCTATATTCTGATTGTCAAGAAAAAAATGAAATGAAAAGGAGACCTAAAGAACATTCTCAGCAAAAGATGCAGGTATTACATCACTGAATGGACTTAGAACTTTAAAAAAAAATTAATAATTGAGAGGTTTTGGGCTGATTCTTCATAAAGTTATGAATTATGAAATAAGAAAAAAACAATATAAGGCATTCTTAAATAGATTCTGTGAGAAACTTCAGAAAAAATATATGGATGCTTAGTGAAGAAATTCTAGTGGCAGGCACTTCACTGCTGCCGTTGGTGAATTATTCCAACTAATGAAGTGTTCTTCTTTATTGTTAAGAAAATATATCTTATTTCTATTCTGAATGGACCCTGCATCAACTTCAAATGTCTGTGTTGTTTTTAGATTCTGTTTATAGCTCTTGTCATCAGCTGGGTGCCTCGCATGATTTGAAGTGTCCAAGCAAGGCATCACCTAATCTTTGGAATTTATAAAGGTTTTTTACAATAATACATAGATTCCAGTCTCAGGTTTTCTTTTAATTCTGCGCAGTTCATCAACATCCATTTTGGACTCTAAGTTCAAGAGAACTGAAAGGAACAGCAAAGCAGCTTAGCACAGGCAGCAGACAGAGCAGAACCTCTCTGTTCCTGTACTGTTTATCTAGGGTTCCCTTTTGCCTTTACTTTTTGCCTTCATCTGTCGCAGCATGCAATAATTCTGCCTTTTATGAGAATAATGTAACAAATTAAGGAAGCCAACTACTTTTCTGAGACTTAAGAGATTTTTTTTCTAAAACACTATGGTACTAATTTATCTTTGCATAGGTAGATTCTTTTAAGGATCCATCTCCAAATAAAAGAAGGGAAAGAAGTAGAACATTTTTCATTGGTAATTTAACTGCTTTTAAAAGCTTTTACTGAAATGCTCATAACCTTTTTCATATATTTAGGTGAGTCAAAGACTCCCTTTTATTATGTCTCAATAGCCTTCATTTTCTCTGGAAGACATTATCCATTACTGATATATTGTGAACATGTTGGATCCTAATTTATTCAGTGTATTCGTAATGTTAAATCCACAGGTATTATCCCTACTAGTAAGGAAGATTTCAAACCTTGCTTTAAATATGAAACTGTGCAGTTGGCAAATAAGGTCAGGCTGTCCCAGCTCTTCCCAAGAAGGATCTCTGGCTATGTCTTCATCAGTAAGTTTAACATCTATAGGTGGGTTTGCGGACACTGAAATGTGTTGTAGCCTCTCTAAGAGCAATCAGAGCTTTTTCCTGGGCAGACTAGGCATGTTCTGAGTGCTAGAATAGGCCCAAAGGTGGTATGCAGTAGGTATGACAGATCTCACAACAGTATTTAAAAGGGCAGGAGGTGTTAATCCTATGGGCTTAAACCATTCTGTGTCATTTGGCCTCAGGACCAGTGAATGGTACCAGGCACTCAATTCACTTGCCTAGATGTACTTTCAGACTCTTTGAAGGCTGAACCTTTGTATTGTTTTAGCAGATTCTGAAATTCATAGACCTACTCAAGTGGGTATTCCTTAGCAATCCCTAAATGTTCTCAATTGCCAATGTTATGTCAGGAATGCATTTGAACGTTTGAGGCTGTCTGTGCTTTGGGCCACTGACCAGCCTAAGTACACATTTGAGTATCCTTTCAAGAAAAAAATTCTCAAATTACATTTCTAACTTTTTCAGTGTCAGCTATGAACTTAGATAGACTGCTCAGTGCCTTTTTGAGTAATCTATTAAACCTTCACAAGTGCTCTTAAGTAGCATTAGCTGACAGTTCCAAATGCACTTTCTAGACCTGAAACAGATGACTTATTACAGTAGTATTTACTTACAAAAATACTTCTCTGTGAATTAGCAAACAATTTAGTTTGTGTAAGTAAAGTTTCCAAAGGTAACCTCCATAGCTGGTCTTTGGCTTCACATATTCATAAGGTGGAATAGGTGGCAATTTTAACACATGATGCTTATGGGGAGAAAAATAAAGTCTAGTAAATATATTAAAGGACAGGTTCTTTCCTCAGATGCTTTTTGCAATCAATGGGTTTAATGTAACGAATGAGGATCTTGTAGGCATAAACCCCAAAATCCCAGGTCTCCCTGTTCAAAGCAAGTGAATTTAAGAAAATGGGCCAAGTCTTTTCCAAGGTGAAAAGACTGTTACTAATAACATCTACTAGGATCTCCTTAGACCCTCACATTCTCAGCAGTTTGGCTTGTAAAGCTGCTCAGGCAGTGTCTCTGAAAGCTGTGACTAATGTAGGCTCATTTTTCCTGACTACACGTCAAGTCTGGTGGAATTTAATATAAACACAGAAGACACCATATTTTTCAGATAAGAGACATCATATTTCCATCAAAATCTTTGCAGAAAGAAGGGAAACAGTGACATCCTGCCTAGCCCTACATTAAGAAATATTAAACAGTAATTTGTCCTTTGTCCTCAGAAGTCCTTATATCCACAGAGAACTTCCACAAATGTCGCGGAAAAGAGGTGGATCAGCAACGCTGTGAAACACCTACTCCTAATTTTCATGCTTCTAAGGCAGAGCCCTACACTTACAGAGATGAGTGCCTTGAGATGGCACTTGTTTGCTTAAATGTAAAACTTTGCGGTGTAGGACATTCGCATCGGAGAAGATCATCTGGCCTCCCTTCTTAGTCGTTTGTAAGACACAGATATTAAATAATACAATTTAACAAAGACCTCTGATTCCTAAATGAGAAATAAATGAGAATCGCAGCACATGCTTCTTTTTCTTAGTAAGTGTCAAAATGCTGATCCTGCATATATATGGATGTTTATACAGGAGGTGCCTACAAATAGGGGAGGTGAAATAGAATCCTACCATTTGCACAGAGATTGTGGAATCATAATTAGAACAAGGGGGTTTTTTTCCCCTCAAAGAACTCTTGAAGCAGTGGTGGTATGGAGTTTTTACACAACTTGGAATATTGAGAATGCAATTGATCGCATGTTTTCATGCAGTTTATTCTGATAAACAATTCCAAAACAAAACATTTCCTGAATACTGGAAATAATTAAGTTTGGGTTCTAGTTATTTTATGTCACATGACGCAGTGATTTTGAAAGAACTGCTCTAAAGCTTTAGCATCACCTTACCCTTGGGTAGAAATTGGAGAAATGAATCAAGAAATGAGGGATGAAAAAGAAGAGAGAATATTTTTCCTGACAGCAGGAAAAGCATCACCTGGAGCTCACACCTTGTTATGTGCCTGAAGAAAGAAATCTTGACTCATGAATGACAATTGTGTGATAAGGGACAAACTCAAAATGGAAATTTTCTTAGAGTTAAATCTTTCACCAATGCACCAACTTCTTTCCTTCGAGGTGGAATTAGTATAATATCTATCCAGGTACGCATTTTAATTATTTTTGTGGGAACTTCAGAATTTTTATATATTTTCTTAGTTGTTAGGTTTGCTTCAAAATCACCTTCAAGTTTAAATGCTATGGGGAATAATGGGAGATAAAGGAAAACAATAGACAAGCAGGCACACATAGCCCATGGCATTATCTAAGGCTTATTCCACATATAAACAAATTTTAAATTCCTGAACAGAAAGGGGGAAAATATGTAGAATTGACTAATGTCTAAGAAATACAAGAAAAATATCTATTTTATATGTCTGGGAAATCCAAAGCAAAATACAGTCTAGAGAGGGGTGTGTTTTTAACACCATAGATTAAATGCTACATAAATCCATGTCTTTTCTATGAGAGAATCTCCATGGTCTGGACTTTGCCATTGATTCCCTATGTCAGGGACAGATCAATCCAAAATCCAGGATGCAAATATTCAAGATCTTAGGACAAGTTTCTGTCAGTTGCTATTCTCCTATTAATATTTTACAACTATGGAACACCTTTCAAGATTACATTAAAAACAGACTGCTCACTTTGTCCCACATGTAGGGTCCACTGCACAGAGGGCCTTTGCTGTTTAGGGGTTGAACAAGCCTGAGGCATTTCAGGCTATTCTAGAATAGGGAGGGGATGTTCTCCCTTTTCCCTTCTTTTTCTGACTTCCTAATTCCCCCTACAAAAAAAAAAGGAAGGGAAGTCAAGCAAAATCTCAAAACTGTGATGAATATTGGTTTCTTCTAGAAACATGGGCCCAGTAAATTTTTAATCCTTGATTAAATCAAGGAGTTTCCCTTTAATCTTCCTTTACATCATACCCCAGAGTCCTGCACCACCTTGCTAGGCTGTAGCCCTTATCACTGAAAGGAAGGTTAAAGAAAAAATTCTTTGCCTATTTTCAAAACTATCTATAGAAGGATAAATGCAGAAGTATGTTCAACATATACATTCACTAAATATTATATTGCACAGTTAGAGTCCAGCATTTTTTTTGCCCACATTTACTTACAGACATGCAAATATTAATGTCAATTAGAGCCATAGAATCCTGAAACCCCAGTTATTATAGTGCAAACATAGGAATGGAACACTGAACAAGTGGAGAGGAAAAAGCATAACAAATATTTGGGTAAAAGTTTATGACCACTGAGGATATAAAAGGAACAGAATAAACTACTTCCCTTTCCTTTCAGCTGGCCAAGAGAATCTTTTCTGTAAATGTGTCATTTCTCCTATGTGGACCCATATTCCCTTTGTTTATCTTTTCTCACCTGATCATGTCCCAGTTAAGTTAAATGAAGGGAAATGTCCGTGCTTCTTTAGAATTTACAGTCCTGCCTGGATTTATTACAATGGTATTGTAAGTAAATAAAAATACTTTGCAATGAGGTAGTAATTTAAATATAAACCAGAAAATTCAGCTCAAATCTGGTGCTTTATCACATCACAATAACTGTCATTGAGCTGCTTTGGAAGGTAACTGATCACACTGATAAATGCACTGAGCTCATGCTGCACTTCTATGCATGCTCTTGAGCACAATGCCATGACATTCCATTTTTGATGGAGTTGCCAAAATTTCACCTGTTTTTGTTCTCCTGTGTGTATTCTGTCCAAACCCTGATGGACAGCTGTCTCAGACAGAGCTGTCATCACAGTTACCACTGGTACTGCTGGTGAGCCTCCTCAGTGATTCATCTTAAAGGAGTCAGATGGTAGAATTGCCGGGAATGTATGTTTTGTAAGGGGACACTTTGTTTTGCAAACTTACCCAGATGGTCTCTGTAGATTGCAGTTTGTGAGCTTAGAGCTGAATCAACAGGATGTCCAGCTCCCTCACCTTCTTCTCTTGTTCTGTAGGAATAGGTGCTCATTCTACCCTAGGGAAATAAATGTGGACTAAGTTCTATAGGAAAGGCAGATAAAGAAAAGGAGATATTTCCTTTCCCTGTAAAAAAACCAAACCAAAACAACAAAAGCAAAAACCCAACTCAAAACTGTAGCACTCAGAAAGTGTTTGAGTGTATTTGGGCCATGCATAGCAGCAGAAAAGGCTGGAAGGAAATTAAGTATTAGAACAGTCTCATTTTCTCCTGTTTAAATCTCTGCACGAGTGCTTTAAGGTCATTATTCTCACACTGGTTAAATTAGGCACCTGTAAAGTTTCATTAACAGAAATATTACCTTTAATTTAGCTTGGAAGAAAGTGATTTGTTATAAAGTGTGCAAAGATAACATTTTATTAATTGCCAACTCGGTGGCAAGCATAAAAGAATGGAACTCCTGAGCTCTAAGTGTGTGTCTGTTCCTTTCCCAGGAGGCATTAATTCCTTTTTAGGATGAACGTATTTTAGATTTTGCCATTTATCTGGTAACTGGAGTCAGAGGTAGTGGTGGTTGTGCACAAGTCTTGGCTCTCTAAAAATTCAGAGATGTTCTGGGACCTCTTTTCCTTCTACATAGATCTTCCATCCTTCAGGAAGAAAGTGGGGTGTCAAGATAAAAATTGTCTTCCAGCATCTTTTCTCCGTGGTGAGCTCTGCAGAGCTTGCTCTTGGAATAATTTTCTGTCATCCCCACTTTTCTTGTTCTGTTTTGAAAGAGATAGTAACTCAGCTTTCCCCCTCTGCTTTTGTGACTTGTATTTCTACCATAAATATGTGCCAGTTTATATCCCCTTGGGCCACTGCAGTCTCTTTTCTGCTAAGAGGGATCCATCACTATTGCAGCAAAAGGTACTAAAAAGTACTCTTTTCAGGTCTCAGTTATTTTTGGTGTATGATAAGCTTTCGTTCTGATTATCCCTAATGTGCAACACAGGCAAAATCTGAGTCTGTATTACAAGCTTAGAAATAGCAAAACAGGCTTATTTTTAAGTACATGACTTCATTAGTGATTCCCAAAGATAAATACTGCTCCACCATTCTAAAAGGCTTGGCTCGGATGAAGGCAGATGTAGATGTTAAAAAGAAGCTTGTTCTGTACACAGTACCAAGATTTAATTTCTGTCGACTTTTTCTTCCTCTCTGCTTAAGAAATTTGTGTTATTCTTTGCATGTTTTTCCAAAAAGAAATGATTCAGAGCTTCCTTCTTCTACAAAACAAAAACAGACAGTGTCAACCCACAGCCCAGCATGTGAGCAGCCCAACAATAATAAAGTAAAATGTGCATGTGATGGAGCAAAACTGCTGATAAGAAAAATATTTTCAGTGTCTAGTTTGAATTACCAAGTCAATCCTGTTTCCATTAAAGTCAGTATTGACACACCCATTATTAAAAAGAAGACTAAGTGGTGGTTTGATCACAATGGAAAGCCAAAAAAGTCTAAGCTTGAAAGGCTGTTTGTCCCTAGGGGAGAAACCACAATGGCCTTTCTGGAAGTTAACAGCTGGAAGTTGAATGTTGTTAAATTCAAATGAAGACCATTTTCCTAGCAGTGAGAACAGTTAGAAGCCAGGACAGACTTCCAGGGGAAGAATTAGATTCTTTAACTTTTAAAGCTTTTAGCCTGAGCTTGGATAGTCTTCTCAATACTGCAGTTTAGACAGGATATCTGACTTGAGACCAAATTTGTGGTTTAAGTGGTCTTAAACTTATTACAATCCACAAAATAGAAGGTATGTGGACTCTTCTGGTTCAGACAAGTTGTTCCTGTCTGTGGAAAGAAGGACAGAGTCCATTCCTGCCTTCTGCTCCTCAGTTCCATTCTCTGTTTTATGCGGGAGATAAAACCAGGAGAGATAAAGGTTCCTTTTGAAATTCATGCCTACGATTCAGCAAAGTGGAGATAAGGACCACCTGTATTAATTACTACAGTAACACTTGAATAACGCTCTTTTAACCATATACCAGGTGTTTATGCGTGTGTCCCACCACCGAGTGCAGGGCAGGCATTGTCTTTGCTGGCCCCCAGCTGCAGGCACAGCTGGCAGCCAAGGAGATTTGCTGATGTTGAGCCATTAAGGAGTTTCTATGCGCTGGCAAGTGAGGCATCTGGCGAACAGGGAGGCTTGCCCGGAGGGCAATGTATCCCGTAAATGTGACACACCTATCTTAAGATGGGCAGCATCTTCTCTGAAAGTGGCTGCTCTTCACCACTGATTACAGGAGAAGCTTAAACAACCAACTTTGAATAGCTGCCTAAGTTTCAAACTTTAAATTATAATGTCAGGTGACACATATCTTGCTGTGGGAATAATTTCCCTAAGTGCACACAGCTAATTCTGCCAAATGTTGGCAGTGCCTCCAAAGTCATGATAAGAGCAAAGGAAATCCTTAGGAAACAGTTTGGGATCTAAGCCTGTATTTGAACAAATAATATAAATACTCTCACTGAAGTAAAGATGTGTGAGGAAGGAAGCCACTTTTTTTTCCTTGAGCTAGTAGTATCCCACCCCAAGTGTCTCAGAGGAATAAAATAAATATGTGATATACCACAAGCAAAATATTCCTTCTTGAGTCTATTAACAATCAGTTTAAGCCACAAGAACAATATTGCTTTATCTCCATTATTATCTTGTAGTGTATATGAAAACACAAATAATAAATGGATAATTAAATTATTGAGATATTTCTTAAAAATATAGATATTTCAGCAGTAGTATTTGCTTTGATTCCCCAGGGCAAACAATAAATTACTTGCCTAAATGTTTCATTAAAAAAAGTAAAAAATTGAAATTATTTTTTATACTGTTTGCAGTTTTTCAAATTTCATTGCTCAGGTTATGTTTTCAAGTTAGAAAAATCCATCTGTTAAGATAAGAGAGCTTTTGACATTAAGTAAAGCCCTTTTATGTAGTCCCAGTAATATAATCCTAGTCATAGTCATCTCTTTATTGAATACTATCACATTTCCATTTCTTTCTTGTCCTTCTATTACTTTTTATAGTACATTACTGTTTTCATTTCTAAGAAAACATAATTTGAGTTCCCAAAATATATGAAGCCATTTCAGAAGTCACGCTAATACTTTCTGTGTATTTCTATCTTTTGAAACAGACGTTTTTGTGATGTTAGCCACATAGTTACGAACTTGTATCCTATCTCAAAAGCCACGAGGATTTAAATACTTGCCAGAACAGAGAAAATCGTGCTGTTTTAATTGTAATGGCTACTGCAGACTGCAACAGATAAATCATGAGCAACAACTTGTTAATTATTTCTTAGTTGCTACATGAGTTAATTTTTCCTGTAAGTTCTGCTCTAAGGTATTGTATTTCTTTAAATATTATGTATTGATAAATGACTGAATCTTAGTTCCTTGAACAACAGAAATATCTCACATTGGAAGAGCTAGTTTTTGCCAACTTTAAATTAACCTGGAATATGAATGTCATGAACCTGGAACTATTTGCAAGATTTGTCTAAATTAAACCAAATATTTCTTTTGTTGTTGATAATCAATCCCCGGGGTAAACAGCTCGAGAAAGAGCATTTTCCTAAGAAACAGGAGATGTTCAGCTGTGTCTTTTTAGGAAGGGATCTGACCCCTTATCTTCTCTCCTGCTGAAGGCTGATTCAGCCACATCAGCTGGCAGTTTCTCAGGTGAGCTCTCATTCCTTCTTGCTTAGAATTCTTGTTCATATAGCTGAAGATTTTTTGGACAAGACCGGCTTTCATCCTTTACAGGAATTTGAACAAGCACTGACCTGTTTTTTAGTCAGCCAGTCAGGCCATGGAGTCATTATTACCTCTTTGATGCTTGGGTCAATAATGTTTTGCTGTTCCATGCAAAAAGTAGCATGTCCAACAAAAGGAATTGAAGCTGTAAGGCTTGTAGTTTGCAGGATGGAAGGATGTCACACACCCCAGCAAATGCCCTAACTGCTCATCCATGTGATAAGAGAGATAAGCAGGCTCTCTCAGAAATCCATCCCCTTTCCTTAATTTTTTTCCCCACAAATATTTCACTGGATGTGAATGAAGCACTCTATATGACATAAAAGAACACGGGTTTAGTGTTTCCTTTTTGTAAAAAGAAATTTTAAAATCTCTTTGGTTTATTCTGAATTGTTTGTTTTTGTTCAGAATAATTAAAAACAAATGTTGGGGTGGTTTTTCTACATATGGCTTCACCTTAAAATATACTGCTTGACCACTTAGCCTTCCAACTCCTCTTTCATAGGTCTGACATACAAATTAAACAAGAAGCTTACTATTTGAAATGTCAAAGGTTTGGGGGTTTTTTTGCTTCTAAAAACAACCACTGTTTATTTTCTTCAAGCACAGTTTTGTTGCAAGTTTTCTATGGGAAATGATCCACTTTGGAATCATTCACATGTGCACACTCTCTTAGAGAACAGTTTCAGGTTAGAGAAAAGATGTCCTTACACAAGCAAGGGCAATATCTCCTTGATTTTGATAAGCCCTTCAGCTAACTGGTGGATTTCATATAATAAAGACTATTCAGTTCACAGAATTCCAGATCAAGATTTTAAAACCAAAATATGGTCAGAATCCAAATAGCTGGGCACAACTAAAAGGCCTTTAACTTCAGCCTAAACTCTTCTTACTAAGTTTCCTGAGTATTCAGTGTGATCAAGGAGAAAATTAGTGGTTTTCAAAACCTCCAAAGAGCCTGTACAGAAGTTTAGCATGGCAGTGTAAGTTTGTATGTCAGTGTGATGATTGTGATATGAAACCAACAGCAGTGCTCTGTATTTGATCACATGGATTTTGTTGCTGCAGAAAACTGAGAAATACACTTTAGCTGCTTGAGTAAGGCACAGTTTGAGTGATTCTGGCTCTGGTGACTTTTGCTGTGAATGTTCAGAACAGGGATTCTGTTTGGTTATAAACAAAAGGGAAATGATTATCACTACTTTCCTCTACAAGAAAACAATTTTCCAAATGCCCATTAAAGAAATGGTGAAATTATCCACTTGTTTTCCTTAGGTGCTTTAGAAAGTCCTATTTTTCAAAAACTATGCTGGAAATATGTTGCAAAAAGACAACTTCAGTCTGACAGTTCTATTCCAGATTGCACTCACACAATCTGGTTTGAGCAGCCTACCTGACTTCCTCTATTATTAACAAATGCAGGCTTTGGATAGGAGGCCTCAAATACCACTATACCCAGGAAACAAAAGCATATTAATAACATTTTTCATGAGCAATTTACACATTGGTTTATAAACTGTTTACAATCCTTACATTTAGATGATGAATGAACATCAGATTTAGTATTGAAGAGAATGGCGAAACTGCAATCAGTTTCAATTGTGTTGTACTTTGTCTAGTGAGTTAGATGTAAAGGAAAAGGAGAGGAGACTAGGAGAAGACAGAAATGTTGGGCTGATTAAATACAGTTATCTTAATCTGAAAATGCAAAACCTCTTTCCCACCCATCCTGACTGCCTTTCCTTTTTAACTACTGCAGCCATGAATAGTTATTATTAACAATTGAGGATCAGCAAATAACAGATACAGTATATCAGACATCCATAGAAGTCATTGAAAGCAATTATGCTGACCTCCAAAAACATTGGAATAAACCCAGAATTCTGAAGGGAAAATATTATTAAGGAAGGAGATTCAGTAAATATTTGTTATCATGGTAAAAGAGGGAAAGGAAAGAAGAAAGGAGAAGAAAATAGGTGGTTGTTATACAGAGCTTGATGCTCTTTCTTTTACAAATAGTCCCACACAATAGAAACACTTCATGAAGCACGAGGGTACTTCAACATCTGCTGACATTCAAATAGAGTAGAAGAGGAGAAGGCTCCTGCATGCATTATTCGTGCTGACCATTTAAGGCTTCAGACCAGAAGACATAAATGTTTCAGTAAATGAGAGGATCAGAGTAAAGAAAATCAACAGATCAAAGAGAGACCATATGGTCAAAGACACTCTTTTGTGTAAAGTTGTGTCATGGAGAGATATTTTAATGTGCAAGGAGGTGTTGAATGCTGTGCTTCAGGCAACAATGTGATACAGAAGCTGTTTCTATTTATATGGAACTATTTCAGTGCCTCCAGGACTGGAATAGTCATCCTGGGTTACCAAGGGCTGCTGACCCGGAAATTTATGAAAGACATTTCTGTTTGGAGAGTCCTTTGGAGAGGTTGCTCAAATTAGTTGACATCTTTCTGAAACAAGCAGCAGTTGTGTGTGCAAGTTGGGAGAAAATGCCGCGTTTCAATCAGTGCTTACTTTCTCATGGGAAGAAAGTGTGTGAACAGCTCAGAAAGGCAGCAGAGCCCTTGCATCTGTGTCAGGGCAAACGAAAGCTGGCAGTCAGGTGGCTCCCCTTCTCACAAAAGGAACGACTTGAGTAAGGTAATTACTGTTTAATATTTCCACCAGGATGTTTGAAGGGAGCATTTAATTATCCTGCCAACATCTATTCAAACAAACATGAGGGATTTAGAACTTCTTTTTTTTTTTTTTTGAGTTGCAGGCTTAAAAGGAATACCAAACATTCTGGGGCATTAAACCTCTTAGATCTCCTCCGAAATGTGGCGCAGTAACATGTTTCTATTGACATTTTGCCTTTTACATGAAATGATGCCTACCCTAGAGAACACAGCAGTGGTGTATCCTGTCTCCTCTCTCACCTTGTTAAATCCTGTCTTGAAGCTTTACCGAAGAAGCAATATTTTCAGTAGAGCACACTAGGACAGTAGCTGAGTACATATATTTTTTTCTCAGCTAATGTACTTTCAGAGCAAAGCCATTGTTGAGAAATACTCTGAGCGTTCTTCTCATGGGTCAAATCATGCTGCTAAATGCCATAGTGTTGGAATTGCCAACTGCAAGTGGCCATATGAGCACCTGTTGGAAAAAAGTTGTCTCCTTTGCACATGTATTCACATAAACACATGCATGGGTGTAAACATTGTAATTTTTTTCTAGTTAACAAAACCCAAACACATAGTGAATCTGTGATTGACACTGTTTTATCTGCCCGTAAGTGATATTTCTTTTTTTTTTTAATTTTTGTAAAGCCTTTTTTCTGTTGCCTTAACTGTCAAATCTTTAGGGCTCAGAAGGTTGCCCAACAAGGAAAGCGTTACACAACCTGATCAGCTTTTCCTTCTTAAATCAGCTAAAGGCTCCTGCAGATGGTGTCTCATGAAACATCTTAACCCTAAAATGCAGACATCAGTCACCATCCAGTGAACACACATGGGGTGGACTAGATCTGCAAGAAGAAATCGTTTAGAATAGAGTTGAGAGTCTGACAGACAAAAGCAAAAGAAATCAATGCAGAAAAAGGTGCAAAGTCAGAGTGTGTGAGTAGGTGATGAGGAAAGCTGGCTGAGAGACACTTGGAAAAGAGTACTAACTCTTTCCAAGGAGTGGGGAATAGTGGCTGAGATTATAATCTGAATTATACCTGAAAACAAAAGAAATGTTTGACATATAGCTTTAATTTGTTTTCATAATTGCAACAACTATCAGACATCTGACTTTTTCTCCTAACTGCTCAGAACAAATAAATTAACAATTTTATTTTCATTACAGTTAAAAGGATTTAGGAAGTGAAGATATCTAAGTCTTCATAGTAAAAATCAATATACCAAAATTCAGTGTGATCCTTCCTCATGCCCAGCCTAAGCATGAAGTCATCTAGAGCTAGTCTTTTTATTTAGCAATTTATATTCAAACACTAACAGCTAATAGTGCCTAAAACAATATAGAAATTAGAAGGATTAATATGTCATTGATATTTGACGTCACTTGGACTCTGATTTGCCAGATCATTTTATGGACAAGAAATAACCTTACAAATTAGGCACATTCAAAGGGACCTTGCCTAATATTTAATGGAGACCTAAAAGAAAATTCCGCCTCCTCCAGAAATTAAGTGAATATAAAGTTTGAGAGGATGGTTAATCTCAATGCAAGAATGGAAAAAGAGGGGTAAGGAGAGCAGAACACTGAAGACCAGGAAAATACTTGGAAATGGGATGATTCCAGTGTCTTCTGCTATTGCATTTTCTTCTCAGTAAGTAAGGAAATAGACCATGGACCTGCATCTGGTGGTGCCCAAACACACCCTCCCTGATATCAGCTCTCTGGCAGTCAGGTAAGCATTCTGGATCTTTTTCTAGTAATTGAGTAGCCTCAAGATCCCTTATGGTTGTTCATTACAGTTCCATAAAAAAGAGATGAGAAAAATAAAAGACAGTCAGGGAAAAATGCATTAAAGGAACTGCAAGGCAGTGGAGAGCTCTGTAAAATTGCATGGCTTAGGCATGCCTCAAATGTGGGCACTCATTTAAATGTCCCTCTGAATTTTGTACATTTTTGCCCAGGTATATGGTTTAAGATGTGGTGTTCTATGAGTTTTCTGTATAGTTCTGCAAGGAGAAAATTTATTCATGCATCATATTGCTGGGTCTTGCATGTCCCTTTAATCTAAGGCTTACTCAGCTCTCTAAAATTTTAAAATTAATTTTATGCCTGTCTACACGTCTATTTACCTATGTAGAATGAATGATACATGATTTTGTTTATTGTGGAAAGTCACTGTAGTATTTATATTAATTTCAAAAGATTACAGGTAGCAGAAACTCATTATTAGTGAAGTGGAAGTCCTTGTAAGGCAAGAATTCACTTGTGCAGTGTCCTTGAAAACTCCCATTACATGTGGGTTAATAGGAACCATAGCCTTGAAATCATATGCATTTTCCCATTTGAAAAGGGTATTTCTAGCACCTTTTCAACTCTTTTATTACTTAGATAGCATACAATGTTGAAACTAAGGACACAGTCTGTAATTTTTCTTGTTGTTGTTTTGTTCTTTATATGTGGCATGTGGTTTGAGTTTTAAAGCTTATTTCCTTTTGGTCTAATGAGCCTCTGAAAGTGATTAAATAGAAGAAAGACGGGTTAAACCAATGACATTTTATCAGAGGAAATGCTATCAAACCTATGCATGAAAAGCTTTCTGTAGGTTCCCAAGATTTCTTGCAATAAATACTTTCTTACGACTGGAGTAGTAATTAGAAACTTAAGGCATTAAATGTTTGTCAGACAGAGTTCAGACAAAATGCAAGCAATAATCAGAAAAAATGTTTGTATGTGCTATACTCAGTTATCTTTTTTACATCTGGCACTCCATTCTAGCTGCCTGCTCTGGTTTTTATGCTGAATTTAATGAACCTTCTTCATGCATGGGGAAATGCTACTTAAATTAAACTCTCAAGCTATAGTTCTGAAGAACCTTTTGAAAGAAATGGATTAAGCTTACTTGGGATACTTTAGCATTAGATGCAGGATTAGGCCCACAAATTAAAATTATTTTACAATCAATTCACGTGTCATGGAGATGTAGAGATAATGATGGGTGAACAGCAAGAGTTTGAGTAAATCACCCCTCAGTGTGCTGTGTCACATACCTCTCGGTAGCTAAGCAGTGGTTAGTGGAGTTGAATGGGAAATTAGTAAAATTATGTACATTTTAGGGTGCATTTACCACTGTTTTCTGCAGAGGCCTTGATCATCATCAGAGGCACTTCACATGGCTCTCTCAGAGACTGGCTCCATGGAAGAGCTCCAGATAGGCTGCAGAAGTGAGGGTCAGTGCAGTGGCATTTACCAGGACAAGCCATCCTCTTAACAACTGTCTGCTCCTTGGGTATTTTGAACTTATGTTTGTGTCCCACAGTTCTGCCCATTGAGTTATTTTTGTTCATTGTGAAGTTTATAGTAAAACCTACTATGCCCTAACACACAAAGATGATAAAATAGTGAGAAATGTAGGCAGTAGGTAAACTAGATAAACAAGCATTAGACATATAACACATTATATTCCCTCCTCTACATTACCTTTAAAGTGAATATCTTGGAATAAATATGTGAGCTTCAAAGACCTTGTTCACAGTAGCCTCTTTGGTGTCTCTAAGTGAGATGTGTAGCTGAGAGTCATCTGTCTGAGTTGGAAACTCTGGGGAAAGCTGCACAGCTGTACTGTCCTTGAGCTTGCTGGAGACCACCATGCTCTGGCTTAGAGACTGGCAGTAATGTTCATCTCATTTATCTTTGCCATCTAATAGATAGACATTTGGTTTAAGAGGTCATTTGGAAGTTTTCAGTGGAGAAAGACAGATACCTCCTGTGGAAGTTTCACCCTATTCCAAGAGAGCTGTCTAAAAGACAAAGCCTAAATTGCCCTTTACAGATCACTTTCTCTCTAATCCATGTGCATAATACATCTCAATAATCTGTATTTCCCTTCACATGCCAAAAATTAAGAAGGATGAATCTAGCCCTTGCTGACAAACTTCTCTTTATTTCTAATGTTTCAAATAATATTTCTGAAGTTTTAATTAAAATAAGCAGACATAAATTTTCACCTTTTCATGTCATGTATCGTTTATACACAGTGATGTAGTTTTTACAATTTTTTTCTCTTAAATTATCCTATAATGATATTTTTTGCATAACTGCATCAAGCTGAAGAAAAGAGAAAAGAGAAGAAAAGAGAAGAGAGAAGAGAGAAGAGAGAAGAGAGAAGAGAGAAGAGAGAAGAGAGAAGAGAGAAGAGAAGAGAAGAGAAGAGAAGAGAAGAGAAGAGAAGAGAAGAGAAGAGAAGAGAAAGAAAAGAAAAGAAAAGAAAAGAAAAGAAAAGAAAAGAAAAGAAAAGAAAAGAAAAGAAAAGAAAAGAAAAGAAAAGAAAAGAAAAGAAAAGAAAAGAAAAGAAAAGAAAAGAAAAGAAAAGAAAAGAAAAAGAGAAAAGAAAAGAAAAGAGAAAAGAAAAGAGAAAAGAAAAGAAAAGAAAAGAAAAGAAAAGAAAAGAAAAGAAAAGAAAAGAAAAGAAAAGAAAAGAAAAGAAAAGAAAAGAAAAGAGAAAAGCATGGCAAGTAAATCACTTAAGTAACAACCAAATAAGCACAGGCTCTTGCACAATGACAAATAGAGTGTTTTGCCAACAACATGGATATCAAGGTGTATTACTTTCATGTGATTTTTTCCTCATTATATATGTTTGCTCATTCACACTAGATCTGCCATTATATGTTACTATATATGAACACAGGAAAAATTATCTGAAATAAAAGAGAAGCAGGCCACTACAGAGATGGAATGCCCAATTCCCCACCTGCCACTCAGATTTTTCTTTTTTTTAATCAAAGATATTAATATAATCTCTAAACTTGTATGCTTGCTAAAAATAAACTTGAAACTTTTCTATAAAAATAAATCCCTTAGCACTAAATGTAATGAAGTAAATCTTATTTCTTGATTCTTGTTTCTAATTTGTTGGAGGAGGAAAGTTTGAGGTATATTATTGTTTTTTTAGTTTAAAATCATCTGAACATGAAATAATTAATAAATCTGTTGCCCTTTCCTTATGTCAAACACAAAATATATGATTGTAACAAAAAAAAATACATGGCACTTAGCTGAATTCTCTCCTTCTCACAAAGATGTGATCATGTCCCAATCTAGGGTTTATCTACAACTTGAATAAGACACTTGTTTTTCATCAACATTTCTCTGCAAACTAAGACATGCATGAAAGTATTGACAGAAACATATCAGTAATGAAACCTGTGTGCTGCTGTTAACAAAGCTGTCCTAATGCATTAACTTTTGGCTTTTATTATCCACACTAATTTTCAAGGTGTAATTCTTTCCCTTGCTAAATTAATTCCTTTCTGGGTACAGAAAGAAAGAATCACCTTGAACGTAAAATTACCTCTAGGACAGATTAATTATGATAAAAAAAAAGAACCACCCCTAAACCAATGGTGACTTGAAAAAATTATGTCAAGTGTCAGTTGGTAGTTAGACAAGGCATTGTAATCATAGATGATATGTTTTAGATGTTTGCCAAAGACAATCATAAAAACCATTTGCAGATAAATGGCAAAGAGTAAATAAATCTAAAGTTAATTAGCAGGAGACTTGAAACAAACTAACTACATTTTATTTTAAGCTTTGGTTAGACAAAAATTTAGAAATAATGAAAGGCAATCATTCATTTATGCAACATGTAAGAAGCCTGGACAGCTTATAGACCTAAAACATATTTGAAATCCAGGCTGAAGAAAGGGTTAAATTATTCAGAAAATTCAATAATAGCTAAGGATCATTAGTGGACCTAAGATTCTTGCAAGGTTGAAAGCCCTGAAGATTATACAAGAAACTAAAATCCATATTTTAAGTATTTGGGAAAAAAAAGGAAAATTTGTAGGCACCTTATTCAATGATTGCTGTTGAAGAAATTTTTATACCTTCCTCTGAGGCAACAGGTTATGTCACTGTCATCTGATGAATGAATCAGGATAACCAAGATGAACTATTGGTCTACCAGAAGTGAATGCTTCTCTGATGATCTTTCTGAGGAGGACTGTAAGGGTTTACCACATCTGGAGAAGCTGTAGTGCATTTTCTAGCCTGTTGCTCAAGCTGTGCTTTTGTGAATAGGGAACAGCAAACCCGTTGTGGTTTGTGATGACACCCATGGACTCAGCAACTGAGGGTGAAACATTGGCCTGGACATGCTCAGGTCAGTCTTGGGTTTAAAATTTGTTGCCTCTAATACAGTTCTGGTATCACATGTGGTGTTGATTATGGTGTACACCTGCTGGCATGAATGCACACAGATATCCAAAACAGCCTGGCACAATTGCTATCTCAACAGTCAAAAAGCTGTAAAATGTCATGGTTGTATTATTTTATTTCTTGAAATAAAACTCCCTCAAGATAGCTCATAGGAGTTTGTCCACCCTTCCCTCTCCCTCCTACTTGTAAGAGAAGACAAATTGCCCAAATATCTCCTGATCACATTCCACATGCTTCTGTCAGCAGGAAAAGTAGAATTTAACAGAGAGCTCAGATACCCAGGGTGGTCAACACCACCATTTCCAGGATTCAGGGATGATGGAAAAGAACCCCCTGCTTGTCCTCTGGAGTGACCTTCCATCTGAGCTGTCGGGTTATCACAGATCCATCTGTAAACAAAGGATAGCAGGTTCCCTGGGCAGTGTCAGGATCACACTCAGTGTGACACTGTGTTTGGATGTTCAAAGAATCCCCCTCTCCTTGCTTTCTTTTCCAGGCTTAATAAAGGAACTGCTAAAACCTATGTAGCCTGATAAGATGACAAGACAGTCTTTTAGTGTTATTGATTGTATACAAGAGGTGGAATGATGAATTATTTCCTATAATGCGTCCTAAGTGGGTTTCATCTTTTTGAGAGATGTTCTTGAAATTCCTTATATGAATTCAGTTCTTAAACTTCCTGCTGGAAAGAAAAGGGTCTTCATTAGACCAAAGGGCTGGGGTAAGACAAATATCTTCTGCCTGATAAGAGAAGAGGGAGAACTTTCAGAGTGCATGATCTGAGAGGATTAAAGATGTATAGTATATAAAATAAACTCTGGAATGCCATCCCTGAGAATGCTGTCAAATGAACCAGGGGGACAAATTGTAGGCCCCAAAGGCACTCCACGTATAATAAACTTCAACCTTTCACCACCTTCCTTTAAGTGTGGTGGCACAGCTGATTGGCTGTGGACTTTTTTTCCTCACTGCAGTGAAAAAGAGTTTTATCACTCAACAAAAATAGTTCCTCTAGCAGGCCACAATTATTAGTACCAATCATATGTCATTCCCATTCTGTGATTCTGTGTGACTTTGTATGCAGTCATGTGCAGTACACAGGATATTGTGTGCTAGCTGATGAAAGCTGCCTTTCCTATGCCTGTTCCTATATTTGTCATATTCAGTCTTAGGTAAATGATTTAGAAATTAATTAAGGTTCCTTATGAAGATTCTATCTTCTGTATTTATTCTGTGTGAAATAAATGAATTTTAAGCCTAGAACACCAACCTCAGGTTTTGCAACAAAACAATTGAAAATGGGATCCAAAAAGGATGTCACTTTTATGGTATCATTCCCTGCACTTCAACTATCACCCAAAGATTGCTGCTAGTTAGGCTGTTGTGAAAAGCATCAGGTATCAAGGAATGACCTTGCAAAGCTACAAATAATTCTACAAGTTACAAATAATTCTACAATTCAAGTTTAAATAAATGTGAGGCTTTGAACTTGGAACAGTGTTGTTGGTGTCAGTGATTGCTGTAAAGGCATTGCAAAGGGAAAGGATTGTCTGTTTTCTTTTAAGGAAACTTTTACTGTTGCCATTACTATCTCACACAATCTGAAACAGTTTGGACTTTCTAGTTTGACTGAAAACCTCTGAGGATCAGATATGCTGCAAACAAAGACAATTTGATGTTGTCCCGTCCTTGGCTGTTGCTATGATTTTGGATTTTATGAGATATTTTTTATTATTCCCTTTTTAAAACAACTTTAAAGGAGCTTTTAGCAGGTTTGGAATAGAGCAGCAAGACCTACTGAAAAGCTGTTGATATGCTTGAAGAGCAGCAAGGAACCCAGGGAACAGGGAAGGCTGCAGATGGGTCCAACATAGGCTGCCTCTGAAGCTTAGGCTCACTGAAGAAGTGTCAGAAACATACTTGGGAATACAACTATAAAACATTTTTGTTTTGCTAGAAACAAGCACCAGCACTGGAAATGTCAATTTTCTTGAGGGCTTCTTCTCTCCTTTATCTACAGGCTTTTTCTGACAAAGCAGTGCAAGGAAGTCTTGATGCAAATGTAGGCCATCTTTTCACATCCAGAAGCAGGCTCTCTGTTATGTGCAAAGGTGTCTTTAGGAAAGATTTTGGTGGGTTGTGCTCACTAATGTATTTCGTATATATTATTATTATATATATGTAATTAATATACAATTATTGCTTATTCTGATTTCACTGCATGATGAAAGCTTCATTTACATATTGGTCTGTAGCTCAGATGTCAAGGAGGTTATCTGGGATCTTCAGACACTTGATCAGACTTAACTGATGAAAGCCTAGCCCTGTTGTCTAAATCTGTCACCTCTGACTTTACCACCGTGGTTGAGACTGCTAGCAGTGCTTTGTCCATACTGAGAATGCTCCAAACTTGTTTTTATTGACCCACCCAATGCAAGGCACCATCTCTCACTGCCAGGTCAGCCCAAGGTATGGTATACCAGGGAATATACCATGACAGAAGAAAATAAACGCTGGGGGAGGAGGAAGTTCTGATAGCTTTCACAGGACAGATGGGAGCCCAGGCTCTTTGTACTCTGAGCATGAAACACAGGCAGTATGAGCAACGGGGATGTGAGCACTGAGCTGTGGGAAGAGCTGTATCCCACCTTTCCAGGAATTCTTTCTCATCCTATACCACTCTCGTGATACAACTCAGACTAATGTAGCCATAGACACAGTTCTGTCTGAAATGGAGCTTGGCACAACTCATTATCAAAACATATTGTGTTTGGTAATTCTTCTACTGTTTTTAGTTTTCTGTTACTTTAACACTTTTTATAGTCTTGAATTCTGTGTATTCGTATTCTGTGTATTCGTGTTTGTTCTCCACTTAATGAAGAAGAAAACGGAAAGACTTTTTGACTAACTGATGAAAAGTGTGAGCTGTCCTAGATCCTACAGCATGTCTTTCACAATACAAAACTAAAACTATAAAAAGCATAAAGTTTTCCAGGTATTGATCCTTGGTGGTATATGAAACGTCCAGTGTCTGGAGCACTGGACTAAAAACAATGTTGGGTCACTATGAACTGCCTTTTAATGGAAAAGTAAATCTCAGGTGTCTTGATAATCCTGCAGACATCCTTCACATTTATTTTATCTCTCAACGGAGGGGTCTAGTAATTGCAATTGCACCAAGTTGAGAGGTGCAGTTGACACAACAGGAGGAAGGGATGATATCCAGGGGGAACTGGAAAAGCTTGAGAATGACAAGACATGTTAGGAGGAAATTCTTTACTCATAGGGTGGTGAGGCATTGGAACAGGCTGCCCAGAGAAGTTGTGGATGCCCCATCTCTGAAAGTGTTCATGGTTGGATGGGGCCCTGAGCAACATGATTAACTGGGTGGCGTCCCTGTCCCTGGTGGGAGAGTTGGAATTAAATGATCTTTGAGATGCCTTCTAACCAAAACCATTCTATTACATGATTGCTGTTGTACAAATTATATTAAACAAATTATAAGTATGATCCAAAGGAACAGTTAGAATTAATAGAAATTTCAGGAAAATAAAAAAAATATATATTCTCTCTATCATACTCTAGCAACTTCCTAGAGACTCACACAGTGAAGTGGAATCAAAAAATATCATTACTATTCTTTAATCAAGTGTTTTGATTTACTGGTGTATCTCTGTGTCAAGTGAAGTAATCATAATGCCCTGTATAAATGTATATAAATATATATAATTTTATGATTGGGCTGTTCTATCCCGTCCCATTTCTGTCTAGGATACACATGCCAATTTCCTGTGGTTGTGTCTGAATGCTCAATAACTCAGTCACTGGCTGCAAAGTAATGAAATACATTTTTCAACAAGGGCCTTTAACATTAATATCATAGAATGCATGAGAATCACAACAAAAATATGCCAAATTTCAAAATTCCTTTAAACCTGAAACTTACTGGATTTGCATTTATTATTGAAGATCAATTCAAACAGATTATAATTTTTTCCAATTATATATTTTAAGAACAGAATATTATTGTAAAGGTAACCTAGCTGAGTTGTACTTACACTGGAATGAAAACACAAGAACATTTATATCAGCCACAGAATTGTAGATCTCTTCTTACCTCTCAAGAAATTTAAAGTATCTTGGTAAACCAGAAAAATCCCTTTAGAGTTTTGAGGCCTTTTTTTAATCCAGGTATGTGCCAGTTTATTTTTCACTAGTTTTCACAACTGAGGTGAACTAGAACAGATCATCTGAAGTTTACATCACTAACAAAATATTATAAGGGCCGGTGAGTGAAGTATAGACAAAACATTTTTTAATAACATTTAAAAAACAATTCCCTTTTCATTTACCTGCCAACACATAGGGTTCACACCAGGCACTCCACTAGGTCCTCAAGCACTGTACTGAAGTGTACTTTAAATGTGGAGAACTAGCTTCATTACACACAGAGTAGCTAAGGTTCCAAGTTTAATGCATGTATTTTCAAGGATTTTTTTTACCTGCCTTACTTTGCATGAGTAAGGCATGAAAATATTAAACATTTATCTGTGTGATCTGAATCAAATTCATGTGCAAAATAGAATTTTTATAATAATGCATACTTTTTTTTCCCTGTCAAAAGCTATTTAACTCCATTCCAAACAATTTCACATTTGAGTAAAGGATTTTTGTAACTACTGTCAGATCTCCCAATGGGAATCATATTAGCCTAAAATTGGAAATCTTTCTTCAGTAGTGAAAAACCTGCCATTTTATGGGTAAATGTTAAAACAATACCCATTTATTTTTGTTTCTGAGAGAAGAATGGTATTTTTAAGAGCAGAAAAGTTGAAGAGAGTCATGGTTTTGATAAGATCTGGACTCAGGACCAAACTATCAAAAAGTGGTTTTGGAATCAGGGCAGGTGACTCATCTTCACAGCCTGGAAGTGGAGGTACTGAGTCAGCTGTTGGCTGGGGGTGCTGTTGTTGACCAGAGAGAGTCAGACAGGATTCCTCCCTTTAAGGCCAAATCCAAAGCATTTAGACACAGCCTGAGCAACACCCCACAGACAAAGGAGCAGCTTCAGTGACAAACTGACATTTCGAGCAGTGCACAAAAACTATAGTTGACACTGAAAATTATCAGAGGAATTACAGTAGATATGGGAGTGCAAGGAAATGGAAGGAGGTGGATGTTGTTGCCCTTGCTCAAAGTGTTGTAGAGGAGTCACAACTCATATGGAGGAATAAGCCTGAGCAGCAAGGGTGGCATCCTGTGCAGTGATGATACATTTGTGGTTTGTTTATAAATAAGACAGTACCCATATGTCCCAGAACCTCTCTTTGGATAGTGATCCCTGTTGTGAGTTGTGCAAAGGCATGTCTTTGCCACTCATGGCAAAGGAGAGACAAGAAACTATACCAGTGCATGGAAAACACTGAGACATATCTGGTCCCTGAGAGGCTTTTAAACTCTGTCTATCAGAGAGGAATACTCACATTCACACATAGCTTGCTGACTTTATAGGGCACAGTTGATTTCTTCTGGCTGCATTCCATAATCTTTGAACTTACTCTGTCTCCTGTCATCCATCTTTACCACAAGTTGTTTCTTGCCATGTTCAATGTCAAGTGCTGAGCCAGTAACCAGTGCCTTCCAGCCCATCAGTGAAGCTCCTAGTAGGTGTTACAATAGAAACTAACACATCAAATGTGTTACTAGCTTCCCATCACATAACATTTCCCTGCTAAAAAGAAATCAATATGAAATGGCTTAATCAAGAAAGTTGAAACTTTATTTCATGTAATGTTTCATTGACAATTTTCAACTAGAAATTTGGATTTCATGCTTGTGTTTGCAACTACAGCCAGAAGCAGGCTAGTTTCTTCCAGTGAAGGAAGACTTGGAGTATTATCAAAGCATAAAAGTTCCATTCAACTAGTCTGGTTTTACTTCCTAGGGCATTAACAACCCTTCTTCTATCTTTTACAGCAGCAATATTCCTGAAAACATTGATGAATCAGCATTTGGGTGGCACATTCAATAGTTGTTTACAGGTAGTGGGACATACAACACACCATAATTCAACAGGTACAGAAAAGTTATAAGACTGAAAGACAGGAAAATAATCAGATTCTTAGTATTACCTCTGTATCTTGCATATCCTAACTTTTCTTTTCTGTTAGTAATAATCTTTATACACAGAAGGAGACACCAGAAAGTGATTGCCTGATTTATATGCTCCTCCCCTTTGCAAAATTGATACCAGGGGTTTCACAGAAATGAATATTTTGATCAATGGACCAACTCAACTTCTCTCAGGTTTCTCATCTTAGTCTGTAGAACAAAAATACATCCAATACCAAAACCACGTATGGAAAAATGCATATATCCCCTATTTATTTTCCCAGTTACTCCTAAACTAGTAATAAAAATATCCAAAAAATGCACAGAATATATTCGCAAAAAATTTGCTTGTATTAATTATAAAAAATTTCTGATGTTATGTGGCTGGGATCTCTAATTTCAAAATTTGGTGAATGATTTAGTCATTCATGTGGAGACCACACCTTTTGGAGATATGTCAGATAAAGCACAGCTGAAGAATATATGAAGAAAAGGTAAGAAAAAGAAAATTTGAGAAAAACAGGTGCCATTCAGCTTCACAAAAGACTTGGAAAGCCCATGTGACTGCACAGTAAGAAAATGTGTCCATTACCTTTAAATTTGTTGTTTAAAGAAAAAAAACATTCACCTTTTATTCACAAGAATTGTATATTTTATATATGGAGTTCCTAGAACTGATAAACCAAACAGGTGTATTCACAAGTCCTGAGTATTTATTCCAGGCACAGTCCAAAACAAAAAAACACCATCAGGCAAGAACAAACAATTTTCATTGGTAACAATGACCCTGAGTCACCTGAACATTTTTGCATTTCTTTCCTGGAGATCAGACAGGTGAATGAGCCAACAAGTTAGAACATAGGCATGGCTACATACCAAGGGCTAGAAAAGCCTTGAGAGAAAACAGCATTTTCTACAGTAACAAGATAGTAGAATAATGGTGTTCCATTGAATGTTGATGGTAATATGCTCCTAGATGTCACTCAGATGCTTTGAAAATTGTGTCTTAAGATCCTTAGTCAGTCACTGTGACCCTGTCAGCACTTTAGAAGAAATGAAAAGCTTCTCTGTGCTAAGAACAGGCCAGTTTTCAACATAATGTTTCTTCTTGCCCATTCTTCAGGCTTAAACTGACTTTTAGCAGCGCGTGTTGATATTTTCCTTGGTGTCCTTGGGTTATACTCTTGGTGACTCTAATCAATGCATTAAAGCATTCCCATATTTGGTTTTGCCATCTATAAAATGAGAGAAATAACTATTTTTCTATGTAATGATTTTATCTCTAGTGTGGGGGATCAAGTAACAGCTATTTAACAGTAGCTTATTACTGTTTGTTTAAATTATTGAAACCACAAGGTGCCAAGACACCTGAAACTGAAGCAGATTTTTCCTTAAGCATTAATTCTGCATACAAATTTTTGTAGCAGCTCAAGCATCATGCAGCCATTTCTCAGGCTCAAAGCTGTCTCCCAGGATTTCTTAATCCCCATTACTAGTATGGAACTCCTGTTCAAATTGGAAAAGAGATAAATCAGATCAAGATTTCTCCCATTTTTTCTGTGCTATTTATTCTGAGTTCTCAGAAAAATGAGCAGAAACTCTCTTGCCCTAAAAAGGGGATGCCAAAATATAATGCAAATGTGGCAAGAACAGGTTTTTGTTGGATGTATTTATCCTTTCAAAACATTAATTCTGATGTACAGTTTTGCCAGTCCCCAGTCCTGGAGTGTTTACTGACAACTTGCCCAGTTCCTGTAGCAATAGGGGTTTTATTTCAAATTTATGACTGTGACAGATTCCCAATGTGCATAATAATCATGGTTCATCTCTTTTCCTCAGCTCCTTGCAAATTTTTTTGGAGTGTGATTGTCCTAATTGGCTTCTGCTGATTTATGTGCTACTTTGTTCTTTATCTGCTTGCACCTCACCAGTAGAATAACATCTTGCTATCATTTCTGGGGTTCACAGGACCCTGTCAGCACTTAGCAGTCAAAGGTCTACCAATTTCACAACACATGGCTAAATAGGTTGAAAAATCTCTCCTAGTATTAACCCCCAGTACCTCAAATGAAGAAAAATGGTTCTGGCATCACCAGCAAAGTAGCATTACCAAACAGCAGGGTATTTCTGTGCACTGGCAACACAGTTGTTGAGACATGTCCGTCCTTGAGAATCCCAGTTCTAGGAGTAGACAGCAAAACCTGTGTTCCTGATTGTCACTGATTTATGTTTTGCTTTGTTCGTTATCTATTTAGAAGTATCCAGGAGAGCCATACACATGTTGCTATCTTTCTTTCATCTTCAGAGCTGTCTGTGACCTGTTCATCTTTCCCTGACGCTCCCTCTCTGTCCTGGAATCCCTTCAGTGTGTGTTTCCTACGCTCATTTGCAAGTTTACAGAACCCTGGTAATGCTAAGCAGCAAAAAACTTGCCTGAAAAAAAGTAAAAATAAGTCCACTTTATTCCCCCTAGCGAAGACTTTTATTTTTGTATATTTTTGTAGACCTACACAGAAATGTCAAATGCTTGGCTGCATTGATGACAATAACTTCATCAGGGATGTAATTTTCAGGCATTCGTGCCGCTTCTTTTCCAAAGTTTCATGGATTCTCCAAACAGATGTAAAATAATTTATGTGGAAGTGTAGATACTATGTTATAAAAAGCCTCTTTTCCTTTCATTCTGATCACTGAAAGTATTTTAAAGTTTTTAATGTAACAAGTGCATGTCTTTAAATTTTTAGTTTTAGTCTTGCCTTTCTCATTGTGTCTTTTAATCTGGAAAAACTTGGAAAGGGTGGGACAAAGGGAAAAAAGTGGGAAACAATGAAAAAAATTACTACATGTTCATCTACATGATGAAGTGGGTTTAAATTTTCATTCAGTACATTAAAAGTATTATTAGAAAATAGATCACAGAAAAAAAAAGTCAGCCATTTTCAATGAAAAGTGCTTTTTCATAGAAACATTTAAAACAGTCCAGTTCAAAATACCTAGGCATCATTCAGCTGTCCTGAGAAAGCTTTAATAACCACTATTGACCAAGGGTCTTGTCTCCCACATGCAGGCATTTTTAACCAGAAGCCTAAAGAATTGCTCTGAGGGAGGAAAAGGCTGAGTGGGCTGAACAGAGGCCAACCTGGTGACAGCTTTGAATTGATCCCTGAAATCAATAATCTTTGATAATTTTCAGTCCGTGAACTCAGTGTTAGCTCTATGTGGCTTCAGTGCTGCTGGAGCTGAAGGCTGTCCATGTAGAAATCCTGTGATGATATGCCAGAGGACACGTCACTAGGCCAGGATAATCCACCCTGAACGGGGAATGGTATTTTTCATAAAGGAAAGAGAAATATTTGAAGAACTTTCCAACACTAAAATTACTTGACAATTCAAGATTAAATGTGGCAAAGTAGCTTTAGCTGATCTTTCTGACACTGCTTTAGTATCACAGAATGAAAATCTCACTCAAGTAACTCACAACTATAAAATCATACTTGATCCTTTAAAATGTCTTCATTTCCAGAACAAGACACTTTGTTCTGAATGACTTATTTATTCTGTGCTGCCTCATAACACTCTGGACTACAATGACCTGTCTTGTAATTTCTGTTTTGCTTGTGCTCCCAGTCCTTCCCCACATTCTCCCATTTGTATGCTCACCAACCTGTGAGCAATACTTGAATCCTAAGGCTTTGGAATATTAAGGATATGCAAAAATGTAGTGAATCTGTCTCTTTGGATTTGCATGCATGGGTTGAGTAGGCCAATAAGCCAATAAGTCATTCTTTAAAACTCCCACAGTGTGGGAAATTCATTGGTGACAAACGTCAGCATGATATTTGAGACACATTCAGACTCTGTTATGAAACTCCCATTCCTCTAAGGACTGTTTGAGGCTTCTTAGCATTGCTAATGCTCTATAGCCTTCACTATCTGCCCAGTTATTCCCTCTATGAGTATCTGTTGCTGCTGTCTTTTCTTACATAAAATTAAATACAGTCTCTACAAAATAAAAGCATTGCCAGTCAGCCTGGCACAGCACAGTTTATCTGTAAGACACAGCAGCAGGTATTATAATTATTTAGTCTGTGATGCCCTTCACCTTTCAGTGCATTTGTACGCTCTGCCTTGCGTGACATTTTCCATGAACCAACTGGGTTATTTTGCCAGTGGGACTTGGGAATAGCTATGTACATAGAAGGAGTTCTGGGCACCTACTTCAGCTACTTCAGATGGAGTAAATCCTTTGGTTTGACACTGCTATAAAAGGTCTTGATTTCAGCAGCAAATGCTAAGCAGCTCCTCAAGCAGTGTCATAAGTATTTTATATAGATATAGACAACACTTGAAATATCGGTGTTCACTCCTCCTTCCCACCTTAATGAGCAATCTAGGCTTAAATTTTAACATTCATTAGCTGTCCTAGACTTATAAATCTTGTCCTCATTGAAACTTATGCTTATATTTCCTTTGTCCAACAGGTCAAGATTTCAGCCAGGGAATTTTGCTCATGTCACTGTGAATCTTGTCATGACTTGTTGCAGTCAATAACCACATACAATGATGAGACTCAGACCATGACAGCACCAAAAGCTGGCATGAAGTATATTGCATTCAAAATTCTGAGAACAAGTAAAATCATTGTTCAGTGAGGCAGGTTAATACTACACTGATGGTAAATATATGGAATCCTCATTAAATAAAAATAAAACATAGGTAGTATCCCATAGAACTGCATTTCAATTACATTTAAAATACAGTCTTAAAGCAGGAAATCTATGTTTAATATTAATATTTTTCATTAATATTAATGAATATTTAGAGCTTGTTGCAGTGATTTGTTTATATATATATAACTTTGTTATATATATATGAGTAAAATCATATAAAGTCACTTGATATTCCAGTAGAACCACTTTCTACAGCCTAAATCTAACAACCAAGGATCAAAGACATGCCATGTTCTTTATATAGCCAGCCATGTAGGATGAAGATTCAGTACTTACACTGATATCTTGCAAACAATGTGTATAGCAGATTTGTTTGCATAACAGAATTGTTAAACAATTCTCAACTTTGAGTGAATTTACATGAATCAGCCTGTTCATAAACAAGATCGTAGCCTTTAGATAATTTTTTTGTTCTCAGACTGACCTCCTCCCTCTGCACTGTTTATGCAGCTATGCCATTATACAACTATGTCACTAATTGGTGGCCAAGCACACATATGGTGTACTTGGTTATTCGCTTCGTTCTCTGAAAAACTGAGGTAATTTTTGCTTGAACACTGTCAAAAGTAATAATTAAAAACTAATATGAGAATTTTCCAAAAAGTGGGAGGCATAATCATTAAACCCAACATTCTGTATCTAAACAGGACAGCAATGCTCAGTACAAAAGCCCCTCAGTTGCCTTTTGAACTGCAATCCTTAACCTCTCAGAGGGTCTGAATTTGAGAATGACCCAAGATACGAAATCATATGTGATGCAATGCAGCTTAGAGGATAGTTAAATGTTTATGTTTGCCACATGTATTTTCTGTTCTCTATTTCTACCAAGGGAGAAGTGGCAAATGACTATTTAAAAAGGCATTAAAATTAAATTACATTAATCAATAAAAAGCAGACAACTATCATTCCTGAAACAAGTCTGTCCATTTCTGGATGTTTTATCTGTATGCCTTGCTACAAAATCATAAAGCAGCTCCTACTTACTGCCAATACTTATAGCGAAATACCTCTGCGACCTTGTGGCTTGTTATAGTTGTATGATTTTCAGCATCTTAAGGCTAGTGGTGGGCACACACTCTTTTTCATTTTACTGTTCTACAATTTTAAGCTGCAGGTTACTTATGGCCAAATGCACAGATGCAACTTTCGTATGGGTCTAGGTGCCCAGACCAGAACAATATGTGAAACTAATCTGAGTTTTGCCAGGCTTGCCCGTGACAGTTAATACTTTTTAAAAACACTGTTGATGACTTCCTAAGTTTTCAGAAAAGAGGGATATTTTGACACAAATGTATACACCTTAATTTGCAGAACTTGTATCGTGGAGTTATTACTCCTGTTTCTTATTGAGAACAGACAAATGTCCTATAGGAAGGTTGGTTGCAACATTATTGAAGTAGTTTCTTAGTGGGAATTATATAGTCCTGATAGTTCAAGATTGCTCAAAAAGAGTTAGAACAAGGTCCGTTATACAGATGAAAGCAATCATGACTAAGAAATTTATGAAGATTATGTCTGAGCAAATTTGTGGGAAATTCTGTATAGCTGCATTGGATGAAACAGTAGGATCAACAAAACAGTAGAGAATGCTGGGTCCCATGATATGGAAATTATGTTGTACAGCCTCATGAAGAGCTCATTGTGCAGTGTAACAGCAATGCTGACAGAGGAAATTAAAGTTAGACAAGTACACCAAAACTTGGTGATTAACAGCGAGTTCAAACAAGTCTTAAGCTCTCAAGCTGTGATGGAATCACAGCTAAGCTGGACCTTAAGTCAGGTACAGGAAACTGAAGAACTGTGTGATGCTCTTTCAAGCATACTTAGAAATTGACATTCCAATTAAAATAAACCCCTCTTTTTCCCCTACTAGAATTCCTTAGACCTGTGTGAGAATTAAATAATTAATAACAATTACAAATTTGTTTAAAGATATTTTTCAAAATGTCTTGGAACTTAGTTTTCAGGCAGAAGCATGTACTCTCCACTACTAAGAAAACCCTTTATATTTTTGCTACCTGAGGGACTGCAGATGATAAAATGACCTTTCCTGAAATGAAAGCCTGCTTGGTGGTCTAGCAGAACAGAAATATTCTACTGTTTTTGTGGAAGAAAAGTAGTCCAAAGAAGGCAAAAATCACAACCAATATTTCACTAAGAAAAGGAAAATTAAATAATTCACTTCTATTTATTCAATTATAGAAAGCTATGAAAGCCCCAACAAAGCTCTTGATAAATAAATTTATCAGAGAAGTGTAATATCAGGTTTAATCAAAATGTCTTAATTTCCAGGAAAAAGCCCACCTGGGTCCAGCACACCAAATATGCAGCATGTTCAACGCTGATATTTTAAAAATACATTTATTTCAAAATCAAAAGAAGTGCCCAGCTTCAAATTTTTATGTGACTAAAAGAACTAGAAAATTATTGACATTGTGAAAACTTCTGTTGCCATTCAGAACAGCAGTGGTGCATGTGGTTTGGTGTACAGCACCCACTTCATCCATGAACAGCTTCATCTGGTACAAAGCCGTTGTCAGCCTGTTGACGTCAGATCAGGAGTGTTGTGGTTCATTTTGCCAAAAGAAATGTCAGCTGTTTGCTGAAGAAAGGAAGTTGATAAAATTTATTTTGGTGGCATTAACAGTGAGGCTGTAAGTGAGCATAGCTTCAACGTCGTGCATTTTTGCAAAACATGGCTTTGATCCACAATAGGACAATCAAGACTGAACTGGAGTATGATTTGACATGTACACAAGGACAAAACAGATGCCTAACAGCTTACATATGGTGCAGAATTCTTTCAAGAAAATCAGAGTGTGGATGTTGTTTGCAACTTTTCAGATTTAGAAAGCGAGTGTTTTAAATCAATTAGGAAAAAAAATAACACTTTCAGAATATCTTGTGACTGAGATTTAATTTTCCACTTCAAAAAGGAGACAAATAAAATAGGCATTTGTTCATTTGATAGTTTCATCACTCATGCTTTGAGAAGCAGGGAACTAAAATTGATAAATTCTATAGTTTATTCTTCCTTTTTCCCCCCTATAATAAAAGCTGCTTCCTTGATCCTATAGCTGCCACATCTGAAAATTGAACATTTATGTAATGAATTTATTTTCAGGAAATCTCATAACATTAAGATGTCCCATCCCTATTCGATAGCTGGAGAACACTGCATAACAGAAGAGCTTACTTTTAGCCACATAATGCTGCCCACAAATGGAGCAGGAACTGAACGTTTCCTTTGTTGCTATTCTGTTCATGTCACAAGACCAAAGCCGCTCAGGTACTTAGCCTTCATGTTCCTTATTCTTCAGCATTTTACTGACTTACAAAAATGCCTGCTGAGCTCCACTGTGTAATTTTACATGGTGTCTATCAAGGATACATCCTGATCCCAGATTTGTTGCAGCTGTCACTCCTCTCCTGTGGGGTAACTGTTGTGGTCTCCCAGCAATGGGACCATCTCCCACACCTACACGGCCCATCCTACACATATGCCTTTTCCATGATCCAAAAGTAATTTTGCTCAAGGTCCAACCTTGGCCACAGGCATCATTTGTGTCCCATGCAGTATCACTCTTCCTATAGAAACAGATACTTCATTTTGTGGTTGTCTTTTCTTGGGAGATATTACTTTCAAAGCTGTGCACAAACTGATGGTAGTAAAGTGATTGCCCATGTTTCCTTCTGAAAATCACAGTGTAAAGACCATCAGATAGAAGACAGCCCATGTGAAGTTAAAACAAACTTTTAATAAAGGCACACATTGAGATCAAATGCTTGAGAAGAAGAAATCAGAAATTATAACCATAGATGAATAATGACTTTACTAACAGAAAACAGACTTGCTAGGCCTGATTTCAGTTTGGCATTATTGAGCCATTGTTACTAGGAACAATCCCTTTTCCTAAACAATCTTTACACTACACCAACTAACAAATCACTTACTTGTCAATATTGAAAGCACTGTTTCCTTAGAAGTACTGTGATTTGCATATATACATCTCACACACATTTTTGTTTGTTTAACTGAATCTCTGTGGCCTGAGGATTCCAAATATATGATTTACCTCTTCACTGATCAATGATTTATTACAATGTAGAGACGTCTAAAGTGCCATTACTGCAGAACAAGCCTGGCAAACCTCCTTCTGGATATGTCAGGGTAGCCAAGATTATATCTATTATTACAGTCATGTGAGCAGCCTTTCCCAAGGCACATATCACACTGATGTACCTCCCAGCAAACTACAGGGAGAAGTTAATTTATGACATATTTAGAAAATCACTTCAGTTCTTGAACATCAGAAGATGTTTGCTGGCGTACGTATGGGACTTGGGTCTTTATTTATAAGAAGTAAGAAGATTTTTCATACACATTGCCACACAATCTTAATATGCTACACTGTAGTTACCAGAATATGTGAAACTATGAATGAGATGGAAACAGGAACTGGGTAGGCAAGACAACACCTTTAGCTTAGATGCATGTTCCAGTTAAAATCAGTGAATAATTTTTTAAGTAACAGCTATTGATACTATGCATTATTTATTACTGACCCCTTTGAAATCATCTCCCCAGAGTTTTATGCCATGTTAAATTATCTCCATTTTTCAGGATCATCTAATAAGACATTAAAGATACCTGGCTGGACGCAAGGAAAAGAGAACAGAACATATTTAATATGTTTTATGCAAAGACCAAGGCTCATTTTCTGTTCAGTGCCTATCAGAAGCACAAAGCCCATCTAGTTTCCCTGCATTTGATCATAATTTAGCCCTTACGGACTATTTGCCTTATAAATTAATGTTTCTAGAAATGCTTGTGGGAAAAGTCCTTATTCTTTCCATCTGCAGGCAAACTTTCTTCCATTTATATTAAGTTATTCCCCTCAGGAAATTCTCATTTTGTACTACACAATCCATGTGAATGAAGGCAAGACAATGCAAAATAAGGGAATATAGCAAGAGCATCTTTTTTTTCAGTGAAGGAGGAAAATCCTCAGATAACTTTCTACAGTATACTGATGTGTTTACTTGTTGTCTTCCTAGTTCATTTTTACTGACATTTGCTCAGCTATCAGGCTGCACCACTGCATCTGTTCACTTGCATTTAATTTTAAAGAAATGTTCTTTCTTTCCCTAAATGCTTTAATTTGAAGTCTGTTGTTTAAATTAATAGACTTTAAGATCAGCAATCACTGGAACCTTTACTAATAAGGTGTTCTAGTCAAGTGAGAAATTTAACACATTTCTCAGTAAATATCCTAATCATTAATTATTCTCATGGTTTAAAAGGCTTGCCACTTGTCTTGTCAGGTTTTATCAGATTTTTCCAGTTCTGTATTATGTTATTGTCACCACTGCCCTTAGCTGCCATTTTCTGTCTTTCAGTCTTATAACACAGGTAACTACTGAATTAATTTATGTCTATGTCTCAAGGTGTGACCTACTAATTGTGGAATTCTACATGTATGCATGAATTTGTGCGCATAAACACATACATGTATGCAAGGAAATCTGCACATGTATATTCAAAGTGTCACTGAAGGGAAGAGACCAATCTTACATCACTGCCAGCAGATCCAGGAGTTAGAGACAAAAGGCCCAAGCATTTCCTCCAGGACAAAAAATGAACTAGGTGGGGATCTGATTAAAACAAGTACCTCAATGATTGCAAATTGTATGACTCCATGAATGTCACATTTTTCATTATATAGGTATGGAATACAGTATACTCCCAAGAGTCTTCTGGTTTTTTGGTGCTGACGCTTAATCTGTAAGCATTGGTTTCACACAGTTGAAGCTTTAGTCATTGTTTTGTTGTTCTGGAGAGGCCACGAAGAAGCTCAATAATGCAGAAAATGTAGAACATATTGTCCTAAAATCTCCCTCATTATTAAAACTACAGAGAGAAATATAGGAAATCAGAGGCTGAAAACACAGCTGAAAGAACTGAAAGTTTAATTCAACCACCAGTGAATTGCACTCCCACACACATACAGCCCCAGACAATAGGCTGATTCAAGACAATGAATGCAGAAGAAAAAAGTCACTATTCTCCCTTTTCTCTTTGCAATGCTAATTCTTTTCCTCAAATTGAATGCCTGAGAAACAGATCCAGGGTTGAAATCCTTTCTTTCATAGTTGATAACATGAATTATGCGATGATATCACTTTGATTCCATCTTGACTCTGAACAGAAACTTTTTCCTAAGAAACATGTATATGTTGAATTGGTGTCCTGAACATATCACCATATCAACACGAAACCTGCTGAGAGATCAGAAAGGCAACTTCCTGATGATACCACTATCTTATAATAACTAATATATGAAAGGTCTTTTACAAGGAAGAAGTGTGATGAGACATTAACATTTTTCCTAAACCCTTTTTATCCACAAGATAAAGGAGTCAGCTATTAGTCTGTTATTTTCAAAAATGTACATGCCTTACAATTGAGGGCAGACAGTGCTACATTGTCAGTACAAACAGCATCCAGGTTGGCCATGCAGTTTGATCTTTACCCTGCATCCATCAGTGCATGGCATGCTATCTAATACAATTTTAGCCATATGTGTTTTCTTAGTATACCTGCCAGACTGCTGCCTCTAGCTTTTATCCTTATTTTTGACTGTCTGGGATCAAATTTTTCTTCTTTCAGCCACCTGGGAGTGTAGTCTATCTAACCATTGAAGCCTCTTCTCGAGGCAACAGGGAGAGATGAGAACCTCTGGATAATGGCTCATCTCAGATCACCATATTAGCTGTGTAAAATATGTTGAACAGTTTGCCTTGGGAGATGCTTATCTCTTCCCACTGACTAGAAAAGGAGTTTTGCTTGACAAAACAGCCCTTTTATCTGACAGAAGTTAGATTAAAGGAATCTCAGGCATATGGGCCTAAGTGGCCTCTCCCTGTTTATTATAAAGTGTCACATTGGCCAGGTTTTAGTCAATGTTCCTTGTGTGAAGCTCACCACAAACATAGAGGTCCCTGTCCCCGGAGCTTGCATTAGGAGATCCCATCATGTGTATAGAGTTCTGGTATGCAGAGACTGATGTAAGCCTGGTTTGGCAGAATCTTCCTAGTTCTCCCCTTGGGAAGCTTAATTTAGTATCATTTTACTCATCTTCCTGACATAAAAGGGGACTCAAGAAAGACAGTAACACCTCTCAAGTGATTAAGCAAGCATTGCCTCCAATCTGATGAAGCGACAGCCTATTCTTCTCTTCAGTTTCCCAGTTTAAGCATAAAACATGGGTACAGTCTAGCAGCAGGAAGGCAAACAGCTGTAAATTAGAGAAGTGAAGGATAAATATGTAAAAAATTTATGTATCTTACACAAGCTGACATACGTGTTTTCTTACTGGTGTTCTTTTTGGGACGACAAATGGGAACAAATTCGGTAACTGCTCAAATTATTAATGCAATAATAAAATTTTAGTCCAGAAAGTGAAGAATGATACAGTTTTCATGGAAAGTGATTAATGAGTGAACAATAACAAAAGAAAATGAAAATCAACTATGCATTGATGCATTGTTGTGTTTTCCCCTCCCCCAACTCAAAGAACAAATTTAACATATGGTCTTTTTATAAATATTTCGGAAGTAAAGTGACTTCTGGAAAGGATTGTAGTCTGAGATATGCACAGTTATCAGCATTTTAGAAGATCCAATTTGAAACATCTGCTAACTCTTGAAAGAGTTATGTTGAAACAAAAGCCAGTCCTTATTTAGGAGGGTTGTAAGCTCAGTTTTATATTCTCGCCTCTTTTCTGCAAGGATAGCGGGAAGAGGAGAAAGCTGTACCAGCATTTTCTTTCCACCTTTTCCAGGTCCAAGATTTAAAGCTTTATGGTGAAGAAAATCAAGGTGACAGATGCAAGGAGACAGTAAATTACTGACACACTCTTCTTCAGTCATGCTTTGAAGTGCTAAAGAATTCAGACCAAATCTCAAGCATGAAAGCTTTGTGAGAGGCAAGCTGCAATTTACTAGGCCAGTGGAATGTAACAGATATATTTTAAAAGAATGTATTTTTTCAAGTCTTGGGATTTGGGACAAGAAAAAAATTTGAAAACAGTGAATGTTTTTGACCTCTGCAATGTTTATGTTTTTGGTTTTACTGTTGTTATCAGTATGCAGTTGCAATCCCTACAACTTGCACTTCTTCTAACCTTCCAGACAGACTATAAATATTTAACAGTTCTTGCAAGTTGATTTACATAGTACTTACTGGGTAAATAATACCTCACTTTTGAAAAATGTATGCACGTATATAGTGCAGTGTAAATAATTAATCAAATATAATAACAGCAAAATAATAACAAGGAGAAAATACTCGTTTTCAGAAGACATACAGCCATCTTTAGATAGATTTTTTGAAACACTTGTCTTTTACTTTCTATCATTATTTCTTTCTCCCTTCCTGTCTAATGAATTTGTGATTGTTATCATCATAGCATCAATTTCAATCAGAATTATTTTTTTCTGAAATGTTTTGCATGCTATAAGTAAAAAGCAGATCCACTCAGAATATTTGCTGATGTTTCATTCATCAATCTGAATGATTAATTCTTATATGAACTCAGATCTTGCAATAGGATCACAGATGGAAGCAACTTCTTTCCTTTTTGGAGTGGCACTGAAGTCAGCGTAGATCATTTCCAGTTCATGGATCTGTACAATTTGTTCCAGGTTGTGAAGCCTCCAGCAAATTCTCCAGAGGAGTCGTCTAGCTCTGAGTCAAGCATAGAAATACAAAATTAATTATTTACTTTGCCACACAATACTAACACTTAGACAGATCTTTGGAAATGTCTGGGGCAGTCTATTCCACAGGAGCTGTCCCGTGCCTCTGTCTCCCACTATAAGCAGCATCACAGGAACATCTGTCTTTGTGCATGATGCTTGCACAGCTCCTGTTTGAAAGTCCAGCAAGCAGTGCTTGAGGTCATCGTCTGAACTGCAGAAGTTTGATAGATAAGGGAAAAATAGGATAGTCATAAAAAGAAAATAACCAGCATTAAAGGGAGAGTCACTAGAGCTCTGACAGGGCCCAGGCAATGTTGTGTAAAATGCCTTTCTAACAACCTTCTAAATGAATAGACGAGAGAGACAACTGTGTCCATCAAAGAAAGGACAAAGTAGCTCTCAAGACAGTAAAAACGGAGTCTAAAATAGCCTCAGCCATGTTGCTAGGTAAGAAAGAACACATTTTAGGGAAGTTATACAACTGTTTCTAGAGAGGAGAACACAGAAGTCTAAGTCAACTTAAATATGTGTTCAGAAGGGAACTTTCACATAGCTCTGCCGATGAGTGTGACTGTTTCTGTATTTCAGCTTATAGTTTTTATGCTCACTAGTATTTTTTTTAGTTAGTTATTTTCTTTTGCTCTTAGACATTCATTTAGTCTCTTGACTGAAACTTGCTGACAACTTGGAAGAAAAAAAATATTTTTAAAATAGGGCACTATCCTACCCATCTTGATAGATTCTACTAAAGAACTAACAATAAGTTTTCCAAAATAAACAGATTCCTCCTTTGTCTGGAGAGAATTTACCCTCATCTAAGTCAAGTTTCACAGACTCCTCTTGAGGAGATACATCAAATACTGTGCCATTCTTGGGTACTTCATAGGATGGAATCATTGAATATCCTGAGTTGAAAGGGACCCGTAAGGATCACCAAAGTTCTTCTTCCACTTAATTGTTTTCTATTTTCATGAAAAAAATAATCTAAGCCCCTTCTTTTTAAAATTTTCTTTTTTTTCTTGTGTAAAACAAAAGCAATTTGAGAAACCATATAAAATTTTCTCTGTGATACTTTCTTTCCCATCTGAGTGTTATGGTACTCCTAATAATGACCAAGCAAAAGTCATAACCTTACTGTTGCCTCAGTTGGAAGGTGACACCTTCAAGGCAGGACAGATCTATCTGAGATGGTAGCATGAGTCACAACTGCCCTGCTATTTCTGTTCATGTTCCTGCACAATTCTTCTGAATATGCACCTATTCCTTAAAGAATATCTTCCAACAATTGATGAAATTTGTGGGTTTTATATTTTAAGAGGAAACAGCTTTTGAACACTCAAAATGTATGTGATCTGGATCCACACTTTGCAGTGAGAGCTAAAACTCTCCCTCCCTTCCTTCTTCCTTCCTTCCTTCCTTCTATGGCCACAGATGATCTCTCTACCAGTTTTCTAAAAAAAATTATTCAATAATGGAACATTGTTCTGAATCTGCCATAGACCCACAAAATTTCTGGACAGAAAATTTCCTGTGGAGTGGTGTTGGACAGCAAATATCTTAGGTACCAGTGCTCTACTAGTAAATTAAATAATGGCAGGTAAGTTTCCCATGCACTAGCATTCAGCCATCCAAACTAGAAAATTGATAGAAAAATCATTATTTTGATCCAGGTCAATTAGAAACATCTCAAAAGACCCCTGAGCATGGGTAAGGATGTAGTATTAGTAAACATATCCCATAAATGCATGGAGCTATTTTCAGGATTTCCTAGGCAGCCCAGAAATCTCTGTATCATATTTTCAAGCCTACTTGAAAATATTAAAGGGTTTATTTGTTGGAGTTTTTTTGACTTGGTTTGGATTGGTTTGGTTTGGTTCTTTTAAGAAAGAATAGTTTGGTGCAAAAACATACCTCCTTGAACTATGACATAGGCATAGATTTATAAACTCTATAAATTTCAACCTCATCTTTTTGGCTTCCTGGTCTTGTGTTCTCAAAAAAGTCTAGATACAGCCATGCCTAAATTTCGTGCTTAAAATTTCTCTCCATAACAAGTCTTGCCATTTGCACCTGAACTTACATGAAAAAGACCACACTCATTATCTGTAATATCAGCAGAATGGAAGGAGAAAATATGCTTACAGTTAACAATAAGAGGGAAAGTTTCAAATCTCATTGTATTGTGATGTCTTATGGCAATACCTGCATTCCACTAGCATGTGTTAAAAGCCAAGACTAAATTATTTCAGCATATGTTTAGTGAATCTGAATTTTCCTGCTTAGAAGAAGGAAATTGTATGGATACAATCATAATCTGAAATGAGGCTATTGATATCTGGGTTTGTATCAAAAACCTTTTCCTTATTTTTCACAGTATTTTTCACTACATTGTTGCTATATAAAAGATCTAAACAAACAAAAAGGAAACCAAGCAATAGTTGTAACTATGTACATAGTACTCTAATATGAACAAAGTGATGACAGCTGAAATAATGCTTTCCCATGGCTTTGTTTTTCATTTTTAGTAACATGGCACTTGTGCTCTTCATAGAAATATGGCACAGACAGCTATTGTCAGGGGGGCCTCCTTTCCAACCAGTGTTTCAAAGTGTACATATTAGGGGTTTTTCTGTTTAAATGAAATGTTTTCCCAAACACTACCTTATATGCTATGCTTTAGCTATGTTTTTGAAAAACATTTAGTTGTGAGAGAAAGTGAAGCATTCTCATAATGCTAAAGACCTCAGAACAGACACACCATTTAGTCTTTGCAGACTTGAGATTCAAAATGTGCCATACTGATATTTCAGAGATAAATGCTTAAGGCCCATAGACACATTAACTTCATGGTGTTTTCACACCTGCAATATTCTCATATGTCAGAGAAGTCTTATCAAATAAGAGATACTTGAGTGTAACCATAATTGAGATGTTTGAGCAGTACAAGCTTTATCCCTATGCTTCCTGAGTGAAACCCTAACATTTCTGAACTCAGATTTTAATCAATAATTTTGTCCTTGTTTTCAACAGAGTTTGAGCTTGACTCACCTATATTTACTCCCTTGTGGGAAAAAAAAAGTGAAATAAAATGTTGATGAGGGAGAGGAAATCAGCTTGCTTAGCAAGGCATGAGGTATTCTCTCCCCGCACAGGAGGTTACTGCAGGGTAGTGAACTAAGTCTGTGTGGAAGGTTCCAGTATGGTTTTGTAAGAGCTCCCATAAGGATGGTAATGTAACCCTGCACTGAATTTCACTATGTTTCAGATGAGCTGTGCTGCAGCTCCCAATGGGAAGGACCTCAATTACAAGGTCACGCTGCAAAGCTGAGCCACCAAAAATGACACCAAACTCCATGGCTCCCTGCCAGTCTTCAGAAACCAGAAAGGAAGCAAACTTGTCTGATGATCCAAAGATCATGATCCTGACCAATATCTGAATAAATTTATAACACATATAATGAATACATGAATTTATAACACTGTTTTAATTCAGCTAGTATATTCCGGTTAAGTACCAGAGTTTTAAAATTTACCAGGAGGAGAGCAAAGACAATTCAAGAAAATAGACATATATAAATTTAGCCCTGGTAAGTAAACAAATTAGTGGGCTTTCAGTTACTAATCAGTTTAACTGCACTTCTCTAATTCATTTGGCTGGGTCAGCTCTAGGGAATTGCCAAACAAAGACAGAGAGAGGAAAATGTTGTTTCACAGAGCACCTTGTGATGCACCTAATAAATCCAGTACTGCAGCTTGACTGTTCACTGATGACAACAGGACGTGCCTTCAATGTCATGACCCCTGATGGGCTAAGGGGCATGACTCTCAAAGGGTTAATCTTTTCCACCTGTTGCTGACCACAGAGCAAGCTCTCCTGGTAGGTCTCCTACCAGGAGAATGTGGCCCCTGACCTTTGTGGGAGTGGGATGTTGCAGTAAAGACTCTCCCTAACAAGCACTGCAATCTGGCACAGTCACCCCAGCTCTCCAGTGGCTGACTCCAGTGGTAAAACAAGTTGTGAACCATCAATTTGTGAAATGAAAGTCAAGGGTAAAGATGGGGTACAATCCCCAAAATATCTTAGCTCACTGTGAGGGTTACCATGAGTTGTGTTGCTGGTTTGGGATCTTCCTTATGAAAATATTAGAATCATCTCAATCTGAAACAGCAAAAAAAATTACTAGAAAAGTCAAGAATGTTCAAATTGAGATGGAATTTCAGTCAAAAGCAAGCTGTTGGAAGTCAAAGCTGTTGCTTTTCTGAGTAAATACAACTGTTTTGATCTATTAGGTGCAAGCACACATGAAAAGCAAACACATAAGACCATTCTCAGAATGTAGCCACTACAAATATAGGGAATGTATTCTGAAGATTCAAGGCATATTTATGAAACCTAAATTCTTTTTCTCCTCTTGTGATTAATTTGATATCTCAATCATACCTACCTGGGAAGGGAGTTCCTCAGACACCATAAATATTTTACTTACAGAGTAACTGATGCAAGTGCATCTCTGCCATCTGCTAAGTATTTCGGCTTATGCCCTTTGCTGCTTTTCTACTTAACCATTTTGCCTATTGGAGCTTTTTCTTCCTGTGAAGAAGTTTTTTTCAAGTTGTCTTGTTGACCACAAGAAAGATCAGCAGAAAAACCTCTGTAGAAGTCCTTTCATCGAATTGCCAGCCTAGGGAAAGTTTGGACAGTATTTATAACACAAACCTAGGACTTCTTAAGTCTTCCAGGCACTGCAGCTTGCAAGTGACCTTTGTCGGCAAATGAATCACGAACTCAGACCAACAGGGAATCTGAATCATTTATTCAAAGGAGTGAGTTGGTTTTATACACCTTTCTAAGGCACAATATTTCCTTATATGGCATGACCTATCCCATGTTGTCACATCAGCAACACACTTTGTAGGGGTCTGCTGTGTGACACCTCCTCCCCCCAGGGCCCGGTGGAGACAAACCTCTTTGTGCTGCCATGTGCTCCTTTGTGCTGCCATGTGCCTCTGCAGGTAGGTTTTACAGCTCACAACCCAATTCTATCTTATAATTCCCCATAACCTTGACCAAAACACTCCAACTACAGCCTTAAAAGCACTTTAATGTTCTAATGCCTCCTCTACGTTGCCATGTGGTAGAAGTTAGCTCTGAGGCAGAGCTATATGTATATGAATTGTGATACTAATGTCAATATAGTTGGGGAGTTAATGGAGATATCCTCTTGAATTAGGAAACTGTGAAATGTGAAGGGAAGAATGTGCAAAAGAACCTGTCTGATCAGATACAGGCCACCCTCTCTATGGTGAGAGGGATCTAACTGCTGGAACTTCACCCATCAATTTTCCTTCAAAGGTAGCTTCTTGGTTCCAACATGTAGCAAAAAACCAGTAGTATCACAGAAAAGTACATATCCCCCGTAAGCTGAGTCCAAGCTCGCAATATTTGAATCAGATCTTGCCGCATTAAGGAACACATATTTGAAGATTAATACTCTCTTTACAGATCTTCGAACATTTACATAGTAAGGGCCTGAATGTCCACTGCTGGTGAGCCACCATGCTGATGAGACATGTACTGCAACCCAGAAGCTCACTTACTCTGCAGCCTAAATGTAGGACCCTTCAATTCACTGAATGTTATAGCTCAGTCTATATTACCTTTCTGACAGATGCAAAAAAGGGGAAGAGAATAATTCCTAACACACACATTCCTAATAATTCCTAACCCTTGTTCATCTGCCCTGTCCTTCCCTCCCTCACTACTTGTCTATATGCATAAATGGTAAGCCCACAAATTGCTTTACAAAATCCCATCACCAAAGGAACTTAGACAAGAATATGTGGGTACAAGACAATGGACCATTGGAGTTTTGCCATTTACTGCCCACCTGCTGTGCTTATGCCATGCTCTGCTTTCTTGCATGCACAGAACTTCTCCAATTCTAGCAGCTTGTGCACATAGCACAGGTGTCCCCCAGCATAGTTCTACCTGGGAACATGATGGAAACAAGATCAGGATCAGACATAGAAAAAATGTGGGCATTGACATTCAAGTGAGGAAATTAACTATTCAATTAGTGTATTAATATGAGAAATTCCATTTTTCAAAGTATGCGTTACTCATAATTGCATTCTTTGTTTCCTGCTCTTCATCTAGGCTTTCGAAGAGACAATTAGATTTATTTCCTTTTGTATCTTGTGGGGTTTTACTATATGAGGCTGAGTCAAATTACAAAACTGAACAGTCACACAAGAGAACACATTAGGAAAAAAAGTCCTTCTTGGAGAATATTAATTATCATTTATTTTAGCAAAGCAAATAACCTTCTATCAAAAATTCACCACACATTCCTTTAGAAGCCTTCAAATATTTACTACTGCAGACAGCATTTTCTTTATGTCTGTAAAACCTGCTCATGTACATATTTCTGTAGAAATCAAGTGAACATGCTTTCCATATGTCTGGTGTTCCAAGAAACAGAGAAAGCTTTATTTCTGGTTAGCTCTGTCAGGTTGGGCTTTTCTTCTTTAGGTTGGTGATCAATTGTGTCAATGTCTCTGTAAGTAGAGCTGGTATAAAATAAGAGATTGGTCAACTATAAATTATCTGGAGCCCCACAGGACTTCCTGAAAGGCACATGAAGAAGCAATTTGGCTTCATGTTGTCCTGTGTCACTTCTGGGCATTCATCACTAATGGACCATGCAGGAAAGTTAAGGCTGCGATTTACTGAAACCCACTTAAGAATGAACATTGGAGAACTAGAGAGAGGGAAGGGCACAATAACGTGGAGAGGATTTGTTTCAGTTCTGTTAAAACCTGATTATTCTGCAGGGTACTTATTCTGCAGAGAGAAGAGCAGAATGGCAAAGTGCACAGGTGGGTAAAAGAACGAAGTTAGGCTTTTCAATGATAAGTGTTGTGGCTTTTGATGATGACTATAATCTAACCAAAAACATTAAAGTAATGAAGAGACAGAGAAATTAACTTTCTCTGCAGAAGACAAACCATGTCTTACATTTTAAATGTACAAACATTTTTGACCCTTGACATTCAGATTTATGTATTTAGTTATGATTGCAAATCCACACCGGAGCTTTCTCACTTGTGTTACAACCATTTTAACAAAAAGCTAACTGCCCTGATGAATCCTGTCGCAGAGATACACAAGATAGCACTAATGCATGTTGGGAAGGCAAATATCAGGTATAGTCACCAGCTCTAATCTAAAAGCAGTGTGGTCATTTGCCTGCAACAGCTCCTAGCCTTATTTGTCTTTGAAAATAAACAAAGATATACTGCTTCCACATGTGGGATGTTTCATTGGAGGAGGGATGGCTCTTAAGACATCACAATTTGGGAGTTGTCTGTGTGGAGACTTTTCTGATAATCTCTCAACCCATAGTCTATTTTTATCCACTGAAAGCTGCCTGCAAAGATTTGAACACGATGGTGATTAGAGTAATTCTAAAACAACTTTCTGTGACAGTTTAAACCCCACCATAGCATATGGTGACCAAGGATGTCCAACATGCTATGCAGATGTTTCCAGCTCTCTCAAAGAAAGGGCATTTGGTTTATGAAAACAAGGGGTTTCTGCATCATTTGCAAAATGTAATTGTCAAAAATGTCTCAGAAATACAGAAATTGTATGTAACATTAGCAAAAAGAAAAAGAATATTTCTATGTCTTTCTCTTCAAAAACTTGTAAAATTTTACATTTAAAGGAGAAAAATAAACTGTTGTGCCTTGGGAAAGGAAATATTTATTTCAAAGTATATTTAGAATATTTCTCTGTAGTCAAAACTCTCTCACTCATACACACTAAATCCATCTGTCCCAGCTCAAGCTTATAGGAAATGCATGTTAGCCTGGGATTGGGAAATGTGAAATCAGGACACTCGTGATAGCAAATACAAGACATGGATCAATTGCTAGCTTCACACTCAGGTTTGCAGATAATTAGCAGTTTGGTATGAAATGACGAAACTTCCCTCTGGAGGTTTCTAGATTATATAGATTTACAACATATGGATCGCTTTTCAGTCCACTGACTCTAAAATGCTCTGTGTGCAGAAAGTGTGCCTGTGAGATGAAAAAGCAAAGTGTTAAGTAAAAGAATCTTGTTTTCATGTTAAAAGTCTGATATGCAGGCAAATAAGTACTTTTTAAAAATTATATATACTTTTCAATTTGCATTATAATATTAAAAAAAGCCCCAGCCAAACAAAACAAGCATTGTGATAGTTTCCTTCTTTAAAAATCCCAAACAACTAATTGTAATTGAGGCTAATTTGATCTCATGTGCCTTTTGACATATTCTAATACCACATAATTTCATATATTATGGAGAATAAACAGAATTTACTGTAAATCTCCTCTGCAATAGTGCATATTTTCTTTTACTAATCTGGCAATAAGACTTTATCAGAGATATTTTTTATATTATTGCTTCTGATAGGAGACATTTTATTGTTACTGGTATCCTCATTTTTATAGTACCATTTAGGTAACGTAATGTGAGATATATTAAAGTAGGTTTTGGGAAATAAATTAGCTCTGAACTGTGCTGTAATTACAGTGTTCTTATGACCTTGCTGTTCCGAGGCCAGCCAGAGGTAATTCTTTTCGTCACCAACTCAGCTCAAAGCCTGTGGATTTTGGGTGTGCCTTGAGGTGTGATGCAGCTTGTGGGCTACTGGGTTTATCTTCAATTTTGTTCTACCTGCAGCCAACATTCATACAGGGTGACAAGGACACAAGATAAATATTTCATTTTTTAATCTTGTGTTCTGTTTCCTTGCCTTATAGCACTGGGTGAGAACATTGTGTCAACAAGTGCTTGTGTTATTTTTCTGCTCTGAACTGCCAGTTAATCTCATAAATCTCAGTCTACCTAGACACTGTCACCTTTTCTTCTCAGTCTCACTGATCTTTGTCAGTATATTGTGTACTTCTAAGAGACAGACACATCAAAAGCTGACATAAAAGTGATGCTTCAAAACACCATGAAAAATAGAAAACTATAATACATTTTATTGTGGAAAAGACAACAAGAGGGGCTGTGTCCTCTGCCCAGGAGTCTGATGGTACACCTCAGGAAATCTCTTACCTCAAAATCAGAAGTAAACTGGTTGGGTTTTTCATTGCCTAATATAATGAGTCCCTTGTCTTGATTGATAACTCAACATCTATTCCAACACTAAGAAATTTAAAAAATAGAGCAAGTTTATTAATAATAATTATAAATATTAAACATTAAATATTAAGACAAAGATGGACACTGATGTAACATGGACCTGCATTGCAAGACCTACATGAAAACAAAGTAACATGTATCTGGGATTTTTTGCAAGAAAACTGTAGATAGTTCAAAGAAATGAAGACAGGCTTCGTAAATACAATGTAAACTTGTGTTTCTTAGGTATGAAATGCCACAGCTACCTGTGGCAGTTCAAAACTTTCTGAATAAAAAATCCCCAAATTCTACTCACTTCTATCAGTTTCTCAGATTATGATAGATTTTGCAAGTGTTATTAACTAAATCTGATGCCACATTCAGCTATCCAATATTTATTAAAGCTTCAGGCTGATCCTCACACCCTTGTTTGGGTAATTCTAATTCCTCTAAGAACTTCTATTGATATCTTGTAAACAGGATTTGTAAAATAAACCCTAGGGGTTGGTGAGAAGACTGATATGATTGCCTATAAAGGAAAAATGAAAAACATTATCAACAGTAGACCTGTGTGTCTTTCTGCTTTCCTTGCAATGGGAAATGAAGATGTAAATATGTTCTTTTCTTACGGGGTTATTGTTGCCTCACAATGTGCAGAACATGGGCATTTAGAAACTGCTTGGAACATCAGTGAGAGAGAATAGACAACAGAACCAAACCAGTTCATACACATATTTCTGTCTAGCATCCACCAAATGTTTTTCATGATGTCTTACCATGTGCTACTCTACTACAATTTCACAGGTGATCATCCATCTTCACATTACATTCCTAAAGTGGATACAGACCAGGATCTCATCACAGATCAGGGAAGATGAAAGCTTAAAGAAGAAGATACCTTTAATAAAATCCATTATTTAAAGATCTTTCTGATCATATGTAGTTCCAATGAAAACAAAAACAGATTAATTTTATTTGAAATATGAAAAAAAAAAAATTTCAAGAATTCTAAATTGTAAAAAAAAAAGAAAAAAATTTTGTTTCTCTAAGTAAATTCCGTATCTATTAGATACCTAATGGCCCAGGTACTTATTACAAACCTATAGAGCAGTTTTCAAAAATGTGGTAGATGTAGTCTATTCCAGTTCTAGTCCTCTACCATGTGGGACTTATATCTAAGAGCCTATGCCTTCAAAGCTGTCTACTTGCTATGCATTGGAAACAAAAGGAGTTTAGCATGTCAGTCTTGCTTAAATTTAGAAGTTAAGTATCTCAAATCATCCTCCTGAATCCAATTTTCAATCTCTCTGTTCTTTTGTTCCCTGTCAAAAATAAAGCTAATACTGTCCCTATCTTCTATCCACATACAAGTCTTCAAAGGAATATTTTTTTCGGCATCTCCCAGCTCATCTGGGACATCTAGATATGATCAAAACATTCATATCATGGAGTAAGCTTTCAACAGCTTCCTTATAGCCCCATAAAATCCTTCTCCTCTTTTTTTTGTAAGCACTCCTTTGCCAAAATATATATATAGGTAAGAGAGGCTAATCAGCTGAGCAAGTTTATACTACTCTGTGATATAGGACATTGAAAAAGAAAAGAGGAAGGGGAAGGGGAAAGGGAAGGGGAAGGGGAAGGGGAAGGGGAAGGGGAAGGGGAAGGGGAAGGGGAAAGGAAAAAGAATCCTCAAGCCTATCACCCCTTTTTTAATGTTAATTTTCCATGTAACAGAAGGACAAGGAAAATAACCACTTTGCATGTATTACCATCTACAAAATGTTTTGGAAAAACATTACGGTAATCTGTAAACAAGGTAAATGAGATATATTAGCAGTGTAATTGAGACAAAAGAAGACTGTACTATGCTTTTCTAATTAACAAAACATGAAACTGCAGAGCATTAGCAGCTGATCCAATTACAAAATATTAGCTGCTCTGGAAGGGACTCATGAACAGCAAGGTCATGGCACAAACTCCTTGCAGATGTTAGATAAGTTGACACCTGCAAATCATTTGAAAGCAAGTATTTATTTAAATATCTTATTGTGCTACCAGTTTCTCTGTTTTCTTTCATGTTCAAGCTTTGCTCCCCTGAGAATTAGAAAGAATTAGAAAAAAGTCAGTGCAACTTTTTTTTGCTATGTACAGTTCTAATTAGCATAATTTTCATTTTATGTTCTTGTCTCAGCAGACAGGTCAATAAACAAATCCAAAAATATTAGCAACGGATTTATTCCCCAGTCTGATTCTCATTTCTTCAGCAAAAGAACTTTCTCTAGTGTCTCTCACATTTCAATTTTATATTACAGCATGGGGTGTAAAATACTGATAAGCCCTTGAAAAATTCATGATTTGTCTACATTCATGCCAAGCTCCTGTCCATATATTCATCTGCTTGTTGATGTATTTTCAGAACTCCTCAGAGGCAGGAATAGTGAACAGAAGCACAGAGGACAAGGTGTCTTCAGGCAAATGGTGTCACAGGAGCCCTGGGAGTTTCATGATTCCTAGATAGGAATTGACACACCAGGGCAATGCTACAAGCAGGATTCCTCTCTGAAGGGTTCGTAGTCTGGTCTGGCACCACTATGACATTATTCCTGAAAAAAGTCCTGGGTTTCTTGCAGTCAATTCTAGCTCTGTGCTGTGCTTGCTTGTGGTCATGCCCAGACTCTGTTTGCCTTAGGTCTTCTATTTGGTCATCAATGACAGACTTTGGTACAAGGACTTAAACCTAATTTTCTCATCTTCTACTTTATTTCTTACTGACAAAAATGATAAAATCAAGTCTGTTCTTCACCAGAGGGTGGTTGGGCACTGGAACAGGCTCCCCAGGACTGTGGTCACAGCACCAAGCCTGACAGAATTCAAACCTCTGTGTGTTCAGGCACATAATGTGACTCTTGGGGTGTCCTGTGCAGAGCCAGGAGCTGGACTTGAGGATCCTGGTGGTCTCTTCCAACTCAGAACGTTCTGTGTTTCTGTAACTCTATATATGTACCAAGCTGAATCTTCTCTTTCTGGCAATAATGTTAAGTTTCCCTGTCCATCAGCAGGAAGTCTGTTTGAAGAAATACAAGCATGACCCCACAGTACTTGCTGCCATCAGCCTACTTCCTTTACACCATGTCAGCTGGATTACTCCAAAGTGGCATTCTACTCATAAAGAAAGCAAAAGCCAGACTGGCCCTCAGTCTGTGTAACAAACCAGCAGAGGACTAAAACTCCAAAGCAGAATTTAGAGCTCACTGCAGTCAACTGCCAAGATGCTAATACAAAATATTATTAATCAAGATGCCCTAAGATGAGCAGTGACAGTGGCTGTTCTATATGGATTTATTTATTCTGTATGGATAAATAAGCAACAATAAATGAAAAAAATATATATACTTCCAGTTAAAAAAAAAACCCCTATACTATCTGCTCCAATGCCTGATGCTAATATTGTTCGTCGTCGTGATTGTGTTGGATCTGGGATATAATCCTACTTTTCTAGAATTTACAAAGTTCTAAGTTTGCTCAGAGACAAACAGTGCCCAAATAAAAAAGGCTTAACTTTTGATATGTGTTGAGCTTATCTGATATATCATCTTTTCCTAGTTAAAATATTGTGTGCTAACATTTGCACATTTTGAAATGTGCGTTGCCATGACTGCAGCAAACATCCTACTTTTAGATTCTGTTAATCTCTCATCTTAAAATATAGAGAGGCAACTAACAACAGCACTAAGTATCCTTCTCTTCTGATGATTCAGCTATATTATTAAAGAATTAGTCCACTCAGATGCACAAAAGTGTTTTTAGACACATCTCAGTGAAATTTTATGCCAAGGAAAACCCTTTAAAATGAAATTAATTTTCTACATTGTTTACTAACAAGACACAGACCTTAGAGCTAAAATTATTAGATGCTATTAACATTCCATTTGTAAGCATCTTATTATGCAATGATAGATGTTCTTATCTGTTACCTAGGCAATAAAACAGGATGTAACTAAATACACTACAAAGTATAGATTTAATGAAAAAACAAGATTTTGATATTCCTGCCCACATTAAACATACATATATGAATGCATATAAACACTCTGCCACAGAAATTATTGCAAACAACCATCACAATTCTCTTCATCAAAATGGAGACAAATGTTCAGAAAGAGATAGGTTTGCTATCCTTGGAAGAATTCTACTCTAATACTTAGTAATCTCAAAGCACAGGGATTCACACAACACAGCAAAAGTTACATGGAATAATGTAGAAGCAGGTTATTAGGTATTTGGAATGCAGGCAATGACTGTGATATAGTACTCACAAGCTTATTTCCATTGTAGTTCCATCATGTCATACTAGAGTCTGTCAGATGTCATACTTAGGGTTTTACCCTTTTGGTGTGTTTTGGATTGACGTCCAAATCTTTACTCTTTGACAATATCAGAAAACACCAAAACAACCACATAATTTAAATACTGAATGCAACTTGGATTTTCCATAGTTGTCTGTTGAAAATCTTCTGATTTGTATACATATAAAAAATGTCTGGTTTTAGATGAACCTACACGAACATTTTAGTCAGAATAAGTTGTGTACATTTGATGTGAATCCCTTGGTTGTCCTCCAGTACATTACTTTAATTGGGAGCAGTTTCAGAGCCCCTGAACTGGGATCATTTCAGTTGGAACTAATGCAGGAGATGCACTACAGAAGAGCAGTTTCACTTAGTAATGAAAATTAGATCCACAGGACCAGACCAGGGTTAATCCAATCTACTTTCCTTTGTAACTCGTATTTTGGGACCTTGGCATCAGCTATTTTGCTATGAAAGCTTTCTCCTAGGGGTCTAAGATATTTGATAGGATGTATCCTGTAAGCATAGGACATAGGACTATGTGCATGCACATGTTCACAGAATGAAACTCACATGAAAAACACCCATAAAAATATTTTAAGTCAATATTGACATGGAAAATAAACTATACTAAACTGTCAAATTATTTGTCTAGGACATTCCAATCCCTCTACTTTGCAGAAGGTTATGCTATAACCTTGAATTATATGTTAACATTCTTTCTCTGTGGGACCACTACCTCATTACAAGTGACAGATGATGATTGCTTGTAAAGGTGATCTACTCACTATTTTATTTTATTCCCTGCTTTCAGTGTGTGCATACGCATTTATTTTCTGTACATTATTCAAATCCTACTCTGAAGAAAGATATATTATCTATTAGATTTTCTTACAGCACTCATCTTCATAGGTTATAAAAATAAAAGGAGCCAGGGCCTGTTTTCTGAAACTGAGAGCAAGTAGAATGGGACAACTGCATTCAGAAAACTGAACTTTCCTCCTGGCAGAACAGGATCACCTCATCCTTAATGTCTCTTGGAAACAGACACAATCACATGCAACATTTGCTGTCCTGCAAGGGTCTCCTGGGCATTTGTGACAAGAGACCGATGTGTTCAGCCAAAAGCTTGAACAGGAGCACATTAAAAATTAAATGAGAGGGTGGCTGGTGTGTGAACATGCAAGTCTGTGTCTCGTTCTCCCTTAATTTGCTTGTATAAAAGACACAGTTACTGCACAGTCTGTGGCTTGTGTTTCTAGTTCCCAGTGAGCTGAAGGAGAGCTCATGCTGATTTTACTGATGTGAGCATTAGGCATGAATGTCCATATTTTCCAGTAATGTTTAATTCCCACTCTGATATATCATGTATCACAGTTTTTAGAGATTTTCCTAAAAGGCATAAGAAATGGATATATGATGTCAGATCAAAAATCCCTTTGGTGTTCAAAATATCATTCAAAATACAAGAGTGTGGTCAGATTCAGTTTGTGATACTGCAGTATTTTTTCTTAACTCTTTTCCTTCCATTTCCTGCCTATCTTTTGACCATCACAGACAATCAAACTCATGACATCTTCCAGAGCTCTTTTCTAAGTAGTGATGATTAATTTAGAATTTTTTATTTTATGTGCATAATTGTAATACCTGTTTTCATTTTCCTGTTTGCATCACGTCCCATGTATTGACCTTTCCCCTGTGGTTTTGTTGCCTTGTTATTCTGTGTTACCTCTGCAACTTTGTGCCAGTTTAGGCTGTCTTGTATTATTTTGCACCAACACTTATTTCATATGTTCAGAATACAATGGCTCGAGCAGCAGCTGTGAATACTCAGCAGTTCTGCAAACAAGGCATAAAAGTCTAAAAATGTACATTCTAAAAAGGAGGGCTGTGTAATTGGTGAACAAAAAGGAAAAGTTCAGCTTAGGTGACTCGCTAGCCAAACTCTGTCAGGGATAAAAATTGGTAGGAATTCTTCAAGTAATGCAGATGTATTGAAAATTGCTATTTCATTCAGATATCTTCTGTTCAAACTACTTAGAGCAGTGGTCTGAGAAAACCCTACCCATATTCCTGACACCTGTAGAAGGTGCATATGCTAGTTTTGGATGGGATAGTTAATTTTCTTCATAGGAGGTTGTATGGTACAATATTTTGGATTTGTGATGAAAACAGTCTTGAAAACAGAGGGGTGTTTATGTTTTTGCTGAACAGGGTTTACATGGCATCAAGGCTTTTTCTCTTCTTCAACCCACCCCACCAGAGGGGAGGCTGGGGGTGCACAAGGAGGTAGGAGGCAGACACAGCCAGGACAGTGACCCCAACTGACCCAAGGGATCCCAGACCATGTGATGTCATGCTCAGCACATAAAGCTGGGGGAAGAAGGAGAAAGGGAGGACATTTGCAGTGATGGTGTTTATCTTCCCGAGTCCCTGCCAGGCATGATGTAGCCCGGCTTTCCTGGACATGGCTGAACACCTGCCTGACCATGGGAAGTCATGAATTAATTCGTTGTTTTGCTTTGCTGGTGTGCAAAAATTTTCCTTTACTCTTCAACTGTGTTTATCTCAACCCATTGGTTTTCTCCCTTTTACCCTTCAGATACTCTCCCCCATCCCACTGCAGGGTAGTGGGTGAGTGGCTGCATGGGGCTGAGCTGTGGCCAGGGTAAAATCATGATGCTGGAGGAAATACTGGTTTGTTCTAAAATGGTGCAATTCTATTAGCACAGGAACAAAACATCTCAAATCTCTTTCAACTCTGATTCCAATGAATTGTCCCTCAACTCCGTATGAAGTTCTATCTGATTTAACATTGACCACAATTGCATTCTTGCCCAACCCATGAATTATACACCAACTAGCACACTAACAACACAACACTCCTTATGTCAGAGGAGAAAGTCAAGTCAGAAAATAAAAACAAATAAGGAGCGAGTCACAATTTGCAATCTACACCAATCTCTAGATTAATTATTTCTACAGAAAATTATGGAAGCTGACATTACTGACAACACATCTTCACTCACGTATCATGAAAAAGGTAACATCATTTGTCTCACATTAGAGACTGCTCAAAGAAATCCAACATGCACAAAAATATGTTAAAAATGTCTTTCTCCCTTGTTCCTTAAAATACTGTAGTTGGTTTGGTCCACTGCTTATGCCAACACCATTTTATTTTTCACTTTCCATGTCTGTGCCACATGGAGCAGTGCATCAAGAGCTTTCCTCTCTTTTTCTATAAACATTTAAGACAATATCTCTCCAGGAATATTTCGGTGTGCAACACTGCATGGAACCTGCAAGAGCTGCCACAGTTGTGAAGGTATAAGTCCTTCCTCTAATTTGGCAAAGTGTTCCATGAAACTATTAGAGACACAGAACAGGAGACTACCTTAAATTTTCTGAGAGCTCAAGGAGGCAGTGTTAATGGCAAAAGATACAGAGCTGTAAACACCTATTAATTTGTCTAAGCACAAGTGGGGTCTAAACGCAGAGAAGGAAATAAAGTATTATCAAACATTAGAGCTTTACAAAGGTTCTCATTCAAAATTCTGGACAGGATACTGTCAAGGAGGGAAATTGGTTTAATTAAAATGTCATATGTTATGGGAGGTTTAAGTGGTAATATTTTTTCTTCTTTAATTGAAGAGATTAAATACTTGCAGAATTTAGAAATAATGCCAAATCTCTAAACTTTAAAAATAAAGTTTCTTCCCTGAACATTTCCAAAGTATACAAGGAATAAGCGCCACTATTCTCCATTCTATTATTTGTATAAATAAAGGTCGGGTCAGGGCTTCCATGTGGATAAAGCACTAAGTGCTCCGTATCAAGCAGAGGAGACAGGCTTACTCCAGGAAATATCACAGAGGGAAAGGAGGAGCAGATTTCTTCTGAAGTGTAATACTTCAGGGAAATATCTCTTTAAGATTCTTAAAATATGGCCTTTTTGTTGGGACTGTCCCATGCATACAGTGGAATATGAAACTTACAGATAACTGAACTGTGGATATTTCCACTTCTTTTAATTGTAGTTCTAAGTCATATTAAAACCATTTAATGTGTTGCTCTTTGAAGGTCAGCATCATAGCTCTCCAGGAGCTGCAAAGATCCAGTGGGATATTTGGCTCATATCAGTTTATGGCTGTTCAATTGGATTTCAAAGTCTTCATAATCATAACCTCTAAGAAGATACTTCTTCAGGAAAAATGGTTGTCATTATCTATGCTTAATTACCATTCTGGATTTTCTTTAACTATTATAATGTTTGAATGATCTCTTGCAAAATTGGCCCAAAAAAGCACTCAGACATAGTGCATGTGAGTTAGTGTAGGTGAGGGACCACAGACAACAGACAGTCTGGATATGAGCACGTGCTTTCAAAGGCCAGAATTGCTAAGTTTAATGGAAGCTGCCAGACTGGAGCTGTTTGCCACAGGTCCAGAGAATGGGTCCAGTAATTATAATTGATTTGCATGAATGTAGTCCGACTGTCTCTGGAGTCATGCAGCACCGTGCAATGTGGAAAACCATATGTTTTTCAGTCCTACAAAATGTTGTCATTTCAAGTCAGGGTTGAGAGGAGCAAAGAAGCAGGGAAATAAGGGGAATAGAGAACAGCGAAATCATGATCTAGTACAGGGAATGGTTTATGGTCACACAGCCTGAGGATTGTTTATCCTTAAACCCCGCTACCAGACTTTCCCCTGCTTGCATAGCTCACTGTTTTTACATATGATTTCCTGCAACATGAGTGGGCTCCAGGCAGGGGCACGTAGCCAAAATGCTCACTGAGCTCTGCTCCTGTGTCTCTTGTGGCTGTGGGGGCCTTCGCAGGGACTCTTAGCGGGGCAATGAGGTACACTGCAACAACACTTGGGGGAACCTGAGAATCCCTTCAGAATTCAAAGACAACAGAGCACATCTATACGTGCCTGGTCTCCTTTAAAAACCTGAGACTGCAGTCATGGTGAGAAAAAGCTGAGTTTGTGAGGCAATAGGTACATCAATGTACCCAGTGCTGGAGTTGGGTATGAAGGTGTGGGTGTGCAGACTGGACTCACCTGGGTGCACAGAGTCAAATCCCATAGTCAGGGCTTTTCACCTGCCTTCAGCAGGCCCCGATTTTGGCCTCAAGAGTGCAGTTAGCAATGGCAATGGATGGTGAATTTAGCCTCACAGTTCCTAATGTACATGCAAGGACATGTAGTACTGTCTGGATTTCCTTGAACCCTTCCCAAGCTCGTGTTACTTTGACCAGCTTTAAAAGGGGATCACCAGGGGAAGGGGGACAGTTCCTGCAGTAAGAACTCCTTGTCAAGGAAGATGTGGATCTTCCAGGACGAAGGTCATCATATACCTGGTCATCAGATATAAAGGAGCCAGAGGGGAGCAGTGTGGCACGCTTCATCTCTAGACAACTCTAAACTTCTCAAGGTTTCTGACAGTGAATATGAAAGAACATTATACCATAATGTAAGGAAGGTGCAGGCTCCCACAAACTTTTGTTGCCACAGGTTTTTTTATGTTTTATATATTCTGCAGCCAAGCAAAGGGATAGATTTGACACTGAAATGATAACCATAGACAAATCCTGAGACTGTTTTCATACTATACTTCCTTTCCTGCTATATAGAATAACAGTTGCAAACCAGCAAGACAAAGAGTTGATGTGATTACCATTGTAACAATAGGCTTCAGAGTGTCTGTGTTCCCCTCATCTTGTCTCTCTGGGATTGTCTTGACTGGTAAGTGCCTCTATTTCTTATAAATTGCCAATTCCTGCTGTCTTTTTCAGTATGCTTATTTATGGATAGCTTCTTTTCTTCCAGAAAATCATCCAGTTTATGGGGATGGATTTTGATATAAAAATGCTGTACAGTTTTTATAAACATACTTTTTCATACTAGGCTTTGTAACTTAGCACTTAATAAAGAATTCTGAGCATGAAATACTGCTTTTCTGTATGATATCCTGTAACATATTTCAGTCTAAGTGTAATTACTAATTACTCTTTAGAACAAAATGAAAGTGTAGTAACTAAGAAACTTCATTCAGCTGTTGTATTTCGGACACCTAATTTATGTGCCTCTGTGTGTAATTTCAGAAGATTCTAGTTTTTCAGTCGAAGACAGCTTAAAAAACTGTGCTGAATTTCATAGTTCCTGATCTGTGGTGACACCACCCTTTGTGAAACCATGGTGTAAAATAGATCACAGGTCAGTCTGTGAAAAAAAGCGGGAGTAGTTATATTTAACTGGATAATTTCACCCGTTCACTTGCTACATAACCTTATACTTTGGAGTAGTAAATGTTGGTTCAGCTGGTGCAGGAGTACGTCATGAAGGTTAGGAACTTCTTAATCCAGGCTTTTCCCAAAAAAACATGTCTTTTAAAGTGCTACAAAAGGCTGTAGCCTCATTCTCTCAATTCCCAATTTTTTCAGATGACCATGATTATTATTGGAGGATTTAGAATACAATTAAAATTTGAGTGCTTTATAAGGGACGGTGTTCAGTTCACCAGTGGTTTTGGAAGCCTGGGAAGAAAGGGATACTGTTAGATCACCTGGCTGTAGCATCTGTAACACACCTAAATTTCAGGCTGCTAGTGAATACTTTAAAACAGATACTATTTCTTGTGCTGTCAATAGAAAAAGCCAATCAATAGCAACTTTCTATGTTTAGAGAGACAGGAGCTCATTGTGAGGGCTGCAGAAACCTGTGTCTCTTTCCACTAGTTGGTCAGAGAAATAATATTTTCCCTAAATTACTCTTTAGGCACCTAAAACCCTCATAGAAATGACAGAGTGTCACCTCACTGTATCTTACTTCATCATCTAAATGGATGCTGACAGTAAGACTATCTCCTATGAATGCTGCTGAGGACTTTAACTGGGAATAATACAGCAGCATCCTGAAATCACTTATACTTCTCTTTTTTTGTCAGCTGAGTAACACCGCTGGTCTGGGAGTCTTTCACTCTTCATTTTGCTGCAGCTTTCTGTTCCCTTTTTCCCCAAAGGAATGGTGTAAAGGGATTTAGTGTGGCAGAGTGCCTGGCCCCAGAGAGCTATGCTCTGTATAGTTGATGTGACAGCCGTGCTGTGTAAAGGAAAGGTCTAATCATTTTTCCTCTGGTCATCTAAAACATTCACTGAAAATACAGATAAAAGCCTGCAGAACTGAACCCTAATGACTTCATGCAGTGGAACTAAAAAGAATATTATCACAACATATTTTTAAGCAGTCTAAATATTTTTTTTTCTCAAGTGGAACATGCTGTTGAACCTATGTGCAAAATCATCCCCCATCATCTCTGTACACAGTCCGTCACAGAAATCTATGAAATGCAATAGAGCTCTTTTTGGGCAATTTCACTGTCAGAGAAGAATGCAGGAAGGGTGGAACACCAGCTCTCTGATGGAGTAATTTTAGATTTTATTGTAATGCCTGCCAGTGAATACTCCACATGCAGAGATTTCTAAAGCAAACTGTGAAAGGCCGCAGCCTGCCCTGTAACCCTAAAAGGATGTTGAGCTTGGCTGTCTTCCAGAGCAGCAGGATGTGTGGCCTGGATTAGAACAGGAATATTCCTAACATTCATTGCTTTTTAATGATGTCATGCTTGCTAGCTATTGCAAGTCCTTTATGCTTTCCTCTGTAAAAGCTTTTCTAATACTACTGAAACTTCCTGATGAGAAAACATTTCAAAATAAGGCTATAAGCATCACATCCATGCAATGATAAAAGTACAGAGCTGCTAAAATACATAGTTTATGGAAAGAGTAACTCAGCCTTGATGATTGTGTTGTTATTATGTAAGTGTGTCAAATACTGTAAAATGCAGTCAACAATATGTGTTAAGTGGTTATTTTAATGCTCCTGATTTTATCGATAGAAAACTTTACCTTTTAAAGGTCTTGTTTTGCTTTACTTTATACTGTATCTAAGCACACAGACCAGTGTTGAAAAAAGTGAATGTTTTATATAATATTGCACTCATTTTTTTTCAGGGAATATGTAATCATTAGATTACAAAATGAAATATGAATATTCACATTTTGTGAATGAAATCACAATAGCTCCTAACAGGATATATGAATCCTGAAAATGAATACAATTTTTAATTGTATTATAAATTATAATTGTGCTGATTAATTATAAATTGCTTTTAGCCAGTTACAACCACCAGCTACACAGGAAAACACAACAGAGGTAGAAACACATCCCTCTCTGCTACCTCCCTAAAATTTGGTCAAGCTCCGTTCCAGCTGAGGGTAATCAGGTAGATCTTTCCTGGGAAGATGGGATCCTTTTAATAAATCAATACATTAACTCTGATTTTATTTCTCTGAAAACTTTAACAATATAAATCTGGTATTTTTAAGTCTAATGTGACAGAAAGACCACGCTTACTTTCTCTGCACCAAATTCCAAGAAGTTTGACAGCATCAAATGATTTTAAAAAGTATCCACAAAAATGCCACAGTAGCAAATACCTATTTTGTGTGGAAAATAGAAAGAGATTAAGGAAATATTCCTTGCTCAGATCATAGAAATGAGTCACGACAATCAACAAAGAGCAGAATAACCACCTGCATCAGTATAGGCAGGAATATTGGCCCTGCTGACAGTGACCCTGAGATTATGTCAAGTGGCACACTGGATATGGCCAACGATGTGCTCTGTCGTAAGGCAAATTGCTTATTTGGCTACCACTGGAGGAGTGCAGTGGCTAGTTAATAAAGAGAAGTTAGTATCCCCACTAGCCAGCGGTGCTGAGGCTGCTCTTGGAATGTGTGTTGAGTTACAGGGCACCTAGTTAAAAAAGTTTTTCAGAAATGACCTGGTCCAGCAGACAGATAACCACTATTATGACTGAGGACCTGTGAGCAAAATGTGAAGATGTTTGGCTCCTTAAGTTGGTCAAAAATGGAAACTGAAGCAACCTAACCCAAGCCTACAATCTGGAGCTGCACATGTGATGACGCTGAATTTTTCTTGGAGGCAGGAGTTGGTAAAACAAGGCACAAGATCTACACGCTGCAGTTTGGGAGGGTCAGGCTGTGCCTCAGGAAAAGCTTCTTCACTCGTGGAGTGTGGCAGCAAAGGAACAGATTACCCAGAGAGTAGTTTCTCCGTCTTTAGAGTTTTCCAAGACTCAGCTGGACAAATCCAGGGCTAACCTGACTAATTCTGCTGTGAGAGAGAGGGAGGGAGGCTGGAGCAGAGCTTCAGCTGCCGCTGTTACCCAGCTGGTCGGCCCTCCCGGGACTTGCATCCAGGGTCAAGTCTGCAGTCCTTCATAGCGTCTCCTTGGGCAGTACCCAGTAAGAGATGCTTTGGAGGACAACACACAAACCCCAATACAGATAATTACAGAACAATTTGCTTCAAGCTAAAAATTTATTGTAAGCATAATGAGTTTCTAAGAATTTATTGTAAATGTAGTTTTTAAGAGGAATGTTAAGACTTTTAAAATGCTTTTAGCAGCCTCCTTTCATTTTAAGCACACAAGCATTCCAGAACAAGTGTTTCCAGGAAAAAAAGGTCTTTAAACCTGAAATCCTGGTCTTAAACTCCCCACCAGGAGTAAAAGTTCTGATTCAGCTGATTCATGTTAAAGAAAAGGCAAAGGCTTCCATTACAATCCAGCCCTTAAGGAGCAGTTAGTAGCAATTAGAAAATTATTGCCACATCACAGTCCTAGGACTATGCCCTGAGGGAAAAGCTTTTGACAGAAGACCACCGTTCCTCTGATCTTGCTGCCAAAAGGGGTAAGCACTGCTTTCTTATTCATACAGGAGAAAATTGGTCTGGCCCATGAATGGCAACCTTCTGTATTTAGAGTCTAACACCTGCCTATCTGTCTAATCAGATATTTGAAAATTTGTTCACAGTAATGCCAATCTGGAAGACCATGATTTCAGGAAAGTTATGGGAACTATTTGAACTTTCCTCCGTTTGTACTTCTTATTGCTTGTGGAGATTTAGGAAATGTTTTAGTAAATATCTCAGCCAAATTCTATCACTGGTTCTAGATATATACCGTTCTAAAAACTGTATGTGAAAGTAGACTTGGCCACTACAAGGGGTAAGATAAACACGTTTCTAATTGTAGCCCAGAGAAACACAGATATAAACCAAATTTTCACATTTCAATATCCCACAGTCATAAATCTCTTCGTCTGGTTCATGACAATCTAATTTTTCTCATTTTAAAACCATTCTAAATGATGAATACCATTCTGGTTTGGTTTTGGGGGCAGGGGGGTGGGTTTATTTTATTAATATTTGTGTTGATCTAGTTGCAACTAAAGTGTATTAAGTATTAAACATCTTAATGCTTAAGCACTTCTGGAACAGAGAACAAAAAGTCTTTTCACAAACCTGGGCTCCTCCATCTCCTTTACTTGTATATCTGGAAGTATATCTGCATTTAAAATACTATTTCAAAACTAGCTATGACTGAAATATTATCAGTTTGTTCGTAGCATTTTATCCTATTCACGAGTTGCTCAAGGTCTCATAGCTCAGATTTATAGGGGAACTTCTGACAAGTGCAGTGACACTAATTTTACAAGCAGTGAAGCTGAATGTCAGGAGTTTCTTTCCAAAATAACATTTTGACACATTTTCAGCTGAAAGAAATAGCTGTATTTCTCTTGAGCTGAACAGTCATTTAGGAGAAACTTTCAATGACCAGTGCTGTCAGTACATTGATGCAATTAACTTCCATATGCTCTCTCCATGCTTTGTGAGCCGAATAACTCCACATTGCTAAAGTGGAATGACATCTTTGGCCAAAGCCAAGTATTCTTCTATAGAATATTCCCAGTAAAACTTGAAGTAGGTGCATCACAACCAGTTGCTTAGCAGGACAGAAGATATTATGGAAGCAAAGTTTGTGCTTTAGTGCAAGATTCAGCTGCTTTCAGCAACTCTTTTTATATTTTGAATGGCGGAAGAAGGGCAGAGCAATTGAGAAATGAAAAATATATTTTACAGTGATGCAGAAAAAAAGCTCAATAAAGCTTTTCTGTCCTTTAAGTCAGAAATACATTTTAAAATTTCAATTACAAAATTGTGTTGGTAAAAAGAAGCTGGCACACATGACAAGCAGAATTAGTATTTTTGCATTTTGTTTTGCTTTCTGTCTGTTTGCAGGGTCAGTAAGATGTATTGTCATGCACTTCTATCTAGCTTCCATTCAAAGGAGAAAAATAAATGTTGCAACTGGAAGTGGAGTGCTATTTCTACCTCCCTCTGTAATCCCAAGGACAAATGTTCACTAAGGATTCTTCTCTTTATTGTTCTCATTACAAACCCACTAACAATTTAGCACTGGTGACTGTTTCCAGAGCTAGAATAGCTTAAGATTGGAGTAGAAAGAGTGGAAGATACAATTTTTAAAGACTATCAGACCTGCATGGGGGTCAGTCTCTGCCTGTATTATGTCTGGCACTAATACATGGTATTAATCATTCACCTTCATATCACCAAATTCACATCCTTTGTGTCCTCTCTGCACTTCCGATGGACTCTTTTTCAATTATGCATATTATTCCTATCCATATGACCAAATAGGCTTTGAATTTAAATGTATGAACTTCTAAAGGGAACTAGACTTTAATTCAGATGTACATGTTTTTATCTGGAAATGGACTTGACACAATTGAGATTAGTTTAGGCCAGGCAGATGGTTTTATGCATTACTAACAGTGTAAGAACAGCAAAACCAGCTCCAAGACTCAGTGGAATCTTAAATCTTTCTACATCTTTACTTGCACTCCAAACCCCAGAAGCACTGATGTATGTAAGAGCCTGTGTTAGGCAGTTGTGAAAAGTCTGTACAGTGGATATTTTCATAGATTAATGCAAAATAGCTTCTGTCTTGTCATTCATTCCTCACCTCTGCTCTTCTGGTCTCTCTTCATCCCAGTCTGGGCATCTGGTCCACAAGCCAGTGCTGTGCTACGCTATAGTTGCTTCCTGTAGCCTGTGGCATTCACTTGCACATCTGGATATACATCTCTATATTTTGCACATTTGTCCTTCTCTGTCATCTGTGTGTTTTTTGCAGGTGGATGAGAGGTAGAAACCTTTCATTTGGAAATCAGAAGTTCATTCAGTAGCAATAATGTAGTCATCTTCTCCATGGTCACACACACAGAGTATCCAAATATCTGTCCTGTTTCATTTGCATCTGCCACCATGGAATTAAATTATTCAGTCAGGTCTCAGAGTCAGCATTGGGGAAACAGTGGAAAAATAGTAATGAAGGAAGAAACCTGTTCAACCTTCCATAGACCCCTTCCAGGATCCCTCTTGTACACACAGCATCTCCAGAACTGTTCAGTCACTGCCATCAGGGAGTACTGCTGACCTGGCATGGATCTTCATGGCAGAGGAATTTCGTTTTGTCAAATATTTTGAGAAGTGTGACTCTCTTTTGAAGTCACGGTCTGGATGTGGACACTAGTGTCTGCATTCAGATCATGAAGCCGCTTTTGTTTTGCAATTAAACAGTTTTTAAAGTGAAATAAATAAATAAATAAATAAATAAATAAATATAAAAAGGAGAAACCTTTAAACACAGCTTGGCAATGAACTCATGACCTACAAGAATCTGTAGTCCATTAGCAATCAGTGACCCATCAAGGTCTCTGCTCCACAGTCCTCATTATCTCACAGTTAATTGAACTCATGCAACATGACATTTATTTATTAATTTACTTGAAAAGAAAAGGGCATTAGGACTATTTTAAAATGTGACTAACTCAGTTATTCTAAGACACTCATCTTTCAAAGGATGTCATTTAAAACTGAATAATATAATTATTTGTAATTTTCCTTATGATTTGGTGTTCTTTAAAGGAAATATCATTGATTGCCTATACTTGTCTTATAAGAAGTTTTTCCACCTGTTCTGACATTTGAAGTCTTTCTCTGGGCACAGAGAGAGCACCTACCCAAAAAGATTCACTTAAAAGGAAAAGTGGGCTACAAAGGGATCTGTTCCATGCCCCTATGTTCTCCAGCTCAGACTTCTTCCTGAGTGCAAAGATTCACATTAAAGAAGCAGCTTAGCTCTTTGCCCTCTTCCCTCCCTGAAAAGGAAACTGTCACTTCCAACTATTTCAGAATGTTAATTCTGTAAAACAGCCATGCTGCAATCTTGCAACAATGCACAGTTTATTCTGGGTGGCTCTGGAATTGCCTCTGACTTCTGCTCATTTCCCAATAATTACTGATAATTACACCATTCAAAACAGAGTGAAACACAACAGACTCTTTTAAAGCTGTAGAAACAAAGTTTGTCCAGAAACTGACCTTCCCGTTTGGAGGTGAGAGGAAGTGTGCATGGAATTATATAGGCAAGATGAGTTGCTTTCTAACTCATTTTGATAGAAATCAACAAGCATAGGCAGGAGGAAAACCAAGGCAGTAGCTTTAAGGAGCCCCAGGCAACAACTTACGTGCAGGCTTAGGTTTGTTCAGTGGCTTTAGGAGCTGTCAATGTTTCATCTCGCCTGTTATCTTAATATACTGCAACAATGGCAATGATAAACAACATACATTTAATATAAACCCTTCTTTGCTTGTTTATAGAAAGAGTTTCTTTGGTCAGCATATAAACGTCTTTGAGGTCTTTTTAAGGCTCATTGCCAGAGGAAAAAAGGGGGCAAAAGGCTGCTGGGGGAGCTGAGGAAGACCTGCCAAGTCTTATACAGCAAAACACTTTTTATGGCATTTCTCCTTTTTCTGAAGACTGGTTTTACAGCATGTTTGGGCAAGACACTCAAAATCACACCCTCCCTAAGTTTCACTCATCCTCATTTAAATCTCCTTGGCAGAAGCGAGGGCCTTGCTTTTGAACTGCAGCATGAGAGTTTTGGCAGAAAGAGGCCTTGGGCTCGTGGTGCTGTGTTCACATGAGAGCCGGGGCTCAGGGCAGCCTTGGAGCGATGACGCCGCGCTCCTCGCAGGGTGCACGTGTGGCATCAGTGGGCCTTGCACTGTGACATTGGGGCAGAGCTCTGACACTGTGATTCCCCTCAGCAAGAGAAGTGACGGGCAGAGGGGCCTTGGGTTGCAGACAGCAGACATGGAGCAGTGTTTATGTGCATCACACACAGGCACAAGCAGTCTGTGAGACACTGCACTCCTGCACTTCTGTCAAACATTTAAAAAGCCAATCAAAACCCCTTTTTGTATGAAATCTCTTTGGATAGCTTTGAGATACTGCTTTACCACCTTTAAAGAGAATAGAAAGCAACAAACTGAATTCCTTACCTTTTCAAAAATAGCCCCACAGCTGGTTAGATTCATTTGTTTCTTTCTGGCATTCCTTCCCTGGAGGCAGTAAGCATGATCAGCTGCTCTCCACTGGAAGCACTATAGAAACAGATATTACTATTTTTATTATTATTAATAAAAATAATAACAATTCATAAATACTGATAATGCGTTACACTGCTGTTTGTCGTACTGAGAGCAGATGGTTTATTATGAGATTACATTGTGGACCTCCAGAGATACTGCATCCAATTTGCCAATCCCATCATTCCCTCAAATGCTATGGAAGATTTGATGAATACTGGATTCAGTATTGTCAATATACTTACAATTTTATTGTGTCCCACAATGGCTGAACAATGTTTTAATATTTCTGTGGAAGCCATGTTGCACCTCAGAGAGAAGACATAGGCTTGATGCAGAAATGATTGAATGGAGATTTTTTTTCTTTGGCTAACGCAAAAGCTTGGAGTCTTCTCTGGTTCTAAATGCACAATAGAGTTTTTTTTCTGATTCTAAGAATTCTGTAAACCTGAGTGTGGATTTTTAAATATAGATATGTCTAGCTCTTCCAACTGTAGCTCTTCCAAGGTGGAAATAAGAACTTCAGTACCTCTGAAGTACCCTCACATACCTGTGAAATCCTTGCCTCTTCCAACCAACACACAAAGACAAAATTACTTTTAATGTAATTGTTGTAAAAGCTAAAAATCAGGGAGGGAAGGCTCTCACTCATAGTTCTGCCTGATCACATAATTGTGCAGTAGGAATTAATTCACTTAATTTTAGCCAAAATAATTCAATGTCTGAAACAAGAAAAATATAAGCCTGATTTTACTTAAGAGAGTCAAATGTAATAATTAAAAAAAATCTGAAAATTAGAGGAGCAGTAATCTTAGATAGGATCAAGTCGGTGTGCCAGTCCAGTAGATTTTAGCTCAAATTTCACATTCAATCAGTGGTAGAAGACTAAATGAGCCTGTAATTGATGCTGAGGTATGGTGCTCAGTGATCCACTAGAGAAAGGGAGAATAACCACCAGGAATCACATTTGATCTGTCAGCACTGTCCACTAAAAATAGCAACAAACCCATTAGAAATACATCATACTGAAAAAAAAGCAGAGATGTTGTGTTGTGTTGATCAAACCATGACAGATGTCTTCCCCAGAAAGTATATTTACTGAGTATGAGATGCATGGCATGGGTTCCCAAAATATCACTTGTCAACCAAGAGCTGGACTTCTACCTAATTTGAGTAGATTCATGCTCCTTTCATAGACAGTAGCTAGAAATAGACATCTCAATCCCTCAGGCATTTGGACTGAATTTTGTAGTAACACATTTTCCCTGTAACTTGACTGTATGAATCCACTTGTAAGTTCTCATGGTTCAAATTCTGAAATTCTGAAATCTGGAATCCTCTGACACTGCTAAATCTCATTTTGGGTGACACCTAGTACTTTCAGAGAAGAACTGGAAGATAACAACAGTGGCAGAAACAAGTTCAAGCATTGAAGGCTTATTGGAGAACAAGCGCAGGACTGGCCTACTAAAGTCAGACACATTTCTGAAAAGATCATGGAAACCTGAGCTGCTGGAGTCACTTGTGACCAGATGTATTTGGGGACCAGAGTAAAAGGGTGACGTGGCGCAAAGTTAGACTGAAGGTTGCTTGAGAGGTCTCTATTACTTTGTTGTTGTACTGGTTTCTTGTTTCTAATTTTTTCTCTGTCTTCTGGCTTTAGGTTGAGAAACTGAACTGAGAGAGGGACAACTGGTGTAACTGCATTTAAGGGGTTCCAAATTCAAGGGGAAACAGATAAACAGTGTGTAAAGAAATATCTGTGGTTGAAAAATTAAAACAATGAAAAACACACAGTTATATGTAGAATATTAGCCACAATTAACTTCAATGCAGAAGTAACGATTTTGACATTCTTGTGAAACAACCTGACATTCTGTGGTTTTACACTATATTAAAGATTTTTAAAATACCCAAACTTGATTGTTTGAACTGGAAAAATAGATTTTCAGTCTTTATTAATTTCAGTTTTCCTCACGACTGACTTTACTCTCAATGAAGACTTGACAAAAAAATATACACTAATTGCTATCTTATCTAAGATTGACTTCCACTTCTCAGGGATGAAAGAAAAGGACTTCTTACTTTCAAGATTGTCAGAAATGAAGGCCAGAAAAGACACAAGAGGTCAACCTATTTAGGCAGACAGCAGTGAGGTGGACTGTCCTGTGTTTGGTAGTACCATGTTCACATGAGCAACATATTTCTGATTAAACTGAAGAATGAGGGCTTTTAGGAAGCTATAATTGGATGGATTTGACATTGGTTATAATGAAAAGGTAACCACAGAAAAATACCATTGTGCATGGATCAGTGCTACAGCTAAGAGGAGATTTTGTTAATGCTGTGCTTTTCTACCATGAATTGACTCCTGGTTTTGATTGCTTGAAACAGCTATATAGAAGTGAGACATCTTAAGCTGGACTAACAGCAATATAAATATTATATATAATTATGTAAAATGAGGCAAATGCCACAGTACATTTAATTCCTTAGACAAGAAGAAGTAACCTCTGCTTCCCACGAGGAGTTTGGCGGTGAGGAAGTACAACTCTACAAAAGAGAAAGGGGCAGACTCTGAAGTCACCATGATGAAATGGCACAGCATCTACACTGAAACCTGCACAGCTGCTGCGGGAAATGCCCAGTGGCACCAGTGGGTGCCAGTGATGAGGCAAAGAAGCAGGATGTTTCCAGGGAAAGGGGGTCTCAGCATGGGGAACCATGTGATAGGGAAATGCATGCAGCAAAGGAGCAGGAAATAGGATGTTTTGAGGGAAAGAGAGGAAGGAAACTGACAGGCAGAGAAACAAGTGAAGGGGAAGAGAGGAAGAAAGCAGATGGGGAAGAGATGAAATGATGAAACAGTGTTATTAACTATTATAAGATCTGTTTTTTCGACAGCTGAAAAAAAAGGTGGGTGGTTTTTTGTTTTTCTTATTCTTACAGTTCCTTTTAAGTCACTGCTAAAATTACCACAGGAATGTAAAAATGGGAGTTTCCCAAGACATTCTTTTTATTAATTAGTAATTAAATTTGAGAAACCATTGTGAAACTCTTTTATTCAATACTCTGAGGAGGGTTTCTGAAGTCATTTAAGGTAAATAAAGTAGGCTTATGCTTGTGTTTCATACTAATGCATTGTTTCCTTGCAATTACTTTTACTCTATATTACACACAGAGACACATAGATTTATGATAATGTCAGGTATTCCAGATAAATAAATAGGATGTAAATTTTGAAGTTTGGGGGTTTTTGATTTTTTGGTTGTTTTTTTAATGGAATTTGTCACCAAAGAGTAGTTAAAAAAATTAGATCATGACCAAAAGAATTCACTGTGTTTAACTGGAAGCAGTTTAAAATTTCAAGAACTCCTTAGTCAGTAACTTTTATTAAGGAATCTAAGGCAAGGTGATATGTCTGTGGCATACACACAGAAAGCAATAATGTCAACCTATTCCTTTCTTTGAAAAAGGAAAGAGTAATATTTTAACATTTAACATTTAGCACCTATCCAGGGCACAATGTCCAGCCTGTCAGTGCTGTGCAGTGACTCACAGAGCATGTGCTCCTCTGGCTGAAATGCAATGGCTCAGATGCCGTATCTGCTTCACAGCTCCTCTGCCTCCTCCACGATGTGTGTTTATGTGCATATGAAAAACACACCAGGAAAAAGTATCATACCATCATACTGAATCACTCCTGCTCTTTTCTCACACTGCTGAACATCCTGATGCACTGAAAACTCAGCTGAAAGTGTGTCAGGGCACTGCAATCTGCTTCTCCTGCAGCACTGATGTTTTGCCATGAACTCCATAACCATCGCAGCAGAGACTGCAAAAGGGTTTACAGGCTGTTTCCTTACTTTTTTTTTTCTGATCACTTAGGATAACTTAACTTGTTATTAGCTATTGATTATGGAAGTGGAGTCATACTGACTTCACATATATGTCAGGCTTAAAAGCTTTAGTCTTTAGTCTTCTAAATTAGGAGTTTACTACACATATTTACCCATAAAAATTTAATAAATGTGACAGTGAAACACAAGATGGGACAAATTTGCTCTCAGTGGTACTAGTATCACTTTATTATTGCAAAGACATGGCAAAAACCAAAATTTTTCCCCATAGTGCAAACTGATTTTGATAGCCCAAAAACACATGCAAAGGAGAGAAACCTTTATGCATCATAAATATCCTTCCTCTGTTCTGTGATAATAATGCGTCATAAAAACAGTTATGACTTGGCCATCTCAGCTTCCCTCCAGTTTTATTAGCTTCCTTTGAAACATTAAATGTTAATACAACTTAAATGTGGAATTTAGAGCAACTGAGTTCAGCTTCGTGCACACAGCTCTGTATTTCAATTAGTGATGGTCTGTCTCAAAAGGTTCGGGTTTCTGTTTAGGACACAGGACTAGAAGAAACCTTGCTGTGAATCACCACTTTCACAGTAAAACATGTTTCTGTAATCTATTCATAAATACTTCATTTCTTCATATTGAACCAAATTTAGAAATTCTTTCTCACTATTCCACCCTGAAAGGCATCCTAGAATTTTATTCTCCTGCTCATCCATCAGTTTTCTCCTCTTATCCTGCCTAATCATACTTTGTGACCAGTGCTGCTCATTTTTTGTAGAATTAGTTAAGCCTAGGCTTTGAAAGTCTTCTTTCTTCACAGTTTAACCTACTAAAACATAAAACCCTCGAAATATTCACACTGGTCCAAGGAAAAAGATATAAAAATATCTTCTTTTTGATGAGATGAACTAAAGATGCCCAGAGAGAGGGGGTGGAGAGAGACAATCTAAGGGGCAAGTATAGACTTGATCCTGCTTTTCAAATATTTCTGTTTCTGGCAACCAGCATTTATGTTTGAATTGGAAGCAACATACAGACCACTGTGATTAATAGCCCCTCTGCTATGAATCCCTTTACTCCTTTGTGAGTCCAGTGATAATTTTAGTTTCCACAACATCCTGTAGCAATGAATTCCACAAAGTAATTGTGTACTGTAAGGAAAAGTACTTCTTTTGTTTGTTTTAAAGGTCCTGGTCACTCCTATTCGTCCTTTAAAAATTACAGTGGACAGTAATTCCCATGATCATTCTTACATATTTTTTCTATTTCATAGAAACCAATCAAATAGACACTAACCTGTAGATAGGAGATAGATCCCATCTATAGACAGACAACAGGATAGCCCCCATTACCAAGTATTTATTTTCCAAGCAGATCAGTTTTAATCTTCCCTCCAGTAGATGCCAAAGTTCAACCTACTTTGTCATCTTACAGATGGGATCACTATAACTACATATTGGACTCAAAACAGATTATTGTAACCCCCATCAGCGTGTAATAGAGATTTATTCAGTTTCTTTCTTGTTCTTAGTATTTTCTTAATAATCCTAACATTTTTTCAATGTCGCGTGCTACTAAGCAGAAGTTTTCAGGGAGCCATGGACATGCACTTTTTATGATCTCTTTCCTGAATAGCAATGGCTACCTTGGATTCCAATATTCTGCACATATTCTGTCAGGGGAGAGGCACCATGTACCTTACTTTGACTTTACTGGCAATTAATTTCATATGCTTTTTTATTGTTCACTCACTTAGCATCATGAGATCATTCTGCAATTCTTCACTGTCAGGAATAATTGTGTTTAATAAGGAATATTTGTCACTTCCTTTTTTCTCATAATTTTCAGGTAATTTATGAATATGTTGAACAGTTCATATCCTAGCAGGGATCCTGAGAGATTTATTTGATAATCTCCCTCCACCGATTTTTACCTTTTGTTTCCTAATTGTTAATCACTTAATAATTGTGCAAGAACACCTTTCCTCTGATTTCATGACAGCTTAAATTTCTTTAAGATTCTTCAGTGTGGTCAATGGCAAAATCTTTTAGGAATTTTAAGAATTCTCTATTAGCGTCTTCATATGTTTACTGACTTCCCTCTACAAAAATCCTTGTGAAGCTTTTCTGGTTATATAGGAGTGAGATCCAGCCTGCTTAAATACTATGTTTAAATCATAATTCTCAAACAGCAAGTCAATTTTTAACTTTCCACCTAATACTAAAGAACTATTCTGACTTACCAGGCAAGTTCCTTGGCTGCTCCACTTTGGCCATATTTTCGTGGCCAGAAGGACCTGCCCCAGCTGGGTGTACCCCTGCCACACCTACAGATCTGTCACAATCCACATGGATGGTACCTTTCACATAGACTAGGTGCCAATTACTCACCCAGGGTGAAGAGAAACTGAGTATGGGCCATCCTGTGGCCTTGAAAGGGACAGAACATATGCTCCAGGTTTGTGCATCAACCACTAGATGATGCCATATCCTGGGCACAAACACATCAGTCCTCTCATCCTTTTTAAACTCCCTCTGTACAAACATGTATACGAGAATCTTGGGTTGAAGAGAGCCAGAAAGAAGGAAAACAGCTAGTGCTAGTGCTAAATAAGGATAGGAGAAAACTTGGGATTCCCAGTGACATTTTGATGCTCTCAATCTTCCCTTATTTTTGAGATAAATTCAAGGTCTTTAGTGTCTTCTGTAAAATAGGTTTTCTTTCTCCTCAGTCATCATCCTTTGCTCTTTCTACTAACTGAGTATGAGAGATTAGGGCTTTCTGGATGAAATCATACCAGGGCCTTACGCAAGGGTATTACAGCTTCCTTATCCCTATTGGGAGTAGCCACCCTCCTACAAGCAAGGCAATCCATGTAGCCTGGTTATCTGCATTACCATACCTTTATATCAATCATATATATTTATATACCTTATATCAATCAACCATCTTAGTCTAAAAATTGAGGAAAAAAATAAATCTGTGTTTTCATTTGAACCTCATTTCTTTCCCCACTTCCTAGAAAGTTTCTTTCTTTCTTTTGTCTGCTTATGTGGCTGAGAAGCTTTGCATTATTTAACTTCCGATCCAATGACAAGCCAAATTAGAGTTCTGGCAAGAGTTTTGGACTTTATTCTTAAATTTTGTGTTCTCCAAGATGCATCTTTCATAATTTTTCCACTTTTTATAGAGTCTTACTATTCCTAAATGAGTCTTATAATTTCTAAATGAGTTTTATTATTCCTATGTGATTTTTCATTTCAGTTATAAATGGAGACTTCACCAGTGGTTTTGAAACTTATTTAGAATTATTCCCATGCTTAAAAATTCCTGAAGTTTAGTTAAATCATACTGAAAGAAATTTCAGTCACCTTGACATTTCAGTTCCTAATTTCTGCATGTGTTGACTCCACTCTTTAGATCTCTTAATTCTCCTATTTGTCCTTTCATATGGGAACCTTGACCTATTTTTCTATTTATTACTCAATGTAATTTAATTGGAATGGTCTTGATGTCACTTCAGTCAAGTTATTTTCTATAGGTCTTCTATAACATCCTTAATTTAGAAAAGGAGATTCAAAAATAAATTTATTCCCTATACAGTCACAAAATCAGTAAGATGTAAACCTATCTACTAATATATCCAGAAATAACTGAATTCTACCAAGATTAATTAATTTTTAGTTAATTAGTCAAATTTTTTACTTAGTTGAATTGTAGAGAAATTGCTCATTTATAACTCACTTTATAGGCAGGAAATTTTCCCACGATGACACAATTCCCAGGAGTATTCATCACTGTAACAAGTTCAAGATATTTCTATATCCATATCCAATTTTGATCCTGGAATCTATAGCTGGTTCTTAATACCACCTCCAGAGAAACTAATACAGAACAATGAAAGCAATTTTGATCCAAATTGAGTATTTGTGGATTGTTCTTTAGCTATACTGCTTCATTCAGATAGACTACCAACCCACTGCTTTTACCTTTATTTCTGTCTTTCCTGAAGAAATTACATGTTACTTTTTCTCAGAATCATTTCCTTCTCTGTCAAAGACCTGAGACAAGATTATGCATGAAGTTAAAATGCCATGTTTTGTTTTTAAGACTTTTCTTTACATTTTATATTTAAATTTCAGAAAGATAAAAAAAGAATCAATAGAATTAAATGTAAAAATTAGGTTTTAAATTGATTGGCAAAATATTCAGCTTATTTAATGAGAACTGCCTAAATGCAAGTAGTGTAGTTTCAGGTAGTTACCCTGGCTCCTTCAGCTGCAGACACTTCTAGAAAGCACTCATTCCTGCTAAGAAAACATTGAACATAATAAGGTTGAAACTTTCTGGAGATGTTGATTTCTTTCTCCTAAGTGTAGAAGGAACACAAGTGATAAGGATTAGACCACATCCACATCTTTTAGAGAGAAATACAGTTCGACAGTTTCTCCCTTTGGGTTTTTATATATTCACCAAAAAAAAAGGTATTTTTATATCTTAAATTATGTATTAAGACCTTAATATACAGTGATCTATGACAGGTTACTGATTGGAATCATATGTATGTTAGTATCATAATCAATTTCTTCATTTTTCAGCTAAAAACATAGTTGTATCATAATCAGAGAATCAAAAGAACTAAAACTACAAAATAAAATATATTTTTTTGGAGGTGAATCCAAATGTGTTTCCTTCCTCGAGTGTGTGACAGCCACTGTTTTTTCCGACAAGTGCAATGCACGGATCTATCTTTTTCATTTTGATTCATCAGAAACTTATGGCAGTGAGGAACTTAACTAAGCAGCAATGACTGGTGGGGAATGTGCATGTTACAGGACCTCTGTTTTATTACAGAGAGTTTACAAAAAAAGACAAATCCTTTTGTTCAGGTAGTTACAGCCTCTGTGTTTTTAACAGTTTATTATCTCATTGCTTCAAACAAACAAGATTTTCTTATATAATTTTCTATTCTTTCATGTCCTTCTCCTTTTTTATGCCTTGCATCTTCATCTGCTGCTTTCTAATTGCTAGGGAAGGCAGACAAGATGCTCCATTGGGAACAGATGGCTTTCTGGAAATCTCCCAACAAGGACTACTCCTGGAATAGATTTCATCTGCAGGCCCCACGCAGAGGTAATATATGATACCTACAAATAGATAGTGCTCCAAAGGCTTAGGAAGGAAAAAAATATATCCTGCTGGAGTTCTTAAGCGTGTTATGACCACAATTGCCAACAGAAGAGCAAGCATAAAAATGAATCCTATATATAGCATTCAATTTTTGAAGTTAATTTTCTTTGCTTCCATATAGTGTCTACAACAGGGAGAGCTATCCCAAAATGGTTTCTAAAGGGCTATGTTTTACTTCTCAAGGGTGGATTAAATACAAAATTCAAAATCAGCTATAATGCTATCTTACTTTACAAAATGGTGTGAGATGGCAGACAATATATGAAATAAACGCTAAAGTCTTCATAGGAGTAAGAATAAATAATATAGAAACAAATATGTTGGATTACAGTGAGTGTGAAGAATTGTCTTTGTCAATGTTATGGCTTGCTCTTCTGTGTTTTGCACCTTTACTTACTTTCATCATAGAGAGGAGAGATTTGTAGCATTTTATAAAATACATATTTGTTTTGTTTGTTTTGGTTCAGTCTTCCTCAATCTAAAATAAAATTGATGACAACCATATTGTGTATGGCTGCTCTGTATGTCTGGAAAATATTATTCTGAGATTATGGATGGGGCTATAAAACAGAGAGATCAGAGATATACTGTTTATGGCAAAAAAATACAAACTGCAAATAGTAAAGTGACAGCAGTGACTCTGTATCCTCAGTATTACAACCTCAGTTCTGAAATAGTGTGTGGGTTACTTATTGTTCCTGTTCGCGAAGCAAAATGAATTTTAGGGAACATCATTTTTCATTATTTGTTAAACAAAAATACTATGTTCTGGTTTTGCTTGGCTATAAATAAGCATTAGTGAAAAGGAATCCTAAAAATTCAAATACTGGAATGCAAGTACCAGAAAGAAAGTATCAAAGTTACTAGTATCAAAGGTTTTAAAAATTTGGACATGCAACCTTTTTGGGGAGGAAAAATGGCTTGACTGTGTTTCACCCAAGTAAGCATTAGCAATGTTATGATGACTTTTGGATACTTGAAGGGGTTCATTTTTATTATAAGAGAAACAGAAGCACAGAGTCCATGTTAATGATTAACTTCAGTCTGGATCTGAACGCTGCCGTGGTGTTACCATTATTATTTACCTACTTGCACCATGCAGATTGTGTCATTTTGCTTATCCTACATGTGTACAAGTGGAGTCTTTACAATCTTGGGATAAGTTAATGAACGCTACAGTGCATAACTGAGAAGAAAATAAAGGCACTCCTGGTTAGGTCTGCTCACAATGGACCATGTAGAGCCTTTACAAGTCACCAGCAGTTTTTACACAGTCAAGACTCTTGCTGCAGAAATAAGAGAAGGGCTTGAAGGAAGATGTTGAAATGTTTTTGCAAAAATGCCAAGGTAGAGAATATAGGAATGACTTTTCCTTTGATGCCACTAAGTGAAAAAAAATTCTGTAAGTACAGTTCCTTTCCTCTGCACTTCAGAGAAATGTACAGACTGCACTAATAATCTAACTAAAGGATATGAAACTCTCTTGAGATATGAAATCCTCCTGTGAATGTTTTATTGACAAAATGTGCTAGATCAGAATGTGAAGAGGCATATCATAAGCAACAGAGGTATAATCCCCTGTGGATCATTGTGTTGGTCTATCTCACAAAGTCATCAAAGACATTAGAGATTCCCCACTAAGAGAAGGGCTGTCCATGTTCTCAGATGGTCCTTCCACTGCCTTTCCCAGTGGTGGTAATGTCTGGATGTGGAAAGTGTAAGTAATTTTCCACAGACAGCTTTCTCTACAAAAGCTGTATCAGGTGAGCCTTTGGTCAGAGACATGCTCTTGATGAGTTTTGACTGTGTTGACCTTGACTGTGTTTGAGTTACCAGCCTAGAGGTAAAAATTGCTCTTCCTAGCAATTAATTTCTCCAATAAGATTATAATCTTGAAACTGAAGCAAGTCTATGTTGCTGCATTTACCAGATGCTTAACAATCTCTGTCAGGAAAAGGTAGATTTATGTTTTTCTATTTCCTTTTATTATAGCTTCTGACGTGGGAGGAAGTGGAATTTCTGCTCTTACCTCTTGGGCAGCTATCATAGCTTTGGGAGGAACACAGCCTTGAATACAGTCATTAAAATTCAATGTAACAGTTACAGTTAATGTGCATTAATTTGGGCATGTTAAGCTACTTAGTATATGCTGGATATATTCTTGTAACTGGCAATAACAAGGACACCATCTTTAGCAGTGTCACAGTTTCTGTTAAGCAGGAACTGTGATCTAAGTAGCTTGTTAATAAACAGAATTGTGTAGTAATTTTGTCAGTGACAGTGAATTTTTCCTTGCTAATGCCATCTTTTTGGAAGTTTTTACACATCCAATCTAGGTTACGAATTCTGATTTCCAGCTACTCAGAGCTGTTAATTCTGAATCCAAGCCACTTGCTGCTAAAGAAGTGCTAGAGATAGAAGTGATCAGAAGATCTCAAAAGTTTTCCTGAGTTTCAGCTTTTATGTGCCATAAATTTTAAGTTCCATTTCAATAATGAAATTTCTGTAATTTTGACATCTCCACTCAGATTAGCCTAGAATATTAGTCTGATATTCATGTTGAAGAACTCAAGAAGAGTTTTTGTTTTCTAATAACACATCCAGCTTTGAAATGTGTGCATTTAACCTACAGTATTTATTTATATTCCCCTCTATGCACTATGAAAAATACCTGATGTATTGCAGTTGCTGGAATGACATTCCAGCACAGACATGCAGTCATTTAGAGCATATGAAAGATTTTATTGACCACTCTAAGACACTGTAACAGCAAAACAAATGCACTGCCTAATTAATCACTCAATATTGATAGAATAACTCACAAGTAAATTGACAGGGAAAAATCAAGCTTCCTGGAACCTGATTACCTTCCTTTATATTGTAGATTTCATCTATTCTCCATGTATTATAATAGGTAATTATTAAATGCTACAGCCTTCAAATTTAAATGGATACTATAATTTGAAACAACTTCTTATGAGTGCTACTGTGTAAAATTTAGAACTGAATATCCATATAGTTAATCAAAAATGTGTTCTGTAGTCAAACTGATAAAATAGTTCTGTACCTTTCAGGAAAAAACTAAAAATGAAAATTGCTTTTATTTCCCACAGAATCATTCAAACAAGGATAAACATGATCTATTAGGTTAACTTGTCTGGTAAGAGTACTGCAACAATTATTTTCAAGTGTGGATTTAAATTAACTGAAGTCAGACTGTTCGTCACCTACATGAGAAGTGCACAGCATGCTTCCAACAATTCATACAGCCAATGGCCCATTCCCTAATTCGTGGTGAATCTTTTTCCCTGTCATGGAAGTATTTTTATTTCATGACAAAATGAAGGTTTTCCATATCAGATAATAGATAGAAATCTTGTCACACAAAGGTAGGGTACATTCATATTAGTATGTTTGACCCAGATATTATCTGCACACCACAACATATGACTGACAATGAGACATATGATCCAAATTTTCTTCAATTTATTAAATTTTGCTAAATTAGGTGATATTTCTGTCATGTAATGAGAGGCAGGGGTGATATCATGTACTTGAATTACTCTGTAAGAATCTATCCTAAGATACAGTACTGCACAGTTATTTCATCATTTTATAGGAAATTAATCTTTGCTAATAGATTAACCTTTTTCAAAATTAATCCAAGATTTGCCTTTTTCCCATGTCCAGTGGAAGTTTTATTCTCTTTGGGTATTCCTGGTATTCAGCATTCTCTTCAGTATTTACTCCTCAGTTACGTTTGGGGAACTAGCAAATACTGTTCTGGTTCCTCTGTGACAAGCAGCTATATTCCACTTGTAAGAGCTTTGCATCTGAAATAACACTTTCATCTTCACAGCTGTTTATATTTTTCCTCTTTTATCTTCCTTTGTTTGTTTACACCTTTCTCTTATTTTAGATCCCATATTATACATTCCTTACTACTCCAGAGAAAAAAAAAGTTATCTTCAATTTCGATTACCCGTTATTTAAATCATGTTGAGTTATTTTGCTGTGAGAAGTATTAATATAAATATCCCAAACTGATTTAGCAACTTACAGACCTATAGGTCTACAAAGTTGCCATATAAATATCTAAGCTAACTTCAAGTAGACAATAGGATTCTGTAGTTAGAAGAAATTTGAGTTAGAAGAAATTTGAGAAATTTAGCTCTCAGCTAAAGTTTTTAGGCTAAAACGTTCTTACACATAATCATTCCTATAGATGCTCTACTCTCCAGTCAGATTTGGAAAGTATTCAAGAAATTTGCCCCTGGAATAAAATCAAGTGTGTAGGCTTTTTTGTTCTATCACTAGTCTACAACAAGCTAATGTAAGTCACCACCAAAAAAGTGAGGGTGACTGCTTGAATTCCTAAATGTCCTGAAGCAAGATGATTTTGAGAATTTACAAATGAATTCATGGTTACTGCAAAGGACAGTTGAAATTGGCATATATTGTGTTTCTATTAAGAATTCCACACAATCCTTTATCTCAGTACAGCATGAAATCATTTTTTATAGTAGCTATGAAATGCAGTATTTCCATACATTTTCTTTCTGATGATGTAATCTATAGACTGCATTCTCCTATTATTTTGGATTTCGGTTTTATTCCCTAAGAATTCAAACATAACCACCACTATTGAACTGCTAGTTTTAAAACATGTTAATACTATTTATCAAACATTATTTTTAAAGTTATATAAAGAAAAACTGTGTCACAATGCTTTTTAAGATTTAAATAAGATGTTCACAATACCAAAAGATGAAGTTTTACTAGATATTAAACAGCTTTGTTCTCAGTCTCACGTAAGCAGGTACATTGTTACTTCATTTGGCACTTTCTAGCTATTGTCAACAAGAAGTCATTAGCAGTCTTTCATCTACAGAAGGTTAAACAAGGTTGGATGAATGGATAATATTTTTAATAAAAATATATAAACTCTTTTTCTATCTACAAACATAATTTATTGTTTTATAAACTACATGAATGTTTATTGAATGAAATGGAGTAAATTAATTCTTTCTGAAAAGGGAATGTGACAAAAAGAAAATGGGACTGTGAACTATTTAAACATAAACTAGAAAAAACATCATTTTTAAAACATTGAAGAAACAAATTTATTGCAGTTAAGTTGAAATTATTTATCTTTCTTTTCTGGATCTAGATGTAATTGCTTCTTACTGTCTGAGAAATAATATCTTTTCTGCTTTTATGTTGTTGATAATAGACATGGTTAAAAAAAGTAGAAATATTATGCATGTATATATATATATATATATATATATATATATATATAAAATGAACCTACAAAATGAAATTGATATTGAATGACAAAATGAAAACAAGCCAACCAACCACCACCACCAAAAAAACCCAGTCAAAAATACCCTCATGAGAAGTGCGATGTCCTGGACAATTTTCTCATTCTCTGTGTCAGGAATCCCTCTTATTAAAAGTCTAACAGAGTATTCTGAGTTAGAGGTCGCCCAATATGATCATCAAAGTCCAACTCCTGGCCCTGTGCAGGTGTGCCCAAGAATCACACTGTGTTCCTTAGAGCATTGTCCAAACACTTCTTGAGCTCTGTCAGGCTGGTGCTGTCACCACTTCCCTGGGGAGCTGTTCCAGTGTCCAACCACCCTCTGGGTGAAAAACCTTTTCCTAATATCCAACCTAAACCTCTCCCGACACAACTTCAGGCCATTTCCTTATTTCCTGTCACTGATCACCACAGAGAAGAGATCAGTGTCTGCCCCTCCCTCTTCCCATCACAAGGAAGCTGTAACCGGAATGAGGTCTCCGCTCAGTCTCCTCCAGGCTGAACAGACCAAGTGACCTCAGCCACTCCTCACACAGCTTCCCCTCAAGGCCCTTCACCATCTTTGTTGCCCTCCTTTGGACACTTTGTAATAGCTTTATATCTTTCTTATATTATGGCACCCAAAGCTGCCCCCAGCACTCGAGGTGAGGCCGCCCCAGTGCAGAGCACAGGGGGACAATCCCCTCCCTTGCCCGGCTGGCGATGCTGTGCCTGATGCCCTCAGAGCAGCTGGCCCTCCTGGCTGCCAGGGCACTGCTGACTCCTGTTCACCTCACCATCGACCAGGACTCCCAAATCTCTTTTCCGTGGTACTGCTTTCCAGCCTCTCAGTCCCTCGTCTGCCCGTGCATCCAGGGTTGCCCCATTCCAGGTGCAGCATCCGGTATTTTCTTTGTTGAACTTCATACAGTTGGTGATTGCCCAGCCCTCTGATTTGTCAAGATCTCTCTGCAGGGCATCCTTGGCTTTGAGGGAGTCAACAGCTCCTCCCAGTTTTGTATCATCTGTGAACTTGCTCAGTGTCCCTTCCAGTCCTGCATCCAAGACGTTTATGGAGATGTCGAAGAGCACAGGGCCAAGGATGGAGCCCTGTGGAACCCCACTAGTGACAGGTCACCAGTCTGATGTTGCCCCATTCACCCTTTGGACCCAATCCATGAGCCAGTTGCACACCCATTACAAGACATGTTTATCCAGCTGAACGCTGGACATTTTGCCCAGAAGGATCCTGTGAGAGACAGTATTGAAAGCTTTGCTGAAATCCAAAAAGATTACACCAGCTTGCTTCCCTTGATCAGCTGGGTGGGTTACATTGTCATACAGTGAAATCAGATTGGATAAGCAGAACTTTGTCTCATAAAGCTGTGCTAGCTGTGACCAGTGACTGTGATGTCTCTCAGGTGTTTTTTTATACCTTCCAGTATAATCTTTACTGTAATTTTACCAGGGAGAAAACTCAGATTGACCGGCCTGTAGTTTCCAGGGTCATCTTTTTTGCCCTTTTTGAAAATTGGGACAAGTCCCAGTGTCCCAATGTCCCAAGAACATTTACAGCTGAAAAATCCTGGTGAACACTGAAAGAAAACAGTATGTCTTTTTCTGTCTTAAAAAAAAAAAAAATTCTATTTTTTAGTCTGAAAAAGAAAGACTTTTTAGTTATTAGGGAACCCAACATCATACTTTCTCAGGGAAACCCCTTCAAAGGCTAACTGATAGAAAAGGTTAACTCTAAGGAGTCACTCAGAACGATCTACAATGCTCACTGACTGTCTTTCAAGGATTTTGAGGCTTTAAGCTGTGCATTGATGGATCAGTAATGCCTAAACACCTGGGACTGAGCTCAGCACTATCTGCAGTTTCTCATTCTCTGTGTCTCATTAGAACTAGAGAGAATTTCTGTCTGACTTACCTGTATCTGAAATCAAATCAATTAGCATCTGTAAAGTACTCTGAGAACATCAGCCAATAAATTACATAGGAAATAAAGTACCCACATAAAAATTGTCAAACATTTCATGTATCTGGAAGTCTCTTTGGAATTTGGTTAAATAAGTTGAAAGGAAGAATATATATGGTAAAAATCTACAATTGAAATAAACAGAAATCCTTTGTTATATGGCATTACCTAAATTTGGTTTACAGACATATTCTGTTGTAGCTGATAATATGCCATGAAGTGTGAATGGAAATGGAAATGAAGTGCTAAATGATGAGTTACACTACTCCAATTACACATCAGAAACAACATCCTTTATCTGGGTTGTTAGTGCCAAGAATATTACTTAATACAGCAGGAAGAGTTGAAGGGAAATGGGGGAAAAATGCAGTGTAAGTACAGCATTATTTAACAGCAAATGCAATGTGTAGACAGAGTACTCTTTTGTATCAGTTGTTCCGAGTACACATTTGTGCTATTGTCTAGATTCTTTCAAGATATTTTTGCAGAAATTTTGATGAAAGATTCTGTTTGATTTATTCCATACTTCCCTTTGGATCATCAATAAAACCTTTAAACCAGATGGAAAGAAGAGGTAACCAATACCATAGTCTCAAACTAAGTACTCAGATGCTGATCTAGTTAAACTCTTAACCATATGTTTAATTTCAAATATGTGTGGCCCATTTTGAGACTGTGTCTAAAGTTAAGCTTGTATCCACATGTTTATCTTAGCTGAACTAAGCAACAATGAGGCACAGTACACACATAATACTTAGACCTCTAAACCACTTAGCATAGTCGTAACCTACTTTAGGTTAATTAATAGCAAATTAGCCACGTACCTGGGGGAAAATCACTGTCCTGGTCCTACTGGCCACACTATTGCTGATACAGCCAGGGTGCCAATGGCCTTCTTGTCCACCTGGGCACTCCTGGGTCATGTTCAGCTGCTGTTGACCAACACTTCCAGGTTCTTTTCCAAAAGATGTCAAGGTTTAGCAGGCGCACCAGCTAAACTGTGGATATCAGTCCAGCTATTTCAAAGGGCTTTCCATGGTGTTACCAATTACCACTTCGAAAATAAATCTTAGAAAACAGAATATAATCTAGTTCTAGGATCAGCACCTGCTCCATCAAGCTCACAGGAGTGTCATGGAATAAAAAAATTGGTTAATCACATAAGCCACCAGGTATTAAAGGGAACACAGACAGGGAGCTGTTCTGGAGGAATAAGTGCCTTTGTTACTCTGCCACCACTGAGGGTTGACCACTTTTCAAACCATCTTGTTTCTTTTGCTTTCCTTTCATCTGCGGCCCGCAGCCAAAGCTTTTGAGGAACTCAAACCGGGAACATGGCCAACTGCTACAAAGGTTGTTACATGGTTTCCGAATTATGTTCTTGGGTAAAGCAGATGTTGTTTAAAATACAGCATGCAAAACACTAAAAAAAGAATGACCAGTAAAGCAAGTAACTACAACAGCACATTCCCCAGAATAGATTTTATACATCATGTATGTTTGGCAGCTGGTCTCAGAGTGTTGCACTGAGTTTAAAAAAAAAAAAAAAAAAAAGAGAGGAAAGAAAAAAGGAGCAGTTGAAAAAGAATCTGAATCTCTGAAAGGCCAAGATAAAATGCTACTTTTCCTCAAGAGAATACCAGGAGCTATTCTTCTAACTGTCCCATACTTCTTCAGTTGCTCATTATTTAATTACAGTAATTTTTTGGCATCTATTGTTACATTTCCTTACAGGTAGAAAGAGAACACAAAGTCTTTATCTAAAATTGCCTGTATTTTAAACTGAATCACGAAACAAGGAAGAACAAAACTAAAAACTTGCATTATTTAGTGTAACATGAGCTGGATGAAAGCAGAAAATAATTTCTCATTAATCTAGCTTTTACAAAAGTGAAAAATACACATAGCTGCTACTTCTTTAACTGAGGCATTTGTGCAGTGTCACACTTGCCTGAGGGAGATTTCTCCAAAATCTTCCTTCAGCCAATGCTCTTTACCCCAGGCTTTATGAAGACTATCATAGCTGGAGGCAGCACTGTGGGCATTATGTCTTTTGAATTCCTGTAGTTTGTACTGAGATCAAGGAATCAAAGATTTGCCTGACTTTCTGCAGACAGAAATTTAATTGTTGGAGTTATTCTAGAAGCATTATGTCAGACTGTCAGGGACAATTAGCCTCAAAGCACTTGTATATAATGTTTGTGATGTACACGTATATACAAAACTTTCACACAAACCCAGTGTCCTACCAAGGAAAGGGAAAGCCTGAGAAAATTCCCGGCTCTATTTCCATCAGAATTGTGCTTGGCTAAACATGGTCATCATATTTTTTATGCTTCTAATAATTTGGCTGACACCCAAAAAACCTGTTTCTATCTCATATTCTGCCTTGGAAATAAGAACTCCCCATGCCCTCAGACAAAACAGCCAAAATCAGGGCAGAGACAGTGGGGACACACTGAGTTCAGAGGTTGAGCAATTTTTCAACTTCTGCTCTGCAGATCCATGGATTACTAAGTAAAAAAGAAGCTCAGGTGCATGGTACAAGCTCTGGTGAGAGGCAGTGAACACCCATCCTCCGATTGCACAAACTGGCCCAGCTGTGGATCCCCCAACCCCACAGGCCACATCCACGGGACATTCACATGAGAGGCTCGGCCCCACAGGACTGCACATGATGGAACAGACCCAGAGTCTGCTGTAAGAGACTGACCCCCCACCCCAGGGGGACATGGCCAGACATGCCCACCCAGCCTGAGCATATACACCCATGGGACTCTGTGCCTTCTGGGGGGACCTTCACCACTGAGAGACGAGCTGGAGAGGATCAACCAACATCGCTGGGATCCACGGAGTGCTGATAGTTTCCTTATTCTGTCCCTGTCACTCTTTCTGTCCCCCCACCTATCTTCTCTTTCTTTCTTTCTTTCTTTCTTTCTTTCTTTCTTTCTTTCTTTCTTTCTTTCTTTCTTTCTTTCTTTCTTTCTTTCTTTCTTTCTTTCTTTCTTTCTTTCTTTCTTTCTTTCTTTCTTTCTTTCTTTCTTTCTTTCTTTCTTTCTTTCTTTCTTTCTTTCTTTCTTTCTTTCTTTCTTTCTTTCTTTCTTTCTTTTTCTTTCTTTCTTTCTTTCTCTTTCTTTCTTTCTTTCTTTCTTTCTTTTTCTTTCTTTCTCTCTCTCTTTCTTTCTCTCTCTCTCTCTTTCTTTCTTTCTTTCTTTCTCTTTCTTTCTTTCTTTCTTTCTTTCTTTCTTTCTCTTTCTTTCTTTCTTTCTTTTTCTTTCTTTCTTTCTTTCTCTCTCTCTTTCTTTCTTTCTCTCTCTCTCTTTCTTTCTTTTTCTTTCTTTTTTTATTTCTCTTTCTTTCTTTCTTTCTTTCTCTTTCTTTCTCTCTCTCTTTCTCTCTTTTTCTTTCTTTCTTTCTTTCTTTCTTTCTTTCTTTCTTTCTTTCTTTCTTTCTTTCTGTTTCTTTCTTTCTTTCTTTCTTTCTTTCTTTCTTTCTTTCTTTCTTTCTTTCTTTCTTTCTTTCTTTCTTTTTCTTTCTTTCTCTCTCTCTTTCTCTCTTTCCCTCTCTCTTTCTCTCTTTCTCTCTTTCTCTCTTTCTCTCTTTCTCTCTCTCTCATATTTACCATCAAATAAAACCCTTACTATTGTCACTGGCATACGGTCTCATTTGCACCTTAATTTGGGTAGAGGCATTTCTAAGAACCTTAAAACTGGATCATAACACCTGCCTTGCTGATAACCTGCAGATCTGTTTACAGATAACCTGCAGGTTAAAAATAGGTAAACAAAATACTCCTGAGTTGTGCTCCCAACTCTCTGCTTATCCCTAAATTTCTAACAGCTAATAAAAAAAAGGAAATTGAAAAAAGAAAAAGCTTATTTTTCTCAAAGAAAATCTTATTCACAGAAAAAAAATATTGGAGATCATCTAGTGATGTCTGGGGTGGGCTACAGGTGTTTGTCATGTTACCACCTGGGGTTTGGTGGCTCAGGGCAAGACACTCCATGTGTCTCCTTCAACAGAATTGCTTTGAATTCTTCAGGGCCAGGAGGCAGACAATATGTCCATCCAGACCTGGATGTTGGGCATTATTCCTGTGTCCAACAGTTCCACCACAGTATTGAGAATCTACTAAATATTCTTACATTGCTTTAGATTTTATCTGCAAAATGTCTAGAGGTGATGGCACTGGGTATACAAACATGCATTGTTGTCAGAGTCTGGTATGCCATATTTGGTTTATACAGTCATAAAAGCATTTACTGAAATAGAAAGGAAAAAATGCTCCTCTTCTTGCTAACATTTCGCTTGCTGCTGACAAGGAACAATATAGAAAGATAACCTTGAAGTGGACAATATTATCTACAGACCCTAAAGGTGATTAAGGATAAGAATTTGTCTCCTCTGAAAGCAGTGACATCCCAGTATTTTTCCTTCTTTTTTTCCATCTTCAAAATATTTTGGCAAATTGCACATTCCCTGCTGTATCCTCTGCTGTCATCTCTTTTTCCTTGAAATTCTACGCCAAATAGAACTGTAATTCTGATGTACTGTACTTTTCAGTTTCATTAATGTGCCTCATGAAGAGATAATGAAATTATTTCTTCCTGTTCACTTTTATTCTGAAAAGCATAGATCAGCTCAATAATTTTGTTCTTTTTGCACTCCAATATTATTTGTGCTCAACCTTGTCTCCCTTGCACACCAAGTACTCTGCAGTGCTGATTTCTAAACTCAACTTCAAAACGATAGTTCAAAAAGATGATGATCCTTGAGACAAAAGAGAACAATTTCAGTCAGTCTCTGCAGCTTAGACAGAGTCTCTCCAGAATACTGTCTTTCAGGTTTTCAGGGGGAGAGAACATCTTCACACCAGTTCAGTTCTACAGGTGAAAAACCAAGAATGGTTTCTGTAACTCCAATGTCAAACCCTGATGCTACAAAAGCATTTTGCACATCGCTAAACCATGTACATGCAAAGAAGCCTTGCAGAGATTGCCTAATGTTTGTAAAATCAGCCCTTAACATAGATGTGGTAAAGTGAGACGGAAGTACAAGTCAGAATCACAGAATAGTTGAGGTCAGAAGGAACCTCTAGAGATTGTCTTGTCCACTCTCCATGCCCAAAGCCAGCTGATCTACTGCAAGGTACCCAGGGCTGTGTATGGTTGGTTCTTTAATCTCCCAGATGGAGGCTGCACTACCTTGCTGAGCAATCTGTTGCAGTGTCTGACTATTTATAGGACCAAGAGTTTTTTCTTGTGTTTAAATAGAATTTCGTGTATTTCTACAGCCTTGAAGTCTGTCTCCATTCCTTATACCTTCCCATCAGGTATTTTATACACATTGATAAGATCCCCTTGAGTATTGTGCTCTCCAGGCTGAACAGTCCCAGCACTGTCAGTCTCTCCTCATAGGACAGAGGCTCCATCCCTTCATCATCTTTGTGGTTCTGCAATGCTCTTTCTGATAAGTCCATGCGTATCTTGTCATTAAGGGCCCAGAACTGCAAGAGTCTGGATGTGTCTCACCAGTGTGGAGAAGAGGGGAAAGATTATGCGTCTTGACTTGCTCTTCTCATTCAGTTCACAGTGCTGTTGGCAGCCCAGAGTGCTGCAGGAGCATATTATTGGTTCACACTCATCTTCTTGTCCACCAAAACCTCCAGGTCCTTCTTTGCAAACCTGCTTTCCAGCTGGACAGCTCCTAGCCTAACATAGTGCATGGAGTTCTTTGCATTTCCTTTGTTGAGCTCATTGAGTTTCCTGTCAGCATGTTTCTCAAGCCTGACAATGCTGCTGATGGCAGCCCACCCTTCTGGATATATCAAGCATTCCTCCAAGTTTTATATCATCTACAAACTTGCTGATGATAAGCTCTGTCCAATCATCCAACTCCATAATGAAGATGTTTAAATACATTGTTCCCATATCCTCTCTCAGGCCATGCCACTGGTACCTCAGTTTTCAGTCTACTGTCCTCGCACAGAGTCCTGCTTTATCAGTTAGTTTACAATGATCTTCTGAAAAATAGAAGTATTTCTAAAGTTAAAAGGAGCAACATCCACTGCACTCCCCTCATTTCCAAGCCACTTATTTCAGAATATTTTTGAATCAGCAGGATATGAAAAGTTAGTTAAGAGATCAGTTATTTTTATGTGTGTGTATCTACTCATTTATACGCATATATATTGGAACACAAAAAAGGTGCAGAAAATGCAGAAGACACAAGTCAAATATATGTATCTCATTTTAGAAATCACTTCATGTGGACTGTCCTGATAAAAAGTATGAGGACAGGATGCTCAGGAAATCTTCACCTCTGCATTGGCTAGATGTAATAGACAGGCACCATTCCAGGGACAAGCTGCCAGTGGGATGTTTTCCACAAAGTCACAGCTATGTCACACAATCATGACTTTGAGCAGAACACAGTGCTTTTGAATTCAAGAAGAAGCATTTTCCCACCTTTTGAAAGCAGCACAACTGAAGTTACAGCATGGGCTTTTTCCTGGAAGCAGGAACAGCAGTCCTTATGTGGTTTCTCAGTGGGAAGGGAACTTCACTTCCCCGGCAGAGAGCCTTATAGCACCAGTGCAGCTAAGTGTGGTCTTGCTATTTGTAGGTGGAACCAAACAGCTTGATTCTAGCTTGAATCCTTTAGTTCTCAAGGTAAGGATGTTTTGATCTTAAGAATATTTATAATGGCAGAAGAGACTTTCTCAGACATTGAATTTAATATTAAAATAACCAAGTTTAAAAAAAAAAAAGAGATAGAAAAAGGGTTTTAGTTAACTAAATCATCTCTACTTAGAGCCCTTCCAAATTGAGTCAGGTGGAACCTTAGAGAATGAAATAAATATATCTGTAGATAGTTTCAAACACCATCATTTTTAGTTCAGCAGAGTAATTTCTGGAAGTCTCTCTAACACATCCATAATTTAAAGCATATCTGCTTATAGTATATGTGTTGTGTAAAAGTGGAAAATGGAAAAGGAAAGGGTTAAACAGAGAGTATTGTGTGCCACAAGTAAATGCAGAATAAAGAGTGAAAGTGTGGAAGGAGGTGCAGAAAGACAAGTCTGTGTCTGTCAAAACATGAGAATCAGAAATGATTAGAGTCCAAATTACAAGTCTGTCTGTCATGAAGCATGATAGATTTAAAATACAGGAGAAGGCAAATGACAGTTAAAGAACAAGCTGGAAAAACTGTTGCCAAAAAAGAAAAATCACAGAAAAGTAGCCTGACACAGCCAATTAAATTAAGAGAGCTCTTCTTGATGGAAAATTGCTTATTGTAAATGAAGGTAAATAACTGTCTAGAGGAGCAACAGACAATGGAACTTAATGAACACTCTGAACATCACTGTTTACTGTGTGAATCATTAACACTGAATCCATAGCCAACTAGATTGGGAAGAAGTTCAGAAATTGTCTGAAATGTTCTGTGCACCTGGACAAAAATTCATTTGACACAGCATAGTTCATTCATGTCTGTGAAAGACAGACTTTTTCTGCTAATGCTCCTGAATATATCATAATTAGCTAATGTTCTTTCAATAAAATAGCACATAGGACAGATATTTAAAAAGATGGGATATCCTAGAAGTTAATTTTCAGTGTGACTGGAAAGGATTCTTTCTACATATTCATATTTTATTTATGGCCTGCCTTATAAAACACTCAGCTTGTCTTTCCTCCAGGTTTCAGGCTAGTATGTAAAATAATATTGGCTTTACAAATAAGTTTGTGGAACAAATACAGAAAAATGAGGCTGAATGTCAAAACTTGATTTCCAATTTAGACTTCCCAAACTGTCAGAATATTTGTTATTTTCCTTAAAACTTCAGCTGCTAAAATCAAAAGAAAGTAAAAGAACTGAAACTTTTATTTCAAACAGTGATTTAGACTCTTCAAAGTGTGAAGTGCCTGGAATTGTGAAATAAGCAACACATATTACTCAGGAAACAGAAAGAAGAGAGGAAAATGCAATATTCATTTTTAAATATATTAAAAAAATTATAACCAACAAAAGCAGAAGCAAAAAAGACCCCATCCAAACAAAATCAACTTTAAATTATTTTTTGGGGCAAATCCATTATTTTCTAAACCTTAAATATGAATTTGTCAACACTTGACATAAGGGACACTTCAGCAACCAGAGAGTAGGTAGAAGTTATTGTTTTAATTTAAAAGCCCATAAATTTGAATTTGTGTTCCAGCTCAGAATCTAAATTTGGAGGTTTCCAGATCATAGCTTTTGCTTTGCACTCACCACTAATTTGTGTTGAAGCATAAATAAGACTGAGTGGGAGAGTGGAGTCACAAGGGAGCGAACCCACTTCTTACAATGACAAATTTTCTATGATCCATTTTGCTCAGCATTCAACAACTATCTTTTGTACATACAGATTGCTGAGAAGAGGTAGCAAGGTGACTCCTTGGGAACATGATGAATCAGCTTTTAGGCAATGTGTTTAAGTGTACTCTTTCTTGCAACCTCCCCCACCCACAAATATGACTGGATGTCTAACTTTAACCCCAAAGAATTCCACCTGAGCCACCTGAAGTGCTGAATATCCTTCAGAGACAGAGCTTCCAGCATTCATATCACTTTGCTAAGTCTTATCTATGTTTGCAGCTGACAAATCAGTAGATAATAACATTTGCTGAGCTTATATCATAGAGTAAGCGGTAAGTTCCCTATTTGCCCTCAGCTAAACAGAGCTGAATAAGCCAGGCTGCTTTTGCACTTACTGTAAACTAGAGCAATTTAAGAGATGCTCTATTTATCTTCATTAGTAATGGCTTTCCTCTCCCCCTGTAACTAGTGCTCTTCTAAAGCACTGGAAGAGCTACTATCTCTAGGAGATGATTTTAAAGTTATACAGATAGTTATCTCATATTTACACACAGTACAAAATGAAATATTTGTGCCTAGAATGGCTTCAGCTTGCCAATCTGTAACACCTTGCACATAAGGAAATCCTTTAACAATGGAATGAAATCCAAACTAAACAGAGTGGAATTGTTTTGAAGGATGGTTCATTTCCTACTTCTGGCTTTTTACTGTTGATTATTTAGGCACTCATTTCACTTTATAAATGGAAGCTGAATCATAGTTTACCACTGGAAAATTATTGGAAATCAGAGTCCATTCAGCTCACAGACACAGCTATTTCCTCCCTGAACAGGAAAACCATGCTCAAATGGTCCTTTCGGGAGCTCTGAATGATAAAAAACCTGTTTCTAGCCTCCTTCAAAAAGATCTGTGTAGTGTATTCATACTTCACTTATGAAAAAAGTCAGGATGTTCCTCTTCAAACATGGATGTTAGAGCAGGAAAAAGGAAAGGTCAATACACATTCTCTACTTGTCTAGACAGCATAAAGTCTGTTTGCAAACCTGGAATAAGACAGACCCCCCAGCTTCTAGCTTTCCTCTTTATAAATTATTAATCTTTATTTATTTTAATTTATATAGAAAAGAAGACCGGAAAGGGCAGGTTCATGATGGTAGATACCTGTGAGAGTATTTTTGTAAAAAAAAATTACTGTAATGAACAATTCCTTTCTGCTCATCTAAACATTCTGAAAATTTCTAAACAATAAAAACACTCTACCCTTTCCCTCCAGCATTAGCATCTATCTTTCTCTAAGAGCTAAAGAAAGTAGAAGAATTTCATAGTTTTTCTTAAAAAGCAGGTGCAGGTAAGTTCTTAAGTCCTGAGACTGTAGACAAAGATTTTAAGAGACATCCAAATCTGGTAATCTCAGTGAGTCTGAGAGCAGAGGCAGCAGGGTTGGATTGGGAATACTGTGGTTTCTGATGGGATGGAGAAGGCGGGTACCAGCAATTTCACAAGTACTACAGGGCTGCAGCTCAGACCATTCAAACCCCAGCCATGCCAGTATCATACACACAGAGGAGTTGTTTTCTGTCATGAGGCACTTGATCAAATACACATTTGTGTGTCCCAGATGCCTGCAGTTGTCTTGACTCCTTATGAGTGGAGAAACATGGGCACTTCCTATAACACAGTTTAGTTCCTCTTCAATTAGATATCCCTGATCGTTCAATTGAATTACATTTTACAAATACTTTTTTTTCCTCTACAGGGAGCATAGATTGACTGGGTTAGCTATAAACAGGCACACTGAAGACTGCTGAAGTTTTTGACTATTTTAATGGCAAATACTTGTCACAGTACTCCACACACCCTTTCACAAATACTGAATAGGGCAAAGAGCTCTCTCAGGTCTTTTCCTTCAAAGTAACTTCCCACACAGCTGGTTCCAGCCTGCACTGTTGCACGGCACTGCTCTATCCCAGATGCAGGATTTTGCCGTTGCCTTGGTTAAACTTTATGAGGTTCACGTCATCCCATTTCTCCAGCTTCTGAGGTCCCTCTGAACTGCAGCACTGCTCTCCAGAGTATTGACTGTTCCTCCCAGACCCCTGATCTTGTTGAGGATGCACGCCATTCCATCACCCAGGTCATCAGGGAGAATGTTAAAAGGTACTGACTGGTCTCAGTATTGACCCCTGAGGAAAGTGGATGCCACTGGGGCTTCACAGCACTGAACAAAAATATTTGAGGCTGGCCATCCAGGTAGTTCACTATGTACTCACAAGTCCAAACACCCTGATTGTATCTTGCCCTCTTAGCCACGGAAAAATCCCCGTTGCTCTCCCCTCACCATCTGTCTCTTTAGAGAGGCCAATTAAACTGGTCAGGCATGATTTGTAAATTTGTGATGGCTGCCTGCAGTTTTCTTGTACTTCCCATGCCTGGACATGGCTCCCAGGAGGATATGCTTCATCATCTCCCCTGCCTAGCTCCAGCCCTGGGCATTGGACACCCCCAAGCCCAGGGCTGGGAACAGACTAGGACATGGGCTTGTGGGTGGACCTGGCTTGGAGGAGCTGTGGCCAGGCAGGGCTGGGCCTTGGATAGCTGGAGACCAGCCCTGCTGTGTCATTGCTGAGCTAGGGGTTGGTGGCCAGAATAGGGTCCTGGCCTGTGGGCAAGGTGGAAGGAGCCCTGGGGAGGCTGGTGAGGGGTAGTGAATGAGAGATATCTGCACAGGCTTCAAGATCTGGAGGAAATCATGACCGGGAGAGAAAATTACAGCTGTATAAGGCCATATGAAGGAAGAGAATGAGGGTCACCATTTTCAGTGCTTCACAGGAGAGAAGACTGGGTATACTTTGCAGATCCAAGTAATTTCTGCACTAAGCCACCCTGCCATGGAGGACTTGACCATTCATCTGGTCCTGCTGCAACTGATCCCATCCCATCCAGAGTCTGGATGGTCAGAGAGGAGAGCCACAGGGAAAGCTGGTGTGCTCCTCATCAGTGCTCACCTGCCCCCAAACAGCTGTCCAGATTGCCATCACACTTCCCACACATGCACACACCTTGGGAAGAAAAGCAAAGAGAATTATCATTCTAGTTTCCCCATCTTTTTTATTCTATTCCTCACTTACAATGCAGTTCTGTAGAGCAGGTATAAAGAAGCCTCTGCTGACAGTTTCCACAACATTATTCTAACAAGCACCTCAAACTAAGCACTCTGGGCAGCCATTTGCCTAATTTCCTGACCTTTATGCTTCCATGAAAGGCTATATATTCTTGTATGGCCAGTAGAATTCACTGCCTGGTTTAGAAATAATGGCTTTGATGTTAGAGATACTGTAATGTCACAAGAATCAATAAACCAATGCCTGTACCTCATATGCCTATACCTCATATGCCCTCAGGACAAAGCAAGAAAATTAGTTAGGAAAAACATCTTTAACTAAGAATGATGAATCCTCTAAGGGAGCATTGTGGCCATTGATAAAACATAGAATCAGACAAGGGGATGTGCTATTGTAAACACAAGTTTGATCCTCTGCAGCACTGTGCAGGTTTTGTCTCAGAATTTTCTACATATTAGCTGGCGTGGGGCTATGTTTTGGATTTGTCATGAAACATGTGTTGATAACACAGGGGTTTTTAATTATTGCTGAGCAGGGCTCACACAGCATCAAGGCCTTTTCTGCTCCTCACCCCACCCCACCAGCAAGGAGACTGGGAGCTGGGAAGGGACACAGCCAGGACAGTGATCCCAGCTGGCCCAATGGATATTCCATAATGTGTGGTGTCACGCTCAGCATGTAGAGCTGGGGGAAGAAGAGGCAAGGGGGGCAAGTTCAGAGTGATAACATTTGTCTTCCCAAGTCACTGTAAAACATGAAGGATCCCTGCTTTCCTGGGGATGGCTGAACACCTGCCTGCCTGTGGAAAGTAGTGAATGAACTCCTTATTTTTCTTTGCTCTGGTGTGCAGTTTTTGCTTTACCTATAACTGTCTTTATCTCTACCCATGAGTTTTCTCACTTCTACCCTTCAGATTGTCTCCTCCATCCCACTGGGGGAAGAGTGAGTGAGCATCTCTGTGGGGCTGATCTACCTAGCAGGGTTAAACCACCACAATTACTAATATCCTGTATTTCCATATCTTCAGCACCGTGCTCAGAGATCCTGAGTGGCATGGGATACTTGTTATAACATGTGCAGAAGCACTTTTATCGTCTCCTTCCTCCACACCTCCAGTTTAGGAATTTGTTGTCAAATATCAAGGGGATTAGTTTCAAACGTCAAAAGCAGATGTGAAGTTATGAGCAAAGCTTTTTTTTTTTTTTTAGGACATATATAAACCTGCATTTCAAAGACCTCAGATAAAGAAATATGAATCAGTTCAGTTCAGACCATTCCTGTTCTGCAAAGCTATTTAATATTCTAGACTGCTGGTCTGCAGGCGTCCAAATGGAATGCTAATTATCCACTTTCTTCCCCAGCTAAAAGCTTCACTGAGGCTGACAGAAGGAAAGGCACTAGACTGCTGAACAACAATACCATGCTTTCAGTGAGAAAGACAACTATAAAATGTTTCCTGCAGCCTAATTCTTCCAGCATCAGCTGATCCTTTACTAGTCCCTACTTGACACCAATTAATCTCTCCTCTACAGCTTACTATTCCCTAGGGCCTTAGCTGTTATTCCTTTACTTTATGCTGGATATAAAATGGAGGTTGGGAAGAACATATTGAGTCTCAAACACAGCAGATTAATACATTAAAATTCCTCCTAATCTGACGAGATGTCTTTCATTCCAGTCTTTCCTTCCCGAGAAAAGGTACTTCCAAGATTGCTAGTTCACTGGAAGGTTCCCATCTTCTTTTCCTTAAAACAAATAACCCAACTAAAAAGCAGATGGAAGCTCACCACATAATGCCAAAGTTCACATGTGTCAAGCCAAGGAGACACCAAGGCATAATTTTTACTGTGTTTCCCCATCAAGAATATTTAGGCTGCATTTTTGGAAGGCCAGAATATTTGGGCAAGGTTTGTTGGGGGGGGGGGGGGGGTAATATTACATGATACATTTGGAAACAGTCAAACTTTGGACTTCACATATCCATAATGTACATGCATGAAAGGTTTTCTTTTTCTCTATCAAAATATGTTAAATCTTTTGACAATTTCAATTCATTTCCCTTGGACCATGGTAATCAAAATATGTTTTTATGATGGTTTATGTTAATGATGAAGAGCTATCAATATCAGCATCCTGCAAGAACATTTTTATTCTATATATTAACACCCTTGAATAACATGTTAACATACATAATACAGCGTATTCATAATGATTTTTTTTTTCCTATAAAATGTTGGGTTCTTACAGACATTTGCTACAGATTAGATTTTAAATACACGTTCCAGCTATTTATTAATAAACTTTGTATTTGATGCTTTTGGAGATCAGTCTATAAGTAAAAAAAGCACAAGTTAATAGCTCAAAGATCTCTCTAATCACTGGAAAGGCAAGTTATCATAGCTCATGCTCTAGGTGATAAGTACATGAAGTGGGCTCCAAGCCAGAGCATGGACCTACTGACAGTGTTTCCTCTCTCTGGAAAAGTAAGGATTCATTTGAAGTGGACCCTTTTATGTGTCACTAATAAGAACTGAGGCTGTGGCTTCAAGAATTGCAACACTGATTGTCAGAGTAACAACTCATTCTGTGAAATAAAGAATTCAAGTTTTTGTCTTCCTTTTTCTTCTTCTACCAAGTCCTGGCCCCACACTCCCCTTTGGTTCCAAATCTCAGCTGAGAAGTCACCAACCTATAAAAAAACTAAATAAAAACCCAGAAAAAGATGAGTAATTTTCTACTGGACTGTGAAATATAACTGTTTATGTAAGAGTTCAAAAAGCATCTTGGCCAATATGAAGAAGGATATAGGGTCAGGATTTCTGGACCTGGGAAGAAGGTAAGAAAACATCTGAGATAGGGAAGGGAACGACAGACCTGGGCTTTTGAAAAGTACACTCCATTAGGGCCACACAATGTCCATGAAAACACAGGCTGAGATTACACAGGGAACAGTGGTTCTTCCCAGAGGTTCATTTAGGGGGTTCTCTGAAGTCCAGTGTCTCTTTCCCTGTTTTATTTATGTTTTCTTCCAAATTTGCATGTCTTCGGAATATGTCCAGGAAAAAGGGTCTGGAGTGACCCTGGCAGGAACCAGAGCACAGCCTCTTTGTCTCCCTCATTCTCACAGTTGCACAGCTCATTTCAATCTGGAGCATTTTTCTGCTTGAGTGCCTTCACTCTTCTCAGTCTTTCTGAACTCTCTGGTTCCATCAACTGTCTGAGTTCCTAAGCACAGCAGAAGCATCCACTGATAATAATTTTTAACTAATCTGTGCCAAACACAGTCTACAATGGAACATAAGCATCCATAAGTCTCCTCCTACCAACATCCCCACCTTCTTCCAAGTCTTTACACTTTCAGACCCAAGGGCCTTTTTCCTCATTTGCACAGATTCAGCTCTGCTGATTCTGAAAAATAAAAATATTATTTACACTTCATTTGTATGTGCTCAGCATGAAGAATTGGAACAACAGCTGAGAAATCGTGTTTTGTTTCGTGGCCAATATGGCACACGTAAAACTTGTGGAGCAGCAGCTGAAAGCCTGTGTTTTCCGTTTTGGGACCAATTTGACATCTTTTAGCAATTTTTTTGGGCAGCTATTCAGAAGGCTCTGATACTTCCCCCTCCCCAGACATCAATCTGGTATCTTTCTATCTAAGTTTTTTGACACCTTTTGTCTGTGGAAATCAATAAACAAAGGCTGAAAATAATTTTTTCTGCAAAAATAAACTGTTATGGAAATTTCTAGTATCATTTTTGGCCAATGTATGACTTTAAATCCAGGGTTTTCATCTTTCCTCATCTATGTTATTTTATATTTAATATACTTTATCTTAAAAATTTAATTACTTTTTCTTTTGAAATATGAATCTTAAGATGGATATGTTACAGGCACAGTTTTAAGTGAATAATCAGCAAAATTTTACTACAGAATTTGAAGGGTGATTGGTGAAGCTATTGAAAATTTTTTATAAGGTCTCAGATATTTTTTATGTACCTGTTCCCTTTAATGTAGTTTTTATAAACCTGCTATTCATGAAAAGTGACAAACAACTACCTTGTAGCTGGAGTTCACTGTGAATTTAAAGCTAGTGCCTCTCATGATAATTCTCTGAGCATTTTTGATCTCCCAGCCACATGTAAGAGATTGACTATATTGCAGCTTCCATATCTAAAAACCTTTTCCCAAGCACGGAATCTAATCCTAGGGTACGGGGTATAACATGTACTTTTGCTAACCAGGGACAGGGCTGAAAATAATTTTAATTTTACATGGATATCAAACAGTGATTTATATCATGATAATAACACTTCATTTTATCTAATGTATCCTAGACTAAAACATAACTGAGACGATTGCAAGTATGATTTTAAATATTTTGCTTCCCCTAGCTTTTAGTTATTGACATATCTTGTTCTGCATTGCTGCTCTCTGTTGTGTTTAACTGAATATCCTAAATAAAAACCTGAAAAAAATAAAAGAACATTCTTTCCAGAACTGACACTTTGCTGGCAAACTTTATTTCAATATAACGTATTTGCTAAAGTAGAGTTTAAATTTCATTTTTGAAGGACAATGTCAAATACATCTTCCTGGAGAAAAAGACCATTCCACCATCTCAAATATATGACAGTAGCATACTGCAGGAAGAGCATGGACTATTACTAGGCTAATTTAGTTCCTAAATTCATTGTTTGCTGACTGTGATTACACAAAATTCTTTATAAGATGTCAAGATGTAATTTCTTCAGTCAAAGAAGGCTGTCCAGAAGTGTATTTGGTAAGTGCAACTATATGAGTCTCTTAATGTGGCACCACTTATAGATATTAGATACATCAATAAGAGAAATGAAATAAAAGGGATATCCATATATGGTGTTGAATTTTGGCCTTATAAAAAAACCAAATATCCCTTGAGAATGTGGTAAATGCATAAGATACAGAAAAAAATAGCAAACATCTCATTACAGTATAATTGTTCTCCTCCTGCTTCTTCTATAAACATGTACAGGGTACATGCAGGCTATTGCTCTTTTCTCCTTATAAGCTAAACAGAGTCTGAATTTTCTACCAAGTTTGAACAAATTTTAGTGTTTCTGGTATGCTTCCTGAGCAAACTCCTGTGAGGCAGTAAACACTATGGCAGCCCAGAGTTTGTTACCTCTCTGACAACATCTAAGTTTTCTGTGCTTACTCTGAGATAGATATCAAGACCTATTTTCAAGATAAATTATTTAATTTCCCTTCATAAAACTGTTTTCTGGGCGAGATACATGAGCTGCTTTGAAAAGGGGTTGTTTTTTCTTTCCAGAGATTTTTCAGATCAACAGATCAGCCCCTGACATCTCAGGTTAAGCTATCTCAGCATAATCTCTGATAGTACAGGGTTTGCAGGAAGCAAAAGGAGCACTGTGAAGGTTTCAGGTCAACTATTAATCTACCTGACAGGAGCATGTCTGGAAAGTTTCATCTTCAGCATTCCAGTGATGCCTAAATCCTTCTCACCTGCTGGAATGGCAACGATTTCCAAATTATAAGGTAATTTACAATCTAAAATTTGCATTTAAAAGTCTGTTTGAAGAAGAGGTTTTATTTGTTTCCTGTAACTCTGTGAACTTACTAGTGAGCAAGGGCTGGAAACTGAGTTGTACATATTTTTTAGCTGCTTCTTAGTTTCTTTTTCCTGCTTCAAAGAAAAGCTACGTCTCAGATGTAAACTTCTAAAGTCAATAAAAGATACAATGTCTCTGGTCTGTGGCTGGGAATGGATAACACTTATTTAATCTATGTACATGGCATTTTTTCTACATTGGGGTAAAAAACCACAACAGTAGCTTTACTGTTCCAAAAAGCAGTTCCTCTTTAACAAAAAAACAGGCAGAATTAGGAATATTAATACTGTGTTGCATAACAGATGCACTATGTCAAAGGAATAAAATGTTTCTGCCTTGAAAAACTTTCCATGCAAAGAACACTTTAAGAACTTTACCTGTTTTATTTCTGTAAAATTCAAGGTAAGATATTATGACTATTATTATTATTATTAATTATTATTTCATTGCTTCAGCACAAAAGAATAGTGTATAGCCAGCTTACAAAGCCGAAATATGTTATGGGAAGAGGAAAAATACAATTTTCCTGGAACACAGATATCCAGAGCAGATGGAGGTCTCACGAATACAGTATCAGACATTTCAATAATAGTTGAAAAATGGATCAGCTACAATTAGTTCCTACAAACATAATGGAACAGGTCTTATTCCCATGCTCCATATTCACAGGTGTATGTGCTGTCCTCAGGATATCTCTTTCAGTCTGCTTTCTATATTATGTCATCATCTTACAAGGACATGCAAAAATATACCTCTGGAATATTGGCCAGTGTAGGTCCTAAAATATGTGAAATTAATATACAGGAAAGTCTTTGCTTAATTTGATACATTTGAAAAATCCGATTTATAATTATTTATTACTTAATTCATTTAAAAATCTTTGAAATAGCTTTTTTATTTACCTATCCTCAATTGTTCTTCATAATTCCCAAAATTCCTCTCATTTACTTGTAACTAGGTAGTACAACCTGATGATAAAATATTTGATAGTCATCACATAACATGCTATTATTGACAAAAGAACTATTCTGATCTGCTATATCCATTTTATGTTAATGTAAATCTGTAAATTTCAGAAAAGTTACAGAATTAGTTTATGCATGAGGCCCCATCTCTTTCATCTTCATTGATTAGGACACACCAGCTAATACCCTCTTATTTTATATGCTTACACATATAAACCTATATATTGCTAATAGGTCAGTTGAGTAGATATGTCAGATGAGTTGTGTGCAAGGGCAGTTGATTTTACCCTTAAACTAAGGATAGAATCAATTTTAGAAATAATTTTGTGCTCCATTATCACATTAAATTTATCTAAGATTTTTTATTAAACATTGGCTCCAGTATTTTAAATGTTTTACTAAACATTTCCCAGTATTCTAAAACCATCTTTAAGGCATTGTTCTGGAGGAAATTATGGGGCTCTTCAGAAGACCAATTTGAGTAAACCCTGCCTGTTTCGAATACTGAGATATCCTAAAGGTGTACAGTAAGAATTTTCTCCACTAGCTTAAAATATAAACTGGAGACATCTACAGCTGAGGTAGTCATTCTCTTTGAGGCTGTCATTAGAGGGATGTAAGGGCAAGACTCATCTGGTCTAGATTATACTGAAATTAAATGCATTAAGTGTGCTAATTTTTTTCCCAGCGACTATGAAGGGAGTAAGGATGACTAGCTGGCATGTAAATGTCTATATCCTAAACAACTAGAACTATTTGCTATGTTTCCCACACAACAGATCTCAAATAACTACCCTTGTACTCAAGCAACAAAAAGAACTCAAATTTCAGGTTATTTCTAAAATGAGGGAAAAAGTCATATGTATGCGTAGTACTTGAAACTATAATAGGAGAACAGAACACATGTTAGAACTGAATGTGAACAAAGCTGGACAGATTGAAAGAGAAACAGGCACTGGTTAGAACTTTTAGGATGAAATGAGATTTGTAACATAATTTCTCAAGGTCCTTTTCTGTGCCTAATTTTACTCATTTTTGTATAAAAATAATCTGTGCACATGAGTAAGAGACTAATAGGGCCTCTCTATGAAAACCACACTGTACTGTGAGTGGTTCTTCATGACACAGCAAGGAGGAAATCTGTGTCATGTGGGCCACCTCAGTTATCTAAGGCACCTCCATCACTGAGAACAGGAATAAAGTCCAAGAGTTGGGCTTTGATGATCCTTGTGGATCCTTTGATGTCCCTTCCAGCTCCAGATATTCTATGAGTTAGAGTCCATCCATCACCTCTGTCATTTCTATTAGTCACCCCAGAAGGCCCAGAGAAGAACAATTAGGGGATGTAATTTTATCATCAAAAGTTACATTATAAATAGAATTTTCTATAAAATAAGTTTTCATCATCTTGAAATAGCAGAAGGCAAGAAAGACCTGAATATCCTTATTCAGTCAAACAGTGTCATGTGACTCTAAGCAGGCAAAAATAATCCTAGCATGCTTCAGGCAAAGTGATAGAAATAGAGATGTGTTGATGCCATTATATAAGGTGCTAGAAAATTCTCCTCTGAAATACTGGATCCAGTCCATGTTCAAAAACTGTGAATTTAAACTAGAACAAACTTGGAGAATAACCTCTATACAGATCTGTAAAATAAAAGAGGAGATAATATATATGAAAAATCATAAATATCTGTAAGCACATATGGTGAAAACCATCATGGAGAAAAAAAGAGCTATTAAGCTAATAGATATTGTTGGCTCAGTAGCAAAATGGTGTAAAACAGCCTTGAATACTTTTAAACTGCCAGTTAGGAGATTTCTAATACCAGGAACAGCTTTCAACCAGAAGCAGGAGGGTGAGAAATCTTAGCCAATTTTATAATGAGTCTTGCAGCATTTACAAACAGGTTTTGGTTGCCTATAACAACAGGGAGCAGGGCTCTATGACCCATTCAGTTTTTCCGGCCTTATGCCCAAAGATGCAGCAGGCAATGGCAAAAGAAATTCTGCTTGTTCATTTAAATGGGAGGTTTTCTCAAAACTTTTATAAGTATGAACACTGGTAATATGTTTACTTTCATGATATTAAATGAATGCATTCATTGGTCACTGTTATTTTGAAAATCTCTTCTTATACTTTAGCATTATTTTAAATTGTAACAGTAAAATTAGTAATTTCCATTCTTAATTGGGCCAGAAGGGGCTTGGATGTCGGGTGTGCTTCTTATTCATATATGTATTCATAATAAGACAAAAGAGAAAGGAGAGATGCTTGGTTTTCTTTACTTGCTCTTTGGCTTTTCCTATGTTGCTATTTGTTGAAACACAGTTTTATTCACTGCATGATAATGTTCCACCTTTGTTCCTGAGAAAAGTAGTACTTGAGCCCTCCAAAGCTGAATAAGCTACGTTTTTAAGTATTAAACATCTGCAGTATGCCATGTAATTTATTCTATGTGTTTTGTTTAAGGCAGTTTTTGTCAACATTGTTTTGCTTATGTTTAAAGAAGAATGAAGTTAATTTTTATAAAAATTAATAAAATAAGGAAACTTATGTAAGTTATTTATTACTATAGAAGACATTTTACCAGTCTCTTCAAAAAACGTAAGTAAAAATTCTTTCATTCTACTGTCAGACAGTAGAATGAAAGTCCAGTTACAGATATGAAGAGTAATAGCCATGGAGTGTTATTAATTATTTCAATATTGATGAAAATAATATAATAATAACAATAAAATAATAATTAGTCATATCTATCAGCAAAGTCTCATTTATATCACTACCTCCTACTCTGATTTTCTCTTTCTTTTTCTTTCCAGTTATCCTTTGTTTCCCCAAGTGTATTCCAAATTCAGGCTATGCAGATAGGTGGCTTGAGGTCACAGAAATTAAATGGTGAACAAGCTGAAATCAGTGGAATGAACATTAATTTAATTTATATTAATCTAATTGAGGACAAGGTCTTAAACAAATAACAAAACTGTTTTAGTAGTGATCTAGAAGACTGGGTTAGCAGTACAGCTGGAGATGGTGGATGGCATTAACTAAAATTAGGATTTTAGTAAGTAGTGGTGCTTACTGCTGTGTTTGAGCAGAAAAACAGCCCAAGCAATATCTGCTTTCTCAGATAACTCCTATCATTCTTTCTCTGAAAGAATAAAGTTTACTGAAGATTTAAAAGCTGTGGAAAAAGCAAAAAGATATTAGGTCACTTGGCCCAAATCCCAGATTAAGTCAACCACTGCCCCTAGAAGAGAACCCTGAATTCCCAGGTCTTGAAGAGCCATGCCAGCTGCTGGGAGGAATAATTTCTTCAGAGCTGATTTAAAGGAAAGTAACCAAGAAAAAGAACTCAAGATTCCAAATTCCAGAAAGAAAAGCTTTACTTTGTCTTCTAAATCTGAGGAGGTGTGTGCTGCAATTTTTTGACCCATTTCAGGTCTAATTCTAGTCCTTAGGCACTGAATGTTAAAATACTTTACTGCTATTTGATTTTTAGTGAATAAAAAAGGGCCCACTGTTGCAAAAGGATGAGTACTTTTTCCATTACAGGATACCAAACAGCTTTGTACCAGTGTGCTAAAGCGTATATAAAATCTGCAAGCCATCATTAAGAGTACATGCAGATGTGTACTACTCAAACAGGTATGCCCATAAAAAAGGTTGCCATTCACTCACAGCCAGCTGGTCATTACTGCATCTTTTGCAGAATTTATTACCCTCACTTAAATTTGCTTACAAAGATGCTCACATGAGCACTCTGTATCTTCTGAAGTAAAGGGTGGTGAGCTGAAATATTTTGGCTAATGGATCTTGGCAGATTCAGCTCATTAGTACTTAAGCAGAACAGGCACCAGACACATATGAGCAATGACTGTATCCAGATCAGAAATAACCTGGTTGTTTTTTCCAAGGGATATAACTTAACAACACATTGTCACAGAGTTTAATTCTTCACTAAATCTGAATGACAAATTTAGAAATTACAGATAGGAGGAGGCCTGTAAGAGACCTTAACAGGCCATCTCATCCCCTTCTATCTCCATATTTCTATGTCATTCCTGACAGGTTCTCATCCAACTTGTTTTTCAATAACCTCCAGTGATGGAAACTTCACAACCTGCCCAGGCAATGCATTCCAGTGCTGCACTAACCTTTCTGTTAGGAGGTTTTTCCTGTCATCTGATCTAATCTCCCTTGTGCTAATTAGAAACCTTGTTGTAATCACAATACATTATTCAGTTGGTCCACATCCCTCCTGAGCTGTGCACAAAATCAGACATTAGCGCTCCAGCTGACACCTTATTAGTGCCAAATACAACAAATATTTCAGCTGAATTAGAGATAACACTCCAATTTACTTTTTTTTTTCAGAAAGGCATAACATTCTTGACTCTTGTCCAGCTTGTGAGCCACAGTACCTCTCAGATTTTTTGTTTAGCCAGACATTTTTTAGTTTTTACTTACAGAGAGGAATTCTTTGTGTGTCCTTTTAGAACTGTGTCTGTTTTCTCTGCGGAGGTTCTGAAAGACTGTGATCAGCTTGACCTCATAATACAGTCTGCAATGAGCCAGAGACTGGACAGGTGACATCATTAAAACCTCTCGACTTGAAAAATTCTACAAGTCTCTGACTTTCTGAGATAATTCTGAACTTGGATTCTATTCTATGTACTCAAAGGTTGTCCACTGTTGTTGTGTCACTTGCAATTTTAATAGAATTATGATATCCTTGCAAAAACCAAAAACTTTGCACAGTTTTTAATCCTGGACAGACCCTTTATTCTAAAACTGGATATATTCTTCCAGATTGACTATTAACTACTGCTACAATACCCATGAAGTGTGGTAACTGCCATGTAGTAGTAGTGATTTTCCCTGCTCATCACAAGTTAGACATAAGTGTATAAAGTCTGAAATCCTCCCAATGTTCACCAGTGGCTTTTTCTTCAGGACACATCTGTGCCCTCCCCAGACTTTTACCCTCTCCAAGGAGATCTAACTGAAGTACCATCCGAGTCCAGGTCTTTCACCCTCCTTCCCAGAGGTGTATGATGTCTCATCTCTTCAGTATTATTCCTGGCACTTTTCTGAGCTCCTACCTGGATGAGCATCAACACGAAGAAGTAGCCCCTGGAGCAGATGAGCCTCAGCAAATTCTTCTACCATCTTGGATTGAGAGCACTGGCAGGGTATACAGCTCATGGAATGTTAAGGCCAGTACTCACATGCATCACTTCAACTCTCTTAGGACTCAACTAATAAATAATTCTGTCCTTCATATCCTCTTTAGAGTTTTTCACTGCATCTCACAGCCTCTTGTTTCTTTACTACTGGAACAATAAATCACATGCTCTCAGTACCAGCATGCTGGTATTATGGGGGAAGATTCTCCCTGAAATAGAGAACATCAGACTCTAATGAGCAACCAGCTGTAGTCAGTGACTCCTTTCCTCTTTTCCATCCGCCTTAAGCTTCCTACGGGACCATGTTTCTTCTAATTAGATCTGACAGTCAGTGATTGCAATTAAAGCCATCCAGACTGGTGTACTGTACCTTCTGTTCTCTAACTCTCCTTCTGAAAATGAATGGAGTCTTGCAGCTTTAAGCAGTAGCCTGTTTTTTTCATGACTCAGCTGTTACAGATTCATGCAAGCTCACCAGCTCCTAGGTTTCACACCAAAATGATGGCCCTGATCATCAAAGTGGATCATTTCTTTGCTCCAGTACCGCAGCAGTAGAGTTCTGGGAATAAGAAAGTGATTTCTGGGGCATCTCTGGTTTAGCTGGGAGATGAAGAGCTGAAAATGAGTCCAAGACTTCATTTCTTAACAGCTTCTACTTGACAGGAAAAGTAACTAATGAATTTTCTCCCACCCAAAAGTCCATTTTTCCAGTTTGAACATGGTCTCTAAAAACTGCAGCAATTATGTCAAGATTGTTATTTGTTTAGGTGTCAGAGTAATGGAAGACAACTCAACTACATGAACATACAGACACACAGTTGGTACAAAACAGAAATAGAGTCAGGTGATGAAAAATGGTGGAGAGGAAAAAAAGTTAACAGCTTTGTTACTGTGCATAAATGTAGTCCAAAGCTCTCACAGACAAATTAAGAGAAGAAAAAATAGTTTTTAGCTGTGCTAGTGTGGCTTTGTAGCCACTGCTCAGGTGATGTCAGGGATGCCTGTGATACTGGACTGACAGAAGATGTACCAAAGGTGTATCAAAATGGCAGAATGGACACCTCCTTGTACATGTAGTTTCTTTTCTAGAGGGATTGAAGTCTGTTCAGGCAGCTTGTAGCAGTCAGGGCACACTGTTAATTTCTGTTTCTGCCATCAGAAACATGCCCTTGAAAGATCCCTAAAATACCAAAAAGGAAAACCCACTTCTGTCCTTAGAAAACTCTCATTAGATAACTTAATCAGGGAAAGGTGATGTGATGGTACAGTTATCTTCCTTTCTTTACATCTTCTTTCCATTAGCTGAAAAGACTTTACAAATGACATGAGATTGTCTTCACTGAGATTTGTTTAAGAAGCTGAATGTAGGAAGCAAAATCTGAAGATTATGATCTTCAAAATTTGAAGATTTAAATCTTTTGGGAGTTATGTAAGTACCTGTTATTTCCATGAATTATAATTTGGGACATTTTGAGACAAGTGTTCTCAAGAAAATTTGTAAAACTACTCTAAAACTTAGTAAAATTCAACTATCTGTGCATGCAGAAAAACGTGTTTATTTGCTAGTGGGACGAAAAAAACCCAAACAACTTTTGCCATTAGAAGGTTTTAAATTCTTGTTTTTCCTCTCTCCCCTACTAAATCCTGGGATCAGCCAAACCTGTATGTGTTTTTATCTAAGCTGAGTGACAGCATTGTAAACCTAACTTCATCAACATGCTGTAAATGGTTTGAATTAATTAATTTCCTCTGGAAATCTGTTATATCCTGGATTCTGCTTTAACCCCCTACGAAGAAGGCCCAACATGGAAGTATCAGTTAGCACCATAAGCACAGCTCAGTGACAACTTTGTTGTTAATGAAAAATGGTTACTGTTCCACGCAGAAGCCATTGATGTTGATCTGGCCAACACTCCTGTGAGCAAACATCTGGTCTGTGTTAGATGTTAATTCTAATTCTCAGTCAATATTTTTGGGCACCACTACTGTTGGTAATTTATTGATATTACCTGGGTGTTCTGCAAAGCTGTTTTGGTGTACATAAAGCACATTTATTTAGTAATAATTTATTAAAATTTTTAAACTTATTTTGTCATGTTGGTTGGGTTTGGAAAGACACGCATCATTAATACCTACATTCTTGTTTAAGCTCCATTTGATTCTCTTAACTGTTCCCGTTTGAAGAACACTATCACTGTTCATTTGTGTGTTCTGTGCTCAAATCTGCCAAGATGTGGTAGCAGAAGTACATGGAAAGAAGATTTCCCCACACCCAAAATAACATTATATGACACTACTAAGCCTCAGTAATCCACATCATAGGAGTAAGGGGACTGGAGACAAGAAATATCCACTCTGTTGAAGTTTAAACACTTTCCTGCAATGCCTGTATTTAGAAGGTAGTTCCACCAACAGCTGATTGCTGACTGTTGATGATTGTTCTGATAGATTTTGTTTATAAAATAGTAAAATACATTTTATACTTATTTGATAGTAAGGAAGGAACTGCTATCTACCACACATTTGTAAGTAAAAATATATTGGAACCCATGCCGGTAATATTACAAATGATAAAAGTTAATAAGAATGTTCTGGCAGTTCAAGCAATAGTGAACTTAATTGGCTAAACAGAATTGAGAAAAAAGGTATCAGCATGAAGAGCCTGTTAGATTAAGCAGAACCATTTGAAAGATAGAGCAACAAGGGAAGACAGAACTCAGGTTAGGAGTAATTAGACTAGTACAATTTTCCATCTGGACATTTGGATTTTAGTGGACAAGGAGGCAAAAAAGCTCATGAAGCCAGACAAGTGGAGGCAGAGAATGGGAGCAAGAGTCAGGGAGGGGGGACAGAGAAAATTAAGAGAGGATGAGGAGTTAAAATAAGAAGTTAGATGAGGGGCAAAGTAAGAAACTAAACCGTGAGTGGAGGAAGGAGTATGAATGCCAGGTGAGACTGGGAGTCAGGTGAGAGAAGACTTCTAGACAGGGTTGAGGTTAAGTGAAGACTTCAAGAACCAATGTACTTTGACCCTGAGAATGGCTGGATTAAAGGGATTTAAAAGAGGTGCACTAGGGAGAAGTAATTCATACTGGTGCCATTGAGAAGGTACAGGTGGGAAGGAAAAAACAGAAGGTTCTTAGTAAAAAGCTTTATTTATCTATTTCCTCATTTTAGAGGGCATTACTTTGTACCTTTATTATTTTAATGTGAGGGGTGGGGTAGTGGTGAGATATGCACTATAAATCTAGCTCATCAGAAGGGGGGCTGTGGTTTGAAACACACTGTTTTGCTATGAGGAGATCTTGAACATCCTCTTTTATAAAGAATCCTTGGTTGCTATGGAGGCAGTTTCAAAAGTCCTTTGTTAGAATATGTGCTTTCTGCTAATACAAAAAAAAAAAAAAAAGAGGTCACACATTTTTGGCTCAAAGTCAATAACCCAGGAATTAAAAAAAAAAAAAAATCACTGAAAGGGTGGAGAATCAGAAAGTCAGGAAAAAGCATGCTGCCCATAGGGAAAAGACTGTCTGTAACTAAGGAAAGAGGAGGCAGGTAGGAAACAAAGAGTGTACATTTTGAGAATAGTTTCCACTTTTCATTGGTTATCTATTTGCAGAATGAGAACAATCTTCATGGGGAGGGGAAGGGCAAGCCTGCTCTTGCAGTCAGAAAATCAGACCTATGCAAACTAAGGACAAACTGAAAGCTTCAGAGAAACCCATCTATCTGTTCCAGAGGGCATCTTTCTCACACTGCTCAGAAAGGTATCTGAGCAGTTTCCGAGGAAAGAGAAACAGGCAGCTCATCCCAGGGTCTTACTCTTTTCTTCCTCCACAATACCAAAGGACTGTGTTTAGCATTAGTGTACAGTTCAGGCTCTTGTGGGTTAAAGAAAAGGAGAGAGGAAGGTGTGGGCTTGCTTTTTAAACTTCTTTTTAATGAGTCAGAAACCCCTGGTCGTGGGTCACCAGTGAAAAATCTGCCTTGGGAGATTTATGCAGGAGAAGCTGCCTTGTTTCTGGGGGAGTGCTGCTATCAGAGAGGACCCTGCACAGTCAGCATGAGGCGGAGAGCCTCTTGCTGAAGAGCAGGGATACCGGAGCAGGGATGGCATCCTCCAAGCCAGCCAGGGCCCATTTGAACCCCCTGCACTGTTGTGATTGCTACAGCTCCATTGCGTGTTTGCATCTGAGGCTGGGGAGGAGGGGCACACACTGCTGTGAGAGGGGCCCATGTGGGTGGACTGGGGCTGGAAAGCATATGTGAAAAGCAGATGTGGTGTGTGTTCCTGAGCAGAGCAGAGTGTGACAGCAGGGGCTTGGGAAAGAAGTCTCGGTAATGACTGTGTTAAGATATTTTAATAAAGAAGTTACCTAGTGTAAATAAATCCATATGTTTTGTAATCCATAGTCCCATTCTGCTTCAGCATCTGGCAATGTGGGGATTTAGCAGTGATAGAATTAATGGTATAGCTTCCTATGATATTTAATGGGGAGTGGAAAACAATTAATGACTTATTTTAAATGACAGTTTCAAGAATAGTCTTCATTAAGGAAGGCTCACAATTAAAGGAGATTATGCTTGCTAAAAGCCAGGAAGAATTAAACTAAACAAGAACAACTTATAAGAGGGATTCACATGCATAAGTAGTTTGTCTTTATGTACTATTATAACTAAGAAGGCTCAAAACTTGTCATAGAAATGATTTGCGGAAGAAGAGAAACATTTTGTCTAGATTTTTGTATTCTGTGCTAAAGTACCCATTTTATCTGACTTCTATTTCGTTTTCCCAATCTTTTCCTACCCTCTTAATTCCCTTTTCCACAAGCAAGAAGCAACTTTGTCAAAAAAGAGCGACTTTGTCAAAAAAGAGGAATGGACAAGGAACAGGTGGTGTGGGGGCTTTTTGCTAGAAAATACTGACAAAAAGTGTTTCTAATTTTCTTTCTTTACCAGTGAACTTTTCCAGGAGAAATAAATAACAGTTATGTCCTCAGTCTCTATGGATGTACTAGGTCAAGTAGCTTGTACACAGAGTTCTGTTTGCCTCTAGTTCTAACCCTGTAAAACCATAGAATCATAGAATGTTAAGGGGGTGGAATGGATCCTAAAGATCAGCTGAATTTTTATTTCAAGAAAACAAGGCAGAGCTTCTAGGTGAGCATTGTCAAACTATTGCTTCTTTTTTTTAAAGTTGATAGTTCTTTAAAACACTGACTGAAGAGACAACTGGAAAGAAAACTGAAAATTGCCCCTTTTAATCATTAGGACTCTGACTATGAATATTCAAATCTGCTCTTTTCTCCTTACTTTTTTCTTTCTCTGGAATTGCACTCAGTACTATTTATCGTTTTCTTAAGGTTGACCACATCTTAGATTGTGTGGGATGCCTCTGAAAATGTTTTGAAAGCATGAAAGTTCGTAAGGAGAGTGATAGGTGCAGTAGTACTTCATCACACTCAAGGAAGCCTGTGACCTCTTCAAAAGGGATGGGACACTGCCAAAGGGATTTAAATAATGTCATCCAGAAAGCTGTTTATTATTTCTGTAGCTATCTGAATGTCCTTGTTGATGAAAGTGTTCTGCAATTTTCAGTGTTTGTTCACAATTTCACACATCTCTGACTTTCCTAGGGGAGGAAAATATCTACAAATTTAATACAAAGTAAAAATGTAAAATATGAACATTCCTAGCTTGCTAATCATCACTATAATAACCATGCATGTTTTGGGGAATTACAGTTGCCTAAGGGCCACAAAGTTGCTCAGCTATTTCCTACTGGTTTTGCCCCTTCAGGAAAAGGAGTGTCAGGACCTTCCTCTCCCCACTGGCTGGTTTGTAGGAGGGTGGGTTTAGGGAAATGATAAAAAAGAGTGAAATGCTACCTTGTTTTCACAGGTTTGCTGCCAGTAGCTAGCCCTAGGGGAGACAGGCATATTGGTAGTTAGAGCTTTGGCATGGCAGAGACCTGTGATTTTAAAGAAGAGTGCTTGCTCTTCACTCAGCCAGGCACCCCAGAGGCTTCAGTGGATACAAAACAAATGTGCTACATGCTGCTACACACTTTTACATTCATGCTAGCTTGAACTTCCCCTGAAAAAATGCAATCCTACAAGATTTGTGAAAAATATCGTTCTTGTCCCACTGCAAACGATGAGGGAGGGAGGGAGGCAGGGTGAGCTCCCCTCTGTTCCTGACGGAGCACAGCCGGCGGAGGCAGCGGGGTGCAGGTGCCGAAGGCTCGGCACAGTTCTCCATGCTCGGTGTCAGCTGGTGCCGACCAGAGGGCCCAAGGGCACCCAGGAGCAGCTGCCAGATGGATCCAAGCGGCATAGGCTCCTAATGGACACTGCCCTGTTGGGAGATTAGCGTGGCAGAACACTGCCATATGCCTCCCTGCTCCAACAAATCCCCTCCATTCCCCCGACACTCATATACAAACCCTTTTTCCAAGGAACCCACAGAGCAGGAAAGCATCTGCCTTTGGGCTGACTCCTGGAATGAAACCTGGTTTCTCTGGTGCTTTGTTGTACACACAGGAGTCTGAAAACAGGTCTTGTCAATTTCTTTGTGCTCTGCTCTTTCTGTTCTTGTGAGTTCTGATGATCTCCTGATTTGGCCTCAGAGATCGTGATGAGTGGTGAGGACACATTCACCTTCTCCCAAGATGCAGAATATTGGCCAGAGCTACTCAAGTTGCTCTGGTGTCCCTGGAACATGGCAGTCTCTCCAGTGGTTAATTTGTATGAGAAGATTCGTGCAGCTTGTTTACACACTCAGATCACCAGGTCTGTCTGGGTATTGTAATCCCGGAATCATATTAGCAAGGATGTTTCTGTGCTTATTTTTCACCTCTTTGTGGCATAGGACATGGTCCCCTATCTAAGATCATCTAGAGGGTTTAATGAGTCCCAGCACCTTCTCAGGCACTGGCAGTCTCCACTCAGTCTCCACTTTCTGTGCTACTTCGTCATTGCAGCTTTTTGGTCTCATACCGCAGATCTTCAGCAACTTCAGATGGTGCTGAAGAGGGGGTTGCAGAGACATAGAGTAAGACCTTCCTAAGTAAGCCACCTCAGGCATGGTTTCCTAGAGCTCATAGAACCACAGAATCATAGAATCACAGAATCATAGAATGGTTTGGGGTTGGAAGGAACCTTAAAGATCATCTAATTCCAACCCCCCTGAGAAAGGCAGGGATGCCAATAGTTGTTATGGTTTGGCCTTGCTGACATAGATGGCACCTTCCAGTCCTAGTGCAACAAAAGTGGAAAAACAGGGCCAAAATTGGAATATTAGGGATACCATTAAAGTGTTGTGATAAAGTAGCAGACATGCTACAGAGAGACACACCATACGTTGTTAATGACTTGTAAGACATTGCCACTCCAAGAGGATTCCTCTCACTTGTGACCTCAGTTACCCTGAAGTCACTGTTATCTCGTTCATCACTGATGACAGACAAAGCAAAAAGTGGCCATATTTAGTTGTCTCAGTAAGATTCTTGAATCCACATTTCTCTTTATGGAGCCTTTTCCAGGCCTCTAATGAACAGCCTTTCCTTCTTTCAAGAAGTCGACAAGTACATCAGTGTCATATCTAGCCCTGCTAGGCAGAAATTAGCCATGTTCCTCAAACACAGTTGTTGGAGTAATACTAGAATGTCTATTATTTTTTATGTGAACAGATTTATCTGAAGAGACTAAAAGGACACTTTCTACTGCTTTTTTTATCTCACTGCAATGGGAAAAAAGAGACATCAAATTTGCTCCTTCTATGCTTCTCATTCTCTCACACAAATGTATTTTCCTAAAACTTTTTTGCTATTATGCCGTAGGTAGGAGTGTTAGTAGAATCCAATTATTTGTATATTTATTATTCTCTGCACATGCATTTTCCATTAACATCAATAGAATTTAAATGCGTACACAGGGAAGGGAAAACAAACAGTTAATGATCTAAGTGAGAGAAAGGGAAACATAGTGGGCCTAGAAATACAGTTAGCTGTGAGGGGAGGAGGAAAATTATTTTCCTGATTTAATTATATCTAATAAAAATGGAAAAGACCTGATGGGCTTGGATCATCTTTCTCTGCCCTCTGCCCGAAAGTGATTGTATCTATGTTTGTCTCTCACTCTTTGTACATTATCTACTCTTGGAGACCTTCAGTGACAGTGAATCAAATGCCTTCAGAGCTTTTTCATTGGCAACTAACTAGCATGACTGTCAAGAAATGCTTTCCTGATGTGCAACTTTAGAAAGAGAACTGCTTCCTCAGCTTGGAAAATACATGGGGAGTTATTTGTGTACTTAATTTGACAGAGAAAGCAAAGAGGTAGTGCTAGGTGATCATAGAATATCTCAAATGGGAAAGGACCCATAAGGATCATCAAGATGTTCCCAGAAGGAGAAGTACCTCCTTTCAGGTCAGCTGATTTCAGAGTGACCATGATGATGAACACTGGAGCATTACAAAAAACACAGCTTTACTTCAATTTATGTCCCCATGAAAGGTTATCAAAAATAAAGAAGTCCATCTCATAGTGAAAGAACATATTTTGTGACGTTTGTGGTCTCCAAAAATCCCAAATAAACAAGGAAATTATGAGTACTGAGTCACAGCAAGTTCACTGCTCCACCATGTTGGTGTAAGCAGTGGAACAACCAAATCTGAGATACTTAAAGGTGTTCAGATCACTTCCATAGACAGAAAATTAGATGACAGAGCAGCACAGCAGTACTTTTCCTTTCCATTCCAGTCCTTCTAACATTTCATTTGATGACCCCTAATGTAATTTAAACCAGTGGCAAGACACTTGAGCAGCTGGAGCACTGTAGCTGCTGGTGCCTTCCCAGCACTGTATCGGTGATGTTATCAGTGCAGCCAAGCAGCTAATGGGCATCAACACAGAGCATTTGGAAACTGGGCTCTCTGATGCAGATGAAAGACTCTCAAGAGACCATGGAAAAGACACTCCTTCTCACAGGAGATCTGAAAAATTTTGTTTGTCTATTAATTGTGAACGCCTTTCAGAGCAATGAACTATTCTGTCTGGAGGCAGGCACTCCCAGAAAAGCAGAGGAGGAGGAGGTGCATAGCTCACTACCTCCATCTTTGGGAGGAGTTGTTTCTTCTAGACAGAATCCTTTCTCTGCTTCAACACTGGTTAGTCAGGAATGTATTTTGAGCTGTGGTAAAAGCCAAGACAAGTTTTCCCCACTGTAAATTTAGCTAAGCTCATATTATCTTGGAATTTCACTATAGTGCCCAGCCAGTCTATTTTTCCCATTTCATTGAACTATCAGTAACAATGTTAGGGGAACTTACAGGAAATAGGTAACCAGCTCATTTCTGGAACAGCAGCTGACCTATATATTCAGAGGAATAATAAAGATTTGATGTCAGGTTAGGTACAGAGAAGTGCATTTGACTCTCTAAGCTCAGAAGGACCAATAAAGTTGAAGAAGAGCCTTGGTGGATTAATACCATTAGGGATATTCATGATGTGATAGTGACACTTTTATTAAAGGGTGAAAAGTAATGCTTTACTTTGGAAATATAATTTTCCCTGATGTTTTAAATGCTGTATCTCTGGGATGATCATTATCCTTTATTCACTTCTTAAATTCATTATTATTTTTCCACAATGGAACCTATTGAAGTTTCCATGGTATATTTCTAAACTGTTCTTGAAGGAATGAAGCAGAATATAGTCATTCAGAACAAATGAGAACTGATAATTAAGAAGAAATAATTCAGTAATTACAAGGTGGTTCAATTAAAGTAATAAAGAGAACCAGTTGTGATTGATCCATTCAAAGTCATAGTTTATTTTTACAAATTGGATTTGATTTCTGGCTAACTGGGAACAAGCAAGCGATCTCAAGGCTGCAAGAAGCAGATAAAGAATCTGAATAATGAATTACTTGCATTCAACCTTTGCTTTTTTTCAAGGGAGAGTTGTTGTTAATGTAACAACTTTGCACCAGTGATTCCACTAAGATTTCAACACCTTTTTTTTAATGGAATCTGGAGTTATTTTTTTATTTCCACTGAGTAATTTTATTGCCTATCAGTCAGACTCTATGCATAAATATATGCAGTGAAGCAAACAAAAATCTCACAAAGATGGAAGCTTGAGAAGGAAAAGAAAAAAAGTCCCTTCTAGTTTTATACCTAGAGAACAGTTACAAGGAAGACAGATGGACATAGGCAGGCTGCTGTCAGGATTACAAAGCCTGAGGTACTGAGTATCTCATCAGTGATCCAACAACCTTGTAGAGGTCTTGTTCACAGGTTTCATGTACTAGTTTCTACACCTAAAGAAGAATTTGAGTAAAAGGAACTCAAAGTGATACAAACCAGGCATTACACCATCTAATTTGCTGAATTAAGGCCACAGGTCTAGATTTTCTTCCTTCCTTATATGATGACTGAGAAGAGTCACAGAGCTCAGAAAGGCAGTGAGAAACCTCATACACTGAGTAAGAAGCTACCTAGAAACCCTGATTTCTGAAATTGAAGCCTACTTTGAGATCCTTAGTCTGACTCCAAGGAACCTCTTGGTGTATCTGAACCTAAAGATTGCCTACAGAAAAATAGCAAGTACAATCTTGGTATGTAACTGATCACAGATACAGCTTGTCTTTAAACATCACCGGTGCTGTTACCCTGTTTTTCTGAAACAAAAAGGTGATTGCAGTATTCAGACCAGAGGAAGTGCAAGAGCCAGAATCTATTCTTCTCTGTCTGATAATTTTTAAATTTATAATTTCTGCCTTAGTAAGCAGTTTCCTTCTGGAAAGAAACAGTTCTTCTAACACTTTACTGAGCAACAACATTCTGCAACTTTCTTGGTGAAGATAGGCCATTGCCTAGGAAAGAAGGTAAGTTTAGCAGGGGGTATTTCGCCCTAGCAAAGTAAAAAAAATCTGGAAATTAACATCTTTAGAATTGATATAACACCAATGCTATGGCAGAGGTCAGAAAAAAAGAAGATATGTAGAAAAAAATCCCAGTTTTGAGCTATCACTTTCTCTCCTGCAAAGAATTTTCATTGTCTTCTATTTATCAGTGGTAAGAAACTCCCCTGTATATTAATGCAGAAGGAGAAAGTTAAATATGTTTTCCTGCTTTCTCATATTTGTAAAGTCATTACTAATAAACTTGTAAAAAGTATTACTGAAAATTAATTGTCCATAACTGGATTAAGGGACTTTAAATGTAAAGGTATTTTGGGAAATTTAATTATGTGTGATTTGTAGCATTTATGTTTGTCCAGTCAATAAAAGCTGATTTTTATACATCTTTACTGGTTACTCTTTCTTTTTCACATCCATCTCTTCTTTCATCAGAGAAGGAACACAAGAAAAAGTGATCAAACACAATCTTCAGAAGCCATTTTTGCAGGATGATTTGTCAAGCACAATGAATGGAACATTTCATTCCATTAAGTGAAAGGAATCTTAATTGATACTTGAGAGCAATTCCTTTGACAAGAAGAGGCTTTTACAAAGTTCTCCTACCCTATCCAGAATATTATTCAGTTCAGTGATGCTAAATACCTGAATGTAAATTAAATATATTTTCTGCTGGGTCTGACAGAGTAATAATTTCTGTACCTTGGTAGATGTGTTTCAAAATAGAAACATAAAGGAAACAACAGCTTATAGGAGAATGTGTAGAAAATGTTACACTGCTGGTCCTATCTGCCTTCAGAGTCCATACAAATTATTTCAAATACACTATTATTTTGTCTTTGCTATATACAATGTGATAACTCCCATATTTCATAGCATGTTTGTTTTTCAGATCTCTCCCCATAATGGAGTTGGGTTTTAGATCTGTATCTATAGCAGGATGAAAGAAAATTATTTTTATTTTAGAATTCATTTTCTTGTAATAAAAAAGCTGACATTGACAAGTTAGTTTAAATCACAGAAATTAAAAATGCAAGACTTCAGAAGATGTCAAAAGACCATGTAGTCCATCCTGTTTTCTTAGAAGCATAAGAAATGAAGCATAAGAGATGAAAATGCTTGAAAAAACTTGCTGATTATCCCAAAATTTTTCTCATAGCAGAAGTCAACTTTGTGGTCATGTTGCTCCTACTAATTTCTTATCATCAGGAGTTGAGCTAGCCATCTGTCCCTTTCTCTGGGGTCACTGCCATCCTTGGCAAGATTTCAGAACTCTTGCCAAGGTTTTTCCTATTTCTTCCCTCATTGCTTCCTCTTCAGATTTAAGGATGTAATTTGTGTAGGCCGGCAGAGCTCTATTCACTTAAAAGGGCTATCATTGCCTTCCAATATTTTGCTGCCTCTGCCCTGAGGAAATTTCCTGTGGTGCCCTTTAGAATACAGCAGGTCTTGCAGCAAGTCGACCTGCTGATCACAGCTCTCATTTTCTATCTTACCCTCTCATCCTTCTCTCACACACACTTTTTCAGCAGGCTCTCAGTAGAACTCTCTCCCTAGCCTTCCTCTTTACTTGCCTCCCTTTTTTATCTGTCTTTGTCATCCATAAAAAGTGTTTGAGGTGTTTAGTGGAACATTTCTCTTGGTTGACAGGTTTTTTGTCTCTTTTCACTGTGTCATCACTGTGATGCCACATGCAGATGGAGGGAGGCAGTAAAATTGTTCAGCTTGCTAATCATTGCTTTCCTTATGTTATTAGCCCTATTATCTACATTGGTTCTTTAATGATAAAAAAAAAAAATCAGAAAAACAAACATTTTCAGAAGTATGAATGTGTCCTTGTATACCTAAATCCCTCTGCCTGTCATATTTTTACCCTCATATCTGTAGTTTCTGCTTTTAACATTAGATTGAACTAGGCAGAACTGACTGGTTTAAATCATCTTAATTTTTTACACAAAAGGCAATTTTAGTTGTTATTTTTAAAAATGAAAATAAAAGAATGTCTAAAACAAGCCATGTTATATGAAATTAATGCTTTACATCAGGAGACAACTTAAATATCATCGACATTAGATCCTCAAGTCTATAATATTACTTCCTTTTCTCATTCACAGCTGCAGTGTAGAAATCCCTGGTGAATCAATGCAAAAAAGCCAGCATGATCTACCCTTTGCTATCTGTTTTTTCTTATAGCACTCCTCACACACAAGAATCTTGACAAAATGCAGTCTTGAAACACCGAAAGCCTCAAGTCAACAAAAGCTCTGTTTTACCTGAGAATTCTGTTCAATAGGGACACATTTATCTTCTGCTGGAATACTGTCACCACCTGCAGTACACTGTGCTGCTGCTACTCAAATCTACATACTAATATAGAGCAGAGTAGGAAAAAGAGCTTTCTGAACTTAGAGGGATTTTAAGAGCTAAAACATATTTACCCCATTTAAACTTTACAAGTTTATTACAAATTAAATGCTCAGGGCTAACTAATGACAAGAGCTCCAAGTTTTCATTTTGGTGCTTGCACCAACAGCTGCCAATTAACCCTATATGAGTAACTTTTTGCTCAGTAAATTCTGTTATTCTTACTTTGAGTGAAAATGCAAAGAATGTATCCAACTCTGATGTTCTCCGCATACCTGTACAATCCTTCATGTTCAAATGCTTCGTAAGATATTTAACCATCTCATTTTAACTGAAAAAGAGAAGACATTCACAGATATGATTAAACTACACAGAACATCAGTCAAAACCTAAAGCTTAACTAAAGTTTCTGACCTTTTGCACAGTCTGGGTAAAACCTCTGGGTGGAAAACCTTTTCCTGATATCCATCCTAAGCCTCCCCTGACTCAGCTTGAATCATACATTGACACAGAAGCACACTCCTGCTGAATTACATGGCATGCATGTAATGTTGTTATTGGTTTTACGTTGGGTATGTGAAAACAGGCAATAGCTGTCATGGCTGGAGTAAGGGAGGTGTGTAGATTGTACTGCTGGCACAGAATACACACAGACACAAAGTAAGTTGCTCAACACCTCTAAAGGTTTTATTTCAAGTATTTCACATTGTTACAGCAGTTACATATCACATACTCTTTTTTCCTTTTTTTTTCTCTTCGCCTTCTGTTCTGAATTATGTCACATAGTGGGGCCCTTTGAAGTTTTGTAGTCTACAGAAACATTTAAGACATGTTTAGATATATCTGATATCTTTTTATGCTTCATATCACTACCTATTGCCATTGATGTTGAAACTCTTTTACTTAAAATCAGTAGAGTCCTTAGCAGACCTCATGGAACTCCCTGGTGCTCTGCTATTTGGAACTGATTCGACACTTGGGTCACTTGGAGCACTTCTATCCTTGGTTTCAAGGCTTCCTGACAGTGTACACAACACTGACATTCTGCTCATTCTGCTACAGAAATGAGGACAAGGCGCTTTGGAGGGGAAGGAGCAGTGCCAGGACAGAAATCTGCAAAGAACCCAAGCAATTTAAGGTTCCTATTCCCACAGCTTCTTTCTTGTTGCTGCACAAACATTATCCCTTGCTCAGTGACAGCAGTGAAAGAGCAGAAGGCTGTGCAGGTAGGAGGCAGAGACTGGCTACTCAAGCAATGCACTGCCTGTCCTCATCTGCCATCTCAGGCAGTCTGTCACTGTAGGCTACTGTTTACTTTGCCTGTGACTAAATAAGCCCTGTTGGTTGGGCTTAAACTACTATTCTTTCCCAATGGAAAGGCTTTGTGAAAAATGCCACCTTTCTCACTGCAGGCTTCAATGCTTAGTGTTTTCTGTAAGTACTTCTAAATCGCTCATAAGTATTTTAAAGACCTGTGACATTGAGGATTGCTGATTCTAAAATAGGGTGAGCTTTTTTAGAGCAAATATTGGTAAAGTCTTACAAAGTGCTTATGCAACGTGACTTTATTTGACTTTTATTGTTTTTTCTATGCAGATACCCCAGTTTGGGAGGTTAGTTACCACTATAGTTCAGAAAAGCTGTAACTTCAGGATAAAAAATGTATTTGCAGCTCTCCTTTCTGAACACAGAGATGTTCCACAGCATCCTAATACATGTACAAGAATTACACTGATGCTATAAGCCCTGTTGCCAGGATACTTTTGCAAGACATTTTTCTTTGCTTGTCAGTTGAAAATGGTGTGAAATAGCTGTTATTTAAAGTATTTCAAACTACTGTTCACCCATAATGCTTTAAGTAGCACAATAGCTGGAAAGCATGAAGTGGAACATCAAAATCTATATGAACAATGCTTACTATTAATATTATACCTACAGGATGATTTCAAACCCCTCAGTGAGCTGAGAGAGAGGTATGACCCCCTGAAGTACAATCTCTTTCAAAATTCCTATGCACTAATTCTGTCTCCCACCATCTGCTTTATGGGAATGCACTTTCATATAAAAATGGAGTTGTCTTGCAGATTACAAAGAAGAAAGAGGATTCAGCTATAAACCCCATTATGTATCCCTTATGAAAGTCAGGAGCAGATGTTGCAAACCATTTTCCCACAAAAATACATTTTTGAACAGAATTTCAAAATTTCTGAAGCACTCTTTACACTGAGCTCTTCAGTGAGCTGCCTGGAGTCACAGTGTCCAACATCTCAGAAACTGTTTTATCATCATGAATCTCAACAGCTCTGCTGCTGTCTGATATTATAAGCTAAAGTATCGAGACAGAAATTATACCTGTATCCCACAGGGCACAAAGTGCTCTGTGCAAGGGACATCTATAAGGGAAAGGCAGGGATGTGCCCTAGACTGAGCATCACTTTCCCGGGAATCGCAAAGCGACTGCAATTCAAGGGAACTTGGCTGACAACAAAGTCTGACACTTAGACAGCAACAAAACCCAAAAGGGTATAATTTCTGTGCATAATTTACCTTCAGCACATAAGAGAGTAATCCCTGCTGCATTGATCCCTCCTCAGTCAAAGCCTTTCTTGCCCTGTTACTGCAAGAACCTGAAGACATTAGATTATGATGGGAGAAACTGTGAGTTAAGGAGGATATTTGGTGTTGAGTAATAGCTCAAGCTGCTTTACACAGCTTTAAAACATAGATACAAATATTCTGTGTGAGCTATTACAGTCATTATCCGAAACTCACATTTGAGCGGTCTGACTAACTGAAAAGGTGTGTATCTTCTTCATCCTCCTTGGTGGCCTCAGAAGCAAAAAAAATCACTGCACCTTTACCTTTTGTCTGATAATTAAATTCCTGTTCTGCTGGCACGAGCCAAGTGATCACAACTCTGCTAACATGGAGTAAAAGTGATTTGTAAAATTGTCTGTAAGCAAGTTATCCTGTGTATAATTTAAAATCTAAGAGATTGTACACACTAGACAACTGTGTGAGAGTTAATCCACAGAATGGCAACAAAAGGAAAGAACTAAAGCAAAAAGTAAACGCGGGATTAAATGGAATTCTTTTCATATTAAAACAGGTTACAGTGTAAGGAGATGAATTATTGAAGTAATCTTGATATTGCAGACATGGCAGTGATGCAGTTTATAATGTGAATTCTCATCCCAAAGGTTTTAAAGGTTGGTGGATGTTTGGGGGCTTTTAGTAGTTTTTCCTTAGTTGTAAAACACACTATGAAAGACAGGTCCTGCCTACATTTGTGCTCTGTTCCAATTTGGAGAACATAGACTGGACCTCATTTCCCACTGAGCCTTGGTGACTTTCTGTCAGCAGAGAATGATCCTTTTTTGTGAAAAAAACATAAAGAATGTCAACTGGAGGAGGCAAAATCCAATAAGATTATGCACAGTAAATATTCAGGACTGGAAAGAGGACTCCATCCCTCTGTTCTGACCAGAGGTGGCCCTTGACAGTGCAAGCAATTAGCAAAATTACCAGGGACACTGAATAAAATTCCATTTCATGAGCCCTTTTTTACACAGCATTTCCTCCACTTCTGCCAGAATTCTTTATAAAGTAATACAAAGAGAGGAGTGAGAATTGGCTTTGGAAGACACCAGACATCCATTGCTGTGCTCATTTTCCTATATTTCCTTTCTGCCAAACCAGTCCTGGAGATGTAACCACAATGTGAGACCAAGGCACTTCTTGGTGAGCGAGGCATGTGTGTTTATACTTCATTTAGCAAGGATGGAATTCTATATGTACAGCACAGTGACAGTGAATAATCCACTGCAGGAAGCATAGAGTTGCCATTTTTGTCCAAGGCAATATCATAATATTTATTGCTAAGTTATAAATAGATCTTATAGATCTTTCACAAATCCTTGATTGCAGCAGGCACAATTAGCATTGTGCCATTTGCATGTTCAAAAACCCACACTTTCTTTCTTGACAGTCATGTACCCTCTACCTTTTTTGTGCCAAGGAAAAAAAAAATCTTCCCTGGATTCCTTGTAGTTCCAGGTATGCTGCCCTTCTCTCCTGTGGCCCACGGCTCTGGTCACATCCTCCTGTCACAGACAGTCATGCACAACTCCACCAGTGCATGTCCAGGTCAGTGGAGCAATCAAGGACAGCTCATCTGTCCTGTCTTGGTTTTTTCCCAATCACAACTTCCCTTACAGTCCAATGCATATTTAATTTTGCTATGATTTATTCCCACTTAGTGTGGTAAGCACACCCATTAACTCCAAAGATTTCTGTGATTGCCTATAGATCATGAACACACTTTCAGGATGCTGTCAAAATATTTCAGCATCAGACTGTCATTGCAGATAGGAAGGCTGGCATTTTTAGTTCATTTCTCTCCCTTTTTTGTCTGTGCCCCTTGTACAAGGATTCTTTCTTTCAAATTTGCTTTTTATAGTGCATATCTCCAATACTCTTTAAAGCTGTGGTCTGTGGTGCAATGTTGAGCTGGGGGCCAGTCACCAGTGGCATGCTCCAGGGGAAAATACTGGGGTCAATATGGTTTAATATCCTCATTAATGACCTGGAGGGTGGCACACGGCATTCAGATGATACAGAACAGGGACAAATGGCTGATACACCCTGTGTATCTCAGCGGGCTGAAGAAATGGGCAAACAGGAATGTGATGAAGTTCAAGAAAAGGAAGTGTGAGTCCTCTACCTGGAGAAGAATAATCATGTTCCCTATAGTGGGGGCTGACTGGATGGAAAGCAGATTTACAGAGGAGGACCTGGGGAACAATAAGCTGCCCTTGCACCAAGAACATCTTGGACTGCATGAAGTGTTGCCAGCAGGTTGAGGGAGGTGATCCCTCTGCTCTGCACTGGTGAGACACACCTGGAGTGCTCTGCCCAGTTCTGAGCTCCCCACAACAAGACAATCATGATCATAATGGAGACAGTCAGTGAAGGGCCACTAAGAGGCTTAAGGAACTATGGCATTTCTCCTATGAGTAAAGTCTGGGAGAGCTGGGACTGTTCAACCTGGAGAACAGAGGGCTCTGGGGGAATCTCACTGAGGCATAGGAATACCTGATGAGGGGAGTAAGAAGGAGACAGACTCTTCTCAGTGGTGCTCTCAGTGATGGACAAGCAACAACAGACATGTATTGTTTATAGCTAAACATTAGTAAAAGCATTTTTATCATGAGGGTGGTCAAGCACTGGAACAGATTGCCAAGAAAGGTTATAAAATCTTGGTTCTTGGAGATACACAGAAGCCAACAGGACATAGCCCTCAGCAAACTGCTCCCGTTGACCTTGATTTGGGCAGGGAGCTTGAACCTGATCTCCACATGTCCCTTCTCATTTCAATTCTTTTCAGTCTTCTTCTATATTGTCCATTATGAGGCTTATACCACCTACCAGGGCTTCAGCTAATTTCCAGTTTTCCACTTTACCCTCCCAGTCACAGTTACCATTCAGTGCACCATGGGTGTACTCTGTAGTACAGCACAGTTCAGCATTACAGTCACAAAAAGATGTGTGACAGTGGTAGCAGCCCATCAAACACCAAGGCAGAACATAAAGTGGTGTAATCTTTTAATGTCTATTTTAATGGGATTATAGGAGAAGGAGTTTATAAGTAAAAAATTTACAGATAAAATACTTTTAGTCAAACAACCTACTAGTTTTGGAAGCTGATGTCCTGAAAAATCTTTAATATCTAAGTTCCTTTTTACTTTTTTCCATTTTTTCAGCCTGACAGTCCTTACACAAGGACAGGTCCTCTAAAAAAAAAATAAATAAAGAAGAAATGTGGCTGGTAATTATTCACTAGTCTCCAGAGTTTCCATTCATTTAGCAAATACATGTCATCCAAGCAAATTATTTCCTAAATAGTAGTTCTCCACTGAAACAACTTCAACAAGTTCAGAACAACATGAATAAGCTTCAAGACCTTAATAGGGAATTGAGAGCTGTAGAAAACCGTGGAGTTAGAGACACTCTTGCAATCTCCAGCAATATGGAGGATCTAGATTTTGTAAAGTGCCCATAACCCATACATTTACACTCCTGGTTGGCTGAAGGATAAGAGCTACATAAGCTATTAGATAGTAACTAAATACTATTTTTTTTTTCCTCTCACAGAAATGGTAATTGGCTGACCACTGTACAGGATTCTCCTCATGCAGATCCAACCACTTATCCCTATGTGTCTGCAGCCCAAATCAACTGTCTGGTTATGCTTCAGTGGAGGTTTCTGTTCCCTTAGGTGGAGAGAAGGACTGCAGATATTTGTAATTTTTTTCCTTGCAAAGCAAGTTGTGCCTTGCAAAGCAAGATCAACAATTTTATTTTTAACTGAAGTCCGCAAATATCACAGGATTCTGGGAAATTCCAGAATTTCTCAACCAGTAAGAAAATATCTTTATTTTAAGTATATCATAGATTGAATGACATGAAGTTCTGTCTCAAAAAGATAACATGATTAAATGGAGATGTCTGATCATTTCTCCTTGAAGATACTAACAAAGCAAATCATGTTTGACTAATCCCTAACACAGGCCAGTGTTTGAAGTGTTAATTAACAAACACGGTGCAAGGAGGAATGGTACAGGGATTTAATACCACTCAGGGGCACTAACAGAGAAAATAAAACAATTCTGCTTTTGTAAGCAGACTGTGTGGAACACAGGCAGAGCTCAGATGGATTCTTATCCAAACGCCCATCAAAAATCACATTCCATACACATACAGGTAATTTTTCAGGAAATTACAGTGCTGTGTTTATATATTTATGTATTTTTTGTCTTCTATGCATTTCTACTTTGTTTCAACATAACTCTTTTCTGTAATTATCCAAACTGTCCAGGTGTTTACAATAACTATAAGAAGTTCAATGGAGTGTGAGGACAAATTGGTCAAGGAAACTGATCATTTTACACTTTTAAATTCCTGCTCTATTTCAGTCCCAATCTTATAAGTTTTTACTTTATCCCTCCAGCTCTCCCTTCAACCTATATGTGCTGCTCTCCTGCCTCTACCATCATCTTAACTTTCACCTCATGACTACTATGATTATCCACTGGTCAGGAAATACCCACTGAAAGTCTCAACATATCCATAGCAGGGTTTTTTGATGTTTTAAAGCTGATGGTTCTTTTTCCCTTTCAAAATATGAACTAAACCAGAGTATTTTTTAAAAAAATTACTATTTCCAAAAATGTGTGTCTTTTTTAGATATTTTTTTTTTATTTTTAAAATTAAGCAAAACATTTGATTGACTGGGGAATAAAATCAGAACCACAGGTTTTTCATTAAAAACACATACCACAAATCATTTCAAAACATTTCATAAGTGCCTTCAAAACTTTATAAATTTATATTCAAATTAAAAAATAAAAAACACTCAAATATATTTTAAAAAAATCTTAACACATCTCAATAAATTATAGTCAGTCCTCCACATGGTGAAATGGCCAAAATTCCTCATAACTACTAGCAATATTTTAAAGAAAAAAATAAGATTATGTTAGGAAAATTACATTTTCTCTGTTAGAAGACTATTCTAGAAAGGGGCACAGACAACTGAATTGACAAAAGGGCAAGGCAATGACAGTGAGGGGTTAATATGCAGTAATAGAAAGGGGGAAGAAAGAGATACAAATGCCCTTTTGTAATCTTTTAGTTTTCACTTACTGTGTTTCAAATATGTTATTGCAGTCATGCCACCTGGTAGATTGTGAAATTGAGCACCAGTTTTCCTCCCAGTATGACAGAAGCTGGCATGTGGAAAATACTTTCCTTCCTGACTTTGAAGAGGATGGAATGGAAAGAAACCTCATTTTAAATCACCTTTACTTTTGAAAGACTTAGCTCAGTCTTTACTGAGCTAAATTCATACTGAGCTTTTAGTTATTCTATCAGTTACAGAGTCCTGGAAAATTGAAAATTCATAGGCTATTTCTAGAGAATTATGCATTCACAGTTTGAGTTGTTTTGGTTAGAATGGAAATTAAAGATCATCTAATTCCACCCCCTTCTGCCCTGAGCAGGGACACCTTCCACTTGACCAGGTTGCTTAAAGCCCCTCCAACCAGGCCTTGAAGAAATTCCTAATAAAATATTCCTGTTTGCATATAACAAAAAACTTATTTTTGTCCCTTGACTTTTCATTTCCCCATGCTCTATGTCATCCATTTCACCCCTGAAAATATTCTTTGTGAGCGACCTCTCATGTCTGGTTTCAAGAATATCTGCCAGTCTTCCTACTAATGAAATTCTCAAATTATGGAGATGTAAAACATTTAGATAACAGCTCTTATGTTTTGAGTAGGCAGTCTAGGAAATAACAGACAAACAATTAAGTCAATTAACTCTATTAAGCTCAAGAAAATTAGGATTTCTATAAATAGTCTTCATGGAAAGTCAAGGGTTCATTTTCAATATCATAGTCATTCTATTCAAGGAAAGAGTAATGTCAGTTCAAAATATTACTTGTATTATAAACATTATTATATAAATTAAATACATATTTCTATGGAGAACACATCTGACCATAACACGAGATTTAAACAGATTTGGTAGTACTGCTACCAAAATAATTCACTCCAGCAATGGGAGGAAATGAGTCATAATCAAAGGGGAACTGCAAGCAAAAATTCTTCAGATCCTGTTACTGGTGCTGATATTGTGTCATCTTCTGGGAAGTCACTGAACTGGTTTTATTAATGATAAAGCAGAGATTATGACACTTTCTTCACAGGGGAGTTGTGAGGATGCTTATGAAGTTCTCTGTATCTGCAGGAAGAAAGTCACTGCACAAGTACAAAGTATCCACAATCTCTTATCGTTTCTACTATAAACAACTGATCTACTTGCTTATTTCTGTAGGGCAGATGATTACTCATTCCTCCTTTACAGGATATAAAGTAGCTGCTCTGTTAAACAACAGTAAAATTTAAATGTTAGAGATATTTTGCAGAGTATCAATGTGGAAAAGGGTGGGGGAGGGGGGCAGGGAGGGGACTGCCCCCACCATCAAAGTATATCCTTTGCACATTCCTGGCACTACATCAAGGTTAAGTTAAAAGCAGCACTTGAAGGCAGTTGCATGTGGTAGATTGTACAACAAGGCTCATTAGCCAATGGTGAGTCTTATGTAAACATCTTTAATGTGGTACAATGGCATTTTTCAGCCTCTTTTAAAAGGGAAAAAGTTAATAATGTGAAAGTTTTATTACTTTTATTCTTCTAAAGAAGTGCCTTTTTGTAGTGAAACATTGTGGCTAGTTAGAGCAAAAGCTCAGGGAATTTCCTTCACTCTGGGAAGGACTGCAATTATACAAGGGGAAGGGACCACAGCAGTAAACTGGCAACATACCAAGGTCTTAACCCCTGAGACAGGAGGTGGAGGAATAGGTGTTAGCAGTCTTACACAAGTCCTTAAAGCATAAACATATGGTAAATCCATTACCTAAACTACAAAGAATGGAACCTTGCTAATAAACCTATTTACTAGGTTAAATAAATACAGAAAGTGTTTAAAAAAGGCAAGCTGCGTGACATTTTAAAATCAAACATTTTTCACTTGTCAGAATTTGTTGTTGGGAATCTGTGAAACATGATGGCCCTTCCAACCCCACAAACACACACAGTCATGTTCTGCCCACTCGGCCCCAGCTCAGTGCTCGCTGCCACCACATGAAACCAAGAGCATTTATTTCTGAGTTCTTGTGCCACTGCCTGCACAAACACAGTTCATCACCCAACTGGCTGCTGGCACTCACAATGAACAATAAAATGTAGGTAGGATTCAAGTGTATTTATCACCTAGTTGTCCAGCACTGTGCTCCACTGAATGTTTGATTTTATCCAGCATAAACACAGTCAAATTCCAGAAGCAATAATATTCAGCAGAAAAAAAAATACAAATCCAGTGTCTTTAGAAGTGGCATGCTGCCAGTACCTTTAGCAACAGCTCCACAGAATATTTTTGCATCACCCTTAGTAAAAAATGTTATTAGATAGGTCATAAAGGGTACTAAAGCTAAGGAGAACTGTCTTTTACAGTTACTTTAGAAATAGTTGCCCTTCTGCAAGATGTGAGAATGGGATATCCAGGAACACATTTTAAAGCTTCTCACTGTGGTTTCGTGGACTTGTAGCAAAGAGGTGGCATTAATCTAAAGCCAGCTGAAGTCAGTGGGCTGATTCCCTGCCCAATCCCCCCCCCTTTGAAAGTAGGTGGTGTGAGGACGCAGCTGAAGTGGCAGTGTGGTAGCTTTACAATCAGGTGTGTCTGAGATGGGGTGGCTGCCTCAGTGGCACTTCTCTCCTGCAGAATTCGTGTGAATTTGCACTCTCATTTACCAGCCTGTGAAAAGTACTTCTTTTCTGCTGCTGGTAAGTGGCATACTTGTGATAAAATTTGTGTTGCATCAGATCCAAACAAAGTTTTATTCAGGGGGGAAAAAAGTTTTTTAATTTAATGTGCTTGTGGAAATTCAGTGATACTTGGTCATTAACTTGACTGAAATCCATCTAAGTGTATAGTCAAACACAAGCCACTTGTTCTCAAGCAGTGTTTATGGATAAGGAAGCAAGGTGGGAGATCTATTACTTCTGCCCATACTCCCCATCAAATCTCCCTCTGTAAATACACAGTCAAACATTAGTGATGACCCTCATCTGCTTCAGGTTCATTAATGGAGATTCCTGTGCCTGCATGGAATGCCACTGACATCTAGCATGGAGCTGTAGTGCTAGCAGAGTGGAGAGTATCAGATATAAAAGCACTGAATTATTATAATTTAAAAACACTTTATTGCAGAAGACAGGTAACAAGCTGCAATTTAAATAAAATGCTTCAAATTATGTGGTTGTGTTCCTGGTCTGATTTGAAAAAAAAGGTGAGTATAAAGTTGCAATTGTAACCATTAGTTATGTGATTTTAAAGAGTGGCAATATATAAATAGTTTGCTTCTGGTAATTTTATGTTAGGAGTATTCTATTGTTTGATAAATGCTGAGGGAAAATTATTTGGTTTTGCAATAAAAATATTTCAAAGAAGAAAACAATATATGTAGATTATTAGGGTCATTCTTTAACAGCGTCATTATTTGTGATGAACTCCTATCCAGCTGATGATGTGACATTCTGTATTAACAGACAGCATCAATATTGCACTGCAATCAAAAAAACCCAGGCAAATAGAGAAATCAAGTGTTTTAATTAATGCCGTTCCAGAACCATATAAATATTTTACACATATGAGTACACCAGGAACACTACATATACCAGCTGGTATTGGATAAGATATTACTTTGCATTTTAAAGTTATTTCAATACTGTGAAACAGAATAACATATTTAGATAAAACTTTGGAGCCATTTGGAACCTCAGAAAGTTTTTATTTTATTTTCTCTCCAATTTTCTCATTTTTTTGGCAAAATTTGACATATTTTTAGCCATCACAGATTTATGATGAAAAAAAGTCACAAAAGCAACCTGAAACTGCATACAGAATGAGGCAGATCTATGAAGGGTGATCAGTGAACATCAGGAGTTCTAAATACGCAGATGGCATAAAAGCTTCTAAAATAAAAAGGTATTTTACTTGGTTTTCATATGACAATAGTAGCTAACACAATGATGTGGATCTTGCTGATACCTGTCTGGGATGGGAGCACAACCTCTACAGTTTTCAGATGATCCTGAGCATACTTGTAGGAACTTAGGGCGTTGATGGAAAGGAAAGGGCACACAACCCCTTCTTTTTATCACCTCTCCCTACAAATGTGCAAGGGGTGATAGTGGCCATTTGCTCGTTTAAAGCTGTCACTTTGTTAGGCACAAAAGGATGGGAGCCCTCTGGCCAAACACAGACATTTGCACCTGAGTGACTCAGGTAATAAAATATGGTGTGAATAACCCAAAGGTTAGGAAGGGATGAATTGCTTGCTGGAAATGCCTGTCTCAGCAGACTATAAAAAGAGCCAGTGTGGGTAGTCAAAGGTAACCACCTACATCATGGACTTTTAAAGGTGTCATGAATCTTTCTTGGAGCATGGAAGAACAGATTGTGTTTTCCTGAAGTCTTATGGAAGCCTGAGTGCTACAAGAAATGAATCTCCTCTCTCTCAAGAGATAATCTCCCACAGAAAATATCCACAGCAAACTGATGCAGCAGAATCCCCTGCTTGTCTCAAACCGTTGAAGCAAGCAGCAGAAGTAGCCCTGTTGCCTTTACACAGGGCTGGTGCTCACAGCCCAGGAAAGCTCTGCTGGGACAAGCTGACAAGTAAAAAATGGACCTACTTGTGCATTTAGTTTTGAGGTTGTTTGTTGATTGTTACAACCATGCCTAAAATGACTGGTAGTACCTCTATGAGCTAAATATTCCATACAGAAGTGCTGTGAAGATCTCATTGTTCTTATGCACAGTAAGTTGGTGCCAGATGCACACTACAAGAGGTCTCTTTCATGCTCAGACTGTGAAACCTGAAAACAGTTTAGGTGAGTGATACACAAAATCCCCACATAACCAACGGGCCACACAGGAGCTTGCAGTGTACATTAGGTGTTTAAATACTGCACAGTAAGCAAGTATTGGATAAAACCAGAAATACTGAGGGAATGACTGGAACCCCAAAACTTTCTCCCCTCAGCAAAGTAACCTTATCCTTTGCTTGCAGAGCTAACCCACTTCTATCTTCCTCTCCTTACATACATGAGACATATAAGCCAGTCATCTCAGACTCTCAACAAGATCTGCTGCCACTAAGCTCATGTGAAAGGCATGCAGCTCTGCTTCCTCTGGCTGTGCTTAAAATATCTATGAAATACCTGCCTGCACTCTAAGAGATGTCTTCTTGTAAGACTTAGTTTGGTTTTTTTGAATTTAGCCTTCAGAGACATCTAAGTCAGAGCTGCAGGTAGGCATCTGAGCTCAAGCAGACTTCACAGGCATCCTTGTTTCTTAAAATTCTCGGATGCCTTGTCAGTAATTCCACTAGCAGAAGAACAGCTATTTCACAGGACACTGTCCAGTCTGATGTGCTGGATGTTCAAACCTATCTGTCTCCTCCTGTTCAATGTACTTTGAACAATGGCTTCTGAGTCTGGGTGGTCGATTATACTCCTGGAGCCAGCACCCAGACATCAGCAGTGACAGCAATAGGCAATGGCATGCCTGAAAGGATATTCTTAGGCTGATCACTCACTAGCTCTTTCCTTTCTCAAAGGCAAAAGTTCCATCACAAGACCTCTGTGAAGCAAAGTGGGCAATAGCAATAAGCCTAAAGCCCACAGAGACAGAACTTTGAGGAACCTAAGTGAGTTGAGCAAATTCCTTCTCCTCGCAGCCCCCTGGCTGCAATGTGTTCCAAGCCACCACTCATCCCTAGCAGGGATGGCGGCTCCCAGCAGCATAGGGAGCAGCAGGAAAACCTCTTTCTTGATAGGATTTTATACACAGCACTCTGAGGCACTGAGATGCTCAGGTGTCCAAATGTATGACCCTGTCTATTCCTAGTGTCTCAACACAAGAGTGGGGGAAGGCAAAAATCACATGCTTGTAAAGGTGTTTGAGGTCAACCTTAAACGGTGCACTGCGGAGGTATTTGTTTATTTTCTTCTCAGTCTGTTTCCATAACCACTTTCTAGTTGACTACCTGAGTATCTTTTTTCCAGTTTCTAAGGAAAAACTCAAATCTCTCATCTCTTTGAATGCTGTGGTTGACAAATCACCGGTACCATCAGCCCTTGCTGCATGCAATTTTCTGGGAAAAAAAAAAATTTTTCTAGAATAAACACTTATAAAAGGGTTATTTGTTTAAACAGTTCACATTTTTCAGAAGGAATTATGATATCCATAAATTCAAATATAGTTGTTTATATGTTCTGAACAGTATATTCTCATTTTCTCAAGGCACCTGTGCTGCTATATGTACTCAGTTACAGTGGTACATAGCAGGTGCTAATGAAGCAGAAATGTTAGTTTATTGTGAATTTAAGCAAAATAGTGCAAGCAGAAAATCAATTAGAATGTAATACATTCCTGGTAGATTTTAGGGGTTTAAGATTGCTTTTGATTTCTGCAGTTACATCAGTCAAAAGTCTGATTACAAAGAAAATCTATACTCAGTTTTCCTCCTTGTTTAACTCTGTTAGGGACAGTGAAATTAACACACAGAATGTATTTATCTGTTAATTTTGAACTGGTTTTAATTCTCAGTGAAAAAGAATATATGTAAATCATAAAGACAGCTGATGGCAAATCTGACTGATTAAAACACATTTTAGATATTAAAAAAAAAGGTAGAGCAACAACTACAAAGTCTTGGTTCCTGCATTCCTTGCAAATACCAACTTCTTGCTGTTTTCACTGGGCATTTCAAATGTGTGAGGAATGTATTATGGAATCCTTAAAGCCAAGATTATAATCATGCCTGTGAACTCCAGTTTAAAACAAGGAAACACACTCTGTCAGTCACAGGCTGTTAGAGGCACAGTCAGTCTAGGGACACACAAGTTTTTCAGTGGAGGCTTTGGTTTCTAATGGGCAGAATTTACTGCTCAATTACATTGTTATGCAAGAGTGGCGAACCAGATTTAGCTGTTACTTTTTCAAAACAAATATAGCTCTACATTTTACACCTTAGTCTGTTCCTGTGCTTGATTAAACATTTATAAATAGTTCCCCCCACTCATCCTACAAATGCTTTGGGTTCAGAGGCAGTATCTGGTTCATAGCACAGGGTATTGGAATGGAACTGAGACACAAAATTCAAGCAGATTCTGTAACATGGAAAATGCAGAGGAACTGAGGTCAGGAGTTTGACTTTTAGGTTCATTGTTCCATTTTGTTGCTCAAATATTGCACCAGACTGCTTTGTAATTCAGGCAGAATAGAGTCTTGAAACTGATTTTGATTTTAAAGCCTTTCTGAGTATTTGCTGGAAACCAAATCCTGCTCCCAGGAGGAACTGAATAGGTGATGTAGCAGAAACAATTCTTAAGCTTCTAACTGGTATGAAAGAGAAAGTAATAAAATACTACTCATAGTTTTCTAACAAGAAACATTAAAGCCAATGCATCTTTGTTACCTTTTTACAAATGATGATCAATTAAAATAGTAATGATCAAGCTTCCAGAGAAACTGCTGACTCCCAAAGGAGAAGTTTGTGTTGCAACTCTACCTGCTTCACCTATTCATTGATGGTTATATCCACATAGCACAAATTATTTCCAAAGGCCTAGACTGCCAGATTTGGCAATCAATTTTTTGGTGCTTCCGTACTGGAAATTTGGAAGAATCCATTCTTAGGGGTGCTGAACAGCTGCTGTCCCTACTGATATTAGTTTATTCAATAAAGTTTTTTTTTTTTAATTCAATCAAAGATAAGGGTTTTGTTCCCTTTCCTCAGGTTCAGCTCAAGAGAGTGACCACCTTCTAACTTGGACATAAGTGAATCATCCCTGCCTCACAGCCACAATTCTCCTTGAATTTTAGTATGAATGCTTCTCTTGCTGTTTCAGTCTACTAAAACCAAGTCCAAGAACTGAATGTAATAAGATTAAGACTGTATAATAAATAATACACCAGAGTTTTATGACACAAAACCCTATTACAAATATAATTTACTCCAAGACATGGAATTTGATATTGGAAATAAATGTACAGTAAGTTCTTAGTGCATATTGGGACCTATGTGTATCCCTTATAAACCAGCAATTAAAATGAAAGGACAACATGTATAGCAGCTTGAGAGAGTTTTTTCCTAGTAAGTTGGATTAAAAGAAGTAAAATGTGTTTGGCAAAGGAAAGCTAACCAGCTTTAGGAGACCCTGTAATCCAATTGCAAATAGATGATTTGTGATCTTTTTCTTGGCATTCCAGAAAATACATGAACAGCTTCCTCTGCAGACTAAGAGTGAAAAGGGAAATGAATGTATATTACAGCAATATGTGGAAAACTACAAATTATTCCACATAGGGCCAAACCTTGGAACTACTCTGTTATTATTGAGGCTAAACTTCCATCCACTCCAGAATGGAGCTTTGACTCAGTAAGGATCACAGGGGTTGACTCTAGACAGATCTGATATGGTTAGGATTTGCTATTGCACTGATGCTAATTAAGTGGAAGGATTTCTTCACCAGAAAGATGTTGTGCTGTAAAATTCACATTTCCAAGTCCTTTTCTGATAAATGTTCCATAGAACTTTTTCTGCCTGTGTAACAAGCAGTGTTAAATTCACAAGTAAGAAAAACCTACCACCTACTGTTACAAAAGAAAAGTGGTAGAGAGAGAATATGGAGTGATTGATAAAAAGAAGACAGGTGGACAGGGCTGATGTTCAGTGTCCTATTCCCATTGTCAGAAGCTGAGTATGAGGTCGTGTTGGTCATTGGTCTGACCAGCATGATTTCTTATATTCCTATGGAATATTTCATATGTGATTGGTACAGAGGAGGAACACTTAACAGGGTTAGGGACCACGTCAAGGATGAACGTGCAAAGTTTAATACACTATTTGTGGTACTAAGATTACTTGTTTCAGGTTTTGTATGGAGCAATCTGTGCCTATAAAGACACACCGACTGTGCATGAACAAGAGGCCCGTATTTGAGATATGGAAAATTACACTACTGGACCACCATCAATTTAAAACAGAGATTAATTTTCAGTGTTTCAGCCAGCTGAATGGATTATTTTATCACTTTTCTACCAGCAGTCCTGAAGAATGTGGGAAAGAGCAATGGCAAGAGCTCCTTTGGACCTACAAATAGGCCTTAACCAGTCCTTACCAGTTTTATCTGGTGCTTAAAATTTTAGCCTGTCTTCCATAGTAAGCATCAAATACTTTTTCTGTGATGACTCAGTTGTATTTATTAATTGTTTAGATAATTGCAATTGTAAATGGAATGCTTCACTGATTCAGTAATTAGGGAGTCTGAATTTGAAATAATTTATTAGGTCTTAATTTATGTGCTGTGAAATCTGTTAGATCATTTGCTAGTCAGTATGTTGTCTAGAATAAAGGCATTTCTACAAAGGGATTTTAGGGTGAGGGTCACCAGTATAATCAGAAACATACTCAGTCTGGCCTCCAGCTAAAGATTGTATGCTTTTAAGTGTATTTCTGTTTTGCAAAATGGCCTTTTGAAGACTTAGCCATTTCAACAAAACTCCTTTTTTCTATATAAAAAGAGAAAAAGCAATTATTTTGCACTGTTGTTTGACTTCCCACCACTACCACCCTTTCCCCTAGATATAGATGACCCAGCTGATCAAGTGTGAGAAGTACATAGTTCTCTGCACTGACTTGTCTGAACCTCTGGAATGAAATCTTCAAAGTTAGAAGCAAAAGTTGGCATGAAAACTAAGCAGGGATTTGATTAAAGATTTGGAGTTACCCACACAATAAATTGAACCAAACTAATTTTTTTCATGTACAAAGGCACACTTATGTTTTCCACAATGTATGGAAGGAAGTGACATCAGTTGGCTTTCGGTGTTAATTTATTGTATTCATCCATATGCTTATTATAATAGAGGATTTGTCAGTATGTTCACTATAAAAAAAAAAAAAAAAACAGCCAGGACTGGGGCCTTTTTTTTTGTTAAACTCAGCTGTTACAAATGATATTTGACTGAAGCCTCAAAGCTTGTCTGCTTGTACAGGACACTCTGAAATTGAAACCTTACAATTTGAATGTCTTTAGAAATGTACATGTAGAGGGGTTTAAGGGAAAACATGGGGCTGCTGAATATATTGCTTTGGGCAGGATTTATCTGACAAAATATATGTGTCTATACATCAATACAGACATATGCAGCTGTCTATATTGTAGACTTATGTAGATGTCCATATGTAGACGTCAGTATTTCAATTAATCACATACTCTACATAACCAAAGAAGAGAGGTGTGATTCATTTTAATCCAAAGACATCAACTATAGAGCAAGATATAATGTCACAGGCACACCCAAGAGTACCTGTAGGAAGGCAATTAGAGGTGGCTGAGTTGCAATCATATAAAGTGAAGTGAAATGAATTTCACAGGAATGACCTAAAGTTTAATGCTTTGAAGGTGTTTCTTTTATCCAAGGGATAACCTGTTTAGATTTTTTTCCCTCCATTGTTAATGACTTTTAATAGTCAAGGAACGTCGTCCAGCAATCTCACATATAAATATTTTGTCTCTGGACAAAGATGTAAATTACCGTATTTGGATCTATTAACATGGTCAAGAAATGTGCATATTCAGCTTCATTGTCTTCAGTGAAAATAATAAATTTAAAATACAAAACAGGGGCAAAAGTCTGAGCCTTTCACTCCTTTTTTATTTTTCTTTCCAAAACTAACTCTTCACGTAGTTACAGTCATGACCTATTCAACCTTCCTTTACTCTACAGTGTGTATTCAGCAGAAACTCCTAATGAACAACAACTCTCCATGAATATCAGTGGTTCAATAAACAGAAGTGATAAGTAGATTTATTTTTCTGTCAGAAATCTTTTTCTGGAGCCTGGAGAAAGCTAAAAATAAGTGGAGGGGGATATTAGGAAAGGAAGAAAATGTGCACATTGGAAATAGAGCAGGGTAAAACACAGAGGGAGAAACACAAGTAGTAAACATATGAAGAATAATTTTAAATGGAAAACATAAAGAATATGGAAACACATTTAACTGAATTTTGTTTGTGTAATCATTTAAAATTTCTCTCAGATGCAATGCAGCTCTTGGATATATTAATAGGATCTGCTGAAACCAGTGGGATAATAATGAAGGGCAGATTTTCTCTCTCTTAAACTAAATGAGATGGTTATAGTGTCAGCACAATCTGCAACCAGCGAACTTTTCTTGTCTAGGAGCTCCAAGATTAGTTCCTAAAACGATCTCTGAGAAGGCAGGCACAGGAAAGACATTAATAAGTACAAACACAACTGTTCTTCATGTCATCAGATTACAAAAATTTGCTTTATCAGAATAACTAAAACAAACCAGAAAAAAAATTGGATTGGGAAGCAGATGTCGGAAGTGTCCTTTAGGAGCTTGTGATTTACAGATGAATTTTATTCCATAATTTTATAAGTAATTCCTTAAAGAATTATCTTTTTTCTGCCGATACATCTCATTTATTATTACCTTTTTTAAGAACATCTAAGCAAAGTTACTTGCTCAACATCAAAAGCCAAAGTAATAGTATGGACCTCCTCAGGACAAACAAAATGCTTATTTGGAGACAAAAATCATAGCTATTTCTCTCACATGCTTACTTTGTTCCCTACTTGACTTGCTGCTTCCTGCACTGTTACTATATCACCTGGATTCCCAGAGGTTTTCTAACTCTCAGCCAATAATCCTCACCGAGGAGGAGGAGGAGGGAGGGAGTGTTACATTTCTGTGAGAATCTTTGCAGTTTGTTGCCACTGAGTGAATTGGAACAATTTGGCTTTGAGGAAGTGATTTATACACGCACATCCATCACACATAACCTGCTCTGCTCTGTTAACTCTCTGTTTGATCTCTGGAGGGTTCAGTAGATTAGGGAGGGTCTTCACACAGAGGTTTCATTAACAACCAATCGCTTAACCTGGCATGACTCCTGTTTGTGCATTTGGACACTTTAAAGTGGGAAGACTAGGGGAAAAAAAAATGTTAATGGGGATCATTATTTCCCAGTTCAGGAAACACCAATCATGCTGTTAGAGAGAATTCGCTTCCTATTTCCTTGGTTTTATGTTTTAGACAGTATGGAAAACAGAACTGAGGTTTACAATTTGAGCCATTCAAAAATGGTGACCAGAATATGTGAATTTTGGCAGCACAAAGTATATAAGTAATCAAAGAGCATGAATTTAATTAAATTCATTATTTAATTCAATATCTAGCCATAAGCCATGGAAACTTGAACATTACAATCTGGTTTAATGAGACAGTAAATGCAGGCCAAGCAGTTGCACTTTTTAAATATTCCAGATTAATGGGTCTCTGGTTACTGTCACCTGTTTGTTCAGAGTGGGGGGGGAGGAATTTGATCTAGTCAAAGGGCTGATACTATTATAAAACAAAATTAAAGAACAAAGTCAGAATCATAGAACAGTATGACTATTTTTGTTATGAGTGGGGAATTTTGAGATATTAGCAGCACACAGTTTTGGAAAACATCATCCGGAGTTACAGCAGTGACTTCCCATGCAAACACAGTGCACTGTGTCTCTGCACTCTCTTACAGAAAAGGTATACTCTGCTAATGAAAGGATCAAATTTAGTACTTTATTATATCCTTAGAAACCAAATGGCTGGTTTTAAAACCAGCAAAGTGCTCACCATAGTTTTACAGTTAACGAACTACTGAAAGCATGTGAAAACTGGTAATTTCCTGTTGAACTCAAGAACATGGAAGAAAATAGGCAAGTATCAGTAATTTTTGGGAAATATGTGGAGAAAGGTGGCAGAGCAACTGTCAGGGTTTATTAGTGGCAACTATGGCAGCAAGACAAAAATTTGGCAATGATTATTAATATTTATTTCAATAACAAAATGTAAAGAACAGTGTTGCGTTCTGTCATAATATTTGAATGCTTAAATATTATCTGTTATTAATGAATACCAGTGGTCCAATATATCCTAAACTCTGCCTATCCCATGCTCGCTAATCCCTCGCTCCCCTCAGATGTCCAGAAAAACAGATGTGCTCTGTAACATGCCCTGATATTTAAGTGATAACAGACTATTGAGTACAAAGCTTTGGAAATTTACTCTCTTTCATTTTAAGGTTACAATTCAAGCCTCGGTGGCATTTGCAAATGTGGTGATAACACACATGAGAGACTGGAGGGAAAGACTAGATTTAGGACTTCATGAATAAAAAGCAGTAAGCTTAAATGCATAAAGAATTTTATTGGTAGTTTTTTTCCTGCTGGATTGTTTCCTTCACCTTTCATTACCTTTCCTTTTAAGCCTTTTCAAGAAACAGTCCCATGGTCAGTTTCCCGAAATGAGCAGTCTCTTTCCCATAAGGGTAAGGGTATGAGCTATAGTTTTATATGATCAAACTAAAGATTCTCCTAGAATCCAGAAAATTTTGTATTCATCAGAATGTTTTAGTTGTCATTAACAATCTCATCCTTGGATATATGTTTATTATCTATATACAGATATCCATTCCCAGATATAACCATATATATCCATATAAATCCATTTATATAATTTTGAATTTTCCTCTATTTTCTATGGTGATGAATTCCACAATGTCAGCAACAACATTTAGAACTGCCCTTCACCTTTAACACTGCAACATTCCACCACTGTTCCTCTGACTTTTATCTGTCTCACATATCATCTGTTGTCCTCTACTATAGTTAAATCACAGCCTGTGTACCCAGAGCTGACTCTACCAAGCACACTACCTGGTAGAAGAATTGTTATCCATTAGTACAACACAGAATGACAAGCTTCACATTCATTTCATTTTTGGTGAAAGTAATTTTATTCCTGAGTTAGAAGACATGAAAAGAAAATTGTTGTGATCTACGATTTCTGTATTTAATTTATGTCTTTTACATATTTGTGGGAGATTGAATAGCATGCAAGCAGTGGGAGATCAAAATCTTAAAAAGTGGCTTTAACAGTTTTGTAAAAGGAGTGTGTTTTCCCTTATAGGGTCTTTCCCCAGTAATATTCTTTGAGCTCATGAAAATCACTGAATACATTATTTGTTTGTCTGTTTGTTTGTTTGCTGTACTGAAATCAAGCTTTCCATGATGATTAATATGAACAGAAGCCTTTGGAGATTTTATTGCCAGAATAAGGAATGTCTCCTCTGATCTCTCCTGTAACAGGTTTCAGATCGAGCCCCTCAGGAAACAGAAAGTAGATTGTAATGAAATATTGAAGATTATTTTCATTATGAAATTACCAAAGCCAGATACTGATTTCTGCAGTTTCTGGTCATGCATTTCTGATAAAACATGAACCTTTTATTACCTGTTTTAACCTGACAGTTCTTCATGGTTTATACAAGGATTACCATTAGATGTTGAGCATTAGGTTTACCTTTAACTGAATGTGCCTCCAGTCTCAATACAAAGGGACTGGGGTGAAATACTGAAAAGAAGCAGTTAATTCATCTGGGCAGATGATTAACAACTGGGCAACAGAGAGAAAAATGTAATGCCACAAAGAGATAAAGGACACACATAATCTTCTGTCTGAAGCTATGTACACTCACCATGGACTTTTGCTTTAGAAATTAAGACACAGATAGCATCCATTTTCTATAAAAGATGGCATAAGATTTTCCTTTTGTTGTTTGCCAAATGGACACCCACCTTCACCCACAGCCAGCTCACACTGCTTTGAATTGGGGATTGATGCAGAGATGGAAACAATCAAGGGGAGCTGCGAACACCGCAGCCCATTTCAAAAGCATTCCTTTTCCAGGCCATCAGCTGCAGCAGCAGCACAGGAAGCCTTCCCTGATTTTACCACTACTGAGCAGCAGTTTGATGGTGTTTATGCATGGCAGGACCCCACCAGCGAGGAGACCCACAGCTCCGGAGCACCAGAAGTGATGTTCAGAGAAAGGGTACAATTGACAATGGAGCTGTTCACGGCACCAGGGCTGTTAGCCCATCAAGCATCCCCTCTATCATGTTTATTACTCTTTATTCAGCTTTAAAGAGGGTTTTTTATCCTGCACAATTTAACTGATATATATGTTTTTCCGATATTTTTCTTGTTCAGTAAATGAACATCAGGTTTGACAGACATCAGTGGGTCACATCATGGGTTACATTTATCTTAAAACAATGCTACAAGGCTTATCTGATGCTTCAGCACAGGCTGTCAAACATGTTTGTCCTCCCCCTTACACTAAGTAAAGCTGTTGTGTCGCTGGGCTCTTCGTGTCCCCTTTTCAGCTCTGTTATCTTATACTTTCATGGCACAGTATCTGATGCTGAAACCATACAGAGAGAGAAGTCTTATGTGCGGCGTTCAGGGGAGCCTGTAACACCATAAATATAATGTTTACTGCAAATCTCAGCCTCTTTCACTTGTCTCCTCTGACAATGCAGCTCTAGTCCTGGATTTTACAGTGCTTGCCATGGCAAATAGACATCAAACACAGGAACATGGTTTTGCTTGATCCTGGGAGAAAGCAAGGCCGGGAATCTGAAAACCATTATCAAAAGATTAAGATCTGCAAGCAAAAAAATATAAATAGCAGTAGTGAAAACGCAGAATTTCCCAAGGGCTTCCAAAATGCATTAATGAATACAGTTTCCCCTGCATGTTCAGTTGATGATGATGTCAAAATATTTTCCATTTTAATAGTAACTCAGAAAGGTATTAAAAAATAGCTCCTAAATGCAGACTTTGGAGTGTCCAAATAACTTTGTTGAAAGGTTTCAAAGACAGCTTGTGAAGGAACCCTTTGGACCATTACTGCTTATTTTCAATACATCTTGAAACAATAGAGAAATTGAAGATATTTTAAAAGGGCAAATCAGACAGCTTGGGTAATTATAGGCCTGTCACACTGACATTGATCCTAAGCAAAAGAGCTGGCTGGTGCAGGACTTGATTAATAAATTAAAGGAGGAAAATATAATTAATGCCAATCAACATGGGTTACTTCAAGCTAAACTGGTAGGTTCTATGATTAAATTACCAGTTTAGTTAAAAATAGAATAACGGAGAAATCATACATTTACATCTCTCTACAGCACTGATTTGGCACTCCCTTATTAATCTATTTATTAATTAGATAAGAAACTAAGGTGACAAAAATGTAGCATAACTCATATCACTAAAATTATGCGACTGACAGGTCTCCAAACACACTGCAAATGGACATACTCATTGACAATGTAGGGGGTTTTTGGATCCCCACAAGTTATTTGTATCAAAAAACAGAAAAAAAAAATCCCTGGAGTGGTACAAGCCACCTCATAACCCAACCATAAACAAGTACTTTGATCCTAAATATGGCCACATATATAGTATTACCTCTGAGAATAATCACTACTGCTAGGTTGTAACCTCAACCAACCTTTGGAAGAAAAAAGAAAGCGAAAAAATGAGAGACAGAAGTATCAAGTTTTCAGCATGATTCCCTACTTTAAAGGCCAAATACCATCACTGGGCACAGAAGGAAGGGAGGTTGCATTAACTCCGTGCTTGGAAATTGTGCTGCTGAATTTAGACCACTCCTGGTGCTGATACAGAGAAAAGAACAATCCTGGAGACTTAGAGTTTGAGTAGAAGTCAAGGGAATGATGTGAGGACTAGAAAATTTACTTCTTTATGAGGTACTTCAGCACTCAGTAAAATAATTTTTCTCATAGAAATCATAAACATGAATGTACTGTACTCCTTAGGTACTTACTTAAGGACAAAATTTCATTACAGAGGGCTTTTCAGTCCAGATGAAGATGAAGTTTCCATTTCTATGATCTTAGGCTAGAAAGGTTAGACCAGCAATAAGATAAAACTCAAAAAATAACATAGAATAACGTATTGTTTATAGATTTTTTCCTTTCTTCTCTGGCCTATTCCTTAGACCAATGAACCTTTAACTCTACTCTGCACAGCTGTGCTGGGAGGTGAACATGTTCTCTCCCAAAACTAGTTTAGAGCTGATTAAGTGGTGTAATCTCTTGTGACATGGAAAAAAAAAGGACTGTAAACCTCCTAGGCAGAAGAAAGAATGTGCTTTTCATTCTTCTGTACCTCGCGTAATGCTCTAACCACCCATCTACAGGGCAAAAACTATCACTGGTGATGATACCACTTTTTTGATGAGCATGTTGCTACATTTGATGTGGAACACAGTTATCTGAGAATACCCCCATCAGCCATTTTCTAAAAGTATTTGCAGGAAATTTAGACAAAGAAAGCATAAATATTTAGCTTGTGGTCCTTGAATATGCACTGAACAGACCCCTGCTTCTCCACTGTCCTCTTGATCCCCTTTTTGGTTACTTTCTGAAGGAAGACTTCAGGCTCCTGAAAACCCTGCAGTTCAGTAAAGAAATTATTTGCAGAACTGAGGCAACTTTGGACTTAGCATCAGAAAAATAATTTTCAGGACATCAGGAACTCAAGTTCAAAATCAAGCTGCACTTCGCTGCTGTTCCAGGTCTCATTCAGAACCCCTTATGTTCCATCACAGGTGCACTTTTAACCTTGTAGTCAATTAAAAAATGCACTTGGAAGAAAAAAACTCAATAGAATAAGCCCATATGTCTTTACACACAGATTTGAACATTGTCTTCTCTGATCATCATAATTTTCAAAAAAAGAAGCATAAAATAGATGCGCATTAATACAATGATCTATAATTTTGAAACATTACATAAATATACTCATATCCAGTAGGTAGCTTCCTGTAAATCTGAAAATGAAAATTTTAAATCTATAGTTTCACTTTTTTCCTTTAAAAAAAATTAAGCTTCAAAGCAAAACTTACATATAATTCTTCCTACATCAGTGCAAGATTAGACAGAGCAGACAATCCAGTACCAATCAGCAGGAGTCATGGAAATCCTGAAGAATATAATATAGACCAGAATTTCCTACCTGAGCTTCACAATTTTTTGGTTTTACATTTTAGTCAGACCCTTAACTTTATTTAAATAGGTTTTTTTGATTGCATCTATAAAATATTTAACTTTAATTTATACAGCATCATTATTCTACATTGTGAAAAGCATAAAAGCATATAAAAGTAATAGTTTCCTTGACACACAAGAGGATTCATGTGTATGAATTGAATTTTTCTGTGGTCTATGAACTCACATTTCATGGAGACACCAAATTTATAGATGGAGAAAATCCCTCATCCAATCTGAACTTCATAGAAGCTTACCATGGAAACATGAGGGATGTGTGCTCCTAGAATCACCTTTGCAAATTAAATTTCTAGATGGAGATCATTAGAGATTATGCTTGCAGAAGTGATTTTTTTTTTTTTTAATAATGCTAACATTTTATTTAGCACATGAGAGTTTGGTGTCTTTTCTCTAGCTTCAGAAAGTTAAGCTGCATTGCATGTTACAGTAAAAAGCATTTTTTCAACTGTTTAGCAACATTGAAAGCAATGTAAGCTAAAGGATAAACATTTTTGTCATTAGCAAATCAGTATCTTCTAGACATCTATGACCCAAAACTTCCATGAAAAAATGTGCTGCTAAAGGCACAAGCATTTAAAATCTATTATCATCAGCATCTTTAAATAAATCCCCTGTATTTGTAGAAAAAACAGTACATAGCACCATTTTCACACAGCCCTTTTGGGGTACCTCCATGATCCTGATGCCACCTATATATTAGGCACAGTGGCACACAAAGACTTCTTAAAATTTGACCATCCACACTGCTTGTCACTTTTTGAAATAGATTTTTGAATAGTTATTTCTGAATTTTTCTCCAGTACTTATGTAGAAAGTCAGCTGGATTCCAATAGTCATGTTGTTCCACTGCTCTCTTTCAGCATATCAGCAAGAGTAGGGTTTTATTTGGCTACAAATCCTTAGCTAAATATTCCTTAGTTGATTTAGATCAAATAAAATGACAGCAAAGTATTGTTGAGGCAAACTAAACTATCCAAAGGCAATTTTTGAAATTTTCCATTTCGAAAACATTTTCAAATATATATGGGTATAATTAAAACTTACATCCAGTACAACAGCAGAAAACGATGCCTAAAGAAGAGCAGGGGCTATAATTCTTTATGAGGGTCCCTCTCACAGACAGGCTGCAGTGTCATGCCCAGCCAACACATGGGAGCAGTCAAGCATGTGGTCTATCTGGGAGTCTTAGAGGCAATAAAACGGGCTGCACCCTCCCACTCTTCTTTAAGGGTGTATCAATGAACACTTTGTTAATAAAAATCAGCATTCCCTCATATTCACCCCATCCATCCAGGAGACTTCGTTCTGCATGAAGCATGATTGGTCTTGGTCAGACCCATCCAGGCTGACCTCTTGTTCCAAATCTGTCAGTCTGGATACACAATAAAACACCACTTGCTCACTCTGCCCTCAACTGCTACTTCTGAACCAGAGAACAAAGGAAAAGGAAAATCTGGAAAGACACTTTTTACAAGGACATGTACTGATAGGACAAGGGAAAATGGCATTAAACCAAAAGAGGGAAGGGTTTAGATTAGATATCAGGAATAAATTCTTTACTGTGAGGGTGGTAAGGCACTGGCACAGGCTGCCCAGAGAAATTGTGGATGCCCTGTAGTGTTCAAGGCCAGGCTGGATGTAGCTTTGAGCAACCTGGTCTAGTAGAAGGTGTCCTTGCCCAAGGAATTAGAACCAGATAATCTTTTAGGTCCCTTCCAAACCAAATCTTTCTATGAATCTGTGAAAGTAAGCAAAACAGAAAATAAATAAGTAAGTCAACCTTGCAACTTTTTTCATGACCTTTATGAAGTAGAAACTTTGCCAATCTGACCTTTGCTATAAGAAAAGTATAAACCAAACTGCAGTTCTGGCCTAGTCCTTGGCTGTGTGACAGACCACTCCTTAGCACAAGAGGGAATTTAGTGAGTCTTTCAAACAGCAAAACCACACACAGAGTCAGCCAACTAACCTGCAATTTAGGTATTCCCATAAGTTCTTGTCAGTGTGCATAAGTAGTGTTATCACCTATAATTGACTAGAGGACTTCAATTATGCTGGTAAATTTAGCAATAATTACACATCTTTGCCACCATTCAGGAATTACCTCTCAGGGCATGGAATCTGTTTATACTCACTTCCAACACATTCAGCCTTCTCATGTTTGCTCAGCTCATGGGTTCATCCAACCATAACGATCTCATTTGTTACATGAAGTGCTGTGCTCCAGGAAACAGTATCTTGAACCACACCTCGGTTTCTCAAAGAAACCAGTGTATCTCAAGGACAAATTGTTTGGCACAGAAAGAAAAGCACCTTTCTCCTCCTGACACAGCAGAACTTATGAAAAAAATTAATTTCCACTGGCATAAGAAATGGGTTTTGTGGTGGATAGAGTGGATGCCCAGACAAATTCAGGATCATCTTAAACTTGATCCTTTCTTCGTTATGCTCATTATTTCTCAACCTCAACCTTCATGTTTGTTCCTTCAAAAGAATGTTTTTGAGCCCAAGAGCTCATCTAATGCCCTTCTGGGAGAGCAGTGAGGAAAATGAGCTATTCTTGACAGGTATCAGAAGGCAACACTTTAGGAAAGCTCTTATCTACCACAGCGGCAAAACAAGAGCTTTAGAAGTATAAAGCAGACAGCACCAAGTGATTCACCATTTTCTGCCCCCCCAGTCAAATGTAGAACAATTTACAGTAGCATTCTACTGCTGCACTTAATTTTGCCCCCTTCTTAGGTGTTCTGGGAGGAATGTTGTCCTGTTGTACACTCCTACCCTACCCAGCAGGTATCTTCGGTTTTCCCTTGTGCACATCCCCTAAACCACAGGTAAGGGAAGGCAATAACAGCACCTGGCACAGGCAGGTGAACAAAGGATATGATGCTTCATGCAAAGGGAAGGCTTTAATAGGGTCAATTAATAAAAAAAGGCAGTGCTTACTTGTAACACACCGATGGTATAAGCAGAACTCCAGGTAAAACTTTCACATCACTGCATCAGACTAAGCCTTGGCTGGGCTACCCTTGCCAAGTGCTATCTACCCCCTCCAGTGTTTTTCTTGTTAAAGGAACAGATTAAATTATTAAAACTAAAGCAAGTTCCTGACATTGGTCCTGTAAAATGATACATGAATAATACTTTTTACTACAAAAACTTTGCAGAATAAAACCTTATAAAGTCTGTATGGCAAACAAAACAAAGTTCTTGCTGCTGACACAATAAAATAAAACATTTAACTATATAGCTAAGATAAGCCAAGAACACACATACTGGAAATTTTTTCTCATAGCACCAGCACCTCTGGAAATTAACTCCTTCTTCTTTAAAACTTTATTTCTCCACATCAAACACTTGTCAGGAGTGCTGTGGCTGCTCTCTTAGGAAACATAACCACCTCTGCAAGACCTAATTTCTGTGTGAAGGTTAATTAGTTTAATGCAGGAAATAGTCTAGTAGAGTTGGGGATTTCTTCTTCAAATAAATGAGTTAGAGGCTTGAGTCTGGTAAGTATTGCCTGAGAAATTGTGGCTGTAGGATGTGACGCCTTGAACAACAGAGCATCACTACACAAAAGGAGAGACAATAGCATCCCACAAGTTCTACCTGAGTTGGCAATTTGTTAAGTTTTTTATTAAACACTTAAAACCACTGGAATAGCCTCATTTGGGGATGGAATTGCTTCCTGCTTACTTTTTGTTACACTCTATTTTGCTCAGTACAAACCTAATGTGAACCAGAATGTAGCTGAGGTTGGGATTTGTAAATGAGCTGCAGAGATTGACATCTTGTTGAAACACAGATGATTCAGTGAGAGAATTTTTCATCATGGCATACCAATCCACATTATTTTAATTTGCTGTAGACAATAGCAGTATGCAAGAGAGTAAAGAGAATTTGTATTTGCTGCATATTGATTTGCATAGTCAAGATTATCACATAGATTTAAGATCATAAGACACTGATCTCTGAAGATCATAACCTTAAAGCCACAGTATATTTGGGCACCACAAACCTAATTACCCCAAATCATGTCACTTATGGAAACACTTATGTAGAGGATTATTTCCAAGCTGGCAATTTAGGTCTCAATCAGGATTTGATTTGCATTCCTTCTTTAATTTATGGAGTTTGCATTTCTTCCCCATCTTCCCCTGATACATTTTCTCCCCAGCCCACAGTTGATTTTCAAGAGTTGTAAACTAAAAGCCACTATGGAAACAATCTTGTTGATATAGGAGTAAAAGTAAACTCACTTTTCATCAGTAGGGTAACAGGAGAGGCAACTGGATGCACACAGGGTCTAACAAGTAGGAAGTTCACTTTATTGGATGCATTACAAAAAAAGAGACAACTTTAAGGGGGCATTATATAGGCTTGATGAAAACATTTCATATACAAACCAGTATTTCTGATTGTTTCAGTAGCCTGTGCAGTGTTTACTTGGACAGTTTCCCAGGGATTTCCTGCTTTATTAAGGAGACCGCATCCTGAAGCGCAGCATTTACATAAATTACCTACATGATAAATGAGATAAGTAAAACACATGGAGGAAGCCTCTGATACCACAGGCATTATTCAGAAGAAAACCCCAAGTTTAATAGGGAAAGATTAACAACAAACTTTTTCCTCCTTTTGATATAAAGGCTATTTTTATGCCATCAGGAAAAGCTGTTTGCACATACATACCAGAAAGTCAAATCTTAGCAGGAAAATACAGAAAAAATAGGTGTATTTATCATATACTAAGAACTACTTAGTTTTAGAAACTTGGACTAAATGCAGTCCCTAGTTAAAAGCACCACCTGGCAACAATGGCTGTTGGCAAAACTCCTGATCAAGGTTTGGGCTGCTGACAGAGAACTACAAATGACTTCAGACTACTTTACAATTTTTAAAGTGAATTTAAATTCTGTTCTCACTGTTTTAGGCCATTAGAAATACCACAAAAGACCAGTTCTCAGAGGTGAATAGACAACTTTTTTGTAAAACTTACTTCTTTTTAACCATTTCAGCCAAGGATGGCTTAATTTCTTGTTATAAGGAAGAGCAATGCAAGTTTTGGTTTTATTTTTTTTCAAAAAAGGTTAAGACTCAATAAAAACCACTCAAAACTATTACTGCATTTGGTACAGGGCTGGTTAACACATAACTGAATATGTTGTATACTAACAATTCTCTACTTCGTATTTTGAATCACTTCATTAATAAATACAATTATTTTTCAGTGGAACTGCAATAACAAAAAAAAAATCACAAAAGTTTTTTAGCAGAATGGAATAGAACAAAGCACATTGCTTAAAACCTAAATAACAGAGTGGCTACTCAATACTGATATACAATAGAGAGTCACAAATGCCACCTAAAGCAATTTAGATGTAATTTCTATTATTTTCTTATCCTACATGATATTCTTCATTACTCATACAATAAATTGAACTAATTCTAACACAATTACAGCGTTTGGTTAAAAGGATGCTGGTTCCCAACAAGGCATCTGTGGAAGGATGGTTTTAATTGATACCATCCAAATCCTCTGAGTTTTGTGTATTGCAACCATCAACAAAGAGAAGAAAGTTACCACTAGATAATTCCACAACAGTTTAGTGCTATCCAAAGACCAAAATGAAGAGGCAACACAATTTATGAAATGTAAGTACTATGATGTTTCCATATGAGTAGGAATTTTTAAATTCAACTTTATTTTACAGAGGATGGTTTGTCTAAACACAAGCTCTTGATGCTGTTTAGATGCTCCAGACTACCTGAATTTTCTGTCCAGCACTGGCAGGTCCAACATAACACCTAGAGAAAGGAGACCTGTAATTTCTGGAGTGGCAAGATTATCCTGTCACCTACAACAGTGTTAGCTCAATGTTAGCTAGAATCTGAATTCCAGCAATCTGTTCTCTATGTATCAAGTTAGCTGTTTGTATTTTTAATTTTTCTGCTAAATATTAAATCCCTTCAGGACAAGAAAATCCCTTCAGGACAAGAGAAATACTCTGCTATACAGCTTAGGCACTCCAGTCATGGGATACGCTTCAGGAATGCACCTTTATGTTCTGATAATAACAATCATTATGAAAAAGACTAATTCATTCACATGCTGAGTATCTTGAAACAGCATTTAACATAATACTGCTGCAAAGTTATTATGACAATTCTTGCCAGTCTTGGCCGACATTCAGCAGATTGCTATGTCTCTTTACCTCAATTCCTCCATCTGTGGCTCTGGACACATTTGTGAGAAACCAAGAGATACAGACAAAAATCACTGCAAGAAGCACAGTGAGTTTTAGACACCTTTTAATAAGAAGTGATAAAGACTCTGCTCATTATTCACTAAATGCATTAGTTACTGCAACAAGTAGCAACTCTGAAAAGTAGCCAACTTTTTGCTTTAAAGCAACTTATGGAAAAAGTAGTATTGTTCGGAGGATTCCTTACACAAGGGTTTTGCTTTCCCTCATCCCTTGCATAACTTCATTTTGTCTACGGGCAAGTGTTAGTGTAATTGCAATGATAAAGGGTTTCTCAAAGTGACCCTAGCTATTACACTTTTCCCTACCTACAAACACAGGTGCAGGGCAGAGGATTACACACTCCTTGGTAAAGTTCATCCTTTGAATCTTGCACCCATTTTTCCCTTCTTATATGTACCTAATCTACTCGAGATGCAGCTATTTTGCTAACTGGGTTAAGCAGGAGCCCAGCTTACTGCATTATACAGATATTCACATATGGTAGTGACCACAGGCCAATTACCTCTTCAAACAGACCAGGCACGTTTATTTGTGTGTGTGATTCCATAAACATGAGAAGACTGGAGTACAAGTCTGTGTTGCCAGCAGCAATTTTGTCTGCTTTCACAGTAGCAAAACAGAACCATACTTAAAGCATAAGAGACCAGCAAAGTCGTCCTGCCTTTGGAGCTTGCTAAAAGGGGGCCCCAGCTCAGCAGTTTGGACACTGAGTGGCAAACACCATCTGTATCCTTTTCCCTTCCATAAAAGGAACCTTTATGGGAGTGTAAAGGAAAACAAAGAAAGATTACTACCAGTAGTTATAAATGAATAGTTAATCATCCAATAAGAATGTGAGTTCTCTCAAAGACATTGTGCTAAAGCAAATTAGTCAAAAATACAAAGCTATAGAACAAGGGTACTTCAATAAGCAAGTGATAAACTCGAAAAACCAAACAAAAGTATCTCCCTAAGCCAACTTTATAGGTATTATTAAAATATAACTAAGGAAAAAAAAGTTAATGCTAGAATTAATATTTTGTTCATTTTTCTCAGGCTAATCTTGAATTTCCCATATTCCTTCCTTTTGGTCAGAAAAGCTGAAGCCCAGCAAGAGTACCTACACTGGATTTTCTTACACAATTTTAAAGCCAGCAAATTGCAACAAATATTGTCAGGAGCTCTTATGAAAGCCTATTTTTTGGTTCTGTTTTCAGTTTGTGAGCCCTAGAAATCAGCACTAAGAATAAAAATAAACACAGTTTTGACATGTACAGTAGCAAGAATTAGCTTTGTACCTAGACAAGGAACAAGTCCTTTAAAGCAGAAGTTAGTGGATTAACAATCTGAACAGCTCACACAGCATGTTTATTCAAGCTTCGACAAGAAGTCAGGCAGTGAAGCAAGGGCCTTTCATTGTGAGTTTGTGCTCCACACAAACAGCTCTAACAGCTTTAAGTTCTTTTGCTGTTTAGGAGTTTGTTTGTTTCTAGAGAGAAAAAAAAATAGGGAGAATGTAATTGACCCAGTTGGAAGCAGCAGGCTGGGTAGGAAAGGCCTTTCGCGAGACATGAGCACCACCACGAGGCAGACACCGGCTGCTCAGCGAGCCACGAGCAGCCGAGGCACCCCGGGAACCTCCACCCACCCCGGACCCACGTGCCCAACAGCCCACACGCACATCTACATTTAGGGATACAGACAAAAATCAGGCAACTTGATTTCTACAAGAGAACTTTTTCTTTGCATATCACTTGGAACATTCCCATGGGATGTACAACATCACCTGATGCTGAGAAATTCTTTTTAGGTATCTGTTTACTTTTAACTTCCAGTACAAGAACATCATCATAGCTTCTTGACTGGTGTGAAAGCAAGTCAGTGCTTGGTTCAAGAGAGACAGTTAAAGGCTTTGACTGGAATCACGCTAATCTAACTAGATATGGCTTATCACTTACTAGGTGTAAAAAGGCACATTCAGTTACAAATAAAAATAACAAGAGGCAGGGAACATCATATCAGGGAAAGTGGTCTGAAATTAATTTGGTGTAATTCCATTCAGCTGTTGTTTTCTAAGATTTTTTTTTTTTAATAGCCTTACTTGCTTTCTGAAAAAAATGCCAAGTTTTCCAGTAAGTCCATCTTAGTGGTTTAAGACAGCAGTAACTGGAACATAAAACCCCCAGACCAGATCCCTCAAAACAATTGCTACCTTTTATATGCCATCTTACCTAAACATTTTCCTAGAGATTACTGGTCAGGGCGGTGGGGATTTTCTGCCATTTAGCACAACATACAGTTAAGTTCTTGACATCTCACACAACCTTTAAAGTCTCTCAACCAGAAACTCCCCTGGTACCTCTTTCATGCTACTGCATTTGAAGGCATATCAGCAAAACCCTTCTGAAAGCAAGTATACATCAGGTCATTGTAGTAATTTCAGCTCCAGCACCAAGAAAATACAAATTTTACGTAAGAATTGGCATGCCTAGGTTATATTACTAAAGCAATTTTCATTTTTAGCATCTTTTTTTTTTCAGTCCTAAATAGTCACAATTTGTAATTATTCACTGAAGTTTGGATACCCAACAGCAAATCTTAAAAGATATCATCACTTGGAACATGTAGCAAATTTAGAATGCCACATTTAAAAAAAAAAGATCAATGCTTCTAAGCCTTTGATTCCATCTGTCCACCATTTTCCTGTGACTTAAAAATATTTCCCAAGATACATGTCTAAACTAGATGAAACTGGTTTTCATCTCAGCTTCAACTGGCAAACATGAATGATCTGATTCCTTCTGCATCTTAATGATTTTAGGCATTGCAATAAATTAATTTTGATTGACTTATGGTTGACAGATTTCATTACTCTTGTCTGACAAGACCAATGCAACACATGGTAGAACTTTTCTTCCCAAGTTCTAATGATAAGCATCCCATGTAACCTCCCCTCCCCTCAGGATCTAATCGCATCACATAAATTGCTGTAAATGCAATACTTTGTTTAAATTAATGAGACATCTATGTTTTCTATTACAATCCCTGGGTCTCTCAGTCTGCCCTCTCCAGGTAACACTACAAATAATTATTTGCTCAACCTGATTTTAAATAGATTTTCACTAACTTTTGCAAGGGGATGGAACGTTCTGTGAGAAGACGACTTCACAAGGAAGACAAAAGCTTACTTTGATTTGTGGTTGTCTGGCATTCCCAATGACCTGAGATATTCTGAATGACAATTTGCATGCAAAGTCACTGAAATTTCTAATTATCATTAGAAAAGTCTCTGGAGGAAAAAAAGCTAAAAATAAAAAAAGCGCCACATTTGACTACAGTAGTTGATCTGAATAAATTCAACCTGTCTGAAAGCAGCACAAGAGGCATTAAATACTTCAACCTATACTGCTGCATAAAAAAGCTTTTCCTGCAGTTTTATGAACTGCCTTGATATTTGCATGGTACTCCCCTATGAATTCAAGAGTATTGTAGAAATCTTTGTACAAAATCCATTTCAGACATTTAAGAAACATTAACTTTGAGAAGTCTGGAACTACAGAATCAAAACACAATTACCAGCCTAGATGTGGGGGTTTAAGGTAACAAAGAGCTTCAGATACATACTTTAGGTCTGTTTTTTTTCTTATTTAGTCTCTTAAATATAAACAACTGAATGAATGAATATGAATCTATCTTTAGTCAGTCCAGCATTAAAAATTTACAATACACAAATAGTTAAATAATTTTAAATATAAACAAATACAAATATATAACTCTCCTCCCAGATTTGCTTAACTACTCTGGTACTTTTAATAAATCAACAAACAGTGAAAAGAATGATTCTGCAAATTAATCTGTTAAGGCAAAAAACCAACAAAACAATTTCATCTTTAACTTGTTTTATTTTATTAAGAGAGCAGCTAACTCAACAGTGCTGAACACTCTGTTCATCATGCAAGAAGTATATTTAGTTTTAATTACTTTCTAACTACCTCTACTCAGAGACAGTGTGGGATTTTTGTATTTGCAGGGCAGAGCATTTATTAACTCAAGCCTTCTCCCTACTGTGGCACAATCAGAATGTTCTGAACAGCTGGTTAGGAAGATAGCCAAGGTGCAAGAAAGATGTCTGAGCCTCCTTTTCAAGGGCAGCCAGCTCTTGTACTGTAGGTGCCAGAACATCCACATGGCCTTTATACAGTCCACCTGCCAAAAGAGACACAATCTAAATTATGTGTTCAAAGCCATTTTTCAGCAGAACTAATAATGCTCAACCACAGTCATTCACAAAGTTAAAATTAATTACTTTGTTAAAAAAGAGCACTAACCAAAACAGGTATACACATACCCTTCTCACTTGCAACCCACAGGCTGCATGTAACAAATGCAGAAGATGGAAAAGAACTAGCAGCTTTTTATAATCCATTTATAATATATTATTTATTATTATTCTGTAGTTACACAGGAGACAAGGAAACAGCACTGCATAGCAAGGGAACTTGAGAGTAGGTCATTGCTTACCACCCAGAGCTCTTTTCTGCCCATATGTAACTTTCCCATCAAAATCATCCACTGGTACTTTTATGTCTGGTTCAACTTGGGCAATAGTGCAGTTTAAGTGTTCTTCAATCTCCCCCAGCAACTAAGAGAAAAAAAATCCCAAGAAGTCTTTAAGTACTCTTATGATCCAAGACTAGTCAAACTAGTGTTCTCAACAGTCACATTTGAGTAGTTTGAACAGGGATGGTACACAGAAAACAATTTGGTCACAGATGCTGAAGACTAACACATTTTTATTAGTTCAGACTATAAAAGTTCAGTTCCAATTTCAAAAAATGTTTTTACCCCACCTAGAAGTCTTTATTTCATATGCTACCCTACTTGTATGAATGAGGCTAATTTATAATAAAGAGCTCATAGTTCAAGCTTATTTTACCCCAGATGATGTATATACCCTTGTTCATTAGAGAAAGAAGGGAAGTACTGCTTTTTAACAAGCATTCAAAGTTGGTATACAAACCCCAATGAAAGAGACAAACTATTTCCAGGTTAGAGAAACAACAGTTTTAAGTTACTTACAGTTTTGCAACAAACCATCCAAACAGAAGTGTGTAACTAACATCCTCTAAATCTTAACAGATTTTAATTAAGAAGACTATAGGGAAGCTGAAAGTAAGACTCCAACAGAATTGGCTGTGAGTATTAAAATAAGCTTTTATAATTAAACAACTTACAGAACACATAACTTGAGAAGCTTTTTATTTTTTTCTTCAAATGGAATCAAAGGTTATAAACACCCTAAGACTAGCTTTGTACTTCAACTACACAGGTGAAACAAGAACTTTATTCCTAAGTCTTTTAGAGGAATTAGGGAACATTTAAGCAAAATGCTTACCTGCATCTCATTGTACCATATGGTACAACCTCCTTCTTCCTTCAGTCTTGTGTTGTAACACCCTTTTCCACGGCTACTGCATACATGATACCAAACCTAGAAATAATGGAGAACAACTTCTAAACTTTGTGAAATAGAGTTTACGTACATTCATTTTGACTAATTACAGCATGAAAATGAATTCAGGAATATGCTTAAGTTCTCTTTCAATTGAGCACAGACAAATAAGCGATATTTCAGTGCAGGATATGAATGTCAGATAGCAGCTGTGGATAGATCTTCAGTGAATAGTGTCTGTTCATCTTTGCTTTGGAGTATAGTTACCTTTTCTTTCTCTTTTGCCACAAGGGAGATTGCCAAACCCATCCTGAAATATTAGGGGAGAAGGGAGGGAGAAATGTTATTTCAGTAACTATTGCCAACTTGTGAAACAATAACAACAAGAAAAAAAAAAAAAAATCAAGAAAACCTGGTGACTGCTCTGAACACACACGTACCTCTCAGCTCTGCCTACTCTCCCAATTCGATGAACATAGTTCTGTTTTTCATCAGGGAGTGTCACATTGATAACTGTGTGAGACACAATCCATAGAGAACACGAGATTTTTTTTTTTTTTTTAAGTATATGAGCTAAAGTCAAGATCAGACACCTAAAATAAATATGATTTTGATTGCTGCAAATCCTCTCCTTAGCCTATGTACATACTTTATAGTCTATTACAACAGTTACAGGTGTAACTTGCAATATCTGCAATAAAGCTTTCACTCTCCAACTGTTTTCTCCCTGATTACTCTTCGGCAAGAATGGAAAACCAAATGAACAATTCCCAAAAATGCAGAGTATCAGCAGGTATTTGAGAACTTATGGTGAACAAACAAATTAAATACTGCCTGGTTTAAATTCTTTAATATCTATATCTTTTAAAATTATGCTATAGGTCACATATTTATTTTAACTAGTGGACAGGACTGCAAATATATTGAAGCTCTAATGCAATTCAACAGCTGAAGTTTAAGGAGTTATGTCTTACCATATGGAACACCGTGAATATCAATTCCTCTAGCAGCAACATCCGTGCAGATCAAGAAACGGACATCTCCTCTCTGCAAAAACAGAGTTGTAATGAAGTGTTGTGCTAAATACAGCAAGCAAAATCCCAGGCAGTGAAACCACAGTCCTCTGCACTTCTTCACCTTGAAGTGTCTCTCTACATTTAAGAACACTTCAAATAAACACATGAGTAGCTTGGTCAATTTACATCCTTGTTTCTTTCCCCAACAGCATAAGGCAAGCAAAAATCAACAAACAGCCTAGCCTAATCAAAACTGAACTGTAATATTTTAGTAACTTTTTTTTTAGAAATCAAGTACTAAAGACTTTAAAAAACAATGTAATTGCTACAGAGTTTAAAGTTAGGTTTTTATTTTAAAATAAGCCTACTATCCTCTCAATTCAAACTCACAAAGGTCATTTTGATTACCAGTACAGACTTCCAGCTACAGAAAATGTGCCTCACAATTTCAGAAAGTGGGACATACAGCATTTGACTGCAATTTAATTTAAATGGAAAACTAGGAACACAAATTAACATATGAATTCAGATATTGGGAGGTGAGGAAAAAGCCTTCAAGAATCTGCTGCATCACCTTAAATCTTTCCAGGTTTTGCTTTCTTTCTTGAGGTTTTCTATCACCATGCAGACAGACACATGAGAATTGATGTCCCTTCCTATCTGGGCCTGAAAGAGTTTGTATGCATTAATAACATCACATGTAAGTTATGACACAGAACCAGAAAAAATTTTCATGAGCAAAAAATTTCCCCCCCCAGGCATTGGTGAGGGGGAAAAATACCCAAGACAAATAGTTAAATACACTTCCACCCTCCTCCCTGGAGCAGGTCTGTGCAGGCATTTCTCCTTACTCCTTCCTGCTCTAAATTTCCCCATTTCTTCAAGTATCTGTTCTTTACCCTTCTCCACACACATCCCCTTTCACTGTTCCCGTTTTCTTCCACATTTCTTCTTCTGTGTCTCCTTATGTATATATATTTGTATACACAGATTTCTTCCCATGTCTCCTGCCCTTACCAGCTATCAATTTTACTAATATGTTTCAGCAGAGGCACCATATACTCTTCTCACTGGTTCAAATTTTGGTGCATGATGGGTTTCTATCCATTTCAGAACTGTCTGGAACAGGTACAGGACAGTTCATTGCTTTCTTTCACAAACGGCACCCCTGCAGCTGCCTGCTACCAAACCCTGAACTTTATGCTCAGTCAGTACATAAAAAAACTGAAGCACAATTTTATTTGTGCTGTGTCCTAGTATTGGTGACCTCATCATAAAATTTTGGTGTTGAAACAACACGAAGTGAGAAAAGTGAGCAGAGTAAGGTTAACATGAAAGCATTACCTCCACCCTGTTGGATGAAGTACTGCTCCATATTATCACAGTCTATTTTAGTCCTGCAGAAAATAATGGCTTGGTCCATCTTGTGCTCTTTGATTGCCCGAACAGTGTATTCTCCTTTTAGAATTTTAATAGCTTCAGACCACATTTCTAAATAAAAATAAGGAAGTTATTTCACTCAAATTGTTTAAAAACATGAAGAACCTTTGAACTGCATACCTTTAAAGTTCCCTAGCCTTCCAGTAGACAGTTAAAACTTTTATTGTTAGAGGAAGTAAGGTAAACCTTCAATTTCTACCTCTCCCCCTCAATGCTCCCATATTCCAAGGTGATATAATACAGAAAGAACAAAACCACTCAGAAGTTTCAGGTTTTTTATACAGACCAACAAACACTTGTCTACAAACCTGCAAAATATATATTCAAGTTTCTTTCCCACTCCCTAATTACAGAAATACATTTCTCTTAAGGACTATGAGAATATAGAAATAAAATTTTGGGAGGAACATGACTCAAGGCCAGTTAACTACTACAATTTACCTTTACTTCAAAACATTTACAAAAATTTCACAAGCTATTTCTTAGTGTTGCTGATTACCTGGAGTGTTAGCGCCAGGTCGTGTATTGTCTTTTGCATGTACTTCATCAGTCTAAGGACAAACACAAAAAAAACCCCCAAGTCGTTAGTCCACTCTTCACAGAGAAATAAAATACTTAACTCCATTGACTTATAACTAGGAAGAAATCAAAGTTTTAAAGTAATCTTAGCATTCTGTTCGTCCACCAGCCAAGTTAATCTGCCTTTAGCTAAAGGAAAGTCTTGAGCTCAAGCCCACAAAACTTATTCATAAAAAAGGAATTAAAATTATTTATGTAGACACTGGCCAGAAAACACCTTTGAACAAAGTGAAGACTTAAAAAATCCCGAACAAACCTGAATCAAAAGGCATTGTCAAATATGGTTAAATCACAAAGAGTAGTTCCTTATCTTTTTCCCTATGCTAGGCTGAATCAGATATGAACTGTAAACCCAAGAAAAATAAACTCATAGTACCTTTTCATTAAGTCTTAGTAACAACATGTGACAGAGATTCCAGAGAAAGAGGGGTTAAGAAAACCTAGACTTGTAACTGCATCAGAGTTGCCAAGAACAAAATACGGTCCCAGGTTATTCAGAACCTGAATACTAAAGACCTGAACAACCACCACCTTCTCACATGAATAGGTGTCTGGTGAATGTAGAATTCAGAGTCCCAAATGCAGTCTGACATGAAATCCATTCCTCTAAAAACTGCTCATCTCACATGGGTTCAAGACTGAACTACCTCACAGAATGATCCATCCTGGCAGGTTTATTTCTTCCTGCCCAGTCAGAAAAGAGGTACTAAGTACCACAGACCATTAGCTGAGTGAAAAAGCAGAGTGCCACCGTTCTCTGTGCAGATAGTCTGTTTCTCTATTAAGCTCCTCCTCAATCATGTCTGTAACACTGAGCTGTTCAGAAACAGTGTTATGACATCACTGATATGATGCTGACTATCATGGAACAAACCATTTCAGATTAAGCTGTTTCAATAGCCAGCAGAGATCCTTCAACACTAGGTCCCTGTTCTGAAGGTTAAATAAGTAAACATGGACAAATAACCCGAAATTTTACTTACTCTGATATGATTCTTGCCAAGCCTTTCCCAGAGCTTATCAGCTTTTGGATTTACAGGCACAACTACATGGTGTACAGTTTCAGGGACAGAATCTTCTCCTTTCAAATCAACCCAGGTGGGAAAATGCATGATCTTTTCAGATAGCTTTTTCACATCAAAAGAATGCAGTGTTGCAGAGCACACAATCACCTGAGAAGAAGAGAGTCATATGGATACTACTGAAGTTAAGATCCTCCCAGCCCAAAAAGATGGGAATAGAACTGGAAGAATGTTATACAGTTGAATAGCATAACGTAGCATAACCAAGAGTCCCTGACTGGATTTCCTCATCACAGGAACCACTCAGCTGGCAAGAGTCAAGGCAACAAGTAAGTTGCTTAACTATTCTCTTACAAAGACCCCATCATTTAGTAGGAAAAATGCTGAACTATTGAAAGCTGATGAATCAAGATTATTAACATATTAGGAATCATGAAGTATGTAGTCAGTCATGTTTTGATACATTTATATAAAAATAATTCCAATTAAATTCAAAACTGCTGAACACTAGGCTTCAATACCTGGAATCCGAAAAATACACATTCACAGGCAATTAGTGAACTCACTGAACAAGAGTTAAGTTTTGGACAAGAGCTTTATCAAACTCCAAAAAAGCATGCTCCATGCCAAATAATAAACAAAACTGAAAGCGGAGCACACCACACACAAAAAAATATCCAAGTGAACAAAACAAACAAAAAGACCACAACAAAAACAACCCCAAACCACAAATATGTTATACCTGAAGTCTCTTTCCATCTGAGGTTATCTGAGGAATCTGACTGTGGATCCTGTTGATGAAATCTGAATAACCTTGGAGGAGAAGGCCATCCTACATGGGGATGAAATAAAAGAGATGAAGCTGCAAATCTCCCTCATTTCTCAGTCTTTACACTTGAGTTAGATAAGCAATACACTTATAGTCTCAGAACTTCTTGCTTTTAATTAGCTGGACAGGTCAATGCATGGCAGGGATATTATTACTAAGGAGAAAAAAACCCAGTAAAAATATGGAGTATTTACAGTATAGCTGCTGTGCTTCACAAGAAGCTCAGCAGCTACTCCTAGCTAACACCCCAAGGTATTTAATCTTTGTGAATATTCAGTTGTACTACAACAGATCAGAGAGATGCACTTATTTCACAGCACATTGAGTACAACATTCACTGGCCTCAAGACCTACTAGGTTAACTAACAGTTGTATTTTTGTCTTTGTCCTTTGAGTTCCCTGCAGTGACAGGGACAGACTTCAATGCCCTGTAAATATAATTTGAAATATATTTCTCTACCAGAAAAATTCCAAACAGATTTAACAGAGAGGCTATGAGGGCAACGGGAAAAAAAAAGTAGGTGACTATGGTTACAAACAATGAGAGGATTAAGGTGGAACAGCGTAGGTATCTAACTGTTCCACTGAACTATCAAATACTATAGAACAATCATGTTTCACTGACTCTTTTTTGCAAATATCATACTGCATTTAATAACAGAATTTAAGTAGCACTTAGTTCTCTACATACAGCTTCATCCAGAACCAGGAATCTAACTTGAGATAAATTAATCTTCCCCGTTGCAACCAGGTCATCCAGCCTTCCAGGAGTTCCAACAACAATATCCACCTATGAAATACACAAAAAGTACGAGTTGGTCCTGTAACTAACTAGAGGCATTACAAGTTTTATCTAAGCTTAACACTGTGAGAGAATTATCAGTATAATGCTTTATCCACTATTAATTGTAACTTCATAAAATCCTAGATTAATTTGAGTTGGTGGAATCTCGAGATCATCTGGTCTCCACTCCCACTTTAACATGCCAGTCAAGGACAATTTCCAAGTTGCATTAGATAGCTGCCAAGCACAATTTTCAGTACCCTTTTGGAAAGGGATCCTACAACCTCCTGTCTGGGCAACCTGCATTTTGGTTCAACAGGCATTTCATCAGCAGAATCTACCTTAGGGAGGAAGTCTTCCCTTTTTTTGGGAAGTGCAGTGGCCCTTTTTCCCTTCCCTGAATCCCAAGCTGTGTAATTTTGTTATTTAAAGCCAACAAACAAATTTGCTTTTAAATGGGGATAAAATAAATTTAACTCTTCTCATGGTGGAAGGATTCAAAGTCTATCAAGTATAGAAATAACTTAAGATTTTGCCAGAGAAAAGGGTTCACAATCAAGAATTTAGCACTCACATGGAAGTCTAATAATCTTCCAGTTCAAGTAGGCTTAGAAGAAAGTTTGTACTTTGGCAGCTAGAACCACTAGAAAATTTATCGATAGTGATGTGTTTTCACTTCTAGAAGGGAGTCTCAAAAAAAAGACTGACTCTGTTCTCCCTACACTGTCATTGAATCGATTGCACAATCCATGCTGCTGAAGCCAGACCACTTCCTTCTACGTAGGACTGGTTTGTAGTGTAGGTTCACCTTGATAACTGTAGACTATTTTTATTCACAAAAACATGGAACAGAAGTTAGTAGGAAAACTGTCTTGTTGGTTAAGGACAAATGGTAAGCAATTACACCTTTATTTTAAGATTTTCTGGAGTATTCAGGCTTCAACAGAATTTGACTAAGTACTGCAAGCACTTGTATTGACATCGACGTAAAGGAACAACTACCAGACTGCTGCAACATGAGCTTGTTATTGACTGCACATTTTCTTTTTAACATATTTATTATTATTACATGAGTTACAAGAAGCACCATTACTATTCTCTAGCAACATCATGAGTTATTTGGAACCCAAACTATTAAATCATATGAAAAAAATACAACTTACGCCTTGTTCCAGTACAGAGAGTTGATCTCTTGCAGCAACTCCACCAATAATCAGCAGTTCCCTAAAATTACATCAATATATTTGACATTTACCCATTTCTTATACTCAGAAGGTATATTAAATATCTGTCTGAAGACTCATTCTTTTATTGATAGCTGACAATTAATAGCTCTGAACAGTAATTTTAAGAATGGAAAAAAATCAATTTTGAAATTCACCCCTTCATATGTAGTGTACTGTATTTCAATTCAAGTGAAAACTTTGTGTCCAAGCTGTATTTGAATGTGATTACTTTATCACTATTGTATTAATCACATCAGCACCTTAACCAATTTAATCTTACAAAAAATGTTAAAAATCTCAAGAATTATGTAACTTAGTTTAATAAAGTTTCCTGTGTTCTTGAAAGTTAGAAATGCAAATAACAGTAAATGAAATGAATCTTCCACTGTAGCTTGCCTATTCCCATTGCTTAGTCCTCAGCAATCCTAGTAAATGCACTCTTGTAAACAGACTGCAGTTTAGAATAGGGAAATGTTTAAGTTTTAGAAGCACAGTCAATACAGAGACAACTTTAAACCAAAGAAACTTGTAGATGATTCATTTTTGCGAATTTTATCTCCACGGTAATTTGTCTTGTAGATAACAGACACTATATAACTATTTGATGGAGATGAAAAACAAACAAAATGAGGTGGCAGAGGGAGATGGGGACATAGGAAAATGTTTAGGAAAGAAGGGCATTAAGCAGATGATGTTTTTAGTCAAGAAAAGCATGTGAAGTATCATACTAGTTATCACTGATAAGTGAAAAAAAAACCCCTACCCACTGAATGTGCCTTTGAGAAAAAGGCAGTCCACAGATAAAACACACCAACCCCCCCTGCAAAAACCCTTAAGTGGTCTAACTGTAGTTGCAAAGTCAGAAGGTCGGTTGGTAGCAGATTATTACTGATACTATTATCAGCAACACCGCAGATTATGAGTCACTTAGCTACAAAGTGGAACTCCCCCATCTCCCTGTGAAGTTACATCCAGGGAAAATACCATAAATGCAACTAACACTCACTATTACCTTAATTTGGGATTATCAACATATTTTTTGAACTGCTTCACATTGTTCAAAGTTTGTTCTGCCAGCTCTCTTGAAGGTTCTACAATCAATGCTTTTGGAGCATTTGGAAGGTTCTGTGCTTGAACCACTTGCGCACTTCCTAAGTGGGGAAAAAAAAAAAAAAATCACCAGTAATACAAACTACATTCCTATTCTGAGATCTTTTACTGGAAACAAATTTGTATTTTCTATTAGTAATTAAAACCTCATAATTTGAAATGCTCCATTAAAAGGTGATGTGACTGCTCTCTCAATTATGAATAACTTCAGAATAATGTTCAAAAATTACAAGTGGGTGTACTGGTCATGCAGGATTATCCATTCTATTCCTGAACATAAAGATCCACATTTATTTTTATAATAACACTGTTGGAAAACTGAGATGGACTTCTTTTATCTGATGCATTTCTAAATTTGAAATATTGAAGATTGTTGGTGGTTTAAGATTAAGAAAATCTGGTGTACTTTAAAAGAAGTATCAATATTTCTTTATTACTGCTATGTTCAAGACCTTTCTGATAGCAACTAAAGGGATCAAAAGATGCTCTGTAACACAACCTGAATACAGAAACAAGAGAAGTTTGTAAAATCTAACCTGCATGTTGTGATTTTACAACACTACCCTCAGGAGCCTTGCAAAGACCAATATAGCCATCTTTGGGTGGAAACTTGAAATCTTCTTCACCAAAATTGAATTTCAATTCAGCATTCTAGGTTTCAAGAAAATTGTGTCATACAAACAGATTCAAGGGACCACATAAAAGGAGAAACAATTCAACAATGAAAAAAACAGACAGAGATGAGGAAGGTCTTTTCTTCTCCCATTTTACACATTCCTCTTCCCCAAGTTACCACTGAAACCTTGCTGGAACTTAAAACCAACCAAACAAGCAGAAAAAAGCTAACAAAAAGCCAAAGCACTTTTTCTGAACTTGTACATTTCTCTAACCACTGAAATGTTTTGCTAAAATCTTTACTGCTTGAGAGATAGACTCAAAAAGTAACTCAGAAAGACGTAGTACTACACTACAGTAATGTTGAAGTTCAGAACAAATGAAACATGAAATCTGACTTTCAAGCTGTTTGATTACATCAGTTGTGTAACAGTATATCAAAGTTTAATACACACACCATGGCACCGTTATTAGGAATTAGTTATCCATGCTATTCTACCTTTAAATTCAGGATTAAAATTTGAATTTAAACATCTAGCTTAAATGGTAGTGAAAGCTAACACACACATTATTACTTCAGTAGTGAATACTGGTAAACCAAAGAAAATTGACTTCACACATACACCTGCAGTAACTGTAAGTCACTATGCAAATTTTATACTTAAGTAGCTCATTAACAAACCCAGAAAAATTATAATCATCTTGGACATCTGTAATATTCCTGTTACCTTCAGTACACAAGCTGCAAAGAGTGCCTGGTTCCTTATATGTGGTGGGATTTCAAATGCAAGGCCAAGGTCCTTCCCTGAAAGTAGGATTAGTTGTCAGACTGTCCAAGTCTATGCATTCCTCTCCCTCCCTCCCAAGTGAAAGCATTCAAATAAGATTCCAAATAAAGAGAATAAAACTTACCATTTTTGGAAAATTTTATTTGCCCTTTTTCTGTGTCTAGATAGCACCCAATTGTATCATGCATAGTGAATTCCTGCAAAAGAAAAAAACGTTTGTGAAGCTAAGAGATTTTCAGTGCATTAAGACTTAGTGCTTGTATTCTGTCAGCTTTTAGTTTTCCAGCCTCTCCCTACTAAATGCTGACTCTTGAAAGAAGCAAGTTCAATATATTTCAGTAAGACCATTGTAAACAGAAAGCGTATTTTTATTTGATTACAAATCGTCAGTAAACTGCCCAAATGATCTTAGATATTCAACATTTATTGCTGCTTTAAATTTACTTTAAACACAATGACAATGATACATTGAAGTATCATTTACCTGGAAGTATTCTGCATTATGGAAAAACACATTAGCCATGTATTTATTAGCCAATGTAAATCTAAGCACAGAGCACCAAACGTGGCATCAGAAACTTGTATTTTGACTGTAAAAAAAGACTAACTCTTCAAGATGCTGCTGTGTGCATGTTATGTATACTCACATGCTTTAAGTATCTTCAGATCTTTTAAAGGTATTCAATAACATCTATATATTACAGTGCTTCTAATCAACAGCTCAAGAGTTACTATTAAACAAGCTACAATAGTCATAAAAGTTGCAGGTTTTATGGCATTGAATCATTACCACAAAAAGACTTGAGTTTCTGCTGTAACACCCATATTTATATAAATTATGTTTAAACATCTGAATTCCACTGGTACACTAGGCAAAAACCACCACTGATATTCCCAGCAGACACCATAAAAGTGTACATTAAGGTAATGGCAAACCCAACTCAATAGCCAGAACAGTGCACCCTGTTTTATTAGTGTTTAATAATGCATTTTGACAGATTACAGAGTTGTGTGATTACTTCTATTTTAACTTCTAGTAAGCAGAATACGATGCCCTCACTTGGACATTCACTCAGGTATACAGATGGGTTGAATTGTTCAAGCTAAAACTGAAGAAAGTCAAGAAAAATCTCAAGAGGTCAGTTAACTTTTAACCTGTAACACACAGCAAAATTTTAACTTCTAAATAAGAGTCAATCTAATTGCAGTCTAACCACAATCATGTCTCAAGCTTGTAACTGCTTCTGTCAAATCTCTTAATAAGCTTTTATCCAAAAATACTTCAATGTTTCACTGTCCTTTTGCCCAGTGAACCTTCCTCAGAACTGGACACTATTTCAAAGGACAGTTGATTGTAACAGCACAAGATTAACATGCAAAACTTTTAATAGTATTTCTATCAAATGCAATTTAAGCTTACCTCACCATAGCTGTCAAATTGCTTGTTGTGAGATTTCTTACCAGTGCCACCAAAGCCAAAGCCAAATTTATCAGTGCCTGAAGACAAGACAATAGGCTTTTATTTTTTGGTTGATAGGTTGTGTTTTTCCCTCTTTGTATCAGTAACTGAAATTGCTAACATTAACGCATAAACAAATAATACACAGTGCTAATTACAGACTTCTGACCTGGATGTATACCAAACTAGTACTTTTGCAGCCATACATTTATTGATTTTACTAGTCTCCATGCACCTTCATTAAAAAAAAAAGACATAAAAGGCAGAAAGTCACAGAAGACAAGAAAACACTGCCACCTCAAAAGACTTCCCCTTACAGGAAGTAAAATACAAAAAGTTTTCAACTCTCTGATATTGGGATCCTTCCCAAGGAGTCCATTCTCTGCAATATTAGAACACGACTGCAGCCATACCATGTGAATATAAAAACTACCCTATATAGGTTCTTTAGAAGGAAACTCACCCAGATCTAGTGAAGCCTGCATAGTTGACCAACCAACTCTGCACAAGCCTTGGTCATGACAGGAAACTTCGTAATAGTACTTCCCTTTAAAAGAAAAAGAAAGGATCTAATACAACACCCAAATTCACTAAACTGGTTCAGTCCTGCTACTTCTAAGCCCATACAAATCTAACATGCCCAGTCCTGCTGAAAGTGTTATAAAATCCCCTACTGGGTTTGTGTGAGAAGGTTGTGTGTGTACCTATGTATGAAATGAAGAAAAGCAGGCCAAAGAGACAAAGTACACACTAAGAGGTAGTGTGTGAAAGGCTCCAAAGGAATGATGAGCAAGAAAGAGTGGTCCTACTGAATCTACAGGAACGATAAACTCAGGACACAAGGTTCTGCAGAATCAGTACCAGACCACCAGCATACCCCAGCATCAACAACTGGCTGTGCCACCTGAAGCACATCCAGCTGGCTGTTATGTACACACAGACTACAGAATTATCTGCACACCCCGTGAAAGGAGACTGTTTAGGGTCTTTCTGAACACACACCTTCAACCACTGGAGTATCAGGATGACTGCTTCTGAGTCAAGTGTTAGGGTAGGCTTCTCAACTATTGCTGCAACCACAGAACCATAAAATTTCTGAATGCACACATCTGTGTGAAGTGAGTAAGCAACTCAAAGTACTGTGTATATAACTATTCCTTAATAAAAATGCATTCTGATGAATATTAGTTACAACTTTTCCTCCTTCAACGCAAGTCTCCTAATGATGCCTAAAGATTTTCAGCTTTTAATGTATTCTCCATGTACTTGTAGCTTTCTGGACTGTTAAATGTCTAGGTATAACTTCTAGTACTTTTCCAGCTTTCTTTCCCACAGTGAACAAACTCTTATCAATGCATTCTTAAAATTTTGTTTATTCTTGCCTGTTAAGTTTACCAAGGACATTTTATTTTGTATCATGTATCACAGCTATAATAAAGGTAGTGTTAGAGGACCAGGGTGGAGGTCTCCAATGGGGGAGAATCCTGGCAGGGAGATTACCTAACCAACTGCTTTCTAACTGGACAATACTGGCTGGATATTCTAACTGCCCAATCTTCTAAGATGGTATGAATCTAATCTGAGACATGGTTTTCTCCATACTGTGGATCTGAAAGCTTTCAAGTGAAGGTTGGCTTTTCTATTATCATTTTAATGGTTTTTTTTTTTTTTTTTTTTGGGAAGGTTTCATTTCCAGGCATCACTATCAGGGAAAAGGTAATTTACAACACAAGGAGAACAAAACAGAGGTATTTTCATTTCGAAGTCTTAAGCTAGCAGTAAATTTGGTCAGATGGATAGAAAGTTTTTAATGCAGTCATGTACATTAACAATGGGTGAAAAGCAGGCATTTCAGCTGAAACTTTTCTGGAAGAGTATTCAAAACACATCATTTTATATGTACCTTTAGTCACTCCTCTAGTTGCTCTGCATCCATGCCATTCTTTTATCTCTCTGCTTTGACAACACAAACCATCCGATCCAATTGCTGAAAATTACAAGACAATTTTAGTTAAATAAACTGCCTAACTGCTTTTAAAAGAAAATTTCATGCAGGCTTTCCTCTACTTTATTCTTGTTTACCAAGCAAATGTTTTCAAGTGAACAGCAGAACAACTCACCAAAAGCTGATCCTCTGTCATAGGGGTTCATTTGCCATTTATTGAGCACTAAGTTTGAAAGACAGTAACAGAAAAACCATTAAATCAACAAAGCAAGCCTGGAAAACTCAAATTAGAAGTTCACATTTTTTATACAGTGTTTGGCTTAATTTTCTAGGGAAACAGTTTTGTTCCAATGAAATTCATATGAGTTCAAAATGAAGGCCTACAATTTGAAGGAGGAGCACATATGCTTGATGCAAAGGAATTCTATGGAAGTTTAGATTATTCCATTAAGGAGAATACAGATTAAGTTACTTAAAAATGCAACAGAAACCAATGAAGAATTTCATAAAATAAGGCAGTTCCACACAATCAGTATCAAATTCAGCTAAAAAATATCCAAAACTACATTAAGAACAACAAATTTGAAATGCATTATTTGCCATTTCTGTTCCAAGCTTACATTAAGATATTTTTCAGGCTATGAGCTAAAATGTCATTACTAATGAGCTAAGACACATGCACATAAAATTTCTGACTTCATTTTTCATATGCCTAACAACATGCTGTAATAAAGTCTATACATGATTTAAAGAAAAAAAACCCCAGATGTAAATTCAATTAGGTTTACTGAGTATATTTGTGTATCCATATTACATTCTCTCAAGCAGGATTTTATGGTGTTGTTTGTTTTTTTTTTTTTTTTACTGTCACCAGTGCAGCAGTAGTTGCAATGATGACAATTTCTATAACATCTTCGGAGTGTTGTTTGTACAGATACTGTTCACTTACATAAAACCCAATCTATCAATACCACAGACTGGACATGATAATTGGCTTTACAGTTGCAAGCTTAATTAAATAGACACTCAAATACTGTGAGTGTATTATCATGGTTACAACCCATTCTGTATAGCTGAGTTCTGGCCCTGTGCACTTCCTGCTCAATTCAATGTTTACTAGAATAAACCTGTAACAACTCAAGATGATGTTATCCAATTCCAAACCTAGGTAGGTGCCAAAAGGAACACAACAGCTCTACTCAGCACAGCAGAATTGAATTATCCTACACTGTTACCCCAGCCACACAAAAATACGCTCGAGCCTAGAAGAGCTTTCTGCTCAAGCTCACTTGAGAAGTCCAAACGGACTCCACGGTGTCACAGCTGGGTCTCACCTATTCCTGCAACAGGAAGATATTTTTTAACTCCTTTTAAGATGGACACCACCACCACCACATCACATCTTGCAAGGCACTAACCTAGCATGGGTTTCAGAAGAACACTGAAAACCAAAGTGTGGATCAGCCAGCCTCAAACTGAAAATTTGAGCATTACTAAGAGTCTGCAGTCCAATACACACCAGTTCTTTCCATTATTCCACCAGTAAATTTATATTCACTGCTTAATGAAGTGCTGAATGATGATATTCTACTTACATTATCCCAAATTATGGAAAAAATACTTATCTAATGGCAGGTTAACTTTACTTTGAAAGGTAACAAAATCAACATGAGTTAGCAGAGCTTCAAATTTGAGGAGTGTGACATATAAAAACTTACCTCCCCCTCCAGTTTTAATTGTGGCTTTTCCTTTCTTGCCTTCCATTTGGTCTTTCAGCGTTTCATAAACAATCTGGATAACTGGAATGCTGAAAGCCTAAAATGAAAAGCTACTTTCATTCCACAAGTTATACACTTATTTCCAGCCTTGTTTTGGGGTGCAATACCCAGGGTGAGAAACATTGAAATACAATCCTAAATATACGTTGGTGAAGACTATTACCAACAATACCTTAAACACATATACACATACTCTCTGCATATGTGCATACACACCACCTCTCACCACTTAAAGACTTTTAGTTTCTGTTCATTTAAATTTGATTACTTACACCAGTTTTTCCACTTCCAGTTTCAGCAGCCTACAGGATGAAAAACATAAGAGTTTAACCAGGACTGTAAGAACTGACCTAGAATTCTATTTTGATAAATCAAGTTAATTTTTTAGGAAGTATTATTTCGGTTTATGAAATCAAGAACATCTATCCACAGATCTAATGATGATGATGATGAACAAAGCATACTAATCTGATACTTTCCAGGTTAGTGATACCGCAGCATTGGCTTAGGCAGTATCAGTCATGTTCCCTATATTTTGGCATTTGCAGCCAAAAGCAAAGTAGGTAAGATCAGACAGCCCTCACTCATGAGGCAGTGCCTGTCAAGAAGTCAAAAAATGAAGCCTAATACCCCCAGATTTCAACTGCAAGAACAGCTGGAAACACACCAGGAACCCAAACAGGCTTTTTAGTTGAAGAACTTTCTGCTGAAGTAGGACAGAAGAGCTAATCTAACTGTGGACCCACATGGAAAGAACAAAATTGACCATACAAACAACAATTAAAAGGCACAGGATTTCTATGAATAGGGCTATCCTGCATACATACCATAAGCACATCACCACCTCCCAGGATCAGTGGGATGGATTCTGCTTGGATATCTGTAGGGAGACTACAGGAAAGAACACATTAACACAAGGTAATATTCTACATCAGCAGAAAAAGAAATTTTTACTTATACAGAAATTCATAGAAACCATGGTCATCTGCAAGATAAAGCAGGTAACTGCTATTCCTCCTAGCTTGCAGCAGATTCAGCAGCACCTTGATAAGAGAATTACATGTTACATCACTATGCCAAACCATAAAAGAGACATATTAACTATATATTCCTTGTCTTCCTTTCTTCAAGTGAATTTTTTCTTAAAGCTCTTATGCAGCCCCCATTTACAAGATTCCTGTTCAAAACTGGAAAAGGAAGTGAAGATAACTAAATGCAACCAGCATTTTCAGATAATCACAGCTAATTAATACCATTCATATTAGAACTACATCCATTAAGTTTGTCCATATTGACAACATTCTGAATGACAATTCAAAACAAACTCTGAAGTAAAAAAAATTTGGCCAAACAAGTAACCAAACACAAGAATAAGAACATTTTTAGAAGACTGACACACAAGCATTAAGTTTGAAAAACACAATTACAGACCACAGTCTGGAAAACATGTACTGAACTAGCATCAACTATGTGACAGTATTTCATCCAATAACCCCATGATACATAATAAATAAAGCAGAGGGACAGAGCCTTTTGTCAAATAAAAGAATTGAAGCATAAGAAGTCATGCTCTGCTTGTCCAAGTTCAAATGTTACCACTGCAGTCACAATTTGAATTCTTCAGTCTTTCACACTAAAGAGAAGTGCATGAGATGCACTGACAGTTAAAGGAAAATACACTTTCACTTTGCTTAAATGTGACAGCAGAGGTGCTTTAAGAAGCATGTCATACATTGCTGAAAGGCAAATTAAGAGCTCCTACTTACAGCCAGTCCATCTCCTCCACTGCTTGAGCTATCTCAGGCATAACACCCATTTCTGTAAGACAAGGCAGAAATGATCAAGCAGTGTTATTTACCTCAACGCAGCCCAAAAGATTACCAAGTGTCAACACTTCCAGCTACAGACAAAACCATGGAAAACTAATTTTTTTGGCAACAGCATGTGCAGCCTGCACTACAGCACCCACTGACAGAAAAGAAACATTATCCCCTCCTCACAGGCAGCTTTGAGGATTGTTCTCATGTACAGCAGAGTAACTCAGGCATGCACAGGGGCAGGTACAGACACAGCAGCAAAGCAAACGCACTGGGAACAGAGCACCATTTCAAGGGCAAGGTACTTATCTTTGCACATTTACAGAAACTGCCTATGCAGACAACAGGAAAGACTTCACTAATCACAAATGTCCCAATTCTCTCTACAGTTGAGATGCAAACAATAGAAAACACCTGTATCCTGTAAAGACTCTAGTTCACTAAATCTTGCCTTAGACACTTACAGAATGTACATAAGATGCCTTGATTTTGGTAAAGTTATTCATTACATCCATCTTTGAAAGTTTTTTTCCTTGGATACCCCTTCTGGCAAACTCCTATCAAGTGGCTGTACCTCAGACACAAGTTAAATATGGAGAAACATGTTTGTATGTTGATAAACAAATCCTCTCTATTTAAAGAAGAAAACAAAAGAAGCCTGCAGCTATACAAGAAGGACAAGAGGAAAATGAATCCTAAGCAACCAAAATGATGGTAGCATACCATCAAAATAACAACTTATCTGTTGGTCATCTCTTTGGGTACATATGGTTACCCTAAATCAATTCCTTTAACTATAAATATGCACCTTTCTAAGCAGAGGTTTTACACACTCTGCACTGCCACATGCTGGGTTTCAGACACGGCATGCACATGGACTGAGCTGGGCTGGCACAGATGGATGTGTGCAGCCAAAAGTTAATCTTCCATTTGCTATGACACAAATAATAATACACATGTTTTGTCATGTGATTTCAGGAAGCTTTAATATTTTCAAGTGTTGGCCTGCACTCCTACAAAAGAAGGCAATTGACATAAGCAAAAAAGTGTTGCCCATAATAATCAAAATCAATTCCTACTGATTTCAAGTTGGAAACAGATCCATACATAATTTTTCTCCAATACTCCCAACTCACACAGCTTAATTCAATATAAAGTACAAGGATTTAATCAAATAATGACGCTATGATGTTTTCCTCAACTACATCCAAATTAATACTGCTGTGTAGCATCCAAACTGATCTCTAGATCTCAGGAAGAAGACTCAGCATTTCCCCCTCATGATAAGATGTAAGAAGTTCAGTTAAAAAAAAAAACAAATTAAAAGCCCCATATACATTAACGTTAAAACTTTACAGAACCGTGACCTTAGCTGACAGCCTACTTGTAAAAATATCTGCATGGAACAGGGGACATAAGGAAGGATGTTTCCTCATCTAACAGTAAACTCTGGAATTACAGTTCACTATTACATACCCACAGTTTATATAATACATATAGTTTGCTAAGCCGCATCGCCCAGCGGAACTTCTCATATAAAATCCATTTATGCAGTTCACTGGAACACAGAAAATAGTCGTGATAAACCTCCTGTTACTGAAACTAATGAGCATGAGGAACGAGCCTAACTTTTAGGCAGCCCCTTCGCTGAATCCACATATGCAATAAAACCTGCAAAACCATTCCGATAACCACTTGTCACGGCCTGCAGAAGCCCGAGGACACGGGGAGAGGCACATACATCCCCCGCAGGCCTCGCAACCTCCAGCCTGATACATGGTCAGCCACACACTACCGCGGGCCGGCTGGGAGGGCCCGAGGAGCATCCCCCCGGTGCCGCAGGGAGCCCGGGAGCCAGCGGGCAGAGGCGAGAAGCTCCCTTAGGGCCGACACCCCGCGGTCCCCGCGCCACGTACCCGAGAACGCCGCCATCTTCGCCCCGAGAGCACCGCGAACGGCGCAGGCGCAGGAGCCGCCGCTTTACGGGGCCGGGTGGGCGCAGGAGCCGCCGCTTTACGGGGCCGGGTGGGCGCAGGAGCCGCCGCGGCGCGCGTTCCGCCCCGGCCCGCATGCGGCCCCCGGGCGGCGGTGAGCCGAGGTACTGCCACACACGGACCGCAAACGCACCGAGGGGCGATTTTAAACGCAGGCTAATAGGGGTACGTTATTCTCCAGCTTTTACAGAAGTTTACCCAAGTTCCGCACCGTCTTGTTCTGGGATAACTTCTAGTGATATTAAACGCAAGAATCTTCGGTGTTTTGTAAAAACAAGATTAGATTGCAAGTGCAGAAATGCAGCTTCTACAGCAACATCACGAGCCAATGGTGCATTTGTCTGCTAAGTGGAAGGCACAGTATAAACCATTGCCTACTGTCTTCCACTGTGAAGCACAGCTTCAATCTCTCCTAAGGCAGCATAAGACAGACACACATCTGGTTCAAAGGCCAAAAAAAACCAACCCAAAACAAGCATCTCTGACAATGACTTTCTCATGACTACTGTGTTGCAATTTGAATACTGGTTTTGTCCTGGTGGTTTGTTTCAAGACCTTTTTGAAAACTTACTGAGCCCTACTGGCTGTTAACTTAACACTGTAGAAACTGGTGTCATGCAGAGAAAAACACAGCAGGGTATTTTATACTCTTTGTACCAGGCTGTTTGCATCGCAATGGTTTCTCATGTATTAATAATTCTTTTGGGAGTATCTTCCTTTGATGTGCCTCTTTTCTTTCACTATTATTTCCTATATCTGTCAATCATTAGTTTGCTTGCTTTCAGATAAATGACAAAACTAGTAATTTTTTTAAAGGCACAGATAAGAATAATGTACAGATTCAACCATGACTGCTAAGAAAACCTGTTTGTAGGCAGACCTTGATATCAATATATACTGCTGCTTGTTGGTGGCGAATGTGGAGTAGAATTTACTATAAATCTCCCACAATTCTTTGAAACTTACAAACACAATGTTATACTATTTACCATTGGTTTACAAGCCACATTGTCAAATATAGCTTAAAAAATATAAGGACGGTCAAAAGGCATTTTTTTTCAGTAGTTGTTTCTTCTTCAAGTCTTTCCCAAGTATCCAACAGAGCTTTCATACTGCCCTGAATCCCTAGTTTCAGAATTTGAATTTTAGTTTAACCTAATTCTAGGCTGCAGAGTTGCCTACAAGAGCTTACTAAACACAAGTGAAAATTAGACTGCAGGAGCAGACGTGTCAGGGTGTGAAGTGATTTTATTTCTATTTTACAATCGCTTTATCAAGTTGCAGGAAGGAGGCTGAAACATCAGTCCTTTCGTAATTATTTCACAAAATCAATTAGGTTGGGAAAGATCTCTGTGATCATCGAGTCCAACCTGTGATTCAACACCACCTTGTCGAGCAGACCACGGCACTGACACGTCCAATCAGTCTTTCCTTCACAGCTCCAGGGATGGTGACTCCACCAACTCTCTCGGCAGCCCATTTCAATGTTTAACAACTCTTTTTGTGAAGAAATCCTTCCTGGTGTCCAACCTGAATCTCCCCTGGTGCAGCCTAAGATTGTCCTCTCATCCTGTTGTTTCTTGCCGGGGAGAAGACTGGCCCTCACCAGGCTACACCCTCCTTTCAGGCGGCTGTAGAGCGTGATAAGGTCTCCCCCGAGCCTCCTTTTCTCCAGGCTGATCACCTCCAGCTCTCTCATCAGACTGGTGCCCCAGACCCTTCTCAGCTCCGCTGCCCTTCTCTGAACATGCTCCAGCCCCTCAATATCCTTCCTGATGTGAGAGGCCCAGAATTTACAAACAGGCTCATTTTATCTGCTTGAGAGAGCTGAACGCTAAGAACTCAAACTTGTAGGACTGAAATATTTTGAAGTCCTACACCATTAAAGCACCATTAAAGTTGGAAGAACAACTTGCGGGAAATTACTTTTTGCTTTTTCCCCCCATCTTTCGCCCCTATTCAGTAAGGGCTTAATCCACGCCCTGATGTCTCGCCTACCCCAGGCGTTCCCTGCCCCGAGAGCTCTGACGCTGCGGGCCGGCGCCGCACGCGTTAAAGGCGGAGCCGTTTGGCCCTCACCGGGCGCCGTCGCCGTGGCGGCGCCGAGAGGGTGGGACGGCCCGGCATGGCCGCCGCCGGTGGGGATAGCGGCGGGGCGCACCGGGAGCGCGGCATGGTCGGCGCCGGCGAGGAGGCGGAGGACGGGGAAGAGAACATCCTGTACGACCTGCTGGTCAACACCGAGTGGCCTCCCGAGACGGAGGTGCAGGTGTGTGTGGTCGCGGCACGGCCGCGGGCGGGGGAGGGGATCGGCCACGTTGGCACGGGCGGGACGCGGAGGCGCTCCGGGGCTGCGGGGATGAGCTGGTGCCGCCAGGGACGTTCAGTGGGATGCCCGCGCTGTTCCTGGCAGGCGGACAGGGTGTCCGTGCGGCCATTGTCCCCTTGTGCCTTCGTGCCACTTAATTCCCACCCTGGCTTGTGCCGCCTGGGATGCCTTGAAGTGTTTCTTGCTCATTGACCAATGTATATCGGGTTTTGCTGTTGAGCTGACACAAGTGAAGCTATTGTGAATGAAGGCCAGGTCTGATCTCCAGAAACTGCTGTACAGAGAGCTGTGGAATCTCCTGGTGAAAACAGGACCCTCATTGAGCTTACCTTGCATGAGGAAAGCTAGATCCACTCTCTGGACTCCTGTTTGTGTCTGTATTTGCAGGAGTTGGGTAAAAGGGGAAAGCATTTCACCTAATGTCCATAAGACACACAAATGGATGCCAGAGCTTAAGAAATCAGAAAACACTGTTCTCGTACTGCAAGTTTTTCTTCTTTCTAGCTGTTCTTCTTTCCGGGTCACCGGAAAAACTGAGAAGCTCTTCCATCTTTCCTTTTTCATGTTTTCCTCTGCAGTGTGCTGAGCTTGCTGCTTCTATGTCTGCTCTTGTCTAAGTTGGATATAGAGGATGCAAGCAATGTGATTTTATTTCTTTCTTGTAGTGGTTTTCAAGTCCACTGAAGTTGTTAATGCACTTCCCACTGAAAGTCGTTAGTGGAAGTATTTTAACTAATATTATGCTTAGTGAGAGCAACTGAACAGAAAAGATGTGAAAACTTTGCAGGTGGAAGAATGTACCTGTTAATAATTACGAGAACCATGCTCATAAAAATAGGTTTTCATTTGTCAGAATGTTTTTGTTTGTGATTTTTTTTTTTTGGTTGTTGTTGCTCTTGATCTATAAATCCTCAGTTGCAGCAACAGGTATGGATGTTTGAAAAAGATTGCAGTGTTACCAATTACTATCTTAATAGGTTATTTGTATAGATGAATAGGCAGTTGCACCTATTTTTATTTAACTGTGTTTTGAGAAATGGTGAATAGTCTTTGTTTTTAGTAACATATGGAAACAATTTTCCTGTGGCATACCATGAGGAGGACTTCGGTATGGTGACACGAGGCTCTGGTTCTTCTACAGCTGTGTTAAGGGGGCACATTTCTGACAAGTGTCTTTTCTGCTACCATTAATGTTGTTGAAGTTGTGTGGTAAGTTGGTTAAAGAACTGATCAGTCTGAGAAATAATCATGTTGTTTCATTTCCTTTTGTTGAGTGGTCCATCTAGTACCTCTGTAGGTACCAAGGGGACTGTAAATACCATGTCAGTGAGGTGACACATCCCTTTAGTGGGAGCATGTGGGGATGCCAATTTAAAGTGACTGTGTAACCATAGTCTGAGAGTCCTCATCAGCCCTGGTAGTCAGAATTTCTAAGCATCATTAAATTCTGCTTGTCAGCTTCAGCAGATGGTGCTGGCTATTTTAAACTTGGTATTTCTTGCCTATTTGCTTTATTTTTAAGGTAGTACCTGTTTTGAATAGCAGAAGTTGGAAGGTTTGAAAATATCATGCTGTATAGTTTGCTTGGATTTACATTCTTCTTGGAAACTGTCAGTAGTCTTTTTTTGGTAGTTTTTTTACCATTTTAGTGGGAAATTGATTTTACACTGACAATCGTAGGCAAACAGATTATTTTGTCGGTATGAGTGAGTTTTTGCCTTAAGGTGCCTTAACAGTGATATTACTTAGGTTGTTGTGACTTTCCCTTTGGAACATCTGTCTTTTTTAATCCTGTTTTTTTCACACTTTTCAGAAAAAAAATCACACCCTACTTCCTTGTAGAACTGAATCTTTTGGAATGAGTGAGGTGAGGAATGGTAGAAAGGGAAAGGAAGTTGAATGTTGCACTGGGAAATGAAATTAAATGTCTTCCTATGCAGTAATCTAGGCTACAAAGCCGGACCTTAAACTTTCACAGGTCTTTATTGATTTTATTTTTCTGTTACCTCATTTGAGATGATTAATTTTTAATTGCAGAGGGCTAGAACTTACAGCTCTAATTATTGGAAAATGAGTCTTGTGATGAAGATGTAAAGTCGTATTAAATGTGAGACATTGATAAAATGAGCATGGATCTCTTAGGTTGGATGACTAATTTTGCTTTAATTTTAGTTCTTAATGGTATTGTCATTCACCTGTACTGAAATTTCCAGTAAGAATTTTTTGGGGGAAAGAAGAGGAGGGGCTGGGGGGTTATAGCAGTTATTTGTGAAGGAAACATACAAGGAATTAACTATGCCAGGGAAGAGAGTGGTGTGGAAATCAAGCAGTCTGTGTTCAGGATAGTGATGCCATTGTACATAATGCACTATTTGAGAACCCTGAAATACATGATGAGAATAAAAGGAATTAGTGAGTAGTAGATCCATGAAAATAGTGAATGAGGCAGTGGCTGTGGACTTGTGAAGTAATTTATAGAAATACAGGCAGATTGGACTCTTCTTCAATCTGTCTTCCAAAATGTATCATCTGTTTCTGTGGTTTTTTTTTTTCATTGCAATCTAATGTTTTGAGATTTCCCCAACACCCACCACCTCATGTCCCCCCAGTAAGCTTGCAGAGTGTGCAAAAAAATCCAAAACTAAGTGGGTGTTACTTAGATTTTACTTCTGGAATGCTGTAGGGAAGAAGTTGAAGTTGTTTTCCCGAGAAGGAATGAATTTAAAAAGAAATACAGCACATCTGGTAACCATTGCTGTTGCTGAGATTATAAGAATATATTATAAAAAGTAAAATCCAAGTGCTCAGAATATAATAGTAAATAAGTTTTGTGAAGAGTTAAAGATGTGTGGAATAGAAGCCTGTAGTTCAGGCTCAGGAGGAGACATTTAAAATATTACAAATAATTCTAAAGAGGTGTAAGCAATTTTAGGAAATGTTTTTACTGGGAACTTCTCATAATCCAAAAACTTATAACAAGCTCTGCTTTTAAGGTCCCTAGGAAATTGCAGTTCTCCCTGAGGTACTAGGGTAGCTGTAAGAAATAATTTATGCTCTCACTTATTTTACTGTAATGCCTTGTTATTTCCTGGCTGATCAACCTGAATGTGGAATGTTATCTATTAGTACAGCTGTGTTTGCTTCTTACATGCTGTGAGATGACAGCCTGGTTATTTGAAAGACTGTTTACAGATTGCAAACTTTGTCTAGAAAACTAATTTCTACTTCAATAATTTAAATGTGGGAGCCCACATTTTTTTTAAGCATAGACATATTCCAAAATGTTGATAAATTTGTATGTCTTTCAGTGTTTATTGCTCTGTAACTTGGTGAGGTCTGAATATTTCAGTTAATGAGTGAAATTTGCTCTATGTATTTTATATTGAATGGAAGGGAAAATTCAGTAATTGCCTACTCTAATGCTCAGTTTGTGGTGCTCTAATATTTTCATTAGAAGGGTATAAGCTTGACTGCTTATTTTGAAGATTTGTTTGTGGATCCTTCCTTATTGGTTATCCTTGTTCTCTTCTCAGTTTCATATCTTTTTTCCACTTCTTATTGACAAATAACTTTATCTCCTCTTATAGAGAAGAGCATACATCCTGTGTTGTTTTGTATTCCTTTTTTCTGTGTTTGGAGAGTGCTTTTATTTGTATAGTCAGTGTAGTTGCTCCCCTTTGCCTTAAGTAGGGCAGGACAGGTGGAAAGGCTATGTGAGATGGGATGTAGTAGAGGTGGTTATCTGAATGGCCATGTTACCTTTACATGTCTGATGTAAAACGAGGTTTTTTTTGGAAACGGTTTGTTTTTCTTGATGTTTCTGAAAATTTCATGAGCAATCTTTAAGTAACTTAGCAGTTAGATATTAGCATAATATGCTGCACACCAAGTACTTCGACTGTTGGGCATTACAGATCATTATGGTGTTTATTTGGCATAAAAATAATGATTTATAATAGCTTACAGGAGAACATAATCAGAAGTCGATGTCTTTTGTTACTACCCAGAGACAGTCTATTGATTCAGCTTTGCCTCAATCTGTAGCACATTTTGTTTATTGCATCTTGGCATTTAAATTATTTGGCATTATAGCCTGTTTTAGCTTACGCAGTTAAATCAGACATTATATGAAGTACTGAGTAATAGAAAATACATAAAGAACTTGTAGGCTAGGAGCCAACTTAAATTTAATTGGGGAATGTATGTTTGAATACTGTATTTAAGTTAAAATGTGTGACATGCTGTCTGATGACTATTATTGTAATTGCAGCCAAGAGGCAACAGAAAACATGGTGCGTCATTTATCATCACTAGAGCAATTGCAGGTAAATATGACTTGTTCTTACATTCGTGACTTCTAAGACTGTGTGGATTATTTGTAAATTTCATAATTTCTGCCCTTTAGAGTGCCTAATATAATGGAAATAGAGTGTAGGATGTGTTTTCAGGAAGATGTTTTGTAATTGTGAACATGGCTGTGTTATTTTTATGTCAATTTTGTGAGCATTCTTGTCTCCACTAGTTTGTTGGGACAAACTAATAAACCATACATCTAAGAAGTTAACAAGCTCTGTGTTTTGTGAACTGTATTTGATCCTCTGTTGTTTTTTTTTTCCCTCCCCCTCTCTTAACATCTCTTGCACTGGGCTGTTTTACATTCTGGTGATTACTACATTGCATAAACCAAGTGTTAAATGGCAGTAACGGAACTGGATTTTCATCCAGTAGAATTTCTCTTAGAATTTCCAAAAATATGCAGTGGTTTTTTTTTGTTTGCTTGTTTTTGACTGGCCATTTGCATTTATTCTAACATAAGAATTCGTTGGCCAAGTATAGAGGGTTTTTCCCTCAATACCTTTTTCTTTAGTGAGAATTTGAGATTTCCTGTGCAGCAAGCTGGAGGGTGTTTTAAGCCTATTACAGATGTAATTTTTACCTCTTTCCATTGTAGGTCCTGCATTATTTTTGCTTCGGTACATCTGGTACAGGTAGGTTTTATGAGACTACTGCTTCATTTTCCTATTTGGTAGTATTTTTATAGCTTTTTCATTTGATGGAAAGTAATTCTTAATGAAAGTAAAACTGAACACTTGTTTAGAATATTGTCCAAGCAATGCTTAGAATACCCTCTTTTCATAAATTGAGTTGTAGCTGCTTGAGTTGCAGTGGAAGCCTAAATAGTAAAAAGCTGATATGTACTAGTTTGACTTTGTGCTTTTATCAGAAGCTGAAGTAAGCTTGCAGTTGGAACATGTTTCTCCAAATACATATTTGTCCTCTCCACTCCCAACTGAGATATCGCAAGGGCAGCTGTTGTGGGTTTTTTTTTCTTAAGCCTCAGTGACAGATATGATGGTGCAACAGGGTTTGCTTCCTTTGGAGTAATAATTTTGATGTTTTTTTCTTTGACAATTCAAACTTGTACAAAAAGCTTGATAACTACTTGAGCAGCACTCATGCCATTTATAAATTTAAGTTTTGATTCAAAAAGTCATTAATGGTCCCAGAAATATGCTGCAGTAAGTGCAGTGTTTCTGGAAAATTTCAGCGCTGTGGTTATACCACTTACCAGGTTTGAAGATACCAGTTTCCCCTTTAAAAGGATAATCTGTTGGTTTTGAGTTATACAGAAAGGATGTTAGTGTGACTTCCTGTGAAGCAGTACTATACTTGAATTTGGCAGGGAATGCTGTTTTCCCTATTGCCGGTGTTCTGCTTTATTTTTGTGCACTACTCCCCCCAACCCTTTTCTTGTGAGTGGGTGATTTCTATGGGCACCATACTGTCATTAAAGTCTAGTTGTAAAGATTCAGTTGTAGACAGAATTCACTTACTTTTCTTTCCTCCCTCTGGTACTCATATTTAAAATCTAACTTCAACCTTTTATAATTTATTCTAGTGCTGTTTTCATGTATTTGATAAAAGAGTTTGGGAGGGAGCTTGAGAGGCCTCTATTTAAAGTCCCACTAAAAGCAAGAGAACATTGAATTCAGACTTGGTTCGTTAGGGGTCTGTCCAGCTAGGTCTTGGAAAGGTTAAAGGATGGAGAGCCCAAAGACTCTCTGGTCAGCCTGTTCAAGTGCCTGACTGTCTTCATGGTGAAAAATTCTCTTCCTTATGTCAGCTTGGAACCTCCTCGGTTTTGGAATCACAGAAACATTTATGTTGGAAAGGACCTTTACAGTCATCGAGTACAGCTGTTACCCCAGCCTTTCCAAGCCCTCCAAAGGGTTGATTGTAGTTTCTTGAGTTCCTGCCATGCACCTCTGTTGTTCCTACTTTCATGGTAATCTCCTAGGTATCAGAGTGCTGCTGTTTGGTCCTCCTGAGGCTTCCCCTTCTTCAGGCTAAACAAGTACAATTCCCACAGCATCTGATTCCTTGTAGGGCAAGTACTTCAATCCCCCCCCGATCATCTTGGTGCCCCTCCTGTTTAATGGTGTTCTTCTTTGAATGGGTGTCCCAAAACTGGCTGGTGACCAGAGCATACAGAGTCATAAATAGTCAGTTCTGTTAGTATGCAGTTTTGTTCTGTTAGTAAAAACAAGGCTGTTGTTAGCCTTTGTCGTTGGCAGGGTGCAGTGTTGATTCATGTTCAGTTGCACACCCTCTCAAGTGACTGATGGTTGCCTTGAAGCTGAGTTGTCTGGCGCGTGTATTTCATGTACTGCATTTATTCACTGTTCTGATTTAGCTTAATGCTTTTGGTATTTCAGCCCTGCAAAGTTCTCTCTGCCCGCTGGACTGGTTCGCCTGGTTAATAAGCAGATCAACTGGCACCTCGTACTTGCAAGGTAACCAGCTCTCATGCTTTGCCATTTCTGATAGGGGTGAATGTACTAATGCTTCCCCTGCTCCCCCTGCCACCCCCACTGATAGCCATGTTGAGCTGATATTATGCTAAAGGTGTGTTACTATCTCGGGTCAAAAGAAATACTGAAGGCTCTCACAGGTGGCCTTGTGAAAGAAAGCTTAGTGTGCTACCTGGGGGCTTCTGCCTGCTTCTCTTCAGTTAATGCACCTCTCACTCAGGGCTGAATGTCTGTCTAGCTTTTGAGGCAAAGTGGCTTGCAGTGCAGTCATCAAATTCAAGTCCTGAGTTTGGTTGATTAAAGACTTATAACTTGGCAGGGTATATAATTTTAAAATAAGCAGTTTATATTTGTGGAAAGTAAATGCGTACCCTCAAGACTTGTCTGCTATTGCATACACAGAGAAGTGAGATTTCCAAGGCTGGAACCAGCTGTTCTGCAGAAATGAGATCACTGGCTTTTAAAAATAAGTGCAAGTATGTACAGAAAAATGGTTCAGTGACATGATTACATGAAGGTAGCGTGCAAGGTTCTAGTTTATGTTGTATGGTAGGTACAAAGACACATTACTTACTGGATTGTGATAGTTACTTATTCCAGATAAAGCAATATATAGTTTTGGATGTTGCTGTTGTAAAATTATCTGTAAGCAACAGCTGACTCTGACCTCCCATGCAGTGAGATTTTAGACATTGTTCTGTTTTCTTAGTGCTGCTGGAAGATAGTGGATTTCAGTGAAATGAAGGGAGTATCACAGCATGGGTATTTTATTTTTAATAAAAAATTGATATTTCCCATTTAAATTTTTTTTTTAATTTGTGAATGAGGCAATTTGTATCTAACCGTGGAGAAAAGCACCTAGGACTCTGATGCACGTTCTGTAAGGAATGGACTTTAAATGAACTTTCACGTCTGTGTTTTTTCTTTCAGCAATGGCAAATTGTTGGCAGTTGTTCAAGACCAATGTGTAGAAATCAGGTAACTTAGCATTATCTGCTACTTCAGCTGTGGAGTTCTGAGAAAGTGTTTCTAGTCATTTACTAGCAATACTTTTAAAGACTTTTCTTTGTTTTGCAGTGTTGTATATTGTGAAATTTATCCATGGAACAATCATAAAAGCAGAAGCCTGCTGTTTCTTTTTTAGTTCTCTGCCATCCCCCATTAAAAAACAACAAAAAAACCCCACCCCTACATAAACCCTCCTTAACTGCCCCAATTATAATAGATGTGTTTATATAAGTATATATCTGTATCTCTCTCTCTGCTTTCAAGATGTGAAAGAAAAACAATCAAGATCCTCTAAAATACTCAGCAAAAATCATGGTCTTTCTAACCTTTGCCTTTCTGTCCCTTCTAGAAATTTTGCCCTAATAAATGGGACAAGGAGCTAGTATCTAGTGTTCTTCTCTGCAGAGTAGCTGGCATGTATAGTACTTCACCTTATTTTACAAGTGGAGTGGATTGCTGTAAAGACTGATGCTTTCCCTTCCCTTGTGCTCTCTTAACAACAAGCTCTCCTTTGCCAGTTCAAGAGCACATTGAGCTGTAGAACAGATCTTGATTGAGTATGTTTACTTGCTTCACAAAAATCCATTTGCTAGAAGGTCACACCTTCCATTTATATGTAAAAGAAGCAAGTGTATGAAAATTGTTCAATCAAAAGTGGTGTGAGCACCATAAACGTCAGCTTAAAGACTATAAAATAAATCTTGTGTTTCAGCTGTATTAATGTAACTATTCTTGCATTGTTTCTAAAATTGTAACCTAGAGAATACTGACTAGAGTTTTTTTTCTAAAGTTATATGAAGTGCTGAAATGATGCTGTCCTATTTTGTACAGCATTACAAATAAATGAGGGATGTTGGTATTTACGCAGTTGGATGAGGGTCTCTGAAATACTATTGTTAGTTACTGTAGCTGCCTAAGGGTGAAAATTACTATCTGCTTTTTTGAACAAGTAGTTAGAGGCCATGCAGGCCTTTGAATTGTGCACTTGGAATATTTTTCTATTCTGTTTATTACAGAAAATTGAATAGTGGGTTTTTTCATATCTAAATGCTTATGAGTCTTTTTTCTGCAGGTCTGCAAAAGATGACTTCGTATCCACAGTTGGAAAATGTCAAGGTACGGCAGCCTCCATCTACATCATTACTTAGTGGCATCATTGTTTTTATTCATATGTTGCTAAATTGTGTTGTTTTGCTTTAATGATAATGATACAACTTCTTAAAATCATTGAAAAGAATCTCTTAATAGTTTTGCTTTGTGGCTAGCTCCATTACCCTCCCTCTGCCACTTCTTTTTATGATGATTAATATATGAAACCTGAATCTGAAATTAAATGATAGTTAGAATTAATGGGTCTGGGAAACATGGCGTGGTTTTTCTTTTTTTACCCTCCTCTGAGATAAGCTTGTAATGCTGGTAGGCCCCCAGCATTTTTTTGATGCAGTTGACTTTTTGTTCTGTTTAAGGGATTGTATTTTTTTTTTTGCTTTTATTAGTCATTTTACTCCTTTTTTGTAGTGCCAAAGGATCCTAACCCTCAGTGGAGGAGAGTGGCATGGAGTCATGATTGTACATTACTTGCTTATGCTGAAAGCAGTGGAACAGTCAGAGTGTTTGACCTGATGGGTAGTGAGCTTTTGGTCATTTCACCGGTATGTGCTCTCTTGGGTTAAATATGAATATAGTAGAACTTTTTTTAAGGATCATGGATAATTTCCACTCTTTGACCTTTTTTCAAATCATAGCTTAGTTTGCTATAAATGTTTACACTATGAATATCATGCAGAAATGGACCATTAAAAGTTTCACTATAATATATCCATCATGTGATCAAAAAAAGTCACGTGTAGCCCTTACAACATCACAAAGTGTGTGTTTCACATCTGTCGTGCAATTGTGGTAGATCTGTAGGTGCATCAGACAGTGAAAGCACGGAATCACCACAGTTTGCAGTAATAGATTCTCAATCTGCGCTTTGTATGCAGAGTTAATTGTAAATTAAGAAACATTGCTGCTAGAGTACTTTGCTTGGTATGATAATAGATAGTTGCTGTTGACAGGCCCCACAGTGTTGTGATGCTAGGTTTAGTTTAGCAAGCTGCAGCTTTCCCTGAGCTCAGTGGAGCTGCTTAGGGCAGTGTGAGCATTGTTGCACTCCCGTAGTCCATTTCGGACGGCCCCGCACTCTTGCTCCGGTAGCTCTCAGCCTTACAGCACAGTGACGGCGAAGGAGGCGACAAGGGTCTCCCCATCGGGGGTCTTAGAGGATCTTTAATCTTACACCTTGTCCTGGCAACCCCCAGAGGCAGAGAGACCTCGTGATCCAGGCACAGGGGGGTTTGCTCAGGGGCGGGGTTGGGGTACAGGAACCGATGGGGAGAACCTGAGGGAGTGGCCAGGGCTAGGGGCAGGGGAATGGGGGGGGGGGGGGGAAATATGGGACAGGCAAAGCAGTGGGTAAACACATCACCACACGACACAATATATTTTCTATTGTGTATGTTCAAAGGGTCTATTGAACTGACTTGTGAAGGTGACTCAAGTGTATTTCCTCCACGTATTGTCTTTGCAAACTTTATAATAAGATTTCTTTAAAATCAAGATAAAAGAAAATGTATTTAGTTTGTAATACAAACTATGAAACTTTATTTTTTTAATACAATATCTTAAATTTAACTCTAGTTCTTTCAGTAACAGAGACACTTCTTAAAATCCCCTTTCTCTCCCAATGTCTGCCTTCATTTTTGGATAAAGACAGCAAGTTTTCCAGGCGATCTGAGTTACGCTGTTGCTGGATTGATCTTTCTAGAATACAAAGCAAGTGCCCAGTGGTCAGCTGAACTCCTTGTTGTTAATTATCGTGGAGAACTGAGAAGTTACCTTGTAAGGTAAGCATAAATTTTGACTTCCTTTGAAAAGGCACAGTGAACTTCAAAGGAATTCTTTCTGCTCTTTAAAGAAAGTAAATCTAAACAAATGTATGTGTTTTTTTTCCCTGCATACTTAGTGTTGGAACAAATCAAAGCTTTCAAGAAAGTCATAGTTTCAGCTTTAGCAGCCATTACGCCCACGGGATAACAGCTGTCATTTATCATCCTGGTCACAGGTAAGTGTTCTTGTTAGCTACCTGACAATGACATGTAAATGATGAACAAAAAGTGGCAAAATAAGCATTGAAGTGTGTTGGATGTGGAGGGGGAGAAAGATCTATTCTAAAATTGCTATTTAGTGCATCAGTAATAACAAGTCATGTCTCTTTCTACTATGAAAGGAACCTTACTTCATCTCACTTGACTTTCATGATTCCATTAGTAATGTCCTTTTCTGTTTGAGTACCTTGTGTAAGCAACATGCATTTTCTAGAATGTCAGGAATAGCTTCGAAAGAGGTTTCTGAACGTGATGGGGGTAAAGGCTGAAGTTTAGTTGTTGGTTTGGGTTTTTTCTATCTGGAATTGATTACTGGCTTTGTTGGCCAGCCCATTTTCCGTAGTGTTCTGACTGGAACTGCCTGGTTTTGGTATTTGGAGTTGTCTTGTGATGTATTTTCTCTGTTAGTAACCTGTTGGGTATGGAAATTGGAGTTGAAATGTGGACTGCCTTGCCTGCCTGCTCTTGAACCCAATGTAATTGGAATAGGTCCTAGTTTAGCCTATTACTTGAGCTAAAAATGTGTCTTAACTTTTTTAAATATCGATTTGTTATGTAGCAAGATAAACTCAGCAACTCTATTTCTCTTCAGTTGTAGGAACTAAACTTTTTTCTAGATATTTTTCTTCTATTAGATCTGCTAGGATTGAATCTGTCAGTGCAGTGTTACATCACTGTATTGTTTTAAATGGAAATTAGGCTTGGCTATAGAATACCAGAAGAAACTCACTGTTGAAAAAACTTGTTCTCATTCTTCAGTGTTAAGTGAGCTGTCATATCTAGCTTAGGAAAAAAAATTATTATTAATGAGATGTAATGTTCTTCTAGCTTATTATTTTGAGAAATTAATTTTGTGTGGGCTTTTTTTTTTTTCCACCTAATACATATTTAGTGATTTCACATAATTAATACTCAGTATACTAAATCTAGAGTTTTGAGGTAATAGGTGTGGGTTATGGAGCTTTGGTAGCACTACATGACAAGACAACAGAACCAACCCATTGTTTCCTTTGATCAGATCAGGGTTAATGGTTGTAGTGTCTCCTGTGATGTGCCACCAGTTGAGTGACTTAGTGAAGTTGAAAAATTGACACTTGAAGGAATGCACAATTGGATGGAATGGATGGAAAACAAAAGAACCTGTGTTTTGCCTCTGATGGAGGCAAGTCCTTTCCATTCTGAATTTAATCTGTGGTAGAAGGCTTGTAAATTTGTGATTGGAGAACTCCAAATTCATGAGTAGAGTCTTGCTGAAATTTTTGTGCTATCCCAAGAAAACCCTAGAATGGCTTGAAGGCAAGCTCTTCAAAATTGTGCATAAAAGAAAATTGTTGATACGGACACCTAGAAGTTTTAATTTTCAATAATGTGAACTTTGATCACTTAACACATGTTCAACTTTGTAATTTTATGCTTTCTTGCATTTCATTTAGTCTCAGATGGTGAAATTATACTGGTGTCTCCTCACTTCTTGTAAGGCTTGACTTAGTGCATTACTGTATTACTGTGTATTTGCTCATTACCCTTTACAGTGCAATAAAATAGCAGTTAAGAACTTAATACACTTAATTTTTTCAATTAGATGTATGATAATTGCAAAGAGAATATGTTGGTAGGGAATGTTTCTGAATCTGTAGAAAAACTTGAAGCAATAGCTTTGCGAAAAAATCCAATAATGACTTTTACTGTTGTTGAAAAGTATTATATACTTTAATTTAGATACCTAATGTTGGTGTTCTCATGTGATCCAGCTTTCATCTAGGATGGAATTTATGGGGCACTTTAGTTGACAAAACTTAAATGTCTGCTTCAGTGTGAGCTCTTTGTAAACTCAAATCCAAGGTTCAACAGCTGCTTGTTTTGGTATCTTAATCCGGAGCTGAATGTCTTACTTCTGGGTTAGCTGCAATTGCTGCAGAAAGTGTTTGATATTAAAGCCTAAAGTTTGCAATGAAGGACTTGTGAGGAAGGAGTTAAAGGGTTTCAGATTTAGTTAAAATTTGTTGTACCAAAATTACTAAGTAAAGAAAGGCATATCGACTTTTTATTGGATGCCTCAATTGAGCTTGTTCCTGAGACCAGTCTTACGCTGGTTATCTTCAACCCAGCTTTCTACAAACCTGTGGAGTGGAGTACAACTGAGGTACTGCAAGAGCAGCCAGTTCTTGAGACTGGAGGAACCCTTGGAGATCATGTAATCCATTCCCCTTCACCTCAGGGTCAGGTAGAACAGGTTGCTTGGAGCTATGTCACTGCAGTCCAAGACCTGCACATCTGTGTCCCCCCTTAGGAGCATGGTGTAAGGCCTCTGAGGTGCTGGGGACAGCCTGGCAGCGCATCGTGATTGTTCAGAACATAGACAGAGACAGGTTCTGGCCATTATTTTCTGCAAACTGCTGCACAAAATGCTGCACTCTAGGCCTGGCACTTTTACAGGGGTCTTTTTCTAGGACTTGTTGAAAGGGTTTCTGACCCCTGCTAGCCAGGTGTCCATCTGGAACTAAAGCTCAAAGCATCCTTTGGTTAGGAACAACTGGCAGACCTTGGTAAAAGCTTCTAAAGCTTCCTAGCTAGCTCTTCCTGGCAGTGACAGGCATCGTGAAGTGAAAGGCTTCCCAGGAGTCCTCTGATAGTCTCAGGAGTCCTCAGATGGTCCCAGAAGTATGTAGATGTTTAGAGATCTAGAAATGAAGCCTGGAAACAGCTGCTCAAACTGCTGCATGCTGGCTGTGCTCTGGGTAGAACACACGTGCAAGAAAAATATTAGGCTTCCTCATGTTTGCGTCTCCTATTGCAGTTTTTGGTCAAAGTGACTTCTCTTTTACTGCCTTAGGCAGTTCCTTACACCACAGAATATCTAAAACTTCTAAGAACTTTAGGCATCATGCTCAAGAGAGATCTTACCACTTTCCACAACTACGTAAAAGGTGGTTGTAACCAGGTGAGGGTGGTCAATCTCTTCTCCCAAGGAGCCAGGAAGATGTAGGAGAAAACGAGGCTTAAGCTGTGCCAGGGGAGGTTTCGGTTGGACATCAGGAGGAATTTCTTCACATGAAGGATGATTAGACATTGGAACAGAGTGCTTGGGGATGTGGCAGAGTCACTATCCCTTGAGCTGGTCTAGTTGACATGGTAGTGTTTGGTCATAGCTTGGGCTTGATGATCTCAGAGGTTCTTTTCCAGCGCAACTGATGATGTGATTCTGTCGTTCATCCATGGTATAAAATCATCTTACTGTATGTTTGAATAACAGGAGACCTGGGAATACTAAATAAGTTTTACTGACATCTTAAAAAGGATTAAATGTGGAAGAAAATCTTCTTTTCTTTTTTTTTTTTCGTTTATTCTTTCATTTGAGTTTCACAGGTGTAGTTTGGGCATTGCCAGCGGCCAGAGCCGCTCTGTGTGAGCGGCAGCCACTACTGGGGGCAGAGCTCCTCAGGAGTGATGTGGCCTTGGGAAAGGAGTAAAGTTCCAGGGCAGAGCTTCGGGGTCCTACAGTTGTGCCTTTTTTTGTAGATGCTTTACCTTTGATGGGTGATTCATTACAATGATACTTCCAGACAAACTTAGACACTTATTCTCAAGGTTTTCATCGAAGTAGTCATCAGTCAAATAGAGAAGTGCTTGTTAATAAGGTGAAAGGGCTTCAAGGGCAAATGCTTTGATACAGTTTAGTGGTGGTCAGCAATAATTACAAGACTTATGTCAAAGTTTTTAAAATGCCACCTATTGTGTGTAACAAAATTATTACACGCACTTGTATAATTGGTGCAGTGGCTTTAATTGGCAAGAAACTTAATGGCAAACCTTAATGCATTCAATTCTTCAGTGATTGTACCACATCTGAATAAATGAAAATCTGATGCTTGAACAGAATGATCAGAACTTGTCATATGCTTCAGCTGTTATTTTTTTTCACTTTTGAGGATAAGGGGGAAACTCAAACTTGCAGCCAGACTTTTAGATGTTGGGAATTATGACTTACCTGGAAAGCTAGAGATGAGACTGGATAGGTATAAATGCTACAAATAACAAATGTTACTTGAATTATATTTAAGTATTTTTAGATTTCAGTGTATTTATTCACAGGCAAAGCTTATTGTGGCTGTTAAATGTCTTGGTATATTTAGTCTTTTTGTTACTGTAAGCAAACTGCTATAGACTTAAGAAAATCAAAAAAAGTATGTGGCAGTATATGAAACCATAATACATCTTTATATATTTTATAGACTTCTTCTTGTAGGAGGCTGTGAAACAGATGAAGATGGAGTATCTAAAGCAGCTGGTTGTGGAATATCTGCTTGGAGAATTCTGTCAGGCTCCCCCCATTACAAACAAGTCACTAGTTATGAAGATGATGTTAGAACAGTAAGTATGTGTCCTCGTTTTACGGGATGAATACTATCAATGGAAGCTCAATATGTATCTCTTTTTGAACGAAGAATTTAATGCAGTGTTTTCCTATTTTCTAAGGTATGATGTGTGTGTGTAAGCAGTTATGTTTTTTCCCCCCATCATCTGTCTGTTTTTGCTTTTTAGGTAGTATGATTTGAACTTTAAGTTCTTAATTACCACGGTTTTAAAACCAAAAGCAACAAGAAAGGAGTTTGTAAATTTCCAAGCTACAATATTTTTTGCTCTTAGCTGTACATTGGGATATGTTATGTGTCCTTGTTGGAAAAAAATTCCAGTTTGTTCTTTTATTACTTCAGAGCGAAAGGTAGCATACCTGAAATAAATGTTTCAGTTTAACTCTGGCTGTTGATTTCTTTTGCTTCTAGTAGAAGTAGGTGTTTGATTTGATAACAACTTGGTTATACTGAAATCAATTTACAGCATACCAGCATAAAGTCCAGTGTTTACTCTTACATAGGTATTGCTTAGTATTACAAGTGAGTTGTTAATTTAATTGCAAATGAGTAGTGCTTTTCTGTGAGATGTTATATACCTAATGAAGTGGACAAAATGATACAAACTGGATTTTATTATGCTTGCATAGGCAGTCTTATGGAAGTTTAAAAATAGTAAAATCATAAAATATGCTGAGTTGGAAGAGGCCCACAAGGTTCGTCAAGTCCAACTCCTGGCCCTGCACAGGACACCCCAGGAGTCACACAATGTGGCTGAGAGCATTGTCCAAACACTTCTTGAACTCTGTCAGGCTGGTGCTGTGACCACTTCCCTGGGGAGCTGTTCCAGTGTCAACCAGCCTTTGGGTGAAGAACCTTTTCCTGACATCTAACCTAAACCTCCCCTGACACAACTTTAGACCATTCCTCAGGTCCTGTCCCTGCTCACCAGAGAGAAGACATCAGGGTCTGTCCCTCCTCTTCCCATCACAAGGAAGCTGTAACTGCGGTGAGGCCTCCCCTCAGTCTCCTCCAGGCTGAACAGACCAAGTGACCTCAGCCGTTCCTCATACGGCTTCTCCTCAAGGCCCTTCATCATCATGGCCTTCCTTTGGACACTAATGGTTTAATGGCTTTCATATATTGTAGCACTGCTGACTCATACTCAACTCGCTGTCAGCCAGGACCTCCAGGTCCCTTTCACCAGCACTGCTCTCCAGCTGCTCATTCCCCAGTCTGTGCGCACAGCCAGGGTTGCCCCAGATACAGGATCTGGCACTTGGCCTTGTTAAACTTTGTATGGTTGGTGATTGCCCATCTCTCTAATTTGCCAAGGTCTTTCTGCAGAACCTCTAAAGAATCTTGGAGAGTTGTTTCAGTATTTTAAGTATGACTTTAATATTTGGTGCATGAAACAATGTATGAGGTTGTCTTTCATTGTATGATTTGGTTCTGTTCTTACAGGCACAGAGAAGAGGATTATTAAGGATTATGAATTTAAGATTTTACAGCAGGCGGGGAACAGAACAGGTATTAAGATCTGGATCTACCTCAGAAATGTATTTTGCTAACATAATTGTCCATTAATGACTACCTGAGAGACTGACTGAAAGTAGGTTTTAATTGATGGAACGTAGGAATTAACGTTCTATTAAATTAATCTAAGAGCTTTAGCATAAAATGGAGTAGCTTGCCACTTACTTGGCTTTCTTAAAAATCTAGTTAGTTCATTTGCTAAAGCTTGAATCACTGGGTTTCAGGAAAAGGTTTAGAGATGTAGAGTTCAATATTAAATGTAAGCCCTTATTAAAAAACGAAGGTATAAGAAGCCAGTTAATTATTTGTTAATGAATGTGATAATCAGACCCTGTAAGTTGTGTTATATATATTCTACAAGAAGAAAGTAGATTGTGATGCTGTTTCTCAAATTCATGCCCAAGAGATAAAGAATAAACAGAACTCAGCCTTCTGCACTACACCTATCCCATTAGAAAACAACAAAAAATCCTCAGCCCACAATTTTCATACCGTGTAGGGAAGGAAAAAATGCATGGATTCAAGCTAATCATTCGTGGCTTAAATAGGGCAGACCCAGGAACTTGATTTTTACAATCTGAGATAAAAGGGAAACATTTTGCTGAGTAGCTTCAAAAGTTTATTACGCGTCAGGCTTCTACTCCCAAGGATGCATGTGAACCTAATGAAACTACTGATCAGAATCAACTTACTCTTAATAAACTCTGGGTATGGACCTTGTGTTCTCTACCCTGGATGAGTGTTAAATCTTGCATGTCATGCTGATGTGTAGGTGTGTGCTTTCTGTCTTTCTAAGGTGTTGTACACAGTGCTCATGGCTTGCTTCTCCATGCCTTAGGAGCTGCCCATGCAGTACTGCACTAACTTCTCTTATCTCTTGTCTACTCACTCTGTATAGCCTTCGTTTGATTCCTTCTTCTATACCCGTTTCCCTTCTTGTAAAAAATTTCATTTTCCCTTCTTTTGCTTTACAAGGAAAGAACAGTAAAGAATCTGTCTACCACCTTCACTCTGTGTCCTCCTGAGAGAAAAAATGGTTGATCTGAGTTGGAAATGACCGTAATAGATTTTTGGGATGTTTTAGGTGACTGGTTAAAAAGAAGAAGTTGCCTGCTTGATTGGAAAGGGAAAGCAAATCTTTCTGCATCTTTCTCAAGGGTGGAACGGGGAGAGATTTTATTTCCTTCACTGAAAATGCTAAAGATAAAGCTGATGTAAGCTTTTTTAACTGAAAAGCTTGTACTGCATGTAGCTATACTAAACTTCAACTTCATTGCAGTTGCCAGTACTGAGTTAATGAAGAAACGTGGAGACTTACTCATCCTTGAATATTTTGATTCAATTTCAGAGATTATGGCTTAAATATGTAAGGTACAGTTTGTATTCTTAGTGTGACATCAGCACCAGGGTTAAAATACAACAGACACGGCAGCTAGAGGATTTGTATATTAGAACTGGCTGTATTGGGATTTGATTCTTAGTGTTGTTAAGTGACACTTAAAAAATGTGAAGTGCCAGCTTGCTGAGTTTTTCAACATCTTGTTTTGCTGTTCCCTTAAGTTGATGAGCTGCTTACAGAAGCAGCATTGCCTGCTTTGGCAGAGGACTGATTAATTTTTATAGATATCAGGGCTTGGGTGATAAATTTGAGTGAGTTAATGGCCACCCAATATCTAAATCTAACATGCAGATAGTTATTACTGGCTGCTGAGTAAACATTTACCTTCTTTTAAGATCTGTGATGTATACCACTGATCAGTTATCTGAACAGGTTATATATTTTAGCTCTATGTTTCTAGGTCCTTTAACAGTCTTTTGTTACTTGTCCTTTGTGCATGCAAATTGATTTGTAAGGAGAGAATTGCCATTAGAAGGCATGTAAAATTCCTGGGCAAACTACAGTTGGAAATGCACTACTCCAGCTGCTTAAGAATATAGCCAGAGAATATTAATATTTTCTAATATAAATAATTCTTAATGGGTTTAAAAAAAACCCTTAATGCTCTCCTTTTCAATTAAAAAGACATTTTAGGCATGGATTTAAGGAATGCTCTATAGCTGCAAACCACTGTATGATAGTGAGCAGATTTCTTGATTGTCATTGTTTCTGGGGCATACCTAGAACTGTAAAAAGCCTGAGAAATAAAATAAAAATAGTAATTAAAAAAACTCCAAGTCCAAACAAACATAATGACCTGAAAAGAATATTTTTATCTTCAGATAATACCTACCTCTAACGTTCTGTAGAAATGCCATTAAAACTTCCTAATTGATAGATGTCAACTAACCTTTCTGTGCTTAATTTATATTGGGGTATTTTCTGAAAATTTTTAGAAAATTTTTAGAAGTGAACTAACAAAATGAAATTTATGAACAATGTCATTCTTGGGAATCTGCATCTTGCTGTCTTTCAGGCTTTAAAAACTGAATGGTCTTTCTGAAAATGTAGAATTTTGTTGGGAGAGGAGCGAATAAATATAAAATGTATTTTCAGAAATTGTTGTTCATTGCCAGAAGCACTAAATTTGACTTTAAAATTTAAGTGTGTATTTAGAGGGTCTTGTGGAAATAGTATATAGATCCAGTTGTAAATGTGCAGGATTTTGTGAATCCTTAAGAAAGTATTTTGTTAGAAGTATGTTTTGCCTCTTAAGGTGTCCAGAGCTTAAGAAAAACTTAATCCAGGAGAATTTTTGTAGCCTTGATGAAGCTCATTTACAAGTCTTGAATTATTTTACCTGTATGGATTAATCTGGTATTTACTATGTTACTACTTGGTCTGTTGTCGTTCAAGGGAGTCTTAAATTCTGATTCAGTGTCCTGAAATGAACAGTGTGCTCCTCCAAGATCTCTTAATGTCTGTATTTCTTGTATACCTTTTTTTTTTTTCTTTAATTGAAGAATTTGATTTGTAATAATGCCTACCCAGAAGTTTGCTCCCGGGGAGAAAGACCTGTACTAAGCTGTGATTTGGTAATAGTCTTCCTTGGGTGGACCAGAGAGTCAGGATAGTAGAAAACTGAGGCTGCTGAATGTTTTTTATGTACAAAGCGTGACCTGCAGTTTTCCCTCCCAAGTAGCTCTGCATTGCTCTCAGAGTGTTCTCCTAGGAATGATGCACTTCCAGGTTTTATTTGCTGTATAACAACGTGATACAAAAGTTCACATTCCGAAAGATTTGTTCATTCTATGATAGTGTTCTTCCTTTATGCAGGTTGTTTTCACTCTTGCATGCCACAGTTGATCTCTTATTTTTTTTCTTTTAGAATAAGGGTGTTTTTGTTTGGTTTTAATTTGAGGCATATTAACTTTTCAGAGTGGATGATTGCACAGTTTTTTTTCCCTGAAATAGAAAATATATATTTGGAGGAATTTTTTTGGGTATTCCTTGGTGTATAATTCTATTGTGTGTGTTTATTTATTTGCTTGGATATCATGTTTGGCAGGATGGAGTTTTCAAGATGAATCTTTCTCCTGATGGAGCTCTTTTGGCAGCTATTCATTTCTCAGGAAAACTGACGATCTGGTCTATTCCATCTCTCAGACAACAAGGAGAATGGGACCAAGCTGCTCAGGTAAGAAGAATGTACATGTTTAGAAACTTGACTTACGTATCTTGCTCCTCTGGAAATGTGTTTTCATGGGAGATCAGAGGAGTTCAGATAACCGTGCATTAGCTACATACTAACTTCTCAGTCAACTCTGTGTTTTTCAAGAGCCCTAAACTTACTTGTATAATAATCTTTTTTACCCATAAACTGTAAACTTGAAAAATTAAGAAAAAGAATCAATTATGTGCAATGAATTTTTCATGAGGCATTTTGGTGCCAAGTAGGTAACGCTGTTAGAATTAGACTACAATGCCATTAGACTGAAATGCCGTTATAAAAGAGAAGTAGAGGCTAACACAGTTAAATTTGTTTCAGTGGTTGAAACCAAATTCTACTGGATGTCTAATGTATTCTTCTAGTCCTCCCTCAAAATTCACCTTACCTTGCTCCAGATGACATTCTAGAGCATTTTCTTAATCAATTTGCTGTTAAGTCGAATGCTTTCTACAGGAATTGCTTGCAAAACTAAGTAAGGGAACTTAGGTTAAGAATTGCTCAGACACTGGCAAACTTCTATGTGACTTGTGTGAATTTAAACACTGGGAATTGAAAGCTAATTAGTTTTCAAAGGAAATTCCATATAACTAACATACTTTCTGGGTAAAGATAAAACTTTATTTTAATGAGGAAATACATTTTGAAAAGTGAAAAATCTGAAACAATGCACACTAGTATGTGAAGTATTTTGATTTTCCTCCCATTAATTTCTTGACTAATAGTAAAGAAAGGCCTTTCACTTGAAGTGCTGCATCTTGTGTTCTGAACCTACAAGACATGAACCAACATCAGTTCCAAACAGGGCAAACAAGTCGGATTGAAATGTAGTTTCAAGCTTATTCAGAAAAGTATTTTTAAACAGCAACCAAAACAACCAAGCAGAAAAACCTCAAAGAAGTTTGGCTCTACTATTGGGATAAGTGTTGTGTGTGTGTATATGCATATCTGTTTATCTCTATTTTTAAGACACACTTCAGACAGATTTTGCTCAAGGATGCTTACAGTGTGTCGTATTTTTTTCTTCCTTTTTAGCAACAATGAATATATATCCTGAAGGAGCATTCGGGATTTTATAATTCAGTGAGGGTGATATAAAGGAATATTCAGTACTTGACTGTTCTCAAAATTTTTTTATAGGTGAAACTGGTGTCCAAGTATAATGCATATTTTCATAATATGAAAATAATAATATGTGTGATTACAATGTAATTGTCAACCAGACATACTTGTTAAATTAACACTCTGCTTGACCCAAACGTACTTTGGTTATTTCAGCTACCTGTACTTCCACTGCATTGCACTTGGGGGTAGGATTTCTGTCACTTCTAAATCACGTTTAAAACAGCACTGCAACATAATTTTGAACCTTGCAATGCATCAATTAATAATACTGCTTGTTTTCTTGCACTAGTCTTGAAAGGGGCTTTATAATTTTGAAAATAGCTTGGGAAAATACTTACAGAACTGTACTAGACTGTCACACAGGACCACTAAACAGACTCTTGAAGGTTATTTTATGTGCCTGCAGTCCTATGTATAGACATGAAAAGCAAACTCTTGGCTTTTGATTGCTGGAGAACCTTTATTTCAGAAATCTTTAGGGTATGATTACTGTTTCAAGCTGGTCAGGCCATGTCTCCTGGTTTTGGTTTTTTTTTTTAATTGTCTGTAGAAAAGTACAATGTGGTGTTACAGCAGTTGTATGTTTATGCTTGAGAAGAGTTTGAATTTACAGGGAGCATTTTAATTGAAAGATGAGTGGGTCAGCAACAGAGTAAATAAATGGATTCTGTGTTACAAAAATTTACTTGCATATAATTTCGTTTTTTTCTTTTTTTTTTTTTTTTTTTAGCCAGGCTATGATGAGCTTAACCCAGACTGGAGACTCTCTAGTGAAAAAAGAAAGAAAATAAAAGGTATGCAGTACAGTTAGATTATTATTTTTATTTTATATCACTCTGTAGTTAAAAATAGTAGTGCAAATATATAATGACTGAAATGGCTTAATTAAATCTCAGTCAGGTTGCCAAAATTGTATGATTTGAATTTGTAGCATGGCAGAGGTCAATGAGTGTCACAATGGGTTTTTTTCAGATTCTCTCTTAAAAATGCTTTTGTAGCCATAAAGAAGTTGATATTTCAGTTAGCACAGGATTTAGTTTTTTCTTTCTGTGAATGTCTAATAAATCTCTAAAGCTAATGTAATTTAAAGATACTGGTTTAAAATTCTGAAAATAATTCTAACGCCAATTTCCTCCTTGATGGATTTGCCTCATCAGTCTGTATTGTTTTCTGAAAATTCAGACCAATCTCTGCAGCCATTTAGCACCTGGTTACTGCATGGTTGTTCCAAGAGTGCAGCGATCAATAGCTGTTCCATGATCCATTTGCTGCTGCTTGTATACATCTATATTATTAAAGGATTCCTGTCTCTTAGTACTATTTTTCTTGGTAATTCTGTCTTTGGGTAAATTCATCTGACCTTCATAGGTAGGCTGCTGACTAAGCATGAGTAAAAAAAGTGATAAACTGACCTGTTTCTTAGTGCTCTTTGGGGAAAGATTGTTTTCATCAGAGGAGTGGAAAGTGACATGTAGGGAGCAAAACGCCCAGTTACTGTAATCAAGACAGTCTTGGAAATGCCACAGCTTCCTTTGTCAGTCCTAGAGACTTTTTTGTTTATCTGATTTTTTTAGTTTAATATTCCTAACAACCTCCTCTTGAAATATGTTTATATATTTACTTGTCCTCCAAAGGAGTGTAGCCTTTTCTGATTTTTCTTAGTATTAGGTTTGTTGTCATGTTGATAGGTAATGAAGTAGATCTTTATGAAAGTTCAGAAATCTGTCAATTTTTGTGCAAGTAAATCAGTTTACTGTAAGTTTTTTTCCAAATAATTTATATATATTTGTAATTAAGTGCCTTTTCTTTTTTTCTCAACAGCTTTATTTAATACAAAAATGGTTTAGTAAAATGTAATTGATACAAAATACTTAGTGAACCAACATTGCAAATATAACAATAAATACTTGTTCAATTAGACCATATTTCTTCATAATGGAAGTCTCTTCTGTTCTTACCTGAGGTTTAATGTTATCTTTCTTTATATGGTGCATTCTTATTTTAGATAAAGAATCCTATTACCCATTGATAGATGTAAATTGGTGGGCAGATAATTCTGTCATCCTTGCTCGCTGCTCTGGTGCATTGACTGTGTCATCAGTCAAGACATTAAGAAACTTGCTGGGAAAGGCCTGTGAATGGTTTGAGAGTTCTCCTCAGGTCACTTCGGCTCATGATGGAGGATTTCTAAGTCTGGAGGTGAGGAATGTGCACAAGCACATTATCCTTTTGGAATATGGTATAACAATTTGCTTTTTTATATGTGATTCTAAGATGGGGTGGGTGTTAAAATAGAAGATGTTATTACTAACAGGAAAAGTGATTCCTATTCGCAGATAGGTGTTGCAGGGAAATTCTGAACTTGCTGCAGCTTAACTGTTCTAGGATAAACTTGATAAAACCATAAATAATTTGGGGGAGTAGAAGCAAAACTCCTGGAAGGTTGAGTCTCAATGAGAGGAGACTTGGAACAGAGAAGAATTTGTGTTGACAGTAACCTTGCCTTGTATGTTAGTGCATCTGAAGAACACTGCAACCTCTTTCACTTGGAAATCGGAGAGAGTGAACACATTTCAATTAGATATGAGGAACACAATTAACGCAGAGCTATGTAAGAGATACGTTTTTTGTTTATTTTTAGTAGGATTCCCGAAGGGAGTAGAATATAATAAAGTTAATCAGTAATTTTCTTTAAAACTGAGAAAATTACTCTTTTCTAAAGCTTATATTGAAATAGGTCTTAAACATCTTAATCAAAAGTTTAATATTAGAATTAGAAAATTTCAGTACAAACCAAAGCTTGTGTGTATGTTTTTGGAAAGTTGTATTATTCTGGAAATAATATATACAGCCTGTGACTGGCATACTACAGCCTAAGGATGTAGTCTGAGATTGCATTAAACAGAAAACCTTGTTTTGAACAGCTGAGAGTTGAAAACACTCCTGTACGCTGCAGTAAGCTATAGAAAAGTGTGGGAAGATGTCTCCACTGTTCTGCCCTGTCTGGGCTGGTGCAGGAGGTTTAGTGTAATGGCAGGTTACTATGAAGCCTTCACTTTGGTAGGTGAGGGATGAAGCCTCAGATCAAGGAGACAGATGCAGTCAGGGTTTGTTGAACAGGTTAAGCAAACTGGGAAATAAAGATTTTAAAGGAGAAGGGGAGGAAGGATGTTGATTCTGAGATTTAAAGTACTGCAAGTGGAGATGTACTCAGTTCTTACCAAACTAGTTTAGGTGTACTAGGTGGATGTTTCCTGTTCACGTTTTCTGTGCAGTGTGAGATAAAACTTGTTCCAAAAAGACTGCGCGTGGAGAATAGGCCTGGTGATGAAGATGAGGGAGAAGATGACTCTGACTCGGATGATGAAACTTCTGCTAAGGACAGATACTTCAGCTACCTAAAGCAAGGCCTGTACTTTGTGACAGAAATGGAACGATTTGCTCCTCCACGGAAACGACCACGTACTATTACAAAGAATTTCCGCCTTGTCAGCTTGAGATCCACAACTCCAGAGGAACTGTACCAGAGAAAAGTAAGTCTGGAAGGAAAGGTCACATCTCTGTTAACCAGCTTTATTTAGAAAGAGCTCTTTATTTTTCGTTTAATTCTTGCTGTGTTAACAAAAGGATTTAGGCACATATTTCTGAGAGTCTCTTAACTGACAGTGTGCTGTGTCACCTAATCAAAGGGATCCTTGCTTAAAACTAGCATTATAATAACTGAAATGAGATGATGACTTCAGTGGGGGACACTGTGCATCATTGTCTTGGCTATACTTGGACATACACTCGTGTTTGCCCATAGTGAAGGGCTTGGCAAATATATTGAATGATATCAGTTTAACTTGTTGTTGGCCCAGGAGTGGGTTAACTTACAGTCTTATGTGAATGTTTTGCATGTTTTTTCAGATATATGTACAAATGAGGCCTGTGACTCAATTCTTACCAAACAGATACTGCTTTGCTTTTAGGGCTCTTGGACAGACTTCTTTGTCTAGGCCATTCCAGTTGTTCTGATGGTAAACTAGCCCACTCTGTAAGTGTTACAGTTCCCAGGGAATGCTGATGTCAGACTAAATATAATGTATAACTAATATGATATTACCTAAATAACATCTTCCTTTTATTTGAGGAGAAAATCTCTGATTTTCTGGATGTGGTCATCAGATGTGAGTCTTAATCACCTGTATCTTGAACCAGTCTCTTCCCTACCTGCTTATGCATCAGTAATTATCCCACTACTTCTTTCAACGCATAGAATTAACAATTGTTTGTTTAATGTGGAAATCAGATGACTTTTATTTTTATGTGTTTGCTTTTTAGATTGATAATGAAGAATATGGGGAAGCTTTGTCTTTGGCTCAAACATATGGCCTTGATTCTGATCTTGTGTACCAAAGACAGTGGAGGAAGTCGGCTGTTAATGTTGCTTCAATTCAAGACTATTTGGTATGTCTGTGTTTTGTGGTTTTTTTTTTTTTTTTAGGCTTTCTTATCAGAATGACTGTGTTATCTTTACAGAAATGGAATTCTCAATTGTGTTCTAATTTATGCAGTGTAAATTGGTGGCAATTTGAAGAATTTACCCGCAAATTCCATTTCATACCATGTGTAAGAGATCAGTTTAACTGAAGGCCTGGTCGAGAAACCTTGGCAATTAATGAAAGTCGTTGTTTTGGAATATCTTCTAACATCTGTTAGTAACAACACACTTTCTGTGTGTAATCTCTTCCCCCACATGCAGCAGTAGGTTATTGCCTGGGAAATGAAGAATAATAATTGGAAATATCAAGTGTTTAAACTTCCAATTATTTTAGAAAAGAAATTGGGAGGGTGAAGTTGGTATCCATAGCTATATAGCAAAGTTTGAGTTACAAAATTTGCAGTGAACTCTGGTAACTGTAACTGAGCTTTTCAGTAGAATTCAACGTGGGGTTTTTTTTGTCTTGGAAGTAAGACTTCTAACTCATCAGACAAGTGGTGTTGAAGTTGTACAACCTCATGATTGTGGTAAAGTATTAGTATAGTATTAGTATTGTATAGTAGTATCTAGTTTAGTATTAGTATAGTAGGTATGGTATAGTATTAGTAGTATAGGTATATAGGTATTTTAGTGTATGTGTAGTAGTGTAGGTATGTTGGTATAGGCTAAAGAGATCAAGCAAAATATAATCTGGTTTTTTTTTCAAGTCAGATACTGATTGAATGTCAGAATTTAGCCATTCTGTATGTGATCTGTAATGTCAACCAAAGATCAGCAGATAAGGCAAATGTATTTTGTGATTCTGGTGGCTTTTCTGTCTCAGAATCCTACTGACATGAAGAAGATGGTATTGAAAATGACTCTAGTGCTATTGTGGAATACATACACTTGGTTTATAAAAACTGTGTTTTACCCCTAAACCGTCATATTTTATTTAGCGATATTAATTAGAAAGTACAAATAATAACTTCTGTTTCAGTTGTTGTAGAAGTTCTGCTAAATCATTTGGTATTTCTGTGCCCTTTTCTGCCACATATACTCTGAGGGAATTGTGTTTATGGCATTCTCGTCTGTTTTGTTGCTTTGTATTGTCAGTCATCAGAAGAACTCGACATTTTCTTAAGTGGAAGAAGTACATGAGGAGACTTTAACATTATCTCTGGTTCCATTGCTTTGGGTTGGACCATGTAACATTGTGTCTGTGCTCTTGTTCTTGGACAGAGCAAAATCAAGAAACGTGCATGGGTTCTTCATGAGTGCTTGGAAAGAGTTCCAGAAAATGCAGATGCTGCTAAGAAGCTGCTTCAGTATGGCTTGAAAGGCACAGACTTGGAGGCTCTTGTGGCCATAGGAAAAGGAGAAGATGGTGGCAGGTTTGGGAATAGTATTTTTTTTTTGTTTGTTTGTTTGTTTTCTTTTTAAAAATGGTGTATAAAGTATTTGCTAGTAATTTGGTAAAATTTTTTTCTTACCAACCAGTAATGAAAATATTAAGAAACTTTTGCAGGACATAAAGAAAGGTCATGCTTTGACTCAGATTATTCTCTAGATGTCCACAAAGTCCTTATACATTTTACTTCTGTATGTATATAAAATACAGTGTTCATTGTAAATATATGCCCTGTAATTTCTTTATCAGAGGAAATTTATTATTTACTATTTTACTATGAGAATCTGTTCTCTTGCTGTTTCTGGAAGCTGTAACTAACCCTATAAATGTGTTTTGTTATATGTCTTAATTATATTGATCAAGCAGAAGCAAGACTCAGTAGAGACAATTTTCCTCAGTGTTCAGTTCCTGGTGGTAGAAGGAGGCTGTTCTTTCTTTGTGCAGTCATCTGTTACCATTGTGTGCTGTAGAGCTGCTGCCTATCCTGCTTCTAGCTGTGGAATTTAGAAACTGTTATCAAGTTTGGTTTTGGTTTGTTTTAGGGAGGGAGTGGAAATAAGAATTGATGTCTCTTGTTGGCTTGGGATGAGGCCCTGCTTGTTTACAACACAAAAACTCAGTATTTTTCTATAAATGTGTAGAATTTTTGTCAAAACATAGATGAAAAGCTGTTTTAAGATGTCTCTTCAAAAATTAGTTCACCTTTGTTTTTTATCTTCATTGCTTAGACTGTTCCTTTTGTCTTCCAGATTCATCTTACCGGGAGAGGTGGACACTGAAATTCCCTATGAAGACTTTTTGTCACCAGATGAAGAAATGGATACTAGAAAGGAAAAAGAGGCCAAGAAGCATCAAGAACTGCTATTATCAGTAAACTTTTCAAAGTAAATGAAATGTTAGGCCATGTTTTATTCAGAATTATAGATTTATAATTAGCTACACAGTTGCAAGAACATAATTACTCTCATATCTATTATTCCTAATAGAAAAGTGGTTTAAATTTTAGTTGGCATTATATTGTGTTAAAGTTCTCGGTTTACTTAATTTCTTGATATATCCCAGTGCACAGAGTCATTAAAATGTGTAACCTTTGTCTTCATATGCATGTGCCATAAAATATTAATGGCAAACATGAATATTCCTGTTCTGAACACAGGCTGACACTGGAGCAGAAGGAGCTCTGCCGTAGCAGGCTGAAGCTGTTAACTTACCTTGATCGCCTTGAGACCTATGAGGTGAGTTCTTCTGAGTTCTCACACCACAGGTATTCCTGCAACTTTGGCATCACATCATCATATCTTTCTTTCTTATTTATTGTGGTATTAAGGTTTATAGTCTTCTTGAATGGCTACAGTCTGTCACTGGAGAAAAGTAAGATGTCTTCTGTTCAAGTGGCTATGTTTTTCCTGCTTCACTGTTTCAAAAGGCTAGCTTCTAGTCTTGAGAGGTGCAGTTGGGCAAAAGCCTGCTTTGAACATCCTGTGCCTGCAGCAAATTGAGTTATGTAATGATGTGGGATGTAGAGTTCAGGCCGGATTACTGTGATTTCCCTGTCAGTCGAATTGGCAAGTTCTATGCAGGTTCTCAAACAAATCTTTTTCTTCCATGAGCTTACCAAAGTGAAAGTTTTTGGAACGCCAAACTGTATTTTACTAAGTTTTTAGGTTTTAAATTTGCAGCTGGCAATGCACACACTCCTATTATGGCTTTTACCACATCTCTGTAACTAATGATGTTTAAACATTAACTAAAATAAGGCAGAAAATTGTCTTAGCTTATCAACCAAAAGTGCATCTGTTTTTTTCATACTGAAACAAAAAATCCAGCATACTTTTGAGCATATATCTCATACTTACTCATCCTAGGATAAAACGATGTGTAGACTTTTTGATGCTTTTGTAAATCTTGCATAAAAAGCAGTCTCTCTTCTTTTTTTTTTTTCCAAGGAAATCCTTGGAGGGCCTCATGCAGCTGAGCAGCATTATGATGGAGAATTCTTTAAGAAGTTCAGAAATCAGAATATTGTACTTTCAGCAAGAACTTATGCTCGGGTATTAATATTTATGTTGCTAGAATGCAGTGGTGTTTTGGTATTGCTGTTTGCACTTAAGTGCTTTTTCCACCTCCCTTTGAACTTGGTTGAATCTCAGTGGAAATTTAAGAGGGTGTGTCTTTGTTTGATTTTAAATGAATAAATGCTGTGACCCTGACCTTCTTTGTTGCTAAAGAAAATTTAAAATGAACTCTTTGTTGTATGACCGAAGCTTTCTTGCTCATTTTTACTCTAAATCAGTCTTAAGCTCTTAAGAACTTACTGTTCTGTTCTTTAGGAAAGCAATGTCAGAGCCCTGGAAATATTGTTCACTTTCCATGGATCAGCTTTACTTCCACACAGACAGGCAATTCTGTCCAATTTTCCAGAGACTACTTCACCACATGAGTATGCTTTGCTGTTACCTGAAGCTTGGTAAGGATGCATCAATAGATACTAACTCAAAGAGAGATGATTTTTTGATTAATCCATAAATTAGTTTCCATGTATGGCAGTCTGCTGTTAGTTATTGTCTGGAATCGAGAGCAGCTTTGTCTGTATGGGACTTGACTTGACCAGTCATCATTTTCTGCTTTATTTTGTGACATTTGTGGAATCTTTTTGGTCATTAACAGGAAAGCAGGGAATTTAGAGGCTCTTTGCATATCTAAGAGGGAACATGGACTTTTCTGACCTGAAACTGCCCAGATTCACGTGTGTAATACAAGTCTTTAATTGGTTTGTGGTAACATGCAGTGTTAGGAAATGACTACTACAAGTGTTTAGGTCCCTGGAAGCTAATACATTTTTCTGGACTTGTTTTGTGAAGTAATTTAACACTTAAGCTGTCAATAACTTCAGAATCATTAATCTTTTTGATACTGATGCTTGCTTGACTTGGTAAGGTAGAATTAGGAAAAGCTTAATACAGACTTCCCTGCTGTTTCATTTCAGCATAAAAAGTTAGTTTGCTGTAAATATCAACTAAATTTTTGTAAGATAGTCTTCCTTCAACATCATAATTATGTTCTGTATATTAATTAGAAGAATTTTTTGCTTCTGGAGTATTTCTTTCAGACACTTCAGTTGTGAAATTAGTTTTGAGGCATATTGTTCAGTGCTCGTAAAGAGACAGACAGATTTCATTTTTTAATATTTTGTAATAGGACTTTGAAGCCTTACTTCAGAGGGAAAGTTTTTGGAGCTAATAGAATTTTATTTTTGTAGTCTTCCATCATTATAGTTAAGCTTTTCACTTCAAGGTTTTGCCAGTCTCATTTGGGCAATTTTCAATTTAGAATAGAGGTTTTCAATTCATTAAGTTATTCCCCTGACACTTTTCCTAACTTATAATACTTACAGTTTTGTCCTCTCTGAAGAGAAAGAACAGTCTTTATTTCATGCTTCCCTTTTTGACTGTTGGTAGTATTAGGGACACATCTAGTGATTAAGTGTGAAAACACTTGTTTTATCCTTTTCTTTAAGGTAACAGTTAGGACCATGAAGAGAAATCATTGCAGTATTTATAAAATTGGTAAAATGTATTCCAATCTTTCTCTTTTGATAAGGTTTATAATGTGGGACATAAGAAAGAATGGTCATCTTAAATGTGGCTATGATCTGTTGTTGGTAATAAAGAGGCTCCTCATCTTTCTGAAGGGTTATTTGTTCTTGGTTTTGTTTTGTTGGTTTTTTTTTTTTCATTTTTTTTATTTTGTTGTTTGGTTTGTTTACAAAACTGACTTATGTGCCAAGAGGGAAAATGACAGCTAAAATAAAACATTTCGCTAGTGATCTAGTAGTAAAGATGTGAGTTATGGGGTAAGAACTTAGTTTTGTCTGCTACTGTAAAGTTATAGTATATATTTTGAAACTTTATTCTCATAGCAGAACTTTCCAGTGCTACAGTCAGGTATGTGAGGTTCACGCTTTTTTCCCTCAGACTGCATAATAGACACTACTGTGTGTGTGTCTTTTGAAGTTTCTGTCTTTGGACAGCTACAAAAACCCTATATACATGAATCCCATGTACTTACAAAAACATAAAAATATACTGTATATTTGATATGACCTTTTTCTAAAACTTTCTCTGTTACAAAACTGATTGCTCACATAATATTGCTACATATACTCCCTAAACCAATATTTTATTAATGCAATTAAATTAAATATGTACTGATGACAGTGTCTATTAATGAGAATAATATACTAATTATATAGATGTAAGTTGTACAAGGTAGAATTTTCTTCCTATTTTACGAATGTTTTTTATGAAATGGGGGGATTGGTCTCCTCTTCCCCCCCAGTTCAAATAGCTTCAGCTTCTGGGAGTTCTTGTTTCACATGAATCAAAGAGAATTGAAGTTCTTTGTCATTTTTTGTGAGTTTATTTTCCTTTTAGCTCTAGCATTCGTTTTTTAAAGAGTTTATTAGTATGGATAAAATTACTGACATTCTGTAGATATGTTGTCATTGTTATGAAATGTAGTTTAAATGAGTGCTATTTAGTCTTCTTATTAGAGGACAGTATGTAGGCATAATTTGCTGTAAATTAACTGATTGAACAAGGTTATGATACAATTTATTCATTCCCACAGAACACTAAAAAGTTGTAAGCACTGACTGTAATTAATACACTTCTGAACAAAAGAAAAGCATTACAAAGATACAAACCCCAATATTTTAATTGGTAGAAGAAATGTTGCAGCATTACCACACAGTGCCTTTAGCTTATGTAGCCTGTAATTGCAGGGGTCTCAGGACAGGCAGTGAGAATGAATCAATTTGTGTTGATGAACTTTGACTTTAGGCAAATAGATTCTGAATCAGGAATCTGATTTTGACTGGTTTTCCTTTTGAAATTTCACGCTGTTGCAGTTACGAAATAGGGTGTATCCTGTAGAGGGTTAGAAGGTGGTTGGTTTTTTTTTTGGTTTTTTTTTTTTTTTTACTTTAGTTGCAAAACAGGCTGCTCTCTCATAATTTCTTTTAGATCCTTGTTTTTTCTGAAAATTCTTGGTCACAATGTTTGTACCAGGAGATATCAATAGAGTATTTGGTTGCTGTGGTGCATGTGATGAGACCACTGACACAGCTCAGCTGATGGCATTGCCCATTTAAGAGTGCAGGCTTTTCCAGTGGCCTTGCTTAATGAACACCTTGTTCATGCCTTGTTGATGCCTTTGTTGCTCAGTCTTCTGCAGCTCAGACCCCCTGCTGATCAGAAACTATTACGGTGGAGGTGTCTTCTACGTCTTCCTGTATGGCTTTGTGTGTGTAGGTTGAAGTCCTGTTTGAATTTACCATATTGTGGCTGTGTACATTGCACACTTCAAACAGTAAGGGGGTTGATTCCCAGCTGCAGCTCTGTGGGGTGACACTCATCCCTATAGGAATTCACTACATTGCTCTATGCTCACTTAGTTCGTCTGTCTCTAGGGGAATCTGGCAGAGGAAAAACATGAGGTTGTATAGCAGGTGCTGCCTTGTTTGTGCATGGAGCAGGTGAGGTGGGTAAATAGGCACCTCCTTCTACAGCCAGGGTAAGAGCGCTGAAACAGTTGCTTGCTGTGCACCCCCACCAACATGAATGCACGTACAAGTGCATGTATGCATACAGTGCATAAATTCTTCGTATATGAAGAATTTCCTAACCTGTAAGAAATGTTTTTGTAAAGGTTGTGTTATAACTGCCATTTTCTTTCACCTGCATCCTCCAGTTCAGCTGCAAATAGTAAATTCTCAGTACCTACTGAAAGAAAGGCTCCTATGGTTAGTGCATTCTGTAGGCATAAAAGCAGGTGTTTTTCTCTTACTTGCACCTGTCATTTACATTATGATGGCATTTAAAGGCCAGTGTCACAAAAACTTGAGGTCTTGTCGGTCAAGGAAGAACTGGCATAATTAATGGAGAAAAAAAGTAGAAGACTTTTTTTTTCCTTCTGTGACAGGTTATTAGGAAATATAGGAGTTTTCTGTCTAAGCAGGAAATTTATGTGTTCATCAGACTCTTGCAAAAGACTGATTTAAGTGAGCTCAACAGCTCCCTGAGTTGAGGAGGAATCTGAAATACTAAAACATTGGTAGCTGTAAATGCCTCTTGGCTTCAAATTGGTATTGTGATAGATTGACATTACTAAGTAATGGTTTTTTGCAGAATTGGGATTGTAATGTTTTCCTACTTCTTTTCATATTATTTCTCAGCTTCTTTTATAATGATAGCTCCTATGTCTCTGCTGTCTCTTCTTGGGTTCATGCTCCTTCTCAAAGATCCATCAGATGCACAGACTACATCTGTTGCGACAACTAGAATGAAGGTGGTAAAAGTTTAGGTATTCAAAGGAGATGAGATGATAGCTCTTTTTAATCTCTGTTTTAATAGCTATAGCTAGTGTTCTTAATCTATAGTTAAGACTGTTGCCCTCAGGTTTTTAGATGTGATCTAGGAAAATAATGTTTTACCACTGTTACAAATACATAACCAGAGTATTTTTCCTTTTCAGTTTCTTACCCTTTATTCTAGGCTTAACTGCTGTATTGTAACGTTACTGCTCGCATTTTCAACTCACAGAAGTCTGGAACTTCAAATGTATGGTTCCCTCAGCAGCCATAAGTCTGCTATATTGCACATTATGCTGTAGGAAAAATCTTCCCCCTAAGATAGCAACTTTTTATATGTTGCTGTTTTTTTGCTTCTTAACTTTCTCAAATACTGGTGTTCAGTTGTGACATAAAGTGAATTCTTACTGGAGGGTTGTGGATGAACTCCATTTGCCTGATGAACTAGGATGGGAATGGAAGTATCTCCTAAAAACTTAGTGAAGGCTTTAAAACCTGATAATTTCCATGTAGTTGACTTGCATCTATGAATGAGTAAGTACTACTAAAATTTCAAAAGCAGTTAGCTTTTCCTTTTCATAATGATGTCTTCTCCTCAACTAGGTTTTTAGTTACTGCCTGTGGCACTGCAGTCTCAGTAAAGCTCTTAGAGCTTCATCTCTTCCATTCCTAATAATGTGCATGTAAATAGGTTTGATGACTGAACGTCTGCAGAACTGTCTAATATATAGCCCCCTCTTTTTCATATTACTTTTTTTTCTTGTGAAGCTGAACTGCTTTTGTTTGTAGTATAATTCAGAGGTGTTCATGTTAAAAGAATTAATCACATGGTCAGTTCTTTTTTTGAATTTGCTTGCATTCATTTGTATAGTGCTACAGTGAAAATTATAAGGGCCTAAATTGTATGTGCATGTCTTTTTTCTTTGCACTAACAGGAAGAAAAAAAAGAGTTCAGTGGTAGAGGGAGCAATGTAGTTAATATTATTTCAAGGATGTATTTGGTAGTAAAAAAAAAAAAAGGCAGATCTAACCTTCTTCTATGAAGTAGAAAAATTAATTTTTGAGGGAAGGATAAACTTGTCATCCATCAGATGATGACAGTCATGTTCTTGTCTGAATTGACTTCTAGTAGGAGCAGGAAAAGTTCTTGTCCATGTCAAAAATAAAGCAGTGGTTTGGAGGAAGAAAGAGTCATCTGCAAACTGCTTATGTGGGATTTTGTGATAACAGGAACAGCTTATTGTAGCCAGAAGGCTGCTGCAGACAGTGAGCTGGCAAAAGTACCATAGATGTTGGTCATGAGAAGATGAGAATGAGAACTTGAAGCCTTGAGGGAGCTGTGGAGAACATGAACTGTCGGGAGGAAGGAGGGAGGTTTAACAGAGCCTGCCGTGCTGGAGCTGAGCTGTCATTCAGCTGAGAGAGCTGAGTGTGTTTGGCATGGAGAAGGTTTCAGACAGGCCAGTAGCAGCCTTCACATAACTTCCTATAGCATGTGAGCTGAACTGTGGCTGTGCTGTTTATCCACAGAACGTTGACAGGATTTCCTTTGTATTTCTGACTAGTTAATGCTTGACTTACCCCGACTTCATCTACCATGTGTGTCTTTTGCCCGCATAGTCCTGAACTGAAGTTTGGCTTGCCTTGCCCAATCTTCTAATGAAGTGTACTGCTCCACTGTCTCATCCATTTGTTGTTCTTTTACAGAGTTTAGAATAAAATTTCTTCCAGGAACATTAATTATGCTTTATAAATGTACAGTTCTGAAGTAGTATTTCACTATTTGGTGGCAGAAGGCTTTGATCTTACTTGGAGTTCAGCTTTGTCTTTAAAATACCTTTCACAAAATCAAAATAGGCTATTGCCTCACAATTTTAGTTGTATACATGAAGAAAAAAAACCCTCAGTGAGCTTCTGAACCGTGCTTGTGTAGTGTTAGCTGACTTTTATTACGTTTAGATTATTCGTTCTAGGTTGTTTAGGAGGGAAGAAAGTTTCCCTCTCCCCAAAAATTATTAAGGTTAACCACATCATTAAAACATAGCTTGATTTGTTTATATGAAATCAGTTACAACTTTCTCCTCCTGCTTCAAAAGATCTGTCGTTGCAGTGTGCACAGCAGGGATTCTGAAGGTTAGTTAACTGGGGCACCCTAAAGCAGTGGGATACCTTTTCCACTGGTTTTCGCAGATCAGTTTTCCCAAAATGCATGATGTTTTTGGCACTCCGTTTTAGGAAGCAGCTGTACTTCAGTCTTGATAAATTTGTCACATCCTATGGATATTCTTGGAAAATGAAGCACTTCTCTCTCTGCCCACCACTTTTGTGTCATGTAGTACATTGAACAATTGGAAACCTAAAAATACATGTAATCAGTTCTGTAGTTGCATTTACTTACTCACTATTCAGATACTATAATGAAAGAAAAGAATGTTTTCATGCAATATGAACTATGCAATACATATCACAGCTGTTTGAGACCGTATATCTGGGATGCATTTCTTACATATCATCCTCAGCTATGGAATAATTGTGACATAACAAAACTGCTTCAGAGATGTAAGAATTGCAGAGCAACAGAAAGTGGCATTGATTTCTCCATTGCCATTGTGAGAAGATACAGACTTTGGTCAAATGAATTTTTAAATTAAATTAAAAGAGAATCTTTTAGTTATTTTGTTTATGTAACACACAAGCTTTCAAATGAGGAATTAGTGTTTCTAACATTATTTTTCAGACATGATACATGATTAAAAAGGACAATCAAAGATTAATCTACTTCCAAAGTTCCGCAAACCGACTTCTAAAAACATCAGTGTCTTTCACCAAAAAGATATGGTTTCATAAATGTATTGGGGTAATTTGCATTTTGCAAATTAAGCAAATGTGGATGAGTTTACAAGGGTAAAGATTTAAAGAAAAAATACTCTGAAATTTCAACTTGAGGGGTCCTGGAGACAGGCCTGTTGAACGAAATGCTTAAAAGGAAAAAATAAAAGCAAAGCCACACGGTTGCTATTGGTAATGTAGAGAATTGGAACCTGACCTTAAAACTGAGTTAGACCTTGCTCTTTTGAAAGCTTGTCCTTGGAGAGAAAAATAATCAAAATACTCTGCAGGTTTGAATAAATGCATTTGGTAGGATACAGAAACTACAATAGCATGGACCTCTTGTCAAAGAAAAGAATGGAAAGAATTGGCAAACCAACATAAACAATGGAGTGAAAAGAGCAATACAGGAAAAGTCATCTCTTTTTGAAGAAACAGAGTTGAATACCTCCATAATCAGTCAGTTTACTGGATTCCAATCATATTTATTCTACTCTTGAAAAGAAAAGAGAAGGGTAAAGGGTAGGGGAGAAGCAGTGGCTCAGGAAAAAATAAGAAATACCCCAAAGCCGTGCTAATATTTGTGTACAGTTACAGTATAGCACATCTGATAGTTTCTTTTAGTTGGGAAAGAAAGCCACCTGCCTTAGTGACTGCAGTGATCTGTCGCCGTGTCTGGAATTCCGAGTGCATAGGAATGCAGACGTAACCTCCACGTGTCTCTGACCTCTGTGGGAGTTCAGTTACAAAGAACAAACCTGCCAAGTTGTGTAGCGCAAGGAGAGTGAACTCTGGATGCAGTAGCACGGTGTACACTGCATAAACAACAGGCTGCCTGTGCATGCTGAATTCACCAGTTCAGCCCTGCTATGTGTGCAGGGCATGTGTGGAGGTTCTGATGTGCCCCCGTTCGGCCGGATTTGCTGTACAGGTGTTGTAAACAAAAGTATGGCAGAAAAATGGGAGCTCTGCCTCTTTACAGGTATATGTTCATGTCTGTATCTCTTTGTCTCATCTGTGTGCATGCTTTTGAATTTTCAGACTGAAATGGTATTTTGACACCTGAAGACTTTCTCAACTGACTTGCTTCCATTTTAACAACTTTTCCAGAGTTTTGTTGCCCTCTGTTTCTGCATGAGTCACGGAAATTACCAACATTAGAAATCTGATGGGGAAAAAATAGTATGTGCACCATAAGTATCAGTTAAGAACAAGCCTCATGGTAAATGTTGGAATAAATTCAGCGTTCTAATCTTTGCCTTTATAAAGGGCTTAGTTACAGGGATGTCTCATCCTTTGCTTCTATCAAGACTGATTTATTCCAGTTCTTATATTTAATTTCAAATACAGAGTTTTTATTAACTCTTCATAATGAGGAGAGATAGTAAGGATAGTTGGATAAAGTCATTAGCGGGCAAGAGGGAATGATGTATTTTATTAGCATTGTTGAGAAAGTGAATGGAGTTAGGAGTCAGCTCTTGAGTGCTGTGGGTTCTGCTAGGGTTTTTTTGTGTATGTATGTGTTCTGGGCTCACCAAGAAACTTACCTGTTAAGACTGACTTAACATAAATGCTGATTTCTGCTAGGATGAAAAATCTTGCAGCTGAATCTTTTTTAGTGGTGTTTTCTTTAAGCTTTTAGAGGGGATGGTTTCTGAGTGCTGCTTGATTCTTGATGAGAATTTAAAAATCTAAAATTCCTCTCTCAACTTATTCCAGTGGTGAGCCTGAATACTTTTAAAATGGCAAATGGAGCCAGAGCAGAAAGTACTTTAAAAAGTATTTTCCGTGGCTTATCCATACACCTGACTTAAAATATTTTAACTCTAACTTTTTCTGCTGTGAGAAGGGAAAAAAGATAGACATTTTGCAGTCAAGATTGCACTGCATGATGATTCTTTCCCATGAAATAAAAAATCTTTTTTTCTTTAGTATTTTGTAGTCAGGTCTGTTAATAAGCTTTTATGAAAAACTTTTGAAGTATGCTTTTAGCACTTCTGGAATTGAGATGTCTGGACAACTGTGGGTTTCACTTCTGCAAAGCCTTGTGCTGAAACATAAGATTCGTCTTGGCAGATTTGGCCAGAAGGCAAATGGCCAACAGTAGTTTTCAGGAGAGGAAAACAGCTACAGGCAAGCGCACTTGGAACATTTACTTGAAGTTTCTCAAGTGAGAAATAACATACATCAATAATATATGGCTCAAATATTCTCAACTAGATATTTTCTAGATGTAGTAAACTTGCACGAGACTTTATTCCAGGAATTCATTTTGGTTTTGAATCGAAGTACATGGTGGTTTATCTTCTATGCCATGCAGCAGGTAGTTAACAGCGACGAATTGTGTAAAACAGTATCTGCTGTTTATTGTAAACGAGGCCTAGTCTCATCAGTACTTACACTGTTGTAGGAAGTAAGAACAGTGAAATATCATTTCCTGTTTAAGTGAAATGATAACATGAACAACTTGGTACCAGACTTGGCATATTGGTGCTTTCTTCTAGGATTCTTTCAATCTGCTTTGGTATTTGGAAAATGGATGTCATACACTTCTTGCCTCTAGTCATTCATATAGCTTGACTCTGTGCTTCTACGCTTTTTTTTATTGTACCCTGTTGAGAAAACAGGCAGGGAGTGGCAGAGTTGCACACTGCGTCATCACTTGATGGATTTTGGAGTTGCAAGGAAAGGGGGAAGGAAAGCAACTTTCGCAGAGAGCAAAGCCTGGGAACTTGAATTGAGTGAGATCTTTCTTAAACATTACTTTTTTTAAGCAGTAAACTTTCAGCTTCAGTTGACACTATAAATATGAGGTGCTAGAGAAATTATTTTTAATGCAGTCTGTACGTAATTCATGACTTCTGCTGTTTGGAAAGGATTCTATTTTAAAGTGTATCTTCAAAAAAATACTTGAAGCAGTTGGAATTCGGGGGCAAACCAAGTGGCGTTTGTGTTATAGGGATAGGAAAAAAGGTATCACCTTTTAGATGGGAAGAAGGAAGTGCAGATTATTTTCTGAAGAGAGGGATATGGGCTGGATAGGTGATTGCATGTCTGCAGAAAGAAACACTTGCTAATACCTGTTGACTTTTGGCTGGGGTGGGTAATGCTTGCTTGCATAAAAATTAAGCTCTTTAGTCTCTAATAATTGTTGATCAGAGTCAGTAAAGTAACTCAACTATGTTAAGAATAACTGGAGGTTAGAAACATGTAATTTGTACTGATACATAGGTCAGTTAAGAGAATGCAATTTTTGCCAACTTTTAATTGTAAACCTTTTGTGCTACTGAATCTGTAAAGAAATTACTTCTTAATTGGAACTGTATGTCCTGGATGTAACTTCACCACATCTATGGCAAGTATGCTGGATGTGGCAGCAAAATTATGAAGAATGTGTTCAATGTGGTATTTGGCAGTATGGGCTTGGGCCAGTAGATTTTTCTTTAACTTCTTTTTTTCTTTTTTTGTTTCTCTTCCTATCTCATACTGAGGGACAGTAGCATTAGGATCATTTATGTGCGTTTTGAAATGTCTTGGTTCCTTGTCATTCAGATCTCATTCTTGCAAGGGTGGTTTTAAATTTGCATTCCAGATGTCTGTATTTGTTTATTTGTAGTAATTTTCTTACTTAATAATTTGTTAGTCTAAAGAGGAGAATGCTGAAGTTTAAATATCCATTAAATGTATGTACCTCTTTCCTTACTATTTTGCATGACTTCTTTTTCTCAGTAACAACCACAGCAGCCAAACGCCCAAAACAAAGACAATTTCCCCAAAGTTTCTTCTGGGCTTCTGAGATTATATAGGAAGATACATTCAGGTGGGAAGCTCTTACTTAAGAGAATGATGAAAAGTCCTGGTGACTACTGGGAACAAGAATTTGCTTTCAGAGGAAATAAAATAAGTGACGTGCTGCAATTTTCTTAACAGGTCTTGCTGTAATCATTTACTTATCATGTGTCTCCCCTATTGCTCCACTGTCAGGTAAATGCATCAGAGACTCTTGCAAAAGCCAGATTTTGAAAGAGAGGGGTAGGGGCACAGTTTTTGTTCTCTTTACTAGAATAACAGAATAGTTTATGTCGGAAAAGACCCTTAAGATAAAGTCCAACTTCAAACTGCCAAGTTCACCTCTGAACCATGTCCTCAAGTGCCACATCTCCATGTCTTCTCCATGGAAATACCTTCCATGGATGGAGACTCAGCCAAGAGATGAGTGAGAGAAACTGACTGAGAGGGTCTGACCTTGGTTTATTCAGTTCCCTGGTACTCTTTGGGCTGTTCTTAGTGGAGCTGTGGGAAGGAATGAGACTAAGGGAATAGCAGGATCTGGTGCAAGTTCTTTGCTTTGTGATTCTTAAGCTTCTGAAACTGCTTAGGCCCTCAAGCTGCTTTTAGTTTCCTCTGCCAGTTGGCCCTTGCAACAACTGAGTATCTTCTTGCCACTGTAATTTATAAAAAAGCAATTGTTATTTTACTGTTTTACTAATAAAGAAATAATCTCACAGTATGGGCCTGTAGGACTTGACTACATCAAATAATTTTAACAAAGTGCATTACAAATTTTGGTGACAGAATAATAGTTAAGACATTAGTATGTGAGCTAATGTTGGAGGAAAAAGCTATCTGTAATATGAAATTGGAGTTGTTACCTGAAAACCTTCTCTTAATGTTATTCTCTCATAGTAGTTCTGCTACAGTTCTGCAGACATTTGAAACAGATTATGAAATGAAACCCTTGTCTGTCCTTTGCTGTATAAAAGCTCCTTTTTTTTCCCCATTAAGAATATGCGTTAATATTAAAAAAAAACGCACCTAACTCCTCCCAAAAGAATTAACACCAGCAAAAAAACCTCCGAACTCAACCAACCAACCAAAAACCAAACAAGCCCCCTGTCATATGAAAACAGGTTTCCTCAAACCTTTTGCGTTTGATTAGTCTGAGACCCTTGTGCCAGAGCAGTGTCCCATCATGGGGACTCTTCACAGAGTGGTGCTGGGTCAGAGGGCAGTTCTAGGCCAAACAGAGACTGCTCCTGGGTCTCCACACCTTTATTCAAGTGTGTTCCCTGCTGCCAGTGACTGCCAGCCCCCTTGAAGGGCTCACACTAACAGTTTATGGTATAACACTCTTTATTAATAAAATTGTGACAGGTTAAGGTTCAAGGATTGCTGGTGATAGTGTCTGACTGCAAAAATGTATTCAAAGCAATATATACTATATAATATAACAAGCTCTACCCCCTAACCAAAGTTAGCTCGAGATACTCATTCAGTGTGCATGGAACATGGTTCTTACCCAATGGACATCCCTGTGTGGGAGAGGACAGGTTCAGCCCGTCAGCTGATCCCGGAAGTTACCATGGAGTCTTCCCTGACTTTTCCCTATTCTTAACTTTATACTTTTTCTACATTTAAGTGAAGAAATAGTATAAAAGTATTTCTTTCATACCTATTGAGTGAGGGTTGGAGGTACCTTGGAGGCAGGGAACATTGGTATAGTATCCAATGTAACATTGGGATGGGAGTATGCACCAGTCCAAGGAGGGTGTTTTTGCCATTGGTTGATGATTCAGTGGCAAGGCATCTTCCTTTATCGCCTTTGGATTTTAGCTGCTCTGTGACTTACCAGCTAAAAAGGGCTGCTGAGTTCCCTTCTCTGCAAGGATTTTAGCAGAGCCTGACCATGGTGTCTCTACTCTGCTCCACCCTTCATTTAGTCCCCCTTAGCATGTATTGTGTGGGGAGAAATCACTGACCTCATTCCATGCAGGGAGGAGCAACTGCATTTTCCCCTATAATTTCCATGCTGTTACAGCTCTGTCTATAACTTCCCACTTTTCTTTAATTTTACCCCCAGTCTTTTTCCAACCTTCACACCCCCTGCTCCCCCAAACAAAACAACCAACCGATCAATCCCGCCTTGAAATATCTTCTTAAGCCTACTGGGAGAAGAATGGGAAAAATTTGCTAAGAGATGAAATTGTCTTAGACAAAGTTTGTTCTACTTTCTTTTCTGTTAAATAGAACACAGGAAAGGAGAGCATTATCAGTTGAAATATAAAGTCCTACTTGTACTGTCTTGATTTTATAATTTGGAAGGCAGCATTACACTTTGGCTTTTCTGGTGTTTGACATTTCAGCTGCTAAAGAGAACCTTTTCACTAAAAACTGGGCCTTCCGTAATAACGTTCTCATGTATGACATTTGAAATGTGGCTATATTAATTTAGTTTATGAAGTCAGTTTTAAACATTAAATTATTGCTAAATTATATTATTTAAGATTTAAACAACTACAGCACGCCTAATCCTCAAAATGTATGGGCTGATGATGAATCTTTCAAAAATAAGAAAGTGGCTTTATTCCTGGTGTTTATACCACAAATATTAGTTTGGAGTTTTCTTCATGATTTTTAATGATGTTGCTGTATGGTGTGTAATTATAAAGAGAGCCATAGAGTGTTTTGTTCAGGTGAACAGGATTTGAAAGTAGGTGTTGCTATCGCTCTGACACAGGAATTAACAGTTTTCCATCCTCAGCCCTCCATTTGTTTGACTTCTATAACCTGCAAATCTGCCTCTACCTTTTTATTGTTGGATTACTACAGCATGTATAATTTGGAGGTTTGGAATTACAATGATAAAGCATGAGGTGTTATTTGCTAATGCACAGAGAAGGGAAAAAAGAGTGACCAGTCCTCTGGGTGAGATGTATATGTGTATGGGGCAGGGCAGTTCATGAGCATGCCTTGCTTTGTTCAGTGAGTTGCTGTTGCTAAATGAGATGTAGTTACTGATTTTTAGCTTATTTTTTTGACTCTTACTATATTGTGAAATTGATTTGTTGGTTGGAGTTGTGTTTATTTTTAAACTACTGAGTTACAGTGCTGCTCTTCAAGGGATGAGAAGATTGTGTCAGTTGTTAGTTTATAAATAGGGATTGTCTGTGTAGGGTTACCATTGCTGTTTATTTTCAGGGTCAGGAGAAGATGAATTAAATTTAAAATAGCTTATTTTTCTGGTATGCTGCAACTCTAATGTCTCTAGTTTGTACATGGTTTGATTTGTATTTCTACAAGTGCCAGAACCTATAAAGTTCTTCTCTTCCCCATTAGTTTATGTTCTGCATAGCTTGACACGGTTTTCTAGTGTTTTATGCTGCCTAAACAGCTAGCCTTCTACACCAAGCCATAACTAATCATTCCAATAATAATCCATTATATTCTTAATCTGCATCTTAAATTAAACAGGGATTTTTTTTTCAACCTCAGTAATTAGAGGATGTTTCACTGTAGAGGTTTGTAGTCAGAAACCCACATTAAACTTAATTGAGAAGATCAGCACAGCAGGGCATGTGTTGTTTCAGTATGAGGATTTGTGCTAAGATTTGAACAGTTTGTTTTGTCTTTTTTTTTCAAGCTGTGAAGATCATAGGTTTTTACTCATTTCAGTCTTCTGTGACAGTATATGAAGTCAGAATACTTAGTGTGAAATGGTAAAAATTCTGAAAGCATGTAGTGGGTTTTTTCCTTTTTTTAAAGCATGGTCAGTAAGAAAAGAAATTTATTAATCTTTTTTATTGGATCTTTAATAGTATAGGTAGAATATGTATTATATTTGTATGGATAACATACAGGCAAAACCACACTTGTAAAGCTGCACTAAGAACTAATAAATCTTAAATAATTGATACTGTAATTGACTGACATGCTTATCATGAATTCACGGAAATATTTTTGTATGCTTTGTATTCCATTAATTGGATGCCATAACAAATTAAAAAGACATAAAATTACATCAGGCTTCTCTTTTCTGTCATACCAGCTACAAGAAGGGGACATTGAAAATTCTTCCTTGGAATGAGCAAAAACATCGTGAAGAAGACTGGTGTGAAAAACCAGAATGCAGGTAAGTATATATAAAAGCAAAAATAAAAAGAATTTATTTACTAATTCTTAAAATGTGGGAATTGACCCAGTAAGACTTACTTACTGTTTTTGTGTGCACTAACTTGTGTTTTCAGCTTTCTCAGTGAGACTGACTGAACAAATGGAAAACAGAGGTTGTGCAAACCCGGATCTTCAAGTAGAGAGCATTTTCTTTCATGATCTATCACATGTTTGAAAGCTCTTACTAGTTCAGTCGAGAGAATTATTTCTTTCATGATCTATCTCCTGTTCAAAATCTCTTAGTAGTTCCTTTGCTGACAAAAACTAGCGCTCACTGTGACTGGCATTTGAGTCTCATCAATTTACTGTGTAATGATAGGTTGATTGTATCATTTTTTCCAGAAGTTTTAGGAAAAAGATTGATGTTAAAAAAAAAAAGTAGGTGAGCAAATATATATTTAAACGTACACTTTTTTTTTTTTTTTAAAGGATGGTTATTGAACCAACTTTGCAAGATGAAGGCCAGTTTCTGTACGAAATGCAACCTGAGTTACTGAAGTACAGGACTACTGACCTTTCAGTAGATCTCGTCACTGATTGGTATTTGAGCAGAGCACAGGAAATTGAAGAGTATGCAATGCAGGTAAGAATAGCAGGGAGGAAATGATGATGGCTGAGCAGCATTCTTCAACAGAATCCTTAACAGTCTTAATGCATATTAATAGACACTTCTCCCTCACAGTGTTTCAATTTCATTATGGCTTTTGAAGTACTTGGTTTTTTTTCATTTGCAGTGTACTTACGCTTGCTCTGAAGTTTACTCAGCCAAATAATTAATCCACAGAAATGAATAGGAAGCCAGTAGATTCTGTTTCATTTGTTTTAGCATAGCAGACAGTAGCTCTTTTGTAATCCATGAAAAGTGTTTACCATTGCATCTTTGTAACTAAGGGAGGGAAAGTTGTGCACAGCATGTTGGGAAACATGCTTTATTCTGTCACATGCTGCTGTGTCATGTATATTGATAAGTGTTGGTCACGTGTCGCTGTCATGTCAATACATGGTACTGTCATGATTTCTTCGTGGCAGTTTTACTGTGTGTCTGTGGGACTACATGCAGCTTATTTTTGCTTGATTTTCTTCATATGTTAAAAGTGTTTGAAACTCTGTGAGGTAAAGATAAGCATTGCACACAAAAACAGAGCTCATCACTCGTGTGCTCCAGTATTCTGTTGCTTCTCAGGCAAATTTAGGTGCATGAAAAGGAGGATGACTGGAAGTATCACTACCGTAGGTTAGTTCTGATGGGTGAGTTCTTCTGCCAGCTTGCAGTCCTTCAGGGCTCTTTTTAATCATAGTTGACTGTGATCATAACAGCCTGTCAGTAGGTATAGAAATAAAAGCAACTTCCAAGGATCAGTTAAAGTATATAATGTATAAATTAGCATTCTGCTCTCCAAGACTTATGTCTGCCTTGCTGAATATTTACAGCCAGTATTGTGTTCTTTGAAATAGAAACAGAACCTTTCATATAAAGGTAGTTTCAGTCACTAGGGAAGAAGCCTGTTATTGTTTTTTGTGACATAAAATGCAACAATTAAAATTACTAAGTCATGTTCAGCTAGAAAAGTCACGTTGCATGTCAGTTACCTGACTGTCTTAGTTTAAAGCAATCCTTCATATTCCATATACTAAGAGGAGCTGTGTGTGATCTCCAGAGGGAATAATACTCTAATTTACGTGCATCAATAGGATGCATCTTGGTAAAAAGCATATAATGATACCATCCCCTAAGATTAAGCATTTTATGTGGTCTTCATAAAGCTGAGAAGGACAATCCATCTAGGAATATACAGTCCACAAAAGCTTCTAGGAACTTAAAATTGCCTATTCAGCAACAGGGAAATAAAATAGATGCACAGACAGGACATAGATTGAAGTTGGCTTTTGGCAAACAGTTGTACAGCAGTGTTTTTGTAATTATTTTTCAGGTTGACTGTGCTCTGTCCCTTGTTCGTCTTGGCATGGAGAGGAACATTCCTGGTCTGCAGGTGCTTTGTGACAATCTGGTCACTCTTGAGACTGTGGTTTATGAGACTGATGGTGATCGAACTTTGACTTTGAAGGAACTTTTAGAGATGAAAGACATTGACAAGCTGAGACTGTTGATGAAGAATGTAAGTATTTTGAATAAATAATAAGTACACCTTGTAATCCAGTAACTCAGGTTACTCTGGATCCTGTGTATATAAAGACACGGTCATTTTTCTGATGAACCTCTGTCTTTAATTCAGTAAAAATTCTACGTTTTCACTGCTGCTTTTTTGTTGTTGTTGTTGTGGTAGGGTTTATTTCTATGTTTATTTGTTTCTAAAAAAAGCTAAATTGGCTCAGTTTTCTCAAAGACCCACTTTGTCCCTGGCTGAGGACTCAGTGCTACTAAATCTTCTTTTGAAAGCTGTGAACTCCCTTTTTGTTGACCTTTTTTAAGGGATCTTCATTGTAGCTCTTAATGATGCTGCAGATACCACAGCAATGAATGTTTTCCATGGATGTTTTCTGGTGTCTTTAAATATTGTCAAGAAACTTTAATATTTGCCTTTGCACTGTATGTGTGTTTTTGTCTCTGTATTGAACTTACCCATGGCATTTCAGGATAGAAAAAGACGTCTTGGAAGGGCTGAAAAATAGCTAGAGATGGAATAGGGTTCTGAAATTCAGTTGAAGAACACATAAGCACCAGAGGAAACTAGGAAAATACTCAGAATTTTTTTTTTTATTTATATAGCCACTCAGCACTTGGTTTTCTGTTTTACATTCTTGCTGAATTACTGAAAGTAATGCTACTCAGAGATGCTTGCATGGTCTTTCACTCATTCTGAAACTGCAGGAGGAAGGGAGGCTTTCCTCACCAATGGGCTTTACTCCTGTTCTGCTCAGTTTCCTCAAGCCATTGGGTAGCAGAAAGATTGTTTCAGGGCTTCATGATGTAGTGATCTGTTTGTGATAGCTGAAGATAACTGTTTCAGTTATATTGATCAAAAAAGGTTCTATTTGGTTTTTTGCTTTTCCTGCTTATTTTGGACAATGAAGCTGAACTAGTTCTTATATCTCCTCTCTGTAACTCTTTGTGCTTTCCAGTCCTCAGATGAAAAATATGTGAAGAATGTTTACCAGTGGATGATCCCTTTTCTCCACCGCTGTGAAAATCAGTCCCCTGGTCTTGCAAATACCCTTTTTAAAGAATATTTAGTAACACTAGCAAAGGAAGACTTGACTCTACCTCTGAAGATATTTCAGAATTCAAAACCTGCTGTAAGTAAAGAGCCCTGTTGATTCTACTGGTTTCTTTGGAAATTCTTGTCCCGAAGAGGTTAATTCAGAAATAGAGTTTGTTTTTCTAAATCAGACCATCTTTCTGATCTTTCCCTTTTTCTTAGACCCGGAATTTGTTATGTTTTAGAAAACAACAGTTAAAAAGTTTTGTAGCATAAATCATAATGCAGCTAAACTCTCCTTGATGAGATTGTCAAACTAATGTAATAATGATTCTATCGTAGTAGAATAAAAATTACGGATTCTTCTTTGAAGTGATTTTCTGGTGACCTGTTTAAAGTAAATTCCTGGCATATTTGCTTTATAAAAAGTGGATATGAAAGAGTTTAATGATCTCACTAATATTTTTTTCCCTGAGGAATTTTACTAGGAGTAGATTTCAAGTTACTCCCCCCCTCTCCCACCTTACTCAGCAAATGTAAAGAATAAAGTGGGGGCCATTAGGATTGAGGTGAGAGTTCACTGAGTAAGGGTTGAAGTTGCTTTCCATGTGAGTGTTTTATGCTGCTTCTATGGCTTAAATAATTATTCCAGAGCACACAGGCACATTTCTGCATGCTATTGAATGTTCTGAGTGTATGGACAGAAATCAACCAGTGAAGCACAACCACAGCTCTTCAATGTATGTTGGTACTGTTGTACATATTAAATAAATCTGACAAATGTTTGCAGCAGTTGCCTTCCTCTGCACCCTCTCCACTTCTCAAATTCAAAAAGGGTATAGTGGCATACCACTGTTCTTTCAAGTGTCTGCACTGCAGAAAACTAGCCAAGATAAGATTCAGGTTATGACTTCACCACGTTGTTATCAAGAAACATTCTAATTGCACCTGAAGAAAATTTATTTTCTTGGAGTACCTATCTTTTTATGTTCAAAAGAAAATTTACTGTTGAATTAGAAACAGGGAATAAAAACCAGTGTTCTTTCTTTTCTTGTTAGTGTCAGCAACAAATTATCCCTGATCAGGACCAGCTTATGATCACGGCGTTGGAGTGTATTTATAGCTGTGAGCGAGATGACCAGCTCTCTCTTTGTTATGATATTTTGGAATGCCTTCCACAAAGAGGATATGGGTAAACATTTTATTTGTAAATTATTTGGTTATTTACAAATATTTTAGAAATACTAAGTATAGTTGTGAATTAAAGCTTTAAAAAGGGTTGTTAAGTCACTAAAGGGCAGACCAAGTTACTGGAATACTCTGTTCACCTCTGAGCTGCCATGATTGTAATGTGTGTATCTATATTCTTCTGCTGTATGTACATCAGAAGTACATACTCTACCAGTTAATGCAGCAGAACATGAATTAAAGTAGCAGCCTAGACCAAGGCTTCTGTATTGTTTCTTAGACTTTCATAGTCTGATGAATTGAGACCAAGTGTTAGTGCTGTCTTACTGGTTTTCTTGCAATAGTGGCGTCTTGCAGTTAACTTAAAAGCAGCAATATGTCCCTGTGAGAGAGGGAAGATGGAAAACCTATTGAAGGACAAGTAATGCTCAAGAAAGTGAAAGCATGAAGAGGTGATAGATACTCTGTGATCTGTGAGGTGTAAACTATTTTTCCAGTATCTTTTACATGAAGGAAGGAGAGAGCCTGAGAAAAGTCTAAGGAAGAAGGAAAACCTCTGCTCTTAAAAAATTGAGGGACCCTCTAAATTTTAACTGTCTTTACAGCAAGAAGCCCAATAGTTTTAATATTTACAAGTAAACATTTATTTTAATCAAGGAATGTTTCAAACTACTTATCTTCATGTGTATATAATGTGAGTTACAAGAGGAAATTATAAGAAATATGTGTTTATGTATGTATTTAATTGTGTGATATCATTGCAGGCCTGAAACAGATAAAACTAACACTCTTCATGATGAAGTAGATGAACTGGAACAAATTCTTAGGTATTGCATTTTGCTGAAATAAATATTCTTAGAGAAATCACTAAGCATAGCCAAGAACATTTTTATAAGAAACCAGCAAGAATATATATATTTTTTAATGCTGTCAACAAGATTATCTGTATGTTTTTTGTATTCAGAACATAGAAATTTTGAATGATTTTATCTATTTGAATAGTATAGAACTGTAGAGATACTGTTCTTGGAATAAAAGTTTGGGGGGGTTGTGTTTTGGTTTTTTTGTTTTGTTTGGGTTTTTTTGTGTGTGGGGTTTTGTTGGGGAATTTTTTTATTTGTTTGGTTGGGGATTTTTTGTTTTGCTTGTTTTTATTTTCAGTGGGCTTTTTTTTGGCAGGGGGAAGGAGGGTTAACCTGAGGAGTTTGTTTTGATCTTGATACTCTCTAATGCTTTGAGTGATCAAAGACTAAAACTGTGATGCTATGTGTTTACCCTATGGTATTATTTAGTATATATATATATAGTATATATATATAGTTTTTAAAATGTAGGTAATGTTACTCTGGTTAAGCTACACTGTTAGAGATTTTATGGAGACTGTTTGCATTTGCAGTACATTGTTTGAGAGTACAGCAGTAGTTGTACAGTTGTGCAGGATTCAAGAGCGCTGACTCTGTTTGCAGTGTGTCGGAGCTGTTGGAGAAGCATGGCCTGCAGAAGCCGGTCTCCTTCGTGAGAGACACGAAGGACAGTGCAGAGGAGGCACGGAAGCTGATGGTCCGGCTGACAAGGCACACAGGTCGCAAGTTAGTATTCCACGAGGCACCGGGATAAGAGGGGAAGTGCGGTGGGGTAACAGAGCATGCCTGCCTGCTTTGTGGCAGCAGGGAGCTGGGGTGTTCACCCTGAAGACAGTGTACATACAGAGATTGGTTAAACATGTGATTAACATGATTAGTGTTTTGGCTGCATTCTCCACAGTCAAAAATCTCTGCTTTAGTATGTTTGTGTTCAAGTAAACAAGCTTAAAAGGCATACTGGCTGCAAAATATTGCAGGATGATGAATTGTGAAAGATAACATATTGTAAATAAAGTCCTTTAAGACATATTTAATTTTATTGAGAGTGTAGGATTTGTAAAATAATGCTTTGGTTTTTTTGGTGTGTTTTCTTGGAACCCTTGTAATAGGGTAACTTACTGATTTTAGGTATTGATTCTACCACTTATATTCCCAGTATTATTTCTCAGTTTTTCTAGTTAAGAACTACTTCATTTAACTCATCTTTCAACTGTACATGAATTATTAAATGGCTCTTGGCATAAGCAGATAAAAATTTTGAATCCTGGGAAAACCAGCCATAACTGCGGGTGACTTTCTTTCTTATTTACAGCAAATATGCACAGCAGTTTATCCATTATGGTAGAGTGGTATTTAGATTTTTAGTAGTCTGAAAGCTTTTTAAGACTTCTAGAAACCTCTCTTTAGAAAGATCAAGACAATGCCTCTGTAAGAAAAATGTTGGTTTTTCCACTTCTGTTTTGCCAAAATAAAAGCTAATGCCACATGAGAAAATCACTATTAGCTGGAACTAGCTCCTGTAATTTAAAAAGGTCTTTTTCTAATCTGAAAGGCTCAAGATAATGTCAAAAAACCTTCAGTGTTTTTACTAGTAAAAGTTTTGATAGGGCACAAGAAGTTGAGGCTTTGTGCATAAACAGAGATCCATGGATTCAGAGGGTCAAGAATCTGAATACTACTCAATTTTAAGAAACAAAGTTGGAACTCTATTCTCCTGTGATTGCATGCAATTGATTAGTCCTTTGAGATTGCCTACAATGAACAGCACTTTAATGATCCTCAGTAGCTGTTGGAGACTTGGTTTTGCCCTGCAGTTCCTGGATCATCAGGAGGATAGCACTTCAAACTTTCTGATGTGTTATGGAAAATTATCAAAACCTAGCTGGGGCTCTTGAGAAAGATTGCTTAAATCCCTGCCTTGTCCCACAGAAAACAGAAAAAGCACTTTGGGCACTGCATTGTTGTCAAACCATTTTATCCCACGGATGCTGTTTTAATATTAATTAATATTAAAAGCCATCTGTCTTTGAATCACTCCTGGTTAAAAGTCTAATTAAATACTGAAGTAGCATTTGAGAAAACTCGTATTTTTGGTGATGGAAATCTACTGCTTTTCTTTAAATTTGTTGGGGAAGAGAATATTTAATTTTAAAAAATATTTGTAGGCAACCGTCAGTTGGTGAGACACAGTGGAAGCAATTACTCCAGGATATGTTGGACATGCAGCAGAAAGTGTATAGATGCTTACATTCAGATACTTGCTATGAGGTGAGTTTTCTATCTTCTTACTGACTTATGTCCCAAGTAAGCTATAGATTCTTATTTCATATTGTTGCTCACAAGCGTAAATACATTTTCCAGGTGTTGTTATTTGGTTGTCTACTGGCTTTTTGCAGTATTTTATTTAAGGAAAAATTCTGGTGTTCATTTTATCTAAAGCCCTTCTAATAAATATCCTGTATATCTTTTATTAAAATTCAACTTTTTAGAAATTGAGTCAACTTTGTTCTGTAGCCTGTAATTCCATGTACAAATGTGTTTAGCAACAAACACTATGAACTAATGAAAATAAACCATTGTCTTCACTCAAGCATTTCTTAAACATGGAGTTCTGGCTTGATATTATTATCCAAGATCATTATAGGATTATGGACTTTCTGATGCTTGCAATTGAAGTAAAATTATGTGAGATGAGAAATCTAATCTAAGGTAAAAACCCTTGCATGTGCATAAAGCCCAAACCCATGTCATTAGTATTTGCAAAGGACAGCTGTTAGACAGATGTAGAATTTGCTGTGACATGTTATTTACATTTTCACTTCAATGTACTGCATTTTATTACAGATGCAGTACTGTGTCCACTATAATTAGTGTTTATATCTATATAAAAGCAGGTTTTACTGCAGTTTACAGATTTAATTGCTTATGGTTATCCATCTGATTAGCTCTTAGGAGAAGTTTTAAAAACAAAGTAGAAAAAAAAAGAAAAAAACCAATGCTATTCAACTTATATGTGAGAAAAATCATTCTTTCCCTGTAGTGCAGCTAGAAAAATTGCAGCATGTTTAATAGTCGTGGTTTTGTGGTAGGCTACAACTTGGTGTACTTGAAATTTTTTTTACCTGCATGTTAAAAAATTGTAATACTAGAGCACTCTGTAAATAAGGCATTTGCTTTGCTCTGATCTTAATGTAAGTTTTCTATTAACACTATTTTTTTAAACTCTGAACCATATAATTGAAAAAGAAACACAACTAAGGGTTTTGGAAAAAATTATGTTGGAGTACTGAAAATGCTTTGAAATGTGGTGCTGTCATATGCAATTATACTTCAGTAACTTCAAAATTGATAAATTGGTGAGGCAGTAAGGATTTGCAATCCCATCTGAGGTTTTGGTATTTTTGAGCATGATGCTTAGTTTGTTCTTCTTTCATGCAAGGGGAATTCTGTCCTCTTGAAGGAGGACTTCTTAAGTTTTGAGAGAGGTAAATGTTCCATGTGGGATCTTTGAGGAAGAAGGGTCAGCTGTGATACTTTGCATCTCTCGCTCTTCCTTGAGGGTTGGTATGTTGTGAAATGGAAGATGATCCAATTGTGTGATGTTCTTTAAGAAGCACAGAACTGTTTTCCTTTCCAGAGCATGAGGTGGTTTGGAGAGGTTCTTCCTAGAAAAAAAGTATACTGAAATTAAACTATGATTGGATAGAGTGCTAAATAATCTCATCTATGCCCTCTTTCCCATGAAAGGTTGGACCAGATCATCTTTAGAAGTCCCTCCCAACCTGGGCTCTGTGGATACAAAATGCTGCTAGCAAGGATTTTCTTGCTATTTTCTAAGCCTATGAGAGACTTTTCTCTCTCACAGAAGAGGTAGCAAAGTTATGTAAACAACCAAACACCTGCAGCCATGAAAAGTCTTGTTTATAGTACAGTAGAAAAATATTTTGACGATGGATGTTTAGGATTTTAGCCAATCACCCCAAGGGGTGGCTGATCCTTTGTCCAGTTAGACCATGACGAAAAAAGTCTATAGAAGAGTTTGTAAAATAATTTAAAAAATCAATCTTTCTGCACAATTCCTGCCTGCTGGATCTTCTCTCCTCCTCCCTATGGCTGCGGGACACGGTGATATGCCCTAGGGCAATTATTTTTTTTTAATAGGGCTCTTCTATGATTCACTGATCCTCTTGAATTTGCTATGAACTTTAAAACATTCAATAAAGGCCATATTGTTGCAGCTGTGATATTTTCTGAAATGATCAAATTTCTGTTTCTTTTCATTAGGACAATAATGATTATGCTTAAGAAAAAAGCAAATTATTTTTGTAAGGAATTGAGATTATTTTGAGTGTCTTAAAGTGGGTAAAACTTTTACCTGTAAATAAGCTAGGTGTTTTCTGGCAGAATACAGCATTATATTAGTTTGCATTCTTTGAAGATAGTCTTGATTGAAATTTAAGGAACATTTTACATGCTTAGTCCTATATATTTTTAGTTTCTTTAGGAATACAAAATTTCTTCTCATATGTTGTTAGTTTTAAGGTCTTAATAGTGAACTGCTTTTTCAGATTGTTATATTGTAGTAGCACCTCAGAATGTAGGTATATTTTTGGTGTGTTAAGTCATACTGTAAAAAGACAGTTAATATGCTTTTTTTTTTTTTTTTTTAACTTCCAGTAAATAGAAAGTAGCTACTAGTTAATTTTAGCTTTACTTAAGTGAACTGTAGAAGTACTTCCCTTGACAGAAGTCAGATTTTCTGCTTGGACTGAATATATATATATATATTCTTTTGACTTCAAAGTTCCTTGCATTCAAAGGGGTTTATGCCATAAAATGCAGATAAGCTTAATTGAAACTGCTGCTGCTCCTGCAGGTTATTAAATTACTGTTCTTTCTTTTAGATATTCACCGAAAGTCTTTTATGCTCAAGCAGTATAGACAATATCCACCTGGCTGGGCAAATGATGCATTGCCGTGTTTGGTCAGTGGATCTGCCGAGTTCATCAAAAGGGAAGCTGCAGTACCGAGTCAGCTATGCCAGAAGTATTGAACTAGTTTTGGCTGCTGGTAGAGAATATTTCAATTCTTCAACAAGTTTGACTGACAGCTGTATGGAGTTGGCCAGGTACATTTGCCACTATCATATACATAAATACAACTGATTTAATATTGTCATAGCATTAGGGTTTATTTGATATTATATTCCCCCCCCCTCCACTCCCCCAGTCTTCTATTGAGAATATTTTTCATAAGCAGGCCCTGGAAGTACAGAGTAATGTTGCTTTTAATGCAGGGAGTTTAAAGACCCTGTTAATGAATAAGGGTCCTGTGACCAGCTTTTCTCTTAGGGTTTTATGGTGATATTTCAAAATATGTGGTTTATAGCTCAAATACTTGGTATGAATGTGTGACTCTGTGTTTATTCTGTTCAGTAACGTGTTTTGGTCCTTCTCTGACTTACCTTCAATCAGTTGTTTCATGGTAACTTACCTTGTTTCCATGAGTGATTATCAGTGTATAGGTCTCCTAGTATCCTTCATGTATGTGTTGGTTTAGGTAGAATATATTTGTCTTCTCTTTAGCTCTTTTATTCCATTCCTATTTTAATCTTCACCCTGAAATATTTGTCAATATGCCTGAAAAATATGATGGGTTCATATGGGATGTTCAGCTGACACACAGTTTTAGTTTTGATTTAAAATGTGTTTTCTTAATTAACGTGTGGAGATAAAAGTCGTATGATAAACTGGACAAATCAAATACTTCCTGATTTAATGTGTATGGTGAATTAAACCATTTAAAATCATTGAGATGAGATGCCATCTGGACAAGCTCAAGAATTGAAGCTCATGAGACTCATGAAGTTCAACAAGACCAAGTGCTGGTGCTGTACCCCGGTATCAGTCCAGGCTGGAGGATGAACAGATCCAGAGCAGCCCTGCTGAGAAGGACTTGGGGATGCTGGTGGAGGAGACGGTGGACGTGACCTGGACATGTTCTCTTGCAGCCCAGAAAATTAAATGTGTCCTGGGCTGCACCCAAAGCAGCAAGGGGAGCAGGGGAGGGAGGGGAGGGGGTGAGACCCCACCTGCAGTGCTGCATCCAGCTCTGGGGTCCCAGCACAGGAAGGACACAGACCTGCTGGAGTGTGTCCAGAGGGATGAAGCACCTTCTTCTTTCCTCTCCTGTGAGGAAAGGCTGAGGGATTTGGGATTGTTCAGCCTGGAAAAGAGAACATTCTGGGATGACCTAAATGTGTCCTTCCAGTATCTGAGGGGAGCCTGCAAGAAAGATATAGAGGGACTTTTTACAAGGGCATATAGTGGGACAAGGGGTAATGGTTTCAATATGGAGGATAGTAGGTTTACACTGGATGTTTGGGAAAGAAAAAAATTCTTTACTGTGAGGGTAGTGAGGCACCAGAACAGGTTGTCCACAGAAGCTGTGGATGCCCCATCCCTGGAAGTGTTCAAGGCCAGGCTGGATGGAGCTCTTGAGCAACCTGTTGTAGTGGGAGGTGTCCCTGCCCATGGCAGGGGATTTGGAACTAGGCAGTGTTTAAGGTCCCTTCCAGCCTATGTCTGTTCTATGATTCTGTGATTTTGCATGTTGATTTTCTTTGTTCAGCATGTATTAGTAAAACTGCATATGAATACACTGTACCAGAATGCAACTTGTATTTTAAAAAATTATCTAAAAGCTTATTACAATAATATACTATTCATATGATTTGAAAAAAAAAATATTTAGAAAAAATGTGCTCTTAATAATTGCATTTATTAATTCATCTTCAGAGGAATTTAGTGGGGGGGGGCTTTATTGTTGTTTTGTTGTAGTTGTTGGTTGGTTTTTTTTAAATTCAGCTTCAGTTTATTTGCTGTACCTAGCTGAGGAAACTGAATTTGTGACAATGACTCTTAATGTTTCACTTCCTGTCAACTTTTTGCACTGTTTTGCTTTTATCTTCTAGAATATGGCATTATCAAAATGCAATAGTGATAGGAGAAATATTTCCCAAAATAATTACGTATTTAAGTACTTATACTATTAAAGTAGTTACATCTATTAAATTCATTGCTGATCTAAATTCAGGAGGGTTTAGGTGATGTACTTACCACAACTAGTTGAAGGCAATCCAAAACCAAAAATTTGTTAAAATGTTTAGAGTATTTTGATGTTTCACAAGTACAGTAAATTACTGCTTGGTTGTTTTGTTTTGTTTTATTTACTGGTGAACTTTTCCCACAAGTTTAACTTTGAATGTATTCATCAAACTTTAGGAAAATGTGTTTCATTCTTATTAGGTGCTGTCTGCAACTTATTGAAGACAGTCCGAGTGCTGTTCAGGAGGAGTTGGACCTCATTTGTGCTCTGGGTTACCTGGAAGAGTTTGGTGTGAAAATATTACCGCTACAAGGTACTGCATAATTTTATTCTTTATATGATTACTTGAATCACAGGCATAAATATGCATGAGAAGTAGCTACTATTACTTAAGTGTGACATGATTAAACTTAAAGAGTTCATTTCCTGCCTCCAAGCACTTTACAGGCACATACAAAAGTAATTTTTGTAATGAAATATTTTAGAATATGTGAGGTAAGAAGGGTATTTGCATATGGCGTCTGTGTTTTGGGACTTACTTTCAGCAGGACTTTAAAATAGAGTACCGAGTATATGAAACTTGAACAGAAAGAATTTAAGCTCATATTTTGTTTGCCAAATAATCTGCACTTGCCTGTGTGCTTTAAAATAACAGGTGGGAGAGAGGTACTTCATGCAGAGGCAGTTTTCGTGTCTCCAGTGGGCTGTTTAATTTTGAGGTATATAAAACCCAATGACAGTGGAAGTGAACTTTTAGTAGGTATTTCTTCTGATGATGTGCTTAAAACTAAATCTTTTGGAGCTCTGACTCCAGTGAAAGTTGTTGGACAAAAGTTGGAAAGAAGTTATGATTATGTACAAAGAAATTGCATGAACAGTAGTGGAACTGGCTGAGATGAGCACTGAGCCATGAGACATGCTGATGATAATGTTTTACTTCTGGCATTGTGGAGAGAAATACTGGGATTTATGGTTAGCACTTCAGTGCTTTCCACTTCATGGAAAATGAAGTAGATATTCTCAGTGGCTGTTGTTACTTTACTTTGGTGTTCTCCTTTTTGTTCTCTTTTTTTCCAAGTATTTGTTCAAGTGAGTTGATGCTCCGTGTGTTATATTCAGAAATCTTACAATTTCTGGACTGAGAATGTCTGATTTCCAGATCTTGCAGTACTGGCCTGTTGATTCCTAGAGTAAAATTATTTCTCAGTCAGTTTATTCAGCCTCTAGAAAAGTGCACATATTTTCTTCAACTTTTTTTGATGTGGACATGGAGGTATCATTTTTAAAAAGTAGTGGCATAATACTGCATTAACAGTATGTGTAATACAACTGATCTAGATTAATTAGAACATGTGAAATAATGCATGTAATTTCATTAATGACCCTGATTTACCCTTGCTTCAGTATCTTTCATGTAAATCAAATTAATCTAATAAGATTAAAATGATGTTTTCAATTTTAATGAAAGCCTTTAAATGATCTGTTACTTTGGTAGAGTGTCATTAAAAATAGCACTAAGGATCAGCTGTTCCCACAGCAATAGTTTTTTAGCAATTTTTTAGCAATTTTTGCAGTTCTGTATTTAGTTTTCTGTAGATCTTCCCCACCTCTATTTTTAGCAAACTCAGTAGTTTATGAACTACTGTTATGCTATATTTTAATAAAATCTGGTTTGAAGACTCCTTATTAAAATAAAATGTGAAGGAAAGTCCATCATTAAGTGTTTTACCCATGGTATTATATTAGATTACTTTTAGTTATGTATTAAAAATTCCTGCTTAAATAATCAGTGACTGGAAACATTTTATTGTTGTATACTAATATAGGCCTGTGATAGAATATTAAAAATTAAACTAAAAATATGACCTTTTCCTGCTCTTCCATTCTTACTCATTTTGGTCTAATTTGATTTCCAGAACTAATGATTTTCTTTATGCAAATACTACTTTGCTCTTACTGAGAGGCCTGATATCCTGTGTTTTAAGCCCCATATGCTAATGCAGAGTTTATCCCCCATGCAGCCATTCACTCTTATTTAGTGTTAAGTGGAATATCTGCATGCTGTTCCTCTGAGTTCTGAGAACTTGCATGGTATGAAAGCATTACCTTTTAAAACAGCAGCCTGAAGTTAGCCACCCACTAACAAGCTAAATATGGCACTGGAATCAGTTCATGATATTAAATCATGCAATTACAGTAATTGTTTAATTCTTGGTAAAATCTTTTTTGAAACACAGTACTAATTATAAGCTGCTCAGGATACAGTTGACAGAACCTGGTGATTTGCAGACTGTCCTTCCACTTCCACAGAAAATTTTTAAGTAAATTAAGAGTTTGCTAATGGCAGTTCTTTGAGTCTATGTGATGTAACTTGTCCATGCTAAAATAAAATGTAGCGTGAAATCTTAGTTCGTTACAACATTCTAAACAAAAGTTAGTGTCTGTGTTAGCAGTCTGCAAAAATGATAATTAAAATTGTATAAAGGTATATCGGTTAACTGTACACATTTAAAAACAGTGAATGTGAAAAAATGAAAAAAAAGTAAGTTTTCATTCGGGTCAGTTTTCCTCTTTTTGCTCCCTTCATAACTTGACTTGACTTGCTAATGATTGGGGCTGGATATCCTGCGGCGTTATTTTAACTTTCTGTTTGTAGGTGTAATTGAGGATCTGCATGCAAGCAGCCTTGAGCTGGTTTTCAGTTTGTATTTGCATTCTTATACTCCCCAGCACTCCTCCTGCCCTGTGTTGTTGAAGCAGGAGCACAGCAGTCAAGTTCATTTGTGCAGTCTCTAAACCAGTTCTGCTTTCAACAGTGCGTTTGTGTTCCGATCGACTCAGTCTCATCAAGGACTGTCTGGCGCAGACGTCAACAAACTATAAACAGTCTGCTAAGCTCCTGGAACTGGCAAACCTGCTAAGGGTTGCAGGTAAGCTGTGTTAATAAGACACTGAGTTGCATCGCAATGTGCATTTATGTTATGTTTTAGGACATTCGAGTTGATCATTAGAATATGTGTTCAAAGATGCCATTAAAAAGTCATCTGGAAGAGGGGAGGAATGAAACATTTCACATGAGTGGAATATTTTCTCTGTAAAATAGCTGAAATGGTCCGCTGCTACATTCTGCTAATACCTGAAATAAAAAAAATGCCTTGTCTAGTCTAGAGCTGGAGTAAAGGCTGTACTAGTTTGAAAACAAACCAGTGGGAGACTCCAAGTCAGAAGTACAATTTAATAGGAAAATGAAAAATAAAGGCAGAAAACACTGGTTTAAACTGACAGAGCCAGGATACAACCTGACACCCTGTTAGTCAGGCTGGTGATAGCAGTCCGATTAAATGGTTGCTGCAGTCCTCCTGAAGTGATGGATGTGGTTCTGTTGAAGCAGTGATCCTGTAGAAGGGTCTGCTCTTCCTCAGAAAGTCCGGTGGTGGCTGTGTAGCTCCTGTCCTCTGGGAATCCAGTGGAAAGGTGTCTGTGGTGTTCGGAATCTCAGATTATATCCATGATGGAATGCTTGGTTCCTTCTCCTGGGCGGAGCATCTCACAATGGGATGATGTAATTTTATGAGTCATGCAGTGAGGCTGGATGACCCATTAACAGAAGATCTCCCCCGGAGGGAGTTACCAGGGATGTGTCATGGAAGAGACAAAGAGCACTGCCGCACCTGGTTTTAACAGATAGTGAGAGAATACATACTTTTGGTTACATCTTACATTATAACCTAAGACAAGGTTTATTTCAGATTGGAGGAGTTGTGGCTGAGAATATCTTGTTTTACAGTTAATTGGTAGTACTGAAATTACCGTGAATGTTATTACCGCTGTCAAATAAGGCAGTCTAATTTAGTAATAGTTGCATTTAAGTTAGAGTGGGAAAAGTTGTCTGTAAAGGATGAATTTCAGCTGCTAGGCTTCAGTCTATGCTGCATGTATCTCATTTGGGCACTAAAAATAATACATTAAGTTGAGTATTCATTTGAGGAGCCGAACATCTTCAAAGATTGAGTCCTGAGGATATTGGGAGGGAGTGTTACGTTTTTTCTTTATAGCCTACCTAAAGTATCTGCCTTTTGATTTTTTTTTATTTTTGAAAAATACTTAACCAATGCAACGGTAAACACAATACTGCTGTATTTTTATGATGTAGAAATAGAATATAGAAATATAAAATAGGTATTTTTATTTCATGCAGCATATAAAATCAATGCATTCCAGCTTTGTCACTGAATCATGCCTGGCTAATTCCTTTCTCCCTCTCTATTGGTTAAATAATTTAATTTTTTTTTTCTTATGTTTTCAGGAAGCTTAGTACTGGCAATTTTTTGCATAGTATTATAAAAAGGGAGGGAGATATTTGAGACAGTTGTGAAAGGCTGAGAACAGAGGTATGGAAATTAGGTTGTTGACCTCCCAAGATCCCAGAGTCCTAAGGAAAGGAGTCACAGGAAATGTCCTGACTCTGGTCAGCACAGTGCTGCTACATGAAAGGTGGCAGAGGAGATGGTATGGTACCATGTTGGGTAGCTGGATCCAATCTAAATATTTAATACGTAATCCACAGAAAAATTGGAATGACAGTAGTAACTTTTTTTTCTTTGCCTGTCAAGCTTTTGGGGGAAAAAAAAAAGTCTCCCTTATTGTTTCATAAGACAAGGTTGCTGTACAGCTCTTTCCTCCTCTCTGCTTTGTCCCATCCAGATCAAGTTAAAATCTGTCCATTTTTCTTAGTATTCTGGGTTCTTTGGGCTAATGTTGCTGATTTTTGTTTTATCTTCTTTTTGAATCTAAGTGATTCTCTTTATGTGAAAGAAGGAAAACCAAGATCCGGAGAGATTCTATAAAGCTTTGTCCAGTAGTGTTATCCTAGTGCCTCAGCTGTAGGATTTACAGTGCCCTGGTATGTACCTTTGACAAGGGATCAAACTTGTGGTCTCACCTCCAGAGACTGAAAGATGGCAGTCCCTGCATAGTAGGTAGAGAACTTTAGGGAATTTGTATAGAGTTCATTGATACAGTAGTGTCTGTATGCTAGTGTTACATCACAGTGACACTTAGGCACCACTGAAAAGAGAGATTTAAGAGGTATTCAAAGCCAGACGATGAAATGGCCTCCCACTTCTTTTCCATGCATTTACTAGGCTAGAGAAAACCAGATGATGAATGTGTGAGCTGGTTAATTTTTAAACAGGTGAATTATTTAAAAACTACTGCTTACTCTACCAGTGACACATTTGTCTTGCGAGTGTTGGACTCTGACTTTAATGGTTAGCCTTGGGAGTAATGCTGATGGTTGCTCCTATGGTAAGTAGGGAAATTTAGTTGTAAAAGTACATTTCAAGAGTGAATCTTGGTAAGAAATACACGACTTAGACACTTTTCTCTTACGCTAAATATGCAAATAACATGGTTGCTTTCAAAGGAATCTTTTGGTTATAGAATAACATTTATTTATCTGAAAGGAAAGTATAGCAAGAAACATTTTCAGTAGTGACTTTCTGTGGTGGGGAAATGTGATGGGGTGTTTTTTAAATTTTGTTTTACATAAGTAGTTTTAAGCTTTTGTGAATAAAACCCATTTCACTGTCACTGAAGGATGATTAGTTGGATTGCTTATATTGGAAAGCTGTTATCTGTAGAGAATATTCATTTATGAGTAAAATATGGATTCAGTATGAGAATGCCATAGTTGTGAATTTTATCTAAACTTAATTGTTGTAGGAGATGGGCTGTGGAAAACAGATTTATTTAATTTTAAGAAACTCAGTATTTTTAAAATGTTCTTGTTTGTTTGTTTGTTTGGATTTGAAAGCTGTAAACAGCATAACACTGTTACTGCAGATTTTTTTGTGGCTGACTCTCTAGCCCATTGAAAAGCATCCAGAAGATTACCCAGTAGCATATAAAGGAAACATGATTGTCATCATTGCTTTAAAGCATGCATATAAAAGCAATATTTTTCCAAATTATTAAAGAAGGTCTGTAGAGCTTTACTCTTTGGTCCTTAATTGTTGGTCTGTGTACCTCTGATGAGTGGTAGAATAGGTAACCTTATGCTGATTTTTTAAAGAGTCTTAGAATTTGAATAGCTAGGTTATTAATACCTTTGAAAGCAGATTTTAAGTGTAATGCTGGTATAACTTTAGTCATAATATGTAATGAGGAGTGCTGTATATAATTTGATGGTAGAGATTAAAAAAAATAAGTTGAAACATGACATGTAGAAATGGTATTTCTGTACCTGTCAACTTGTAATTTAAGTTACTGAGTTCCAATTAATTATTAATATTAATTAATATTATTAATACTGTTTTTAATATCATGAAGAGTTATTTTAGGACTTGGTAGCCATATCAAAAGTGTGATAACAAACACTAGTATTATTGCACAAATCAGTTTACAGACAAAAGGGCAGCTTATGCATACAGATTCTAAGATTTTTGAATTAGTATATTTTATTTTAAACTTAATATTAGAAAAGGAAAGCCGCCTTGCAGTTCTAGTGCGGATAGTCTTTGTTTGCAGGTGTAAAACTACTGGGACAGGGTATTGTGATTTCTAAGAGCTTATGATGAAAGCAAGTGGTCTTACTGAGATATTTTTGGATGGATCTGGATATTGAAAAAGGTGATTGAACTTTATGGACTTGTTTAATGAAGAATTAGATAAAGTGCTGCTGGGATAAAGATTTGATTTTTGTCCTTAATTGGTTTTCACTACTTACACAATTACCCTGATTTATGAGCCACCTTCGCTGTGTAAGAAGTTCTGATTTTGTCCTGTGGAACATACTTACTGGTACTGGTTGTGCATGCTCGAAGTTGTGGTCCCTCCTGTTCCAAATCCACTTTGTAGAGTGGTTTTTTTGCACTTTGTCTGCTCAACGGAGGAATTTGTTTCAGTATTTTCCCCTCTTTGTTTCCCCTGCCACCCCACCCTGTATAATTACTGATGGGGAAAGACCTTCTCGCTATATCTGTCCATGTCTATATGAACTTTTTACATTTGTGTGTATATAGAACATGAAGCATATGCTATGTTTTATTATATGTAATATATAGCCAGCCTATAAAATCCTAAGAACATATATATTTTAATTTAAATTTTGTAAGAATGCATTTTTTGTGGATTCAAGGGTAGATTGCACAGAGTCATTGTTAAAGAGCTTTGTGAGCTGTGTACTCTGAATACAGTTTGCTTAGAGAACAGCACTGAAAGTAAGTAATATTCATTATTCATATTTATCAAAGTTAAAATCTTGCTTAGGTAATGATATATCAGCTAGCTTCTTAATTGCTTTAAATATTTGATTAATTACAGTGGACTCTACTTAAATCTCATGTCACTACCTCTGTAAAGTAAGCACACAAGTGTTACCTTAATTTCACAGATGGGTAAAGTGAGTGAGGGAGAATGTGCTCAGCATGACAGCCAGAAAATCTGCACCTGCTCAGGGAGCTGGAGCTGTTCTGTGTCTCACAATCCTCACTTAATTCATGCTCTGTGTTAAGAAAGGGTGTAAAGAACTCACTTTATGCAATTACTTGAGTAGATGTGTGCAAAAAAAGTAGGGAAAAAAGCTTCTGTATCAGAAATTAGGAGCATCTTCTCTTCTCTTAGTGTACACCAAACAGACCTAGTGAGTGTTGGTCGTTATTTCCTTTTTCAGGCTCTCTGGAAATGTTTCCATTATTCTCTTTTCTCACAACTTTCTGTTGTAATTTATTTAATTTTAATATCCATAAGCAAATTCTAGTAGCTTTAAACTTCGCTCACATTTCTTAGTTAAAGCTTAATTTTGAAATCTGTCTTTCGTAACACTGACTTTCTTGCATTTGGAATTAACCATGTAGATGGCTTCTGATCTGCCAGATATCCTAAATGTGGGCGACATGGAATTTCTGAAGTGTATGTACAGTGTTGGTATCACTTGACTTTTAAGTTTTAATTGCATGATTTCATTCAGGATAATGTTATTTCATCCACTCACAAATAGCATGCATCTTATGCAAGGTGTTTCAATAAGCTTTTTTTTTCTTTATAGAATCTAGATTGGATCCAAGCTTTAAAAAAGTATTTGCATATCCTTCTCAAGAAAAAAAAAATTCAAGTATTTCTGAGCTTTCATATTTTTTCTCTTGTCATTTTCATTAGAACCTCAGAATCATTTAGGTTATAAAATCTCTTCAGAGCACTGAGTCCAACCATCAGCCTGGCACTGCCAAGTCCACCACTAAACCATGTCCCTGAGTGCCATGTCTCCATGTCTTTTTAAATACCTCCACTTCCCTGGGCCTGTGTGTGCATACACTTCCCTTCCTCATCCCCTTCCACTCTCCAGTTTCTAAATTTGATCCGAGTCTGTCAGGTGTTATTATTAAGGCTTGAAGCAGAATTACCATATAATATAATCAGGTCACTATTTTAAGAGTTTTGTCATTCCTGTCTTGGTTTTGAGTCTTGGCTATCTGTCAAAATGGCAAGGGAGACAATTCAGAATTCAAAACTTTCCCTTTTATAAGACTTTATTATTGAAATATCATCAAATGATGTGTTGCAAAGCTAAAGCAGTGACTTTTTCCGTGTCTGAATAGAAGACAATGACTAAACTGCAGCAGTGAGCATTATCAGTCACTGCATGGTTAATGAAAGGTGTGTGAAAAAGGGCTTCAACATTGGAGCCAGTGGTTGTTCTGTGCCATAACAGTGAGTGCCAAGGTAATGGAAGTGTCAATGAGTGGAGATGTGATGAGCAACTATAGCCAAGGACTAGAAGGAAAGTGATCCTTATATTTTATGCTTGTGCTTTTGTAAAACATGCAGAAATGTATTGTACTGTATCAAAAATACTTGGCTGAAGCATTGGTGATGAGGAACTTGACTCCATGCAACTGGTCAAGCACAGTTAAAGAAACCATTCCTTGGTCCAAGTGTTCTTCCTTTCTTTCTTCAGTCCCACTGGTTTTTAAGTGGGAATAAATAGTAGTGATTATTTTGGCTATCTGAAATCTGAGGGGTAATAGTTTGATTGTTTCTCTTGACTTTTCTTTGTGTTTGCCACTTAGTCAGATCTCTCTGTAAGAAGTCAAGTTGTCAGGGTGAAGTGGGCATCAGGAGATGAGTGGCAAGTACGTGTCCCTCGCTCAGAGAAATGACAGTTCACATTTAGCTTGTGAGGATAGAAGCAGCTCTTTGTCATCTGTAATTGCTTTTGCCCAAATGAGAAGTTCCCAGGTTCCAGAGGGCAAAATTTTGCCACGGGAGAGCCTTGAATGTGACTAATTTGCAACATCGTGTGCTGGCAGTATATTGAGCAGGAGGCTGAAAGATAAAATGATGGGAAGCCAGCCTGTTCTCCCAGCTGAGTTAGTTGTGATGTGCTGGGATTAGGGGAGGCTTGACTGAGTTTAGTAATTACGGTTACTTCACTTGCCTGAATGTCATTGTAGTGCAACTGCTACAACTTTACTTTTGAGAAAGCTTTAAAAAGAAATTTGCTTTATCTGTGATGATGGATCTGCAAAGTGGAGTTAAAAATAACAGCTATACAATTGAAGAACGTGTACTCTTTAAATGGTTTTTGAAACTGGATTCGTTTAACCTTCTGAAATATTTGCATTTCACAAGTTGTAGTAATAGAGTTTCATAAAGCAGTGCCCTTTTCAAATGGCTGTAACAACGCTGACTGCATAAAATTGCTTTTAATAATAGAGGAGAAGCACAACCAAGAAGCTTGCATTTAAAAAATCCACTCATTTTCATTCTAAAAATTCTTTCCTAAATTAAAATTTATAGATTATTTTTCCTGTGTATGTTTTGTCACCTTCTCATACAGTGCATGGACATACATAGTATTTTGAGCACAAGACTGGACAAACTAATGCCAGCAAATTGTTCACTCTAAATTGAAAAAAAAGCTTTTAAAAAAATACAGATGACTAGTGAAGCTTGACAGGTATGTACGTTATTTGTATTGACTATAACTGGCTTTCAAAAGGAGATGAGCCGTCTCATTAGATCTTCGTCTGTGAATGCTGATGTATTAAAACTGAGGTCAGGATGTTTTTCTCCAAAGATCTTTGATGAAACTTCAGTCAGAAGGCTTCAATAGTATCTGAACTGTAAGATTCGATTCATAACTAGTGGAAGAGGCACTGTCCAGAAGATCTGGTGACTGAGATGGATGTATAGTGTGGAAAAATTAGTTTCAGTTCTACTCACTCAATTTGTGAGGTTAGGGATTTTTAAATGCTTACGTTTTCTGCGTCTCATGAATTATTTGGAGCCATGAAGTGGCAGTTTAATATGAGTCTTTGTATATTATAAGAAAAAAAAATTCAATTTTTTCCTTCTATTACAGTACATAGACTTTATTTTTTTCAATGTCAGGATTTTGATTTATATGTCACTTAGCTTAAATATCAGTTTGGTCTATGCTTTGGCCATCACATAAATACAATTTTTGAAACCTTTTTTTTTAACTTTAACAGAACATGCTAATTGTTTTTGTGGTTTTTTTTTTTTTTTTTTAAGCAAGCTATGGTGCCAATGTTTTTTTAAAATACGTAACTCCTTTACTGCTTCCTTCAGGAAAAAGCAGAGAATTTTATTTCTGTTTCAGGTTCAAGAGAGGCTTTTCATGTTGTGATAGGTAGTTAATTCTTAAGAAATAAAGTAGCAAGCTTAAGGTGACCATTAATTCCAATTAACTTATAAAATGTCTGAATTTTTCTTACAGGAGATGATCAGATGGAGAGAAAAGGTCAAGTTTTAATCCTTTTAGTGGAACAGGCTCTCAGTTTCCAGGACTACAAAGCAGCTAGTATGCATTGCCAGGAGCTCATGGACACAGGTGAAGTGAATAAACAGGGGTTGCATGAGGTGATGGTGGTGGAAACCTGAGTTCTGACTCTCCTTACTGTGAGATGTGGTACTTCAGATTGGACCATTTCATTAAAATGGCAGTTATGTCTCATTAGTGGAAGTGCACTGACATGGAATAGAGACACATACAGCAAATACTGCATGGAATAAGTGTGTACTGAACTATTGGTTGTGTAGCCTCAGGGGGCTTTTCTGTATGCCTCTGGCAACCACAATTTCTACTTATTTCTACACTGTGTCCCTCTCAAACGGGTAAAACTGTGTGACTGCAGCTAGCAGGAAGGTGCAGGTCCTTTAGAAGTCTACCTTTCTATCACAACTCTTAAGATATTTGTGCTATTTGTGTAATTTGTGTATGTGACAGTATGAGTGGAGGTAAATGAAATACATATGTCAAGATACTAAGGAAGATGGGATTTGTTTCTTTGGCTCTTTTTCTCTGCTTTGAGAATGAGGGAGAAAAATGCAAGATAAATTAAGATTTTTTAATATATCAAGTGATATATTTTATACTTTGTATTTTACAGCCACTCCAGTAAGGTATTCAATATCATGCTCTGAAATAAATGATGATTTTCTTATTGTAATATGTAAAAATACGGGATGTAAGCTTATAGATGCCTAATATATTGTTATCTACAATATGATAAAAATTAGTCTTTTATGTTTTCAGTCAGTCTAAAGTGGAGCTTTAGACAGTTGTCTCTGTTTTATGGAGCCTTTATGGTTCCTTTTTCAGGGGATGTTAAATCTTCACAAGAATGCCGCATGCCTTCCTTTATCTCATCTGATAAGAATTAGGCAGCGTCTCCTTTCACTTGTCATAGGAAGTGTATTTTGTGTTCCCTTGAAGATTATTCTAAAAGCTGGGAAGTGTGCAGTCAGCTTGGGCAGTCCGAAGGCTACCAGGATCTGGGGATGCGCCGGGAGCTCGTGGCCTTTGCTCTGATACACTGTCCCCCCAGTGCCATACAGGCACTGCTGGCAGTGAGCCGCTCATTGCAAATCCAGGTACCTCTTTCTGGCGCTTCTTTCATCAAAGTTCAGTGCTTACCAAAGTAAAGGGGACTTGTGCTCATTTTTAAGTTTCTTCCCTTAAGTTCTACTCCTTCAAATATATTTATATTTGTTCTGCTCTACTTCTCTACTTTCATTGTCATATTTCAGCAGATGAAGTCTCTTTCTAAGCAGTTTTGTGTGATGAGTTGGTTTGTCAAGTAGAAGTGCAGTTGTGTTTTCTATCTTTAGTGCTTTTAATTTCTTTATTGATTGCTGGATTTAAACATTTTATTTGCAAATGCAGTTGATGAAATTTTAAAATATTTCCTAGGTATTTATACTTTGTAATGCCATTTCATTAAATGCCCACATAAATGTCTATTAAACATTTATTCTGTGGTTTTTGTGATCTTTACCCAATATGCAATGAAATTATTCTCTCATTGATTTCAATTCTGTCATGGTTTTAACAATTACAACAGGTTTTATGTCTGAGCCATCTTTATTAACTCTGCAGTGACTGACTTCACAGAATCACGTTTCAGCTGTTGAGCTGATCGCTGTATATGTGTGAGAACATAATTGTGGCATTTAAATACAACTTATGTCAAGGTGACATAGCGAAAGTTGTATTTGAAACTGAAGGGCAGTAATTTAGGTTGTCAAAATGTTAAATTTCTGTTCACTGTAATTGTGGCTTGGCCTACATACTATGACTTGAGTTCATAATTGTCTTAGTTGTCTAAGAGTTCACGATGTTCTTAGATTTATAATTGTGTAATAGAAACATCTTAGAAGCCTTTGGACACAGAACGGAAGAATGGGGGGAAGGTAGCCACAGCTACAGCACATGTGCAGTCTGATTAAGGCAGCTGCAAGTGTGTAGCCTTTTCCTTAAAAAATCCCCTGAATAGCAATGTCTGTGAGAATACAGGCAACATGTGAAGGTGGAAGTTCTGTGCAGAACTTCTGCTCACAAAGGCACTGTCCTGTGGCACACTTGCCTTTGTGGAGTTGCCTGATGCCTTGGAGTCCCAGTTCCGATAATGGATGTTCTAGTGGCAGGTCTGTAGCCTACATCGTACAGCATGGTACATAAAATTGAAAAAAAAAGTTCTTAGATTATGTGAAAAATATTGCAGAAAAATCACGGAGAAGGGGTGGTCATTTTGTCTTGTGACTACAACAGTGAGAGGATGTCAGAGATGCTGTGTTTTCTGCTTTGCATCTTCTCCTGCACTCTTGTTTTTCTATCATGGAAGCCTTTATGTCAGAGTTTCTTTGGTTTCCTATGAGATCAGTCATAATTCTTACATCTGCTTATTTGACTGGTAAAAGATAATATTTATTTTGTGTTTGTAGATTCTTCTTCAGGCTGTGAATTACCAGTTTCTTCCTACTGAAGGAGGTGAGAATGTAAATATCTCTGGGCCTTCTTCATTGATCAGTAAGGATACAGAGGTAAGTTTTAATGTGAATTTTAAAAGTAATAATGACTTTGTTCTACATCAGTCTGAAGAATCAAATTTGAGTTTTTAGCAACATCTGTCTGCTTACTAGGTAAAATAGACAACATCAGACATACGCTCCTTTCTGTTGTTAGATTGTTTGAAGTTTGGAGTTTTGCTTAAGTATTTATACTTTGTTCTGATCTTTAGTTGCTTCTTCCTACACAGACTTAGCACCACTGAAAAAAAAATATAAACCCAGAGGCGGGAAAAGCTTACATTAAAATAGTCATTAATATTAGTTTGCCTGTTTTTTTTTTTTTTTTTTTTTTTTTAATCTGCCCCAGTTGCAAAACAAAACATTTGAAAATAAACCTGAAATACATATTTAATTAAAAAATGTTTTGAATTAATCTTATTTTTCCCCTTAGTTCTGTGCATCATGAAGTTTATGACTTGTCATTTAATAATGTTCATATATTGCATGTGAAATTATTTTTTGTGTAGGATCAGAAGGAACATGGAGTATTCCACAGGCAGGACAACAGGAGACAAGTCTTCTTTTACTCTTTCTGCTTTTTATGTCTAATATTTTACATCTGTACATGTACAATTACAAATGCTTTTCTCTCTTTAAAGAAGATGTAATTATTTACCTGTTTATGAAAAAAGGAATGTGTTTTTTACACTCTTCGAAGTGGAAAATTCTGTATTTAATTTATTCTTTTCTCTGTTTTTTGTTTAATTAAGTAGGTGATAAATAGATCCTAGGGGTGGGGAGAGGGGGACAAAAACCTTAAAGAAATACAGGAAAGAAGAGAGGAAAAAAGAGTGGGGGAGAGAAACAAAGAGAAGGTTCATGTTACATAGGGTGGCTTTTTGAGAAAGGTATGTGAGTTCCATATATTCCTTGGAGAATATGTCTATATTTTGTGTATGGTTTTTATGTATGTACATGTGTCTATGTGTGTATAAAGATATATATGTATATGTATGTATACATACTTGTATACACGCATGCATATGTAAACATACAGGTACATATATGTATTTGCATATATATAAAATAAATGGCTGGAAGGTAAAAAAGCACTGTAAACAATACTAAGAGGACACATTTTACGTGTCTGCCAGAATCATCCATGTAAAGAACAGGTCCATTTTCACTGGCACAAATGCTTTTTATTTTCTGGAAATCCATAGATGCATCTCTCTGAGCAGGAAGTTATTAAGTAGGTGTTAATAAAATTGATATGGTGTGGATGCATATGTTTACAATATTTTAATGTCTATAAAAATTTGTCATGCATCACCTTTCATGTGCTGTAGTACTACATTGTGGCAGAACAATTAGACATGCATATAAATGTTTCAGAAATTTATTCAAAGGTTTATCAGAGTTGAGTAAACTCACTAATTAACTTTTCTATCATTTCAGTTTGTATATTGGAAGAAATTTTCATTATGCTGGAGAACTGACATTCAAAAATTTCTCCAATACAGCTTTCATTCCCCCCCCCCCCCCCCAGTTGTGGTTGATTTTTCTCTTTAGAATTGGAAGTAGGCAGACAATTGATCTGGCAAGTTTGTGTGTTGCTGCATTGAGTTTACTTTCTTTGTTTAATACAGCTTCTTGGCACGTTGAGTTTCAGACTGCTACACTAGGAAATGAAGTTCTGTATATTTGCTAATTTCTTCTTTTTGTTCTCTCCCAGTTGACTTAATAGGGATTTATGGCTTCTTTCATTTCTTGGAATGATACAGGAAACATAGCCAAAAATTTACTCACTGTATAACTCTTCTGTTGTTACAGACATTTGCAATGTTAGAAAAGCAATATATTCAATAAGTCAGTTTCTCTGACTTCACTGAATCCCATAACTACAATCCCCATAGTTACACATTATCCAATTCCCTGTGCTTCACCTTCATTGTCCTGCACAGAATTTTAGTTTCTTTAAAGAAAAAAAAACAAACTGCAAGATTTTTCTCCCTTTATTGTACTCCTTTCATTTTCACTTACATCCTGATTAACTTACAGAATCCTTTTTTCAGGGAGTTGACAAATGTTGTTCTTTCTCAATTTTTGATACCTTTTCAAATTGGTGCTCTAAGTGTAAGTTTTCTTATCTTGACTTGATTAAGTTCTGGCATACATGTGTTTGGGCATCCCTTTTTCTGTTGCATTCAAAATACCTATCTGTAATTATGTCAGTTTTGCTTTTCAACCCTTTTTCTATCCCTCTTACTTTTGTCTAGCATTGAATCATTAGTTTCCACTACCATTTCTTCCTTTATGTCAACCAACATCACCAGCTGGTCATACTTTTTCAGCAGCTTTCTCTTGATGAACTCTTCCCTGGAAATTTCTAAACTAATTTCATTTTTATTCAGTTTTTCCTCCAAATTTTTTTCCCCTAAACTTGCAGAAATCTTGAGAGCAGATGGCTACATATACTGCATAGAAATTATTTATTACTGCTGTCATGTTGACTTCAGCATAACTTTTTTCCAAGTTTTTGTGGTCCTACTCTGAAAGAAATTTATGAATGCTGTTATAAAGATGCACATCATTATTTTATAGGAGCTAAAGCTTTGTATCAGCTTGTCACTCTTGTTTGAGCTCATGGTGTCCATTTGAGAAATTATCCTTTGGAAGCTATGATGATTCCAACATACCAGCTTGTTTTTAAGCAAAATGTTAAGATTTACCGATCCTCATCCTTTTTACTTATGTGTGCTACAAATGCCTAAACAGCTAATCTTCTGCTTCTCAAGCAGAGTATCTTGGTGAGAAGATTAGGCTCTTGATTAGTGAAAAGCCTTTCAGAATATTATTGGTAAAATTGTTAAATTCAAATTAAATGCTTAGTCATAAGATGCTGTGTTGTGTATAAGCAGTAGAAACAACATTCATCAGTTGCCTTGTAAATGTGTTCTGACTTTGTTAAATCTGCATAGTACTTAAAATATGTTTATGTCTGTTATAAATCATTATTTTTTACCTATCTGAATATGAAAGCGTAATTACTGTAAAGTGCCACATCAAACCCAAGAGAAATTAAGTTTCCATTTTTTTGAAAATGATCTCTTGATAGAAAAGCAGATGTAATTTCTAGAGGAGAATATGTTCAAATTACACGATGATTTTCTTAAAGGCTTCTTAAAGGAAAGAAAATTTGTGATTAACAGAGCATTATTAGTGTCTTGTTTTTCCAGTTCTCCCAAGCACTAGATCTGGGAAAAGACAGGATCTCTTAGAACATTTGTTTACATTAAATTGGTAGGTCACACATTTTTATCACAGCTGGTTAGAAATCATTAGAGAATCATGATTAGTTATCCTCTTGTCCTTTAGCTGCTGCCCCAAAATGCCTAGTTCTCTGTCAGATCTGCAAGTGTTAAGCAGATGTCTTAATTACTGCTGTATATCTCAGGCAGTCATCATTGATGCCTGTGTTTCAGCAGCTGAATCAAATGCATTTTGTCTGTTTCAGGCTGGGTTACTTCTTTGTTACCAGTGTTGTTATGGCCCTAATAAGAGCCTGGAAATTCTGTGACTCCTGAGTATTTGTGTTGTCATCTTGAGCTGAATCTTTTCCTTCTCTCATTTAGGTCTGGTTTATCATTGCAGGGCTGGAATTTTCACTTAGACTGGTTCATAGCTGTAACAGGCATTGGAAAAAAAAAAACTAAAAATCCCCGATATAAAACCCTTCAAGGCACAGAACATAAATGTAGACTCCTCATGAATACTTACGTTAAAGAGACTATTTTAAATTCCTGTTTGGCAATGGAAGTACCAAAAAGGGAAAAGGAAGACCTAATGCATGATGCTCTGTTTTTGAACAGACTCTGTTCTACCTCATTTCATTTCCTTCATAATCTTGATATGTTATTATTCTTAACATATAAAGTATATGGGTTTTGCATGTTTTAATCCTTGCACCTTGACTAATAGTCATTAAAGTCCAAAACCAATCCTAAAATCCATGCTGCAGGTGTTCTAATTTATTACTGTCTCTTGTGTAGCTTATCTAAAAAACAATTGGCTTTGTTGTATGTCCTCCAATTAGACTGCTGGGAATTATATATGTGTATGTATGAGCAAAGGTGTATGTATATAAATATGTGGTGTGTGTATATATATAAATATATATATATTTTAGAGTAGTTTGTTAATTCAGAATTTGTTGGCTGTCTTTTTTATACATTTAGATTAAAGCAGATTTTTAATCTGCTAATTTGGCTGCTATTTAATAAGTTGTTGTTGCTATTATTATTTTGATTTTAATCAGAAGTGCTTACTTTATAAAGGATGTCAGGAAGAAATAATAGAAAATAATTTCCCCCAAACACCCATCAGAACTCCTGAAATAACAGTTCTTCCTGAAGATACAATTAAAGTTGTTTCTTGAGATGAGATCTCCAACCTTATTTAAGAAATGCCTTCTTTTCTGACAGATTGATTTGGGATAGCAAAAAGTTGTAACCTGGAAATGTTGCTGCTCCAAGTAGAATGGCTTTTCAGAAAATGGAATTTCTATTTGTGCCGAAAAAACTGTTATTACTTGTAAGAGTTGAAATCCTTTTTAAACAAAAATCAATAGAGTTTATCTGATAGCAGTAGTGCCATAAACATTCACACCTGCATACAAGTTAGCTCATTAGTTTTCACACTGCTGAAGGAGGGGTATTTAAAAAAAGTGTTTTGCTCAAATGCAGTTGAGAACTTGGGTGGAATTTTTCTGGTTCTGTTTTGGTTTGGTGTAGTTTTGGTTTATTTTTCCTCCATGAAATATCTGTTGGGTCTCTTGCAGCATCTGCTTGAAAATGGTGGCAGAGAGGAATTAGTATTCCATATGTAACATTTAAAATAAATTAGAAAAGTAACTCTTCTAATTACTAAAAGTAATACTTCTTACTAAGTACTTAAAGTGGTTTATGTAAAAAATACATGAACAAGAAATTCTTTCCCCAAGCCACCAGACCTAGGATTTTCAATAGATTTTAATTTTTCAGAGCTTCAAAAGTTTGACAGGTTGTCCTTGGCATGCACTTTCTTCATTTGGTGACGCAAGAGCCGAAATTCCTAGTTTAGCCAGTTGGTTCATTAGTGGTGCATCTGTGAAATGCACAATATGATTTCAGAAAAGATGAAAGAAAATGCTGAAGGACTTAAGATGAACCTGCTACTACAGTGGTCAGCTTGAGGCAGTAATTTACTGCACGTTATAGTGCAGTAGTAGTGACAGTAAGGTTGTCTACATGAAATTCTTCCTTATTGAAGCTGGTAGGTTTTTTTTTCCTCTGAGGTTACAGTGGGATGTATTTCTCTTCAGCATAACTTGGCATCCTTTGGCTCTGATGTTTGAAATTTTATCATGAGTTAGTAAGTTGAAAACGAATACTTCCCATACAGTTATACATGTAGAATTTTTCTATTTCAATATACTTCAGTGTATGGAGAAATTAATAGAGTTGTTAGGGATAAACATATAGCTGTTAAAGTTTGCTGTAGGGAGGAAAATATTTGTTTTCTGTTGTGAAAACTGTGTTTACATTAGTATGCTAATTATATATTTATGACTAATGTGCAAGCATTATAAAGCATGCAATTAACACAAACCTTTGAGAACTGGAATAGCACAGATCAGACAACATGGATGTTCTGGGTATTATTTAAATGCTTTACATGAGGCAAAGCTGGTATAGAAAGCCCCATCTGTGGTACAAGTCTCTACTTTTAAGAATGGAGTTACATGTGAGTTCATACTAAGTGAAGATAGACATGCATGTGTTGCAGAAGCAGGTTTTTGATTGAGAATAGGTTGGGGTTCTTGTAGTCTTTTAGGCTGGTGGTTTTCAGCACTTTCTGTGCCAGCTGCAGAATTTCAAAGCTTGATGATGCTTTTATTACTTGGTCTAGACGCATATATTTACATCTCTACCATTTCCCCTATTGGGAATTCAACTTAATTGATGCTATCTCTGTACAAATACAAGATTGTCTCTAGTATCAGCTTTCCTGAATTATCAAAGATTAATTTCAGTATACTTGATCTCCACATTTGTAGAGGTGATTTTTCAGTGGAAACATTCAACAGTTATGTAGAACATTGCCATTATAAACTTTGGAATTAAAATCAATGCTGTCTGTGGAAACAAGGGGTGCTAACTGAGTAAGGGGAAAAATGTTCTGCTGATCATCACACCCCTTACTTCAGAGTGAAACTCCTAAATCACTTTTAGTTTGTCTTTTGTTTATTTTTGGCAGCTGCTGCCTGAATTAATGATCATTCAAATGTGTTATTAACATAGTGCGCCTGAGTTTGTTTGGCTTTAAGTCATTAACCTAATTATAGCAGGAGTCTAACCCTTGCATTGTGTGTTGGATATGTTGCAGGATGAAACCAGTGTCTCCTCTGGCCAGTCCATCGATTTGTTGTACTGGACAACATCCAAAACCATGAAGGTGTTGTCCAACACAACTCTGACTACCAAAGCCATGCTCCATGCTGTCAGTGATGGGCAGTGGTGGAAGAGATCATTATCTTATCTTCGACCATTACATGTAAGGGATTGCTGATGTGTCTCCAGATGTTTACACGTTTGTTGATACATTAGTATAAAAACTCAGATCCTTTGTAGGACCTCAGTAAAATCAATAAATGAACTACAGACATCATGGGATTGTTTGCAAGCAATTCCCAATGAAGGAAGGGGTCTAAAGCTGTTTTCTTGTTTTCTAGTCTGTTATCTCCTGTTTTCTGAGTGTAGTGTAAGAAGGCCTAATCGAAATTTGGTAGAACTTTAAAACTTTGGGGAATAAAGCACAGTACAGCCTACTCTTTAAATACTGTTACCATGTATTCAGGGCTGTTCCTTTTCAGTTTCTCTTTTCTACTTTCTCTGTTTCAGTGAATTTTGTATAATGTTTGTGATACTGTTTTTTCTGATACTACTTTTGAACATGATTCCTTTTTTAAGAATACTGGACTTCATTCAGAACTGGTTTATGTGAGATGACTCCTTTCTTGCTCCCCATTGAATTCAATGATCTTCATGTACAGTTGTTTCTCTTCTGAACAGTGTTTACAGAATTTTTATGAGTTTTTTACAACTAGGCTCAACTACACTTATTTTTCCCAGGGCCAAGAATTTGGAGATGTATTAAAAGGTGGGCCTGGAGGAAATGCTAGTGTGGAAAAACAAGGCTGTCATCCGTTTTATGAGTCTCTAATTGATGATCCATATGTTGATGAAGTAAGTTACAGTTACAGAACTCTGCAGTTTTTTGTTAAGATCTTATAATCAAGTAAAAATACAGATTTTTGATCATATGTATGACTTGAAATTTTGTGCCATAGTAGGAAAAAAATCCAGAATTAAATAAAGGAAAGAAAATGCAGGAACTTAGGTAGGCAACTGCATGTGATGAAAGTGATCCATATAAAAATATGCAGGGTGTAGAGTGCATATTTCAGTTGTCTTTTTACTTCCAGTGTGAAGTCAACTATGGAACATACCAGACCAATTCTTCGCAAAGCTTTGCTGAAGTGTTGCTGAAGATAGGGAAACTCACAGAAACAAGGGGTGAAGGAAAAGACCTAATTCCAACTACAGAAGGTATGGACATATTGTATATATTCACTTCTGTATTTACTATATATAGTGAGTACAGAAATATCTGTGGGTGGGTTTAAGTGTGGAGAATTGCACAGAACAATCTGAAGTATGGCCTGGGTGTTTTGCATGAATTGTGATCTGGTTCAACAGCTCTTGTTGGTAAGAAGTCTTTTTAGAAGTAGCTGCAGAGTTTTCAAGGGAATTGGTGTTTTTAAGACGAGTTGCTCAGCAAAGACTAGAAAAATGAAAGCTGTCTTTAAATTAGCAGAAAGTATTATTTGGGGCTTGGCAAAGACAGGAGGAATTGTTGAAGGTTTCCTGAATATTACCACGTATAGGTCATGGGAATTTGCAAGCCAGTGTTAGGTATTTCTCTGTGTGCCTGCATATTCAATCGGTCAGATTCAGTGCCACTGTGTATCCAGGTTTCAGCATTGCAGGCTCATTGTAGTATTTTATTCGCCAGTTAATTCTTAACTACAGCTTTTGGAATCATCAGAACTTTTTGTCTTCTTCCGAAATGTCTATGTGTTACAGGTTATATTTAATAATTTGTTAACTAAAGCAATTTCACTTTTTAAAAAAAAAGACAAACCACAAAAACCACCTGTGGTTGTTTATCTTTCCTTTTGGATGTCTCCCGCTGGTTTAAGAAATGAACTGTTTAAATATTTACATGCTGTTAGTGTCTTTCAAAGGAAGATATATGTATTATATTTCACTCTGTGATAAATTCTGTCATGAAAAATGAGTATATTAAATCACTTGCAGTATGAGAAGTCAGAGAAGTTTCAAGTCAGACTTTCTTCATAAGCCACACACTTATTTGAACGGTTTTGTAAAAACCAGAATATTTGTCTTAGAAGTATATGGTTCAGTAGTTTGAGATATGTGGTATTTGTACAGAAAACCTGTGTAGTTCTAATATAACAACATTGTGAATCAGAAAAGGTTAGCAGCAGTTTGTATAAATGGGGATGTGTGCGTGTTTTATTCTTTTCATGCTCTTTTAATGCAAAAAAAATCCTTTTAAATCAGTACTTAAAATCTCATTTGTTGCATGCTGGATGCCTATAGGCTTTTAGCTTTGATTCTTGTGTCTTAAAGGAGGGGGACGCAAGGATTAAAAGTATTTCTTGCTTTCTTAGGGAAAATGATTTAATTGGCAGATCTTTGGTAATAGTTCCTGCTCGAACTTGAGTAACTGGAACTGATTGTTTACAATTCAGTGGCTGCTTTTGAGATGGAAATTTCAGTGTTGGGGACTTCCTGTTTGAAGAAGAAATTTTAGATTTTAGCTTCAGTTTTTGAGGATCTGTCTCCTTCCTCTTAAGTGTGCAGTGTAATATTTTTGCCATTTAATACTTCTCTTCCACCACTTTTATTCTATAGTCAATCAGAATTTCACTAAAGAGTCCCTCCAACTGTGCTGTGAAACAGAGTTCTGTGTTTTCCTCTGGAAAAATGGGCTGTGTTTTTTCTGGACTCAACAGTTCTGCTGTATGACACCTTTTGGTAGTCAGTAAACAGTGTTCTTAAGCATAAGTGTAACATAGCTTTCTGTAAATAAATGGATTAATAATTTGCTATTTGTAGTGTGTTTAGCCCTGGATTAATGGTATTGGATCCCACCTGTTCCCCTTTCTTAAAGCTTTGCTTTGTCAATTCTTACGAAAGTCCTTATGATGAGTTACCACTTTCAGGGTTGTGGAGCTTGAAAATGTGCATATTGACAGCACACTAATAAAATTTAATATTAAGAAACCACAAAGATATGAATCCCACGCATTATTCTGCATTTTTATAATTTTCAGGCTTCCTGTATGTTTTTTGGGAGGATTTTGCCATACGAAACTTGAATGTTAATATGAGGTGTCAGCTACTGCACTGGTCTAGTAACTGCAAGTGTAGCAGATTTCAGTTGATTTTGCTGACAAGTTTGAATCCCAGCTGTTTACATTTAGCTGTCTTCTAGGACAGCTACAGCAGCAGTTTTCAGCTCTGTCAGAAGAACTGAAAAACCTGAAGGGAGATGCAGTTTAGCAAAGAAATCTTTGTTGTACTTGGCACTTTGTCTTAGGAGAGGCATCAAACTCTTGTTTCCTGTAACAGGTGCCACATGCAGTGTGAGAGACCAGCTAAACACTTTCCCCACGGACAGTGTGCATCATTGTAGAATCACAGAATGGTTTGGGTTGGAAGGGACCTTAAATATCACCTGGTTTAAACCCCCTGCCATGGGCAGGGATGCCTTCCACTAGACCAGGTTACTCAGAACCCCATCCTGTCTGGCCTTGAAAACCTCTGTGATAAAACTCAAGATATTTTGCTGCTTTTGTGGATTTGGTAGTGTTACAAGCCTTGCACCTTGACTTTTCTTGTCCTTGCTACCTGGATGTAGGTGGTAAACTGAGTATTTTCAAGTGACATGGTAGTACTCAGTCTCCCTGGGTCCCATAAAGCACTTCTTCCTCAGCTGTGCATTGATAGTGCACCCAGACTTGGTGTGGCTGAGGCTGTGTTGTGCATCTCTGTTCAGCTGTGGTTTTCTTTCTTCATAGGCCTTAGGGATTGATCAGGAGTTGAAGATGAGATTTGAAATGATGGCTGTATTTCCATGTAACCAGATTAGACACTAAACTCAAAATAAACCCAAGACAGTCAGTCATACCTATTAATCGTCAGGAGTTTTAGAGCAAATAATACTTTAATTCCCCATGATTTTGTAGTTCCTTGTAGATCTGTCTGTTTAACTGCAGTATATACTTCTAAGTTTATTGAGATTTTATCATGGGCTAAATGAACAATTGAAGACTCAAAGGAGTTTTTGCATTTTTTTCAGAGGAAAATCAATGGAAAGTGAGTTGAAACTTTCTAGGTATTGAGAAATTCCAATTTTCACAAATAAGCCATTTTTTCTCTACTTAGCCTCTCAAACAGGCTTGTGGCATAAAGACCTGCACAGGAAATAAAAATATTTGTAAAATCAGAATATTTTTGTGTTTTCCTGAGAAAGTCATGGTTGTGGGACAGCAGTGAGACAGCAGCATTGGCACTTTGCTTGTCACTGCCTGCCCTCCTTGGTTTGCCAGCCCTGTAATGCCTAATCCCTATGGCAAATTCCAGATTTGGCAGTGGTCTGAAATGACATTAAGTTCCTGTAAATTTTGTGAAGATATATGACAGGGTAGAATGGCATCCTTCTGACGTCTAAAGCCTATGATTTGAACTCAGCGCTGTTAGGCTGCAGAGGATTCTTGTAGGGCTTCACTGGGAGACGGAAAGCTGTATGATATTAGTCTTTGTGTATACACATATTTGTGTGTAAAGTGGACAACTAAGTATGGATACATGAAAACCTGCCATGAGCACACAAACATGCACAAAATTTACTGGATCAGTGCAGAGGTTTTTTTTTCCTCTCAGTAGGTGTGACAACAGAGGCAGTTCTTTCTTCTTACGTACATTCTGGCAGCTGGGATGCCATTGTGTCAAGCTTTATGCAAAAGCATGAAGATAATCATATTGTTTTCTGGCCCTCTGTTGGTGCCGTGTTCTTTGTAATGATTGCTGTCCTAATGGTGAAGATCAGTTTTTGTGAGTGTGGCAGTTGCCATGTTGGGGATGTTAAGTTGGAAGAGAACCCATAATTTACTATGTATTCAAGAGGTTTTGCTAACATTAATTCTCCAAAGAAAGGAAAAAGAGAGCAGAGCTGAAATGCTTCCTTCCCTCCTCCCATTTTTTTTCTGTTTAATTAGAGGTGGTTGTAAGAGTACGTAAAGTAACTGCTTGTGCTCAGAGGAGAACTAGCAATTTTCATTGAGATTTTAATATTAGATATTTCTAGAGTTCTTATTATCTTTGCTTGGACAGTATACAGGATATTTAGAGTGCAGCAGAAACAATCTGTCAGCAGCAAGAATCTGTCTGAAGCACAGTAAAAGCCATTTGAAGCTTAAAGGATAGGTGCTGTTGAACAGGTTTATGTAGCAGCCTCTGTGATAGCTTGTCACATAGAAATTTAGTGTTTCTATCTGGCTGAGGGCCAGCATGTAAATCCACTTCAGGGTGATGGCAAATTAATGATAATCTGAAAATTGTAATTGGTCATTCAAGCTTTTTATAAATCAATCTGTGGAACAAAGAATTCCCTGGGGGACTGTGTGTAAAGTAATCGGGTTTTTGCAGCATGGCCTGCAGAGGAGTTTGTGTAATGTGGGAATACAGGTGTTTGGGACTTCCTTAAAATAAACAAAGAACTAAATTGCTGGAAGAGAGCTTCTTCTTGTTGAAACAATATTGTTATTAATGACATTAGTAATAATGTAATTTATAACAATGGAAACAACTCCTCGCCCCCAAGTTTGGTGTCTATAGTGTAGGAAAAGCAAGTGATTTTTGTCAGTTTTACCAGAAGTATGTGTTTATAATCAGAATACTTATCCTTTGATGAATTTATTTCAATTGCCGTAGTACTGCTGATACTTCTGTTTGCAGTATGTGGCAGAACCTGGTTTTGGAGTTTCTTACGACACTTGTGGCTTTTTGTTTTTATTTTTAATTAAGGCAGAAGCTTTTAACACGGTTTGTTGTGTTCAGTGATAAGGGAATTAGAGTTCAGGCTTGAAGAGAATACGTTTTGTACCATTCCTTTACTTGCTATCATTGAATCCTTATAACGTTACATTACTTCCTTGATTTTACAAGCAAAATACTTCTTGTAAAACAGTACAGGTGGCTTTGTTTAGCATCTGTTACTGCATAGTCTCATTCTTCTTTGGTTAATGTATCAAACTCTTTGCCTGAACATTAAGGTAAAACTGTTCTGCAGTTTAAATATATATTATCTCTTTCTGGATTGCACTGATAAGTGTTTAATTAAGTATGTCTGGAGTGCTTCAAGTTAGTGTCAAATAAAATATAGTTGCCTTGAAAACATTTCATTTGCTAGCTCTCAAGGCCAAGTGGGTCAGTAATCCAAACTTTGTGTTTGCTCCCTCTGTGTTGCAGTTCTGCTCCAACTGGCAAGTGATGCTTTACCAAAGGATATGGCCTTGTCTCTTGCCTATCTACTTGCACTGCCACAGGTATGTTGATAGTGACTTTGTTTGCATGTTTTTGCCAGGAAAGACTATTCATAGCATTTCAAAATTCCATTAGAAAAATTCATTTCCTTAAGATTTTAAAATTTTAAGTATTTGAATTCATTTTATTACACATTTTTACAGATTAGGCTCGTGCATTTAAAGGAAACTGAACAAATGCCATTGGATGGTCCACTGAGCATGGCACTAGTGAAAAGACATATTTTCTTATTTAACATAGAAGTTGGGCCACCAGACTGACAATTCTAATGTAAATCAGAAATGTGGATAATAATCTTGTATAGAAGCAGCAGTAGCGTAGCTGGAAAATCACTTTGGTTAGGTGTTTGTGCAAGGGCAAAAAAACCACCATTCTACCATAGTGTAGAATTATCTTTGTGTGTGGAGGTTACTGATTTACTTCTGTGCCAGAAAAACATAGTCAGAGCTATTTCTAAAGGACAGCAAGTAGGTTTTTAGAAAGTTTGTACGCTTAATGTTGTATGCTTGCTAATTCTTTCATGTAAATTAATGGTCTCTTTCTTGTAGGTGGTAGATGCCAACAAATGCTTTGAAAAGCATTTACATTCTGCGTTATGTCTCCAGCTGGCAAGTTATTACTATAGCCTGCAGATCTATGCTCGTTTGGCACCATGTTCCATGAACAAATGCCACCCTATCTACAGGGTTAGTACTCTTTTCTTTTTAAAGCCACATTCATTAATGTTGCAGCATAAAAGCTATTCTAAAAAGCCAGTACATGAGTTAAGCCTGTTAAGGAGCTGATCTAACTTACACTGTGAGCAGCCTGTTACGTTACGCATAATTATTCTTCTACAGTGCTGTGAACAAACAAGTACTTCACAATTTGTGGAAGATTTTTTGAAGCACAATATCAAGTGTCATTTTTAGGTAATAGCAATATCAGTCTTCAAAGCAGCTTATAAGCACTGAGCAGTAATGAATATAGCCTATGCTGTTACCTTGCAATACTGTATAGAAGGCAATACAGTACTTCCCAAGAAAAATGAAGAGTCCATTTCAACAAGAGCAGTGCTTTTCTGGAAGTTTCCATAGCCTCCCCTGGGGTGTGTTGGATTGTATTTCAGTTTACATATGGTGTTTTGAAAATTCATCCTCCTTCATTGAGGAATGTTTTTTATTTCCTTTGACAAGTTTCTGGTTTTGGAATGGCCCTGCATTGCCCCTTCTCCATCACCAGTGGTTAAAGCAGTTCCATGGTGAAGTCCATACTAAATGGAAGTGGTAACATACAAAAGTTTAATAAGGCACAAATTGCCATTCTTATTGAGATACCCGCATAAAAACTCTTGTCTGCTCCAAGAGAGCATTTCTGAATTTACACCAGTTCCTTCCTCCTGTGCAGACGCTTTCTGGTCTGTTTGGTTTTCTGCCAATCTCTCAATTATAGCTAAAAGAACACTTCTGGTCAAAACTTTCCTGAAAAGGAAGACCAGTAATCACCACTGTGGCATGAGAGGAGAATTGTTTCTTTCCGTGTTAAGAGTAACTCCTGATTTGCAGCGGAAAGCCTCTTTTGATACTCGCCCAATTCTGCAATTAGGAAGCCTTCCATGTTCCTGCTGAGATTTGCATTTTACTGTCTTCTGCTTAGATGCTAAAGGAAAACAACTGTGGGGTTTGCAAAATATGGTTGGGAGGAATTAATTCATATTTGTTAATCAGATTTCTTTGAGCCTGTAAGTCATCCTGCTTCAAGACAACTGTGATGAAAAAGGTTTATCGGTTTTTGTGGTTTTTTTTTTTTCTTTTTCTTACTTTAGCTTTTTCAAACAGTCCTATTCTGCAGGAAGAGCTAAGAAGGCTTTGGAAAGCATAAGTTACAAGAATGAGGACAAAGATGTTAGATTGAACTATTTGTACTCCAATTGCCATTTAATTAGCAAAGTCTTATCAATGGCACCATGTAGTTTGTCTCTTAACTGTGATGTGATCTTTGGCTAATCTTTAGTTCCATCTTGGTGAAATACTGTATGTGACTGTGGTAAATACTGGATTCTAGGTTGTTTGCTAGAAAGAGTAGGTTCTATGTTTAAGCTGCTCTTAAATAGTAGCTTTTGAAAACAACTGTATGAGAAGATTGAGTGAAGAGCACACCAAAAAAAAGGGAAAAAAAAAAAAAACCACAAAAACTGTCCTGGATGCCAGTAAGAAAATAACATAGGTAAATACTAATTTATGATTCATTGTTACTAATTCCAAGGGTATTTTGAGTGAAGGAATGTCACTGAAGTAGAAAACAAGAAATAGAAACAAGATGCTTTTGACCAAAATAAACATACTTTTTTTTGGTCAAAAACCCTGAACATCAGAGTTAAATGCTTGGTTTATACTGCAAAACAGACATTTGTTTAAATTTACATCTTAGATGCTGGTAATAAAGAATAGGTCCACCTGCAAGTTGGTTTCACCAATGCCATTCTAGTTTCTGTCCATGGGAGTAGACTTAGCCAGGGGTTTGGTGGGACAGGGTTATATTTTCTAAGAGTTCTTTGGAAGGAAAAGAAAAGTGGTCTCAAACTTTCATGAGCATGTCACAGTCAGTTGGAGATGTCATTCCATAGTAGATTGTCTTCCGACTCATGTCACTGGTGTCTTGCATCACGTTTATCTTGTGGCTGTTTGTGAAAGCAGAAGTGTGATCCTAAGTCCTTTAACTGCCTCAAAGCTGTGCATTATTCTTACAAGGTATCTGAGTGCATTTTTGTGGGTGAAGGTGCATAGCCAATCCTTGTTTTCCCCTGTTCTCACTCTTTACGTGGTCAGTAATGATGTAAATCTGGCACTTCAACTATTATGCTCACAAGGTGAATCCTCAAGATCATAGAGCATTTATGTCTGCCTACCGGCACCTGAGTCACAGTAGGTAGGATTTTTCTAGTCCAGTGAATCAAGTGTACTGTTGGAAAATTCTTGCTGAACTGATAAGAAACTGTATAGAAGCATGGAAAAGTCTACACTTCCTGTGTTTCTCATTTTAAAATGACATTGTTTGAAAAGCGTTCATGAGGACCTCTGGCAGAACAGGAGAAATGTTGGTAGAATGGAAATATCCTTAATGTTACAAGGATAATGGGGAATGGAAGGAGAGCTCCTCTTCCATTTACTAGGACAGACTTTTGAGATTTGCTGGTTAGTCAAGAAAGACACTTGGAAGGAATGACTGGGTCTGTTGCATGAAGGCTTGATTTTTTTGTTTGTTTGTTTTAATTGTGATTTGAAATACTGGCAGCTAATATCTGTGCATCAAACCAGAATCATAAATTGCCAGAAATTCTCACTATCATTTTTTGTACTGTCGATGTCCAAAAGGAAATCAGCTTTGTAATTGCAGTTTCTGATAAAGTTACTCCTTTGCTTTAAGGACAAACAAAGGGATTTGGCTGTAAAGTACTGCTTTAATTTTGTGCCCAAGACAACTTCAAATTTTAGTTGTTATGATAACATAAACATAACAGTCACAGTTTAGGGCATCTGAGCTATATTACTCTCTTGTCCTGAGGAATATGTTAAAGGAGCTCTTCAACCTAAGAAAACTGCAGATAAAGGTCAGAAGAACAGAACAAAATTTCCAGAAATGGATTATGTGTGGAGTATACTGGTGTGAGAAGACTAACTGCCCTTTGAAGACCTATATTTATTTTTGGTTTAGGTCTGTAATGGGCTGGACTGGGATGGGATTAACTTTTTGTTGCAGTCCCTGTAGTGCTGTGCTTTTGCATTTGTGGCTGTTAGGGTTGGTAATATGCCTGGTTTGGCTGTTGCTGAACCTTGCTTGCACAGCATCAAGGTTTTGACCCACTGCCACTCTGATTCACCTCTCACTAATTCCCAGTCTTGATGAACAAGAAGAAAAGCTGTTCAGCTGAGCAAGAAATTTGCTGGGTAATTCTTGTTGTTCGCAACTTACCTCCTCATTTGTATTATCCTGGTGATCTGATAATTGACCAGAATAAGCTGTTTACCCTATAAGGGAGTGAAAAAGCTTAATTATCCTGAGGTTAATTATAATGTTATGTTCCTGTCCTCATGATAATCTGTTGCTGAGGTGTTTCTGTTGTTTTGAAGAGGATTCTTTTACTGACCACAGCTGAGGGGGCAAGCTTTTTCCTGAAGCATTAAACAACAGTTACAACAAATACCGCTGAGTTGCAGGGGGAACAGGAATTTTGCACTTAATAGCGGATGAGGAAAGTTGCTGTTAGCAGAAAATTCTTAGTTTTTTATTTTCTTCCCTTACATGTTACTTTTCATTCAAGAAGATGAGTTTGATTCCTGTCCTTTTGTGCATTGCAGCTGACAATATGTTGAAATTTAAGATCAGAGATTCTCCTTAGTGATTCTTCTCTTGTTGCAGCCTGGAGTTGGTGAAGAAGCTGGGAGTTCAGTCCCACAAAGTTAAGTAGCCTGATATATATTTAGCCTGATACATATTTAGCCACTGTGCAACGGGGTACATTTATACAGTGAACTTGTGCTCTGTGCACTTAATCTGCTTCCCTTTTCTCTTGCTTGCTGCTTTGGAAAGCCTCTGTCAACATCTCTAAGAGTCAGAATTAGGTCAAAAGAGGAGTGCTTTGAACTTGGGACTGAATGTGTGGAAATTTCTGTTGGTCTGCCAGGATTTCATTCTGCAGGCTTGACCTGGCTCCCAAGATGGTTCTGTTGCTTGTTTGTATAAGGCTGGTATAAATTATAGATGCTGTTATGTTAATCCAGAGAAGTAAACCTCCCAGCTATGGTCCGTGTGCTATGGTTTTATGTAATATTCCTAATACAGGGTGTTGAAAACTAAGACTTGATTTGAAATGGAAATAAATATTTTATAAGAAGGCTACATACAGGAAGAGGGAGGGAGGCAGATCTGATGCATCTGATAACAGATGTGTTACCCATGCTAGATGAGGTCTCATGGCTTTAACCTGGCACTCTAGCGCAGCTAAAGATTAAGTCTGTACACGAGGTAATCTGTCATTGGGAATCGAATGCTCATTAAATAGTTGCATATTGGTTTGCATCTCCTGTCAGGTTCCTAAATTATGACTTCAGCCTACAAGAAATAATATATAGGTTTTTAATCTCAGTTTGGATTTTGTACCTAACCAACATGCAAAACTGACAAACTCTGTCAGACAGTCTTGTTTCATTCTGTCTGGACATTCAACTTTCCATCCATAAACGCAGTGGCTAGCACTAAGGCTGCTGCTGTAGATGGTAAAATGGTAGTGCTCTTTATTGTTGAGCTGTGATTGACTTAAAACTTGACCTCTTTTAAGCCCTGATTCAATCCCTTGTCTCCTCTTCAGCTCCTCTTTCTGTTTGGTTAGTGATGGTGAAAACCAACAAGTTCCATTTGGCAGTATAATTTTTCCCTTTTGCTTTACTGTTTGAATTTTCTGCTGTATGTTCTGCATCGAGTTCAAGTGTCTTTGCTGCTCTTTGGGTTGCTCCACTTCCCTTTCATGCTGCTGTTTATGCCTAATACTTCTTATCATTTTATATACCATGCTGCTTACTTATACATGTTCAGATACTATTATTCATTAATACTTGAGGGTGAATCTGTATCATTTGAGGTATGCTTCTGTTTCAAAGTCCAGCGCGTACCTGATAGAAAAGCAAAAGTGGGAGAGATTAATGTATAATTCCTTGAATTTATTTTGCACTCTTCTCTCTCCCATTGATCTTCCTTCATGTGTGTGGAGTCTGTGATTGAGAGGAGAACCAGGGAAAAGGAGGGCAGTGGCAGAAGGCACCACAAATGAGACTACCTGGCAGACTAAGAACTGGTGTAGGGAGAATTCAAAGACCTCAGTATCATCAGAATCCTCCTTTAGATCACCAGTAATGGATTCTGAATAAAAGTGGTCTCAAAACCTGCCCCTGCAGAACTTCCCTTTCTGAAAGGTGATCTCCAAGCTTCTACCTCTTGTTTCACCAGATTTCAGTTAATGAAAGGACCATTCTTCTGATCCATTTGCCACTTAAGTTTCCTGGCTGGACTTTAGTGGGAAAACTTGTGAAAGTATTTTGCAAAATTTTTGTGTATTAGGTTCCCTTTGTCCATGCGCGCTTTGATACCCTCATAGCCCTCCAGCCAGTAAAGAGTGGATTTCCAGTTAACAGAGTCCATGCTGACCTTTTCCCTCTGATCTCTCAGTGCTCAGGGGTCTTACTAATTGTTATATAGTCTGCTGGCTTACCGGGAATGCACATTTGACTTGCTGGGCTACAATGCCTATGAAGATTCCTTTTACATCCTATTTTTTTCAGATGGAGCTTGCACTCCAGCATGTTACTTTTAATAATGTTTGTTGATGCACCTTGGCCTGCCGTTTAACATAATTTCACATTTGTGTTCCTTCAGAACTGAGGGATGAATGCCAGCTGGTCATGGTGTGCAAGCATATAACTGACACCTTCCAGATTCTTCTAACTCACCTGGCTCTTCTGAGCTCTCTCCCCACACCTTCAGCAGTGAGGGCTGACACAAAGATCTCATGATTTCCACTGCTATGGACTTGCCCATGAGTGCTCCTTCTACACCTCTTTTCTGTGGGATCGTGCCACTTTTCTAGCTGGTGTCCTGATTTTGAGCAATTTTCAGAACTTTTTACTCTCAGCTTTACCATTCTTTATAAAAACACTTTCCAGGCATTTTTTAATCATTTTTAATTTTCTTTCTAGCTTGTCATATTTTGTGACTTCTCCTCATGGATTTGCTAGTTGTTCAGTGATGTCTCAACACATAATCACACATTTTCTAAATGAGTGAATATCTAAGCTAACAAAAATGGAGAACTCACTCAATCCTGGCGTGTCCAAAGGCGTAAAGCTCAAGTAAGCTCTCCTGAACTAGCAGCCATTGTGGTTGGTTTTGACCATCATCTGGTATGATCCCTGAAATACTAATTAGGGACATTGCAGGCAGATTGTGATAACTAGATTCCTTTGGTTGAGATGTGTTTGATACAGATAAGTCAGTGTTTCACAGATCCTTGTCTTTCTTTGTTAAGCACACAACATGACAAAGTATTGCCATTCTTAGTTGGGACCAAATAGTATGTAGGTGACTGAGAAAAGATCTATTTTTAAATAGTTGTTTGGTGCTGCCCCCAACCCCCTGTTTCATTTCTTCAAGATAAAGTGTACTTATGAAGTGAGATGCTTACAGTCTTGCTTATTTCTGTTTCTCAAGGGTTATGTGAGCTCTTCTGTCAAATCCTACTTCTGAAAGCAGAGCAAGCTTTAGACAGCTCTTCAGAAATTTTCTTTTAGAAAAGAGGATCTTCAAACTAGCCTTTCATTTCAGCAGAGGGTTGAGGTTTAGCTTGCCCATCTTTCTCTGGGGACATGGTTGTGGTTTTTGATGTGAGGGAGATAGCTGGGATAAGTGCTAATGCTTTTCCTTCTTGGGAAGGGTTTTGTTCCTCTCTGGGAAGCAGTACAAAGGTGACCAGCAGCTTATGAAGCAGTCTTACCCTAATCAAGCAGCTTTATCTCCTCTTTTACATTCCTTCTCCATGCTTCTGTAACTGTTTTTTCCAGTCAGTGAGCATCATGAGTTTTGCAGGCAGCCTGCTTGAAATTTGCTAATCATCTAATAATAAAGAGCATTTTAGCAAAATTTTATTCATCTGAGTTGGCAGTACAGGTTACTTTTCAGACTGCTTAACTTTCATTGAGTGAGAGAGTAGGTTTCTCCATCTCTTTGTTTTTTAGTGTTTTGGTTCTTTGGTGGTTGTGTTGGTTGGGTTAGGTAGGGTTGTTTGGTTTGGGTTGGTGGGTGCTTTTTTTTTCTTCTTGGAGAATTGAGGCTGAATGCTAGATTGGCCTCTGTATTTAGCTCAGGAAGCTATTCATGAAAATGTACATCCCAATAACATAAGGTGGTCACTGAGAAACCTGTGATGCTTCTCAGAAGTGCTAGCAGTGCTCTTGGATTAGGATGAAAAATAGCTGACTTTTGGCATTTTAATAACTGTCAGGGAAGAGGAAGTTAAATGTTTTGTAGTTCATGGGATATCTAATTTTCAACCTTTAAATTAGTAAGATATAGAAATATTTGCATGTATCCAGTGAAGTAACTGTGCAAATTAAAAAGAAACAGTATTGTACTTAAACTGAAACTGCATAATACCGCAGTAGAATTTTACAGTAGCAGTCCCAACATCTTTATATGACTAGAGCTGCTACCATATAGGTCAAGATTAAAGACATATTCTGAAAGAATAGACAATAGCACCATTTATTCAAAGAGAAAGTACAATGATTTTTTTTTTTTTTTAGAGAAAAGGGAGATAGACAGAAGGTTAGGATAATTACCTAAAGTAGGGCATTTATTTACTGAGAGTAATGCTGACTGCAAATAGGAAATGAATTATGCTATGAATTTAGTAGGCACTTCACTCAAAACCATGTAGTAATTTTCTGGTTTTAGAGATGTTCTTTCAGTTGACACTTTAACCTTTTATATATCATGGGTTGTTTTTACTAAAAGAGCTGTCAGGTGAAATGATGAGATTTTTCTCCCTAAACCTGACTTAGCAATCAGAAAATCTGTAAGAGAACACAAGGTAGAAAAAAACCTATAAAAACATTTACTCTTGGGACAAATTATTCCTCATTCTTGTTGGAATAGCTGATAGAAATCAAAGCAAAAAAGTGTTTCTCTGAGGAGAAACTCAACATGAGCCAGAGATGCGTGCTTGCAGCTGAGAAAGCAAATTGTGTCCTGGGCTGTATCAAAAGCAGTGTGGGCAGCAGGTGAGGGAAGGGATTCTGCCCCTCCACTCTGGTGGGACCCTACCTGCAGTGCTGCATCCAGCTCTGGGGCCCACAACCTAAAAAAGGACATGGACCTGTTGGAGCAAGTCCAGGAGAGGCCACCAAGATGCTGAGAGGGCTGGAGCACCTCTTTTACAAGGAAAGTCTGAGAGAATTGAGGTTCAGCCTGGAGAAGAGAAAGATCTGGAGAGACCTCATAGCACCTTCCAGTACCCGAACGAGCTACAAGAGGTCTGGGATATACAAGTGACTGGATGAGGGAGAATGGCTTTACACTGAAAGAGGGTAGGTTTAGATTAGATATAAGGAAGAAATTCTTCACTGGGAGGGTGGTGAGGTACTGGAACAGGTTGCCTAGAGAAGCTATGGATACCCTATCCCTGGAGTCTTGAAAGCCAGGTTGGATGGAGCTCTGAGAAACCTGGTCTAGTGTAAGTTGTCCCTGCCCATGGCAGGGGGGCTTGGAACAAGATGATCTCTGAGGTCCCTTCCAACCCAAACCATTCTGTGAGAACAGAACAGTAGAGCAAATTTGTTCAACTCTTCAAACACAAATCACTTAACGTAACTGTAGAAACAACTGCCTGGACAACATTTCCAATCACTTTTATGTTTTATTACTGAACAGCAGCCTGTTGCTTTTTTTTAAATTCCTGCAGCAGTGCTGTAATCCAGGATTATATAATTCATAATATATATTATATATATAATAATGCATGACTGTATAATTCTTACACAGTCATGCATCTGAAATGAAACTTTAAGACATTCAGTTCTTGGAAAACAGGAGAAATCTGCATGAAATCTGTGGTAAAGGTAGGAAGGGAGGCTAGGAAATTTGAGTCCACAGCTGCATTCCTGGCACTTCTGGATCTACACACATGGATCTACATGATCCAGATAGAAATTTTTTAGTACAGTAGGAAATATCTTGTTTGCAGTACCATGTACCATACTGTGGTCAGAAGCATTTTTTTTAAGTGTATGGGTAGGCTTTAAAACCATTATACTTAAATATAGCTGAGACCTTAGAGTATGTTACAAAAACTTCTGATGGATGATTTAAGATTTTAAATCTGAAAGAGAATATTGTTTAAATGTCTGACTGGTTAAGACACATAGGTTTAATAATAGAGATGAGCTGAGCAATGGATTCTCTACTTAATTTTTAAAATAAGTTTGTACAACTTGATCCTGATGCATCTTGTAGCTTATAAAAGGCATTCTGGTAGGTATTCCTATATATTGACCTGGTATGGTTTCACTGGTGAGTGATGAGATCTGCTGCTTCCTATACCCATTTAAAAAATGGTTATGAAAGCTGATCCTGAACAAAACTGGTGTCACACAATACATGTAGCTGCAGCAGCAAAAGGACAATAATGTTGAGGTATCCTTGCAGTTGAGTGATGTGATAGTAAAGGTTTATTTCTGAGATGTTCTGGTCTTCCATCTTAGTTATATGCTTTATCTTTTGCTTTGGGCAGATCAGATGTGAGACAGCTGTGATATGGAAGGTTGGCCACCTCAAATTCATGTGATGCTGTATATAAGTTAATGTACTCTTGACTCACAGCATGACAAAAATATAACTTGAAGACAAGTGTCATCAATTTAATTAATGAAAAGCTGTCCTGTGGAGAGATGGAGTATATTTCTTGAGTGAGCAGGCATGTTCAGGATTTTTCTTTCTGAGCGAACTATTTCATTCCTGTAAGTCTTTTTTCCTGCTTCAGTATGTGAGGAAAATTATTGTCTCGTGCTTCACTTGATTCTTCTTTTCTTGCCTTCCCCTCCATCAAATTTGTAGCACATTGAATCTCTTGCAGCAGGGACTGTGGCAGTTGCTACAAGGATTAGGGAGAGCTCTCCTCTTCTTCCTGAAATATGCATGCATTCTAGAGGTGTGGTTTGGTTCCCAGCTACACTGGTGATGGGCAGCAGCTGCAGAGGCAGGGAAATGGGCAAAGTACAACTGTGTCTGCAGCAGGAATGTTGCACCCTGCTCCCTGGTCTCCCTTGCTCATATGCTGTCATCTCCTTGTTTTGATAACCATGAGGATTTTGCTTGGTGTATGTAACTAACTCCCTCTGGAGCACGATTTCTTTCGTAGGATCTCTTAAAATGTTGTAAAACAAACCTGGTGTTGCAAGGATCTGGGCACAAGGGAGCGTGTCCTCTGCCTTTCCCTTCGGATTTCTGTGGCTGACTGCAGTTGCAGCTTTTGGCCATTGCCAAAAGATTATAGTTCCAAAGGTGATGAAAATGCTTTGTAACCTCGATCCAGAAAGGTCCACAGTGTCAGTTTTGTCTTTGGGGTGATTATGAGCGGAGTGACCTCTGCTGATCTAAGCAGTTTTTCTGATCAGTTTTTCTGAACATTTCTGTATTGCACTCTCTAGATGATTTACATTAAAAAAAGAATTAGAAGAATAATACAGGTTTTTTTTAAGAATTGGATGGATTCTTGGTCTTAAAAGAAGTAAGCAATCCAAACAGGCTTACAGTGATCTAATACTATCTCAGTGCTAAAGGGTTCACAGTGGAGTGTTTCGTTTTTTATTTTGTTATTTTATTTTTTTTATTAGTATTACCATAGTTGTAAAATCATTGCCACTTCCTGAGCTGGAGAGGAACAGCATAATAGCTCATAATTTTTTTGGTTATTTGTTTCTGACATGTATGAGTGAATTAAGTCTTAAATAGATTGGAAGAGGAAAAAAGACATACCAACTTGCCGGGAAAAAAAAAACCCCATAAATTGAAGATTAATTCAGGCATAAGAGTGAAGACATTCTAAGATCAAAACCTCCTATCTCCTTTTAAAACCAGTGTTGCTTTTATTCTGTCACAGTGGCACACAGATTGAGGGGCTTCACAGGTGTCACTTCCAGAGGGTGGTCAAAGAGAAATAGCTGCTTTAAAAGATGTACTTAGGTGGACGCTGAATCCCAGCTGAGGCTTATTGGTAATGACCAGTGGGGCAGTAGGGGTAGATACCTGATCTGTGCTGGGTAAATCACACCTAATAGCATGAAATTAAATTAGCTTTCTGCTAAAGTGATGTGTGCTTTTTCCTTTCTCTCCATTTTTAATTTTTTTTTCTTAATTCCTAAATAAGGCCTCTGTCAACACAAATATAATGTTAGCCCACTAGATGAGTAAAATGCATTGGGAGGTGTTCCTGAGGGATTTCCCTTGGCAAAGCTATGGAGGCTTCTGAGTTAAGGGTGTAATACATTTGGGTCAGCTCTTGTGGCTTCTGTGGAAAGTTACCCTATGTTTACTGTGTATGTATGTAAAATGCCCTTCCTCAACGATCGCAGGAGAGAAAGCTTTGTTCAAATGTCTGTCTAGGAGTACTGGAGGAGATTTATCTGGCAAATCAGGGAGTCAAACACCTGTCTGAAGGACTCTGAAAAACCAACAGAGAGAATTGTGTCGGAGCTGTTTGGGGGTTATTGGTGTGGTTTTTGACAGGTAACATTAGAAAGGGAACAAGTTGAATATGGCATCTTACTGGTCTTGTCAAAATTAATTTGTATTTACACAAATTGCTGTCTATTACAATTTGAAAAAAGTCCTAGAATTTATAAACTGTGAATGCTGCAGTAAGATTCAGACTTGACTGATTTTGCTGATTTTCTTCATGGCCAGGTACTATGACTAGCTAGTTGTTATGGTCTTTTCAATTAAAAACTGTTAAAACGTTTTTTGAAAACTGGCAATACAGCTGTAGTGATTTGTTTCTGTTACTGTTTGTTATAACAAGAATCATGCCTAATTGAATTAGATATCTAATGGAGGTAGAAATCATTTTGCATGTCTTCTAAAAGATATGTATTATTAAACATGTGAAGATATTAAGGAAATGAATACTTAAAATTATGACATAAAAGTTCTCTGCAGCTTGATACCAAACAGAAGACTTTGGGATTTCTCTAAACTAATTTTGGATTCATATGCTGTGATAGTTTGGGCCATAGGTTTTTTAAGAGATAAGAGGATAACGCTTGATTGAAAGTTTTCTGGTGGCAAAGAAAATAAGACAATCTTTGGCAATAGCTTGCAGTAAAAAAACTTCAGTTGTGTTTTCTTAATCTAAATGTATAACTTTTATCTTCTAGACTGAAGTGTCTGCACCTTTATTTTGCATTATATACGTGTGGCTATATATACATGGGTATTCACACAGGGTATGGTTCTTTTATTCTGTCATTAGTAAGATCAATAGACCCCAAGACATTATTTCCAAATAAGGTGTTCCTTGGGACTACAAACAGGCAGCATGGAAGATTACACACAAGTGATTTCATGGAGATATATCAAATGGGGACTTAATGTGAGAGAGTGGAAACCTAACAATAGAGAGCAAATTTATTCTCATAGGTTGTCAGAGGAACCTGCCTTTCTCAGTGGACTGGAGGTTTTAGGCAGTTATGTTAAACGTGTTTCCTTGTCTTGCTCTGACTTTCGCTGTCTCCATGCTCTGTTTTCTAGTGTATCACATAAAATGAGATACCAGGGTACATAATAAGCAGTGGATGGCTTTCTAGCTGATATAATTGTGTTGTAGAGGCACTGCTCTGCTTGCCTGTCTCTTTTTATGTGGTTTTATTATTCTGTTCCCAAGCTCCTAAGCAGCCTTGAAAGAAGTACTGATTTTGTTTATAAAACCAATGAGTTTGCAATGTTTGAAGGGCTTTGGAAGTGTATCATGGGGAGAGGAAAAAGGATGCCCTTTAGCATTTAATGTGACTTGGTGAGCAGCCTGTCAATTAAGACTTGAAAAAAAAAATCAATTTAGAATGACCAGCAAGTCATGGAAAAAAAAAAGCATGCCTTAAGGTTTAAACTTAGGTGCATGTTTTACCCAGCTGTGCACTCTAGTTAATGTTCACAGTTTTTCTTCTAATGTAGCAGAATAATTCTGTAGTAAAAAACCATAGTATACTGCTCTGGTACACTCAACATTTTTGAGATCACAGCAGTTAAATCAGCTGTTTCTTTTACAAAGTATTTCAACTACACTGGCATCCCCACGTATTTTTGGTGGCTCTTCTGGAGGTTCTCCTTCCTCAGTGGATGCCACACAGAAGTCACAGTGCTTCCTTTTGGCATTGAGCTGCTGGTGGCCTCATTTTTCATGGAAGAGAGAAATCAAGGTATTGAGTAAGCCAGGTGTTTACATATTACACACAGCTCTGGTCAAGTGGAGGTGCCTAGACATAGCCACTGTCCAGATCTTGAGATAATTTGGAACACTCCACTGTACATGCATTCATTTTTCATGCTTTGTGATCTAAATTGTTGCTTTGCTATGAGGGTTTTTGACTACAGAAGTTAATGGTTTATAAGAGATGCACTTGCTTTGTAATTTATAACACAGAGAAATAAGTTTTATTTGTGATTAAGGTATTTTCAAAACTAAGGTTGCTGTAGTCCATAGATGATCAATATTTAATTCTTTGAAGATTCAGGGACTAGGCAATGCCTTGTGTAATTTGTGGATCCTGCAATACTTCTTTGAAAGTATCAGTGCTCAACGTGTAAAAGCTATTCCTCTTTTCAATTCTGTATAATAGAATTATATCAGAAATTCAGTAACTTTTCTTTGATTTCAGTGTTTGACCAATCAGTTGCCTAGTTTAGTGTAAATAAAAACAAGGAATTTAAAAACAAATTCAGTCATAGTGAAACACTTGTTACTATTAATTTGGTGAGGTGTGTTTGTTTTTTTTTAAATACTTGTATCATATGGAATAGACTAAAACATTCCGAAAGGATAAATGATAATATTACAGTAAATAGGTCTTACAGAAAATGTTAAATTCTGTTTACTTAAAATTTCTCAGAAATGGAAACAAATCTCCTAGTTCTGAACACAGGGGTCAATTATATATTGATAAATTTTGTTCAGAATTTATGGGGGTTTTTTTTAGTTTGTTGTCAATTATTTTTGCAGGCTGATCCAAAGAAGGTGATTCAGATGGTCACAAAGCATGTTACTCAGTATGCCCATGCAGACTGGCCTGAAGAAGTCTCCAGTTGGATAAATCAGCTGCATTACTACAATGAACGACTAATGGACTTAACTCAAGCTAAGACTCTGCAAGGGCTTGGCAAAGGAGTGGACGTGCAGAGATTTACAGCAGATGCACAGTACAAGAGAGAAACAATACTAGGATTGGCAGAGTAAGTAATGTCTATTAGGTTTGTTTTCTCTATTTTAGAATGGAATAGCTTTAAGCTTTAAATTAGAAGAGTAAATTGAAAGTAGTGCTGACCTTTAGAAAGATAATTTACTTGCTTTAGAGTTTTGCACTGTAATGCTGCTACAGTTGGAGCTTTTTGTATGTATCTGCTCTACTTAAATGAAATGTTGCTCAAATAAATGGATTTGTAACTTCTAATTGAATCCATAACGCTGAATTTACTCACTGCTAATATTAGGGTATAGGTTTTGCACCAGTCTTGGTGAAACACCAACAAAATACATACAAAGTGTGCCTATGCTGGAGCTTTCAGTGAGGATTCCTTTGGCAGTCCTCAGGCGAAGAGTGACAGACAGTCAGGGCTGGGCATGAAAAGGGGTGTGTAACATAAAAATGTTAGAAGATCGTTTGTGAGGTAATGGACAATTTTTTTCAGCTTTTCATTGTGCAACAGCTGCTTGTTTTTGTTATCTTGGCAATGAATAAATTGCTAATTATTGTTCTTCATTTATATGGTATCATTTCCTTAAACCACCATTGCCTTAGGCTGCCACTGCATGCCACTTTTAGACAGGAAGGGAGGATTGTGGTATAGCTTATAAAATTCCAGGAGGAATGCATACCATTCGCTCCAAGAGCCACTCCAGATTTGTATGATTGACTGGATTATTTTGCAGCTAAACCATTCATACCATCTTCCTCTTTCACTGAATCGCAGAATGGTTGAGCTTTGAAGGGGCTTCTGGGGGTCATCTTGCCCAACGTCCCTGCTCAAGTAGAGCCACCTCGTGTATTCACATTAAATACATTTTAAAGAAGTTGTTCATGACACGCCTATTAGGAAGTAATTACACACAGATAGTGTTTTTCTTGGAATTATCCTGAAGAGAAAAGACCCGACCCAACCAAACTGAAACCAAAACCCCAAAATCCCAGCAGTAGCCTTAATAGTATTGCTTCTATGCCAGCCTGAAAACAAGAACCATTCGTCTCTATTTGAACCATACTATACTGGCTTAGTAAAAATCAGTATGATGTTAACTTTAGGCTTTCATATTTTACCATGTTCTCCATCTATTGTTTTGTCAAAGGGATTATGCAATAACAGAAAAGCATTTTCTTAATATTTTAGGACAGAGTGAGCTGGACACCATCACACCTTTTAGTCTACAAATACTAAGAGTGTTTCTGTCTGTGAACTTCTAGAAAGAGCTTTGAGGATTTATATACCAGTTGTGCTAAAACACTGTACGTATTGCAACAAAATCAGAAAAATCCTAACTGTGACAAGTTACATCCCTCATCACTTTGTAATTGAAATGAAATGAAAAATGAAATTTTTGCCTTAGCACAGGGTTGAATAGAAGCTGCCACTGAGAACCAGAGTGTTTGGTGGAGTAGGTTCCTGTCTTTGGAATATCTCTGTCATTTGTTTTTTTCTTCTATTTTTTTTTTCTCAAATGGAGCACCAAGTATAAGTAAATGCAGGAAGACACACTTAATGTATGTTTATTTAAAGTTTTTTCTATGTTCTTGTTTTATGAAAAAAAAATTAAAAAGAAGAAATCTTGTGTTTTCTAACGTAAGGATTTATTTTCATGTCATGTCTCATAGGGCTTAACATAACTTTTCTTTCATGTCTCTCCTCTACCAGAACACTTGAAGAAAATGTCTATAAAATTGCTGTTTCTTTGGCTCAGCGATACAGTGTTCCACTTTGGGAAGTTTACATGACCCATCTGGAATTTTTATTCACTGACAGTGGGTAAGTTGTCTCCTCTGCAAATGCACATACAATTCTGTTACACAGAAATAAATGCTAAGGTGTGACAGAAATGAATTATATTGGAGGTGGAGTTTGGGTTGTGTGTTCATTTGTCTTGTGTTGGGATAGTATGGGAATTTTTGTCTTTTCCACGTAATGCTTCTGTAACCAGCTGTGAAAACTGGTGTTGCAGGCAAGGTTAAAAGTCCATATGTGTCTTACTGTTCTTCATAGTACTCAAGGACTTTTGTTTCAGTATGCAGGTTTCCACAACTTTCAATATTTAGTTCTCTCTTCCAGTAGCAACTTATCTTGTAGTTACTGCTACAGTCCTTGTAATATGTTCTGAAACATGATAGTTTCTCTATTTTTTAAGAGTTTTGATATTTATTGACCTCTATTCTACAGAATAGTAGAGGAAATAAATATATTGGAGCTTCCTATTCACATTGTGCATCTGTTCATCTCAGCTTCATTTTTTGATAGAAGCACGCTTTTTCTTTTAAGAATGTTGTACTGAAACTGTTCTAGCCTACAAGATTATGGCAGACCAGACCTGGCACTGGTCTGGCATAAGGGGAGGGTGCTTCTGGTTTCTATTTGAAAGTGGCTCCGGGGCCTTTATTTGTTAATTAATATGTTTATTTTAACCTCTGACATCTTGTCACTCAGGCACTTTTTGCCTACTGAAAGATGAATAAACCCATTTGATAGAAGCTACTTGCCTGAATAGCACATGCAGATGACAGTGATATAGAACTCCCTGTGTAATGCAGCTGTTCTTCTCTACTGTTCTGTCAGACATGATCAAATTAATTTGGTTTGTTTCGAGTGTTAAATTCTTAAAACACCTTTGGCTTGCAGCAGTGTTTGTACCTCTCTTAACATTAACTATTAATTTAAAAGGATTAAAACATTTTATAAAACATGAGGAATAAAAAACAAAACCTGGTGAATTATCTGGAAAAGATGAAATAATGTTTTGAGATTTTCTTTGCCTCCTCCAGAAAATAGAGAAGTCATCTAGAAGTCTCCTCTAAATTTTGATGCTGCTAAATTATTTACTGCTTAAAACAAAACAGACAGTCAGGATATAAACATGGCAACAACGGGGTGAATGTGAAAGAGCCAGCTGCCTTCTCTGGGAATAGAATATTACCTAAAGTGTTTTGCAGCAGTTTTCTATCATTTTCTTTGTTCTTGTCCTCTGTGAGTTAGTATTCATAGAATGGTGAAATCACTGAAGTACAGAGTAACCATATTTTCCCTAGTGAAATTCAAAAATGTCTTGAAAATTGATGTATAATAGCATAATATGCTGGTGAGCATGCTTTGTTGTATCATAATCTCATTTTAAAATTGATTGACAGCATATGACCATTACAGTATATTTTAATCTTGGTATTATGGCATTAATAATACATGTTTCATTATGCATTCATTCTGAATTGAAAAGTTTATTCTAAGACTTAATCTCTTTAACCAAATTCGCAGTATTTCTATAAGCCACTTTACATAAGGAGAAGCTTAGAAGAGCTTCATAGTTCGTAATAACATGGTTTGTTTCAACTATTTCTTTGATTACTTGATGACAAAGAAATATTACATGGTTTTTTGTGGAATATGAGTCTGAAAAATCATTCAGAATGACATTTTTTAAAAATTAAAAAGAAATGTTATTATCTCTTTTGAAGAATCTGATCACATTTGATTATCAAAACTGTATAAAATGCAATTTATGATTTCAGCAACATGAAATTGTCTGCCTATCGCAGAACCTCCAGAATCTCTCTGAACAACACCATAAACACTTCCTATCCACAATCAGCCCTGCCCTAAAAACACAGCAAACATCTGCCAATCCTGTTCATATAATTTAATGCTCAACTAGCCTTTAATTTGAACTTCGGGTATGAACACGAAAAAAAATAGTCAGATCACACTCTTGAAATACATCAGATCCAAGTCTCTGTTTTGCCTGATATGAAGAGTGAATGGTGCTTTATTTCCATTAATACCATACTTGTTTTCATTCATATTGTAGAAAAATGAACAAATAAGAAGGATGTATAGAATTAAAATAGTGCTTGCAAGGGTAACAATCTTGGGGAAGGTTGTAGATATAAAAATAACTCAAAAATATCTTATTCTCCCTAGGAAATCAGTTAATTTTTAAACTGAGAAGGTTGTGTTTGTGGTATTTGCTGTAACAGGATCATCTTTAGGAATGAAACAGAGGCATTTTACTTGGATATTAAAGAGAAACACTAACTTATAGCATGTATACTTGGGGGAAAAAATGATGAAATTCTAATTTCATCAGTTTTAAAGGTAGAGGAAAAATCAAATGGTATTAGAAGACATCAGATTTCCAAATGAAATGTACTATCTAACGTGCCATATGATTGGACTCTGCGGAGACATGAGGTAGGAACCATGTGTAGGTTACTTCTTTCGTCAGATTTAGGTAAATCTTTAAGTTGAGAAAGATATAAACTTAAGATGATATGCACTCATTTTTCTCCCAGCTGAGGGAAAAAGGAGTGATTCTCTTTTATGTAGTCGGCTGGAGGTGTCTGAACTCATACTGTGAAAGAGCTAATGTATTCTTTTCAAAAGATTCAGGAAAGAATTTCCTGAAGCAGTGTGACTGACTGAGATCAATCCAAAGCTTGCTGATATTTTCATAAGCTTTCGTGGATGACAATTTGAGAAGCAACGTGGGAAAGTGTCGAAGTGTCCTAAGCATGAATAATAGTGTCAAATAGATTAATTACTGGGCAAGAGCCAGTTTTCAGTGATAATATCTCTCAAGGTATGCACAGGTACTCATCAACTACAGAAAATAGAATGTAATGGATTGGGAAAACTTCTAACTGGGCAATAGGATCTTTTGAGCATCATTCAGCCACAAGTGGTTGGTTGGTTTGTTTAATAAAGTCTTCCTTTACACATACCTTGGATGTATGTTTCCTTTTACATATAGCTATACTCACAGATGTGAAATCCTGCTTTGAATTCCACTTCAGTATTCATAACCCTTAATCTGCATGTCAATCCAAGTCAACAGATAACAGGATCGGGAAATAAGAGTTGCTTAGCTTTTGTTTATAGAGCATACAATTATCTAAACATTTGTGATCGGGACCTTAAAGAGAGGAAAGGGTTGTCCTGTCTCCCAGGTGTACACCTGTAAGAGTCTTTCATGGCACATCCAGGCCTTTAAGTAAAAGTTATTTCTAAACACAGGTTATCGACACTGGAAATAGAAGAAAGAGCACAAAGTCTTGGTCTGTTTGAGACTTTGAAAACCAGTCCTGAAACCTTCCATGAACACATGGTTAAATATGTTTACCCAAGTATTGAAGGCCAGGATCACCAGCGGTTGCTTTACTATTTTACACTCCTGGAAAACTGTGGTTGCTCAGAAGTGGTAAATCATACTCTGAAACCTGAAACTCACATCCGACTCCTGAAAAAATTCAAAGCAGTTGCACCAGGTAGGAAAGTACCTGTTTGTTTTCTTCATTGCTGTATTTATTGTTCTGTTATGTAAGTATTGACATGATTATGCTTAGATAGTTTATGTTTTCCAGGTAATTGGTTTTTTCTGTGAGCATAGGAAATGAATACAGTTAATATGGGTGTAAGTTCCTTCTCTTTGTTTTACTGGAAATATATTTGATCACAGCAAGAACAAACTAGTTAAGAACAGGTTTCTGTTAGTGATACAAGTTTAAATGAGAAGTATCAAGTTCCTAGAGTATGATTTTTAACACTACAAGTTTAACATGAATATTCTCAAAGGACTTAAGACAGTTTACCTTTCAAGAGTCTGAATTAAAGAATATATTAGGGACTTCATGCGTTTTGTGTGTTTGTTTGTCTTAAAGAGGATAATTTTATGTTGTGTTTTACCCTTGATGTCACCTTTTGCCTTTCCAGAATTACAGCATTGTTTGTAGTCCTACATTTTCAGACAATTACTGTAAAATACACTGCTGCTAAGGACTCTGAAATTTTGAATACTACTTTCAATTTGCTTGTTAGTTGGGTACTATCTTGAATTTTAGTTGTACAGCTCCAAATCCAGTTTCAGAATGAAAAATACACACTGTATGGCATTACCTCCTATGGGGATGAATTAATTGTTCAATATTGGAACCTCATGTGTATTGTACACTAACTGTGCCACAGAGTTTAAAGAGATAGTGCATATGAATTCATGTATTGCAGGAAGAAAAATGTCAATAATTTTTTTGGAGAGGAGGGATAACCTTGAGTTCTTACTGATGTTATTCAACACTCAAGTTCTGTGATGCTTGCCAAAGAAAATTCAGCCAAGAAGTTATTATTTACCTTCAAAGCTAGTAAAGAAAATGTCCTGGGACTATATGTCAGACATTAATTAGTCAGTTTGTGTGGTAAAAAATTAAATCTTTGTATTACACCCCCAATCAAAATTCTCAGTGTTCAGCATAGTTTAGAGATAGGAGTCAAGGAACAACATCTAAAGTGTTTGTAGAGGTTGTAGGCTTGAAGTATCTGAATAAGAACATGGCAATAGAAGTCAGTTATCTTAGGAATTATATGCAAAGAAAGTAAAATAGTATCATTGATAGAAATACTTTTGTTTTTGCTAGATTAATTTGCAAGGATGTTCTTCCTCTAGGAACCAGAGTAGTAACATGACTCTTGATTATATGCATATTGATGTAAATGGATCTACATGTCCTATGTCTAGCTGACCTTATTTAGTTTATTTGTAGTTAGTGCCTTGCAATTTTTGCTAAGTGGTAAGTACCAGCTGTTCCATGATCAGAATATATATTTTAAATTGGTGAAGATTTATGCCTTGACTTGCATGAGATTTTCTAGGGTTTATATTTAAGTTCTAGCCTGATTCTATATACTATATGTATGTTCTTGCTTCTTTGAGAATCTGCTTTTTTTAGGTTTTGTCATAGAATCACAGAACAATTGGGGTTGGAACAGACTTTAGAGATCATCCAGTTCCAAATCTCCTGCCATGGACAGGGACACCTTCACTAGACCAGGTTGCTCAGAGCCCCATCCAATCTGGCCTTGAACAATTAACAATTCCAGGGATGGAGCATCCACAACTTCTCTGGGCAGCCTGTTCCAGTGACTCACCACCCTCATAGTGAAGGATGTCTTCCATATATCTAATCTAAATCTACCTTCTTTCAGTGTAAACCCATTCCCCCTTGCTGGATTGATATATAATGTTAAAATATTTGCCATGGATTGACAGATTTCACATGCACCAGGACATCATAAAATCCCAGTCTGTCAGTATATGTTTGTAAAAGGTGATGGGCTAGAGTCTTTTTAGTTTTGCTGATACTGGTGTATTCATTGTTTAATGTGTAATTGTGGAGTGTGAGTAGTTTTAATTATGAATAACTTTTACCTCTTTCTCCCTCTGTCACTAGGTCTTAATTACAAAAAACTAACAGATGAAAATGAAAACCCTCTGGAAACACTGGAGCCCATCCTTACAAGTCAAAATATCTTATCTATTTCCAAACTGGCTCCCAGAATTCCTAAAAATGATGGTGGCATGCTGTCACCAAGTTCTATTTACGCTGTGTGGTTGCAAAAACTTTTTTGGAATGGTGATCACCATCTCATTAAAAAAATACCAGAAACCATGGATGAGTGGCTACATGCATATGATATGTGTTCGAAATACTTTGATAGACTTGATCCAGATGATGTTGTTACTTTCATGGATGAAATTACTTTTTCTTCTGAAGCTGTCACAAAGGTAAGCAGATATGTTTTAAGAATTTTAGTCCTCATGTGAAGCATATAGGATATGAGTTCAATACAGTATCAAGAAGAAAGTCTTAGTAAATATTATATTTTTCATTTTGCAGTATTTAAAGATAAATTTGTAAGCCTACCTTGCTGTGCCAACCTCTTCTTTTTATGATTGCCAGTATAAAAAAAAGGGGATTTTTATTCAGTTAGGGGAGTTAGCTCTGTGGATATGTGAGTTTCGATGGAACCCCAAAGTCCCTGTGTTCTTATTCAACAGAGACTAAGATACTGTGTATTTCATAGAGTCCTAGAGTGGTTTGGGTTGGAAGAGACCTTAAAGACCATCTGGTTCCATCCTCCTTGCCATGGGGGGTTTCTGCATTTCTTCCATTTATTTATATATACCTATAATCTAGGGCACATATATATAATCTACATATACCTGTAATCTAATCTACATAATACTTTATAATATATATAAACATCCCTCTTTCATTTAAAGCCATCCCCCTTGTCCTACCACTACATGCCCTTTGGAAAGCCCTTGTGCAGGGCTCCTTCAGGTGCTTGAGGTTTGCTCTGAGGTCTTCCCAGAGCCTTCTCCTCTCTTTACTGAACAGTCCCAACTCTCTCAGACTGTCTTCATAGGAGAGAGGTGGCTCCAGCCCTCTGAGTATCTTTGTGGTCTTCTCTGGGCTCAGTCAGTCCCACTGTCCCTGTCTTTGACATAGATGTTAAACAGTGCCAGTCCCAATACCTACCCTTGAAGAATGCCACTTGTCAGCTCTCCATTTGAACACTGAGCCCTTAATGCAACTCCCTGCACGCAGCCAAGCCAGCCAATTCTTTATCCACCAAGTGGTCCATCTGTCATATCCATCTCTCCAGTTTGTATTTCATGTCGAACAGTGTCAAATGCTTCGCACCAATCCAGGAATATGACGCCAGTTGCTCTGTCTTCATCCACCAATTCTGCAACCCTGTCATAGAAGGCCACCAGATTTGTCAGGCATGATATGCCCTTAGTGAAGCTTGCTTTTATCACCAATACACCTACAGAAGCTTTTCTCGTAGCCCGTGGGGTTCCTGGTAAGATTTAGTTCTAGCAGTGCTTGAGCGTTCCTAACCAATGCCTGGATGCTCAGACAGTTCCTCCGTCTGCCTCACAGGGTACCTGTCCTTTCTTCCACCCTCTGTAGGCTTTCTTTTTGCTGTTTTGAGTCTTTTCCAGGAGCTCCTTGTGCATCCATGCAGGCCTCCTAGCATTTTTCCTGACATCTTGTTTGTTGGTATACCTTACTCCTGACCTTGGAGGAGGCAATCCTTCAGTATCAGCCAGCATTCTTGGGTCCCTCTTTGCTTATCCCATGGTACTCTACCAGGCAAATCCCTGAAGATGCCAGAGTCTGCTTTCCTGAAGTCCAGAGTGGTGAACTGGAAGGGTTTTCAGCCACTGGGAGCTGGCAGAAGGGGGTTTTACCCCTTGCGTGCCAACACAAAGAACCCCGGAGGTCAATGCTGAAACGCCTCTGGAAGGCGGCACTCAGTGCTCAACACACAATGAAAAGGGGCAGAGCTCCTCACCCTGAAGGGGCTGTATCCTTCTGTCGCTGTTAAGCAGGCAAAAGCAAAGAAGTAAAGAGAGGGGACTCTCTGTATGTGCTCCACACAGGTGTATCCCGGTGAAAAGACAAGGACGAAGAGACCAATTGGTGGGAGGGTCCAGGGATCTTATACTGGGTACAGAATAGGTGGGGAAGGGATCTCAGCCAATGGAATAGAGACAAGCAGGTGGGATTGACAGGAAAGGAACCAATGGGAGCAACACATAGGAGGGACTCCGGGAAGGATTCAATGGGGCGTTGAGGAACAAGGAACTTTCTAAAACTAATGCATATTAAAGAAGGGAAATGTATACATAACTTCATACATAAAGCAAGACAACAAAGTATTACCCAGTCAGGGGAAAACATGCAAAAGGCAAAACAAGGGAATCATGGGTTCTCACCATGACTGACCACCACAGCTGGTTGTCTGAGTTCTCCTCAGGACAAAGAGTAGCTGCAGCCACCTGCACCGCTACAGGGAACTTGCTGTGTACCGTCCTTGCTGCACTAAGGATTTTCATGGCCACTGTAGCTCAGTCTGCTCTTGAGCTTCGCACTCCCCCCCAGCCCTTCTTTGTTGGTGAGATCAAGTTCCAGCATAGCGCCTCTCCTAGTTGGTTCTGGCATCACTTGGAGAAGGACGTTGTCATGAGTGCATTCCAGGAACCTCCTGGATTGCCTGTGCCATTGTGTTGTCCCTCCACCAGATATTGTGGTGGTTGTATTTATTTATTTGTGCTCATCCTAAAATTCATTGTTCCACAGGCTTGTGCTTAGTACCAGGCTTTTGCGTGCAGACTAAGATGTTCCACAGAGAAAGTATTCTGGCCCAATGCAGGTGGTCTCTAAGCAGCGTAATAATATAAATTATAATCTGTCGTAATCTCCATCTGGCTGAAAGCGTGGTTTTGAAAGAACGTACTTTTATGTGTGTAACATATCTTACCAGATCTGGTGTTCCTTTTTGCCCAGTGAAACCTACTTGCAAGGATATTTCTAGCATAAAGTTTTATCCATGGTTTCTTATGTATCTTTACTGTGATGCACAAAAGAGAAATGAGATTTTGTAGATAATTGCCTTATTAAAAGATCTGGAGATCTTCACTAACTTTATCTGAAATGAAAAGGTGATAGAGAAAGTGTTCTTCAGGGGGTTTTGTGTGTATCTTCTTTAGTTTGGTTTGTGACAATTTTTCTGAGATATTTATTCACCATGTTTAATGAGGTAAATTTCAGGTTTTCTCCCTCTTTAATTACTGTTTTAATGTTCCCACAGTATTAGTATAGGTTTATTAGAACCCATCTAACTTGTATCTATAACAGAATTTGGTGAAAAAAATGGGAAGATAAAAAGCTTTGTCAGCACAAAATTTGTGCTGTGATCTGTCACAGTAGAACAAAATGTTTATCTCTAGGTCCATCAGCTGTCTCTGAAGCCTTTTTATCAGAACTACTGTCGTGGCTTAGGTGTTTTGATCCCTTTTATCTCATCTCATAATGTTACTTTTTCATGCTTATGAGCAAAGATTGAGGTTTGTCCTGAGATTTTAATTGCAAGACTTCACCCTGGACTGAGGTAGCAAGGTCATGACTCGTCTAAAGACGAGAAGGAAATACTGACTTTACTGATCCTTTTCAAGTAGAATTGTACAATGAGAAATTGTCATTGTAGATGCTGGAAACTTATCTCTGAGGTCTCTTTTCTCTACCTTTCATCTGAAAAATGCTTCATACATAAAAGCTGCCTTTTGGCTTGCACCTGTTACTTAAATCATAAGTGTTTTGACGCTGCCTTGGTCATGTGCTCACTCTTTTAATCTCTAATTCAGTGTGTTCTTCCCAGCCCAGTTTTATGGCCAAATACTTTATTATATCAGTTTCCTATTCCTGTAACAGATGCACATTTAGGTATTTCATGGAAGTGCTGATTCTTAGTCAGAATGCAAAAAACCATAGTCATTATCAAGAAATAATTTGTGCTGTCATGGAGACAACTGAGCTTTCTCACATAGAGGAAATTTGAGAGGAAGCTTACAGTGAGATAGTGAAGTGGGTTTTTTAGGAGTGGTGAGAGGTGTATTGGTAAAAAACCCCAAAAAACAAATGTTGCATGCCCTCTCAGCTCTCTTCCACGCTTTCAAAATGTCAGAAGGGGAAGGTGGGAAAGGAGAGAGAGAGAGTAGTCAGGGAGATGATGAGATGCACTCCACTGTTATTCTTGTGGAACAGTATCTCCATTGAAAACCCCCTTTTGGTCAGAAACAATTGAGAAAAGTCTCAAGTGCTAAGGGGCAGTGGGATGTTGGCTACATAGCAGTGTAGGCTACATGAGTTCAGCTTCAGAGTTACCATTGCTGTTGTCACCATGCAGGAACTTAAAAAACAGACATCAGAATATCTCCTGCTGTTCAGTATGTCAGTAGAAGTAAGGGGAGGCAGGGATGGGCCAGCAAAGCAGTAGGCAGCTGCTTCTACTTGTGTGTCACTTGGATATGGCAGAGAACCCAGGAGCCGAATGTGTAATTATGCAAAAGGGAATGAAAACACAGGGGTTTAGTGCTGGCTTCTGCAACTTCTTGTTCTTCCTGAGAAAGACAGGAATGTGATGGGCTTTGACAGGGGCCCTCTTATTCATGTGTTTCCTTCCGCATCCTCTTTGTTTTAGCTTTCTCATGAATTGGGCCAGCAGTGACTGAATGAGAAGGTGGATGAATGAGCAGTGCTTGACTGGGCAAAGGGATTGAGAAAATACCTAAATTGGAGAAATGGATGAGGAGTTTGCATTTATGAAAAGGCAACTAACATTGTTACACTGACTGTAGTTCAGGATGTGATGCAGTTTTAGGTACTTTCAGCTCTAAGAGGCCAGAGATTCTATTGTCCCATGTTTCTTGCAATCAGTCGAAATGAGTTACCACCTGGAAGATGAGATTCAGTTCCCAGGTCCTAAGGGTTCATGGAAGGGTAACATTGTGTGGTGGGAACTGAGTGATGCATCATAGTGGGACTTCAGTAAATCACAGACTCAAAGTAACATGGTTAATGTAGTTGAAGAAGGTAAAGATTGATGCCATTTTTTTTTTGTGTGTTTGTGGTAAATGAAACAGGCAAAGACCTTAAGTCTTTGTCAGTACCTTCCTCACACATTGAAGGACTGAAGTGTTGATCCCTTGACCACAGAGGCTTGCTGCTGCAAGCAGTTGAGAAGGTTCCTGCTTGTGGCACTTCTAGTCAGAAATGCTTTTAGCTCTGTATAACTATTTAAGTCTTTCTGACTAAATAATAAGTCATTCTACCTCAATAGTGTTAAGAATAGGCTATTTGCGTGTATGGAACAGATTGCTTCCTGTATGGGAGATATTCCAGATATTCATTGGAATGACTGCATATATTTTTGCATGCATTTTGAATCTGTCACCTTTTTTCCCAGCAGCTGTGTTTGCTTTTAAATAATACTGATGTCATAGATTCTTAATTATAGCAATGATCATACCAGCTTTTTGTTGTGATGATTTCCCATTTGTTCCTGTTTCTGTGATCTTTGTGAAGCATTTTAGATAATTTGTGGATTTAATTTTTTTATTATTCCTTCATTGCCAGCATTTTGTTCATTGTGTCAGAGAGCTGGTTATGTCTTCAAAGAACCATCTGTTTCAGAGCTCATAGGTCATTGCCCTGATGGTTTTTTGATCAACCGTACTCTGGAAAAAAAGCCTAGCACAACAAAAACACAACTGAAAACAATCTTTTTTAATCACTGTGTTTTCATTATTGAACACACACTACAAATGTAGATTGGCACAATATGTTGATTAGGAAGAAAAGGCTACAGCGTCAGATAGGAAAAGCAGAGTAAAAAGCAGTGGTATCATCAGTCAGGTCTTCTGTAGAGAAAGAGAAGCTGAAATTTTCCTTACATGGGTACTTTCTTGCAGCCTTCCGTAGACTCGGCCACATTCTTTCAGACAACAGCTGATGACATTTTTTTGTTTAACATTCCGTCTTTAATAACTTCTTTTCCAAATTCTGATTAAAAAGAAATTCTCCTGCAACTTAGTGATTTTAGTTGAAAGGTTGACTTATTTTCTCTGAGTCAGTAATACTCTTTTGACCATTTTCTTTTCTCTTTTGCTTTTTGCAGCAGGAATACAGTGTCCACATTTTGACCACATACTGAACAGGTGTGGAATGGGAACCTGTTACAACTGAATATTAACCTGCATTGTTTTCTTGACTTCAGACACTAAATGCTGTTTAAAATAACATATTTATATGTTACAATAACATATAATATATATATATAAATAATATTTTAATATATAATATATATTATAATAATAAACAATAACATTTATTAAAAGCCCAGTTTAAAAAAAAAAAAAAAAAAATCCCAGAATGATAGGGACCGAGTCCGGAGAGCTGGCCAGATAAACGACACGTACACCAATACGATTAAGCATCGTTCTCCCTTTATTGTTCAACTATGCCAACTTATATCTACTTTTGCAAAGATTCATCCCCAGTCCCTCTAGACAGCCTCTAATCAAGGGGGAGCCTTCCAGTGTATACCTTGCCAAGGACTCTCAGGGCTGCCTGCAGCCAGGTGCTTTCCAGGCCTGCCTGCAGCCAGGGGCCTGTTCAGGAGCCTTTCCTCAGCAACCCTGGGTTGTCCAATCTTTCCAGGGGTATCATATGTCCTGGTTTCATAAGGAATCCCTCTACACCAGAATATGTTCACTGTCTTTTGTCTGGCTGATTGACTTAATGTTGTATAAAACACTAAGGAAAAAGACAGAGCATGACATTGCCTGAAGGTGTACAAGAAATGTTCTTACATAGCGTGACTGCATTCAGATGTTATTTTTTTAACTACTTGGCTTCATTTTATCACTTTTTTCCACTGTGTGCCAGTTCTGTTGGTTTGCCTTGCCTGACCTTGTTTTGTTCGTGGATATTGACAGTACTTCCTTTTTTAGTATCAATTCAAGGTACTTTTCTTGTGCCTTCCATTTATATAGTTATTTTAATTAAATCTGTTTCAAGAGTGTATAATAGGAAACTTCTTTAATAATGTATTTTCTTTAACTGCTTCCTTGCATACATTAAAACTTTCTCCAGCTGAATTTTACAGGGTCTGGTAGGAATGAAGTTAACTTTCATCATAGCAGCCTCAGTGGGGCTGTGCTTTGGATTTGTGACTGAAACTGTTTTGATGCCACACCAGAATTTTGACTTGCTGAGCACTGCTTGTACAATGTCAAGGCTTAATTTATCTCAACACCTTAGCCCTGAGTAGACTGCAGGTATGCAAAAATTGGTCAAGGGACACAGCCAGGACAGCTGACCTGAGCTGGCCAAAGGTGCATCCTGTGCCATCCAATGTCATGGTCAGTGGTAACAAAGAAAGAGTTGAATAAGATTAGGGGGATGAAGCACCTCTCCTATGAGCAAAGACTGAGAGAATTGGGATTGTTCAGCCTGGAGAAGAGAAAGCTTTGGGATGACCTAATTGTGGCCTTTCAGTACCTGAAGAGAACCCACGAGAAAGATGGAGAGAGACAAGAGCGTGTACTGACGGGACAAGGAGGAATGGCTTCAAACTGGAGGAGAGTCATTTTAGATTAGGCATTAGGAGAAATGGTTGCCCAGAGAAGTTGTGGATGCCCCATCCCTGGGAGTGTTTCAAGGCCAGGTTGGATGGGGCTTTTAGCAACCTGGTCTAGTGGAAGGTGATGCTTTCCATGGCAAGGAGGATGTAACTGGATGATCTCTAAGGTCCCCTCCAACCCAGGCCATTCTATGATTCTGTGATTTGGTGTCAAGTATGGGAACTGGACCCAACTGTTTCATCTGAACATCAAAACCCATTTTTCATTATAAGGATGACTGAACACTGGCACAAGTTCCACAGAGGGGTTGTTGAGTCCTCCCACACTGGAGATATTCAAGAGCCACCTGAACGTGGTCCTTGGCCACTGGCTCTAGGTGGCTCTGTTTAAGCAGATGCCTTTTGGAGATCCATTCCAACCATTCTGCATTTCAGTGTTGCTGGGATCCCAGGTTCCTGTGGCATTAAAAGGAATGGAGCTGTTTCCATAATCCCACACTTGCATGTTAATCACTGGCAGTAAGAGTAGCAGGGTCAACATCTTCACGTGCATGTTAATGTTACTTGTACTATGCTTTATTAAGAAATACTTACGTACTCTGAGGAGAACGGGCTTATGAGATGAGTTTTTACCCTGAGGAGTAAAATCTGTTGAGGTGAAATAGTATGTGATGTTCTTTGGTGTGAAAAGAGATTTTTAAGATTTTTTATTACACATTATAGCCTATAGATGTAAAGATCTTTATAAACCGCAAAAGCTTTTTAAATATAAAACTTCACTTCACATGCAAACAAAGTGAACTAGCCCCTAAGCTACATTTTTATCACTGTCTGTGATACCAAATCTCATTACTGAAGCTGACTAGAAGTACGGAGGAGAGCTATTCATGGTTTGGAATAAAATAACAAGAGAAATGATATGTTCATAGTGCTGCATTTTGGCACTCTGCAAATGTGAATGCAAAATTAAAATAGGCTTGGGAAAAACATGTTTTCTTTCTTCTTTCTTTTTTTTTTTTTTCTAAATACTTTATTCTGCATGTGCTTATGGCATCGTGACTTCTAAACTGTCAGTATATTGACACTGTTCTCTAGGATGTAAGTTAGATGGCATACTTAAATTGTTTGCCTCTTGTATCTCTCTTAATTGCATTTTGAACATTAGAATCTACACCAGAAGAGGAAAAATGAAATATGTAGCTGTTTTCTTCTTTTTTCATGTTTATGAAATGGATGTATGAATCCAGCTGTGGTTGTTAGATTTTAATGTGATGTGGAGACTATGAACTTTTCCTTGCTTAGAGTAAAACCTGATATTGACACCTTGTTCACAGTAACAAACTCAATCACTTAGAGTGGGAATGGAACTGTGTTGCATTTGAAACTGTATGGTAAAATTCCCTTATTGTGTTAAAACTGGTAAATTTTCTTAGCTCCAACAATAATGTCCACTCGTTTTGCTTTCATTATTAAAAATACCCAGTAGACCATTAGTGCGGCTCACAGTAACATCACAAAAAACCAGGAGTGAATTCTACATCTTTCACTTGTGACTTTTTATCTAGGGAAGAGGGGGAAAATATGTAAACTGTAAAACTTTCCACTAAGTAATCCTCTTCAAATTTTTTATGGCTTTACAAGTAGGTAGTTTAATTCATCATGCAAACATCTCTTGGACTTTGTGTGAACAATGCTACAGCAGTCTAATTGCTCTCTTTTATGGTAATTCATCCTTTTTCCTATTCACTGTGTCATACAGATTCAAGCTTTTTTTTCTATTTCTTGTGTATTTCAACTTGAAAGCTAAAATTGTTTATGTTATTTTTCAGTATTCCAGTAACTAAAACACCTGATTGTAAACCCAAAGCACTAGATACTTTTAAGAGTTCAGGCAGAGGACACTCTCACCCATTAGAAAATATATTGCAAGCATCCTTAAAACTGTGCTTGAAGTTTTGAAGGAACAAATTATACATGAATGTCTGAAATCACACTTCAGATTTTGTTTTGGACTTACAGCTGAAGCTGTGTCTTTCCTGAAACAAGAAAGTCAGACTTTGTTTCAGTTTAATGCCTAGATACATATAGTTGTACAGGTCTTTAAAAATACTGTATAGTTACTGTTTTTTATAACTTGGTCTTTAAATAGATTGATATAAAAATTCTAGATCCTCCTGCTTTTTTTGCTTATGGTTATGGTCTTAGAGATGTATTTTAAACAGTGGTCTAAACTTGACAAACCTTAAGTGAGTTATCAGTCAGTCTTGTGTAGCGATTCTCAGACATCTCTCAATGAAGAATTAAAAGATTATAAGGTGGCAGTCTGACAAAACAATAAATATTGTTAGGAAAAGAAGTTTCATATGGTTTAAAATGAACAAGTAAAAAGATCTGTAAAAGGAAGGACAGCAGAAGGAAGTAATGGAATACTGATCACTTAAATAAATGACGAGTTAGAAATAAAGTTTTTTCCCATTAAATACTTCATTTAGTTTTATGCTGTGTTGTGGAACAATGGATCCACCTGACCTCTTGGCACTTCTGTAATACAAACAGTAGTGTACAGGTAATGAGTGAATAAATAATTGAACAATCTTTTTCAGCTGCCAGTTGAAGCCAGGATAGAAGTGACTAAGAAGGCTATTAAAGCAGTCAAACATCTTTCTGAGAAATCAAGAAAAAAAACTTCAGATAATGACATGAAAGATGTTGAAAACCGGTCTGCTGCTTATGAAGAAACTCTGAAACACTTGCAACAATCTCTTGCTCATCTGGAAACACTCACTCACAGTTTTATCACTTACTTGAAAAGCAGCGAACAGGTAATGATTACTGATCAAGTGCTTGCTTTGATGACTCCATGACTAGCAATGATAGACATCAGTCTTTTGTCATATTTTATTAGTATTTTACACCTTTTCTTTTGTTGACCTGGGTTTTGAAAATTCAGTTCCATCAATCTTTTCTTTGTCTCAGTATATGTTAAATCCTAGCAGAAAGGAAGACTGATACAACCCTGTAAATAAGAAGCACACTGATTAGTGTTCCAAAAATTGTTTTCACAGGATACACTACAAAAGTATGGCTATTTATATGATCTTTCAAGGTCGGAGAAAGAAAAAATCCATGAGCAAGCAGTAGCCATGTGTATAGATGGTCAGCACCTGGACATGGTACAGCAGTTGTTACAAGTGGCTGTTGGAGATCTAGGCATTTCTCCCCAGGATATTGTCCAATGTGCTATTAAAAAAATTGTATGTATATTAAGGTAAGCAGGCTTCCTTAATTAAGGTCAGAAATCTTTCTTCTGCATTTTTGGAAGGGGTTTTTTTTGGTTGGTTGGTTTGGTGTGTTAGTTTGTTGTGGTTTTTGGTTGGTTGGTTGGTTTTGTTTATCTGTAGTGAGTACTTGTTTGCTTTTAATGTCTGGATTTTGCAGAAAATTAAGCAGTAATAAGAGATCTTTGATTATGCTTCTGTTGACCTATAATTTCATACTTAGTCATATTTTTCTGCGTTTGGGAAGCCGGAGCAGTTCGAACAAAATAAGACAGAGCTTATCCTGTTCGCTGGTGCTTTTTAGTTACAAGCATTGGGTTTACAGTATTGTTCCATTATGTGTGTGTGCCCTTGTAAATTTTACAAAAATTTACAACAGCACATAATTCTTCCTTCTTAAACAGAAAAAGGCATGTTTATTGGAAATGGTAACTCATGCAGGCATTTGGGGAGCAGTGTGTCTTACCAGAAGTCATACAATTTCCATCTTTGGGATAACTTGCTGAGCCATTTCGGGGAGCTGGGTTTTTTTGTGCTGGTTGGTTTGGTTCATTAGAAATATTTTATTCCCCCTCATATTTTTAAGGGGGCGGGAGGAAGCAGGGGAGGATAACTTTATATCATCCATTGTAAATTGAGCAGATACTTTCATTTAACTATTTATACAAAACTCTCTTCTGAAGTGTTTCTGTTTCACAGAGACACATGCAACAAGTATGAAAGAGTATTCTGCTTTAGATGTTTGCTAAACACTGCTTAGCACTTCTAAGACCAGTTTAGAGAGAGAAAACTTTGAGAATTTATCCTGTTGTTCTGCATGCAGAAAAATTATATGGGCAGGATGATCTGAATGCACACACCAGGAATTGGAAAACAAGTCTAGCATGGAAAATCTTGTATGGCCCTACTTTTTCTTCAGCATGTATGTATATATTACAGCAGATTGAAGTGCCACAGATGAAAAGAGAGCAGCCTGTCAAATTGTTTGCAGTCCTCTTGGGCAGAAAATTGATTTCTTCTATCACTCAGTTTAAGAGTGTTCACAGCATCCTCGATGATAGAGCTTTTGCACAGCAACATAAGTAATACTGTCTTTCTAGTCTGGGTTCGTCCATTTGAAGAAGAATAATTTGGCTTTAGATAATAACTGTCCTGCTGTTCCTGACTAGCAGTGTGATGTATCTGGATACAAAGCTCATGAAGCCCAGTTATTTTGACTATAGTGAGTCTCATTAACATGCAGAGTATGAGATACCTATCAAAATTCTCCTTTCTACTTCTGCTTCTTATCAACACTTTTCTGTGAACTGAATTACTTGTTCTTTATATGCATTGCAAGGCTGGAATGGAATGGCTGCAAGTTGATTTAAAGTTCTGGGACAGCAACCATGTCCAGTAATTCCTATGCAGCACTTCACTGGAAAGAGGGAAGTGACTGTCTCATAGAGAAAACTGTAGTGGCAGAGATGAGAAATGGGTTGGAAGTTTCAATTAAAATGGTTTGGTGTGTGATGTGACCTAATGTGGTCAGTAGAAATATTTCACTCCCACTCCGCTGCTTTTCTGACAGAAGAAGGGAAAGATAATTTCATATCACTCTGGACTGTGGAAAGTTTGCCTACTACAATGATAAAGATCATGAAGTGAAAATTTAGTATAAAATAAAATAGAAAATACATGAGATAATATCCTCCCTATGATAAAATTCAGAAAGGGGTAATATTATGAAGCACTAAATATAATCTAAATATAGGGAGGAATTAAAAGAAAGGTTGTTGCTTGGCATCTCTTAAGCCTGCTGGTATTCATGTTGTTGCTTGTGAATAGAATTGGATTGATCTCTATCCTATGCTCAGATGTTCACTTTCAAGGTGTAACACAAATGAAAACTTCTTGTTCAATACTTGCATTTGTGCAACTAAAGAAGTAGTCTTGCCAGTGTACCTGGAAAAGCAGACTTTTACTCAATAAATGCAGCATTTCAAGGGAAAACCTTTTAGGTTTGTTTTCTGGAACTTCAATATGTTACACAGTGGGGTTATTTTGTACAGTAGTTTTGAAAGAGATTGTTTTGGAAAATTCCTTCTTTGACAATTAACCTTAAGAGTAGCAGTTGTAAGGCTGTAATACTAACACTGAACTTGGATTCTTTATAGCTGTAGTGACAAGCAGTGTAATTAAGGTATTGCAGACACAAGTGAAAGAGGCCTGTATGGATGTGAAAAATTACGGTAGTGTCAGTGATCTGCCTGAAAATTAAGCATCAGTCCACCACTTCTGTGACTGAAAATACACATCCTTTCTTTCAGTTGCATTAACTACAACCACCCTTCAAACACAGTAAAATATCTTTTGTTATTAGCATATATAGTGATTCTTACAGAAGAACTTCTAGAAAGTGATATTTTTATGAAAGCTTAAGTTACTTTTTGGCTTCATTTTTCAGCAACGTATGATACAACAGGCTTAACAACTTTGATACCTTCTCAGAAACAGACTTCTTGTTAAATATAACATAGTTATTTGCCTAATATCAGGATTTTGTAATTGGTAAATTTGTAAATAAATAAAATTGTAATTTTAAGAGCAGTATTGTCCTCCAGTTCTTTTAACTAATTTTGACTCCCTTAACTCTCTAGTTCTGGCACACAAAATTCAAAATAGAAGCTCTTGCATTGGTATGTGTAGAAGCTCTCCAGCAGAGCATATTTGCATACTTCAATGACTTATGTATTGGGCACTTCCTTGTTTGCCTGTAGAAGCAGCTACTATAAATAAAAATCAGTTGCCTCTTCAATAGAAACCATGACCTTGTGGAAAACAAACCAAAATATTTTAGCAACTATGGTCATCTGATTAGTCTTCCCTAAGACTCAATTTAATTCCTTGCCTAAGATCACTCACATGACGGATAGGAAACATTCCATGGTCCATGACTGTAGGCATGTCCACGGCTGGTCAGTCAGGAAAGAGAGTTTGTCTGTTCAAGACATTATGGTCTCCTTCATCTGCTGCTCCTATAGTTCTTCTCTTAGGTGTCCACAGGGATATAGTGTTCCATGAAATTTTGGAAGTATTCACCAGGCAGTGAGCAGGAAAGGTTTGGTGGAATTTTGAGTTCCTTGTTTAGTGCCCAGTGTTTTCTGAAGAAGATAAACCCAGCTTTCTTAGAAAGAGTAGCTAACTTAACAGGGAAAAAAAAAATCAGATTTTTTATTCCCTCATCTCATTTGAGTGGGGGTCATACAGAGCAATTTTTTAGCTTGTTTATAATGATTTTGTGGTATTTTAGATGAAAATGATGGTTTGCCATTAAGACTTTTTTTCCCCAGCTTTGAGTGATCACACCATCAATACGTTATTTCCTTATTTTACTCATATTTAAATATGACAAAACACAATCAGACAGAGGAAAATAAAGCTGGAGTATTTTCAATGAATACAGTAATTAGGTTAAAAAATTTAGATGAAGTTAATTTATTCTCCTTTCAGGCCTTCTTTGTACTTTATTCTGTTTGACGAATGTGATTAAATATGCATCACTTTTTCTGATCTGAAATCAAAATAAGCCTTTATCAGTGTAATTACACCAAGCTCATACCTAGGAGTTCTGAGGTGAACACTGGATGCTGTTCTGTTGTCTAAAACGTGCATAAAATAGCATATAATCTGTGTGGAGGCTAATCCTCCATTAATTATATTTGTTTCTGTTAGCAGCTGCTTATTTTTAATCATTAATTATTAAGAACAGGGCAAGAATCTGTGGAAACTCGACAGGATTGTTTGTCTCATGAGGTGTCATCCCCTTTTAGTTTCTCTAACCATTAGGCAGTAAAGGCAGTATTAAGCTTTCTAGATTTTTAAAATACTTCCTTATTCTAGATAACTGTAGCTTACTGCTTAGATTAATCTTTTTCTCCTTTCCTTCTGCTTAGTAAAAGACACCTGTCTGTGACACCTGTCTGTGTCTGACAAACTTGAAGCTTTCTGTAAATGTTCATACATCTGTTGTTTTTGAAAATTGTCTTCACAGATGTATTGTCAGAAACAGTGATTTTTTTGTTTTCAGAATTGCCCATTAACTTTCGCAGATACTTTTCTTTTGATCAGTTTTGGTTTGGTTTGGGTTTGTTTGTTTGGTTTTTTTGTTTATTTGGGTTTGGGGATTTTTTTGTTTGTTTGGGGCAGAGGTTGTTTTGTTTTGGTTTGGTTTTTTTTGAGGAGCTCAGAGCCTGGTTGCGACCGGAGCTATCAACTTCCATTTTGTATTAGAGAGAGATGAAGGTTTTTTGAAGAGCAAGGGTTAGGACTGTCCAGAACTGATCCCTAAATTGAGGATACCCAAAATACAAGGTTTGCTGGTCGGTCTCCTTTGATATGGTAGTTGTTCATGTCCACTAAAGATAAGTAAGTGTAAGTAGAGCAGTAAGAACTCGATTTCTGTACACTGCACAATCATATAATAGTTTGGGTTGGAGGGGACCTTTAAAGGTTATCTTGTGCAACACCCCTACAATGAGCAGGAGCATCTTCACCTAGATCAGGTCACTCAGAGCCCATCCAGTCTGGTCTTGAATGTTTCCAGGAAAGGGGCATCCACCATCTCTCTGGGGAACTTGTGCCAGTATCTCACCAGCTTCATTGAAAAAAGTTCCTTCCTTACATGTAGTCTGAACTGACTCTCTCATCTGTCACCATTTTTCTTATAATCCCCTTTTAAGTATTGAAGGGCTGCAAATACCCTGTTTGTTTCTGCTTCAATACTCATTCTCTTCTTAGTGTGCAAGTTTTATAAGTATTCTAGTTTCCTTTTGATATGCCATGTTAATGCCCTTTGTAGATGTGTTTTTATTACAAACTTAATTGAAAAAAAGGGCACAAAAAAAAAGGAAAATTTAAATCTGGCCTGTAAACAAATCACAAACAAAATGGCTTCTAAAAAGAGCATTAATGAAGTGCCTTATATCTGTCTTCACTCTAGGGACCTATAATAAATTTTCTTAGCTTTTTATGTTGTTAAAGAAATTTTTAACCATCTCCTAATGCATCTAGCCATGATACATAAGATGATCATTTGAATACTGCTTTGCTTTTTACCATTTCCACACATCTGTTCTAAAGGTATATATTTTTTTCCTAAACAGTGCATTCAATTCTGTTGTGTCTTCTTTTTTGTGAAAATACACTTCTTCTTTTTTTTTTCTGAGAATGAATTTTTTGTGTGTTTTGGTGAAAAGGGATTTTATCTTTTGGAGACATATCATGTCTCTGGGAATATTTATATACTATTCTGTACTATAAATTATAATTTTATTGCTTCCAAATATTCTGAAGATGCTTAGGATTATATCTAGATTTAAGCTTCACTCTTAAAAAAGTTATTTAGCTGCAATATGGTAGTATTGGTACTAAGAACAGCATTTCTGTCAGTCATATGTACACTATCTTTTGAGAAAAAGACCAGTGTTAACGAGCCATCTACTCCTGTTTCAAACTTAGGAGTGCAGTATAGTAATATTGAATGAGGATGCTAGGTTTTCATCGTGAAACAAATCATCTTGCTTCTGTTCTGAATAGAGTCATATTTATTTTAAATCTTGTGTTGTACACTGGAGTGCTGGCCACGCATTAAGATAAAAATAGAAAAGATGAAAATTCTGAATGCAGGAAGACGTTAAAGTTTATAAAGATTTAGGTCTCTATGCCATATGATATAATCATTGTTTAGAAAATATATTTATCTTACTGATGTAATGAATGACAAAATTGTAAATATTCCTTAACTCCTGACAAAAAAAAATTGGAATATTGTGGTTACTTTTGCACATTTCTGTCAGCTGTGTGGTATTTTGGCTTTAGATAGAACAGTCAAAGTAGTTTGGGCATGTGTTGGTTGTTGCTAAGAGCAGATCTAGAAAGAGGCTGACATTTTTAGTAGCAGAAGAGCTTTGATATGGTGATGAACTATAGAGAAAATACACTTTTTTTCTCGTGTTTTTGAATCATCTATAGTCAGATAACTTGGGAACTATTTGCCTTTTTTTCCTCTTTCTTTAATGCAGCCTTGACAAATTAAGACAGGCAAAGCTGTTGTTTTTCCTTTTCATCCAGGCATCACTGCCACCACAGTGGTTTCCGTAGGGAGACACTGTATGTTTTGTTGGAGTACCAGGGCAAATCTCTCCCTCTCTCAGCACCGAGTCTGTTTTATAGCAAACCATACCTGAAAATGTCATTTTCATTGAGTTATGAGCAAAGCTTCTTTTCCTACCAGAGTGGTTTTGGGTTGGTTGTTTGTTTCTTTTTTCACCCAATTTTTACAGCCTTTTGACCTGCTGAAGAGAACTGTATTTTAACTGAAATGTCTGATGGGAGTGATGGACATTTTTCTATTCCACATAGCACAGTGGCCATTGTTGTGTGCAGCTCGATCCCAGTGAAATCAGCAGATAGAACACAGCTGACTCAGGTTACAGTCAGGTTGATTTCAGCCAACAGAGATACTGCAAGATGATTCAGAGGGAAAAGATGATGACATTCATGTATAACTTTAAGTCTCTTTAGTTCATATTGATCTTTAAGGTAGTGAGATTGCATGTGAGTATTTTGCTCACCTGATCCGTGTTAGAAGCACTAAACTTTTAACTATGCTTTTCCTTTCAAATTCCGTTTAAGTGCTTTAGTATTTTTTCCCACTCTTTCCTTTTTACTTTTTGCATTACTCTGACATAAAAATAAAGGTACTAGTTAAGAAACAAAAATGGAAAATTCTTATAATTATCGAACAATTAATATAAATTCTACAGGTGCATAAAATGAGATACAATATTAAGGACCATTTTAATGATAACTTTGTCTTCCCTTAATAGCGGAAATGGTGCCTCATCTCCAACAGAGAAAGATCCACTTGGAATCCTAGAAGGTATAATTTCTGCAGTGCATGCAAGCGTTGAAAAAGGGTAAGAGCTTCCTGTATGGATTCTTTGGGTAAGACTTTGAAAGATGCTTCTCATGAAAGCTTTGAAGGTACAATACTGAATATGGATGATTTTTCTTCATTGATATGTGTAATGGGCTTGCACTTAATTTTCTAAGACTTTATTCTGGAACGGGCTATCATTTTTCATGTTCAAAATCTGAGCCCTGACAGAAGCCTTTACTTGTCATTTGGAAGAAAGCACTGAACCTAAAATTTACATAACTCTGTATTATGGTGAATTGAGAAAATGGTTTTTCAGCTGTGACTTTCTGCAGATTGTATATCTACCAGGAATATGTCACTGGTTTTGGTTCAGTTTAGTTGATAAATTGCAAATAATAATTATTCACTTTCAGATACCTGAATTTAGGTATCTAAGTTGGTCAATATTTGTAAGGGATAGTGCAGAAACAATTTCCCAAACGCTATATGATGCTTCACCACATTTTTTTCTCCTCTTTTGGGAATGTCCTTATTTCAGACCACATAATGGCCTGTATATCTCAATGACATTTTCCATTTCATTCCCAGTAAAGACAAGGAAGAAAGAAAAAAAAAATCAGCTTTGTTTTCCCAGATGTACAAAGAAGTCATGTATAATAATGACAGTAACATCCAATACTCTCTGGTAGCCACACAAAAACAGTGACACTGTTTTTTGAGGCTTCTCCAATGACATTAAATTAGCTGAATGTTGGATACTGAAGGAGACTGAATTGATGTAAAAATTTGCAGTAAATATAATTTGCAGTATTCTAAGGTATAATGGATGAGTCCGTACTATTTTATTCTGAGATTCACCTTCTGGAGTGCACCTTCTGGATTTGTATATTTCATCAGCATTTAACTGCTGAAACAATAAGATGGAGTGAAAGTAATGATGATTGCAAGAGATCACTCATATTCCTTTAAATACTTATTTATTACCTTAAAACTCAGCTACTCGATTTACAAAACAGGAATATTTTCCTCAGGAAAACATATATAAGCATCAAGTGCAAGCTCTACAAACTCTTGAAATATTCCAGCAGGTCCTTTTAATTCCCAAACTTTTAATTTACAGTTTGAATGCCACCTGTTCAGCAAAGGCATGTCTAATTCAGCAGGAGTTCTGAGCTAACAGCATTATTCAGACAATGTAAAGCCTAAGTAAAATTGAAATCTTTGTAATATGAAAACCTAAGATGTCAGTGTTCATTATTTCAGAGCTGAAAGACAGGCTAAATTGGTGTTTTCTGTCTCATATTACTTTCCCATCTGTCTTGTTAAGACAAATAAGGGAACATTAGTTACAAATCACACTCTACCAGGAGCTACTTGCTTGGCTTCTTTTTTTTTTAAGAAAAGAGTTAGCTTGAGTTTAAAATATTATTGGATGTTAAAACAGCATTTGCTGATTTGGTACTTGTTAGTTTATTGCCTCCTCTGAGGGACATCACACATCATTCTGTCTCCAGCTCTTAACTGCTTGGTCAGTTCACGGTGATCTGTGTACTGTGAATGCTTCCACACAGTTAGAATGTATTTGATTTAATACACCTTCTGAATCAAATGATATAATTAAGAGTTTTTATAATTAAAAGTCCAACCCAAAAGCTTAGGGGTTTTAACATCTCTTTTTTTTTTTTCTTTCTAAGGATTTTGGGCATTTTGCAATCATTATCATGCTAAGAACTGAGAATGATCAAGCTGGCTAGAGATGGTACACAAAAAAAAAAGTATGGCTAGAGCTGCAACTGGGAGAAAATAATTTAGTGTGTGTGGAGTAGAAAGAAGGGGCTTGTAAAGAAAGAAAGAGAATGCAGGGTGACAGTATGAATAAGCATTCTGAGATAAAAATGTTATACTAAATATGCAAGCATTCAAGCTGGTTTTCCATAAAGTCAGATGGTGTAGTAGTACAGGCATCAGAAAAGCCCAGACACCATGAAAAGACTTGGATTTCCAGATGCTGAAACCCAGCACCATTGTATGGTACCAGAGTAGCTTGTGGGAAAATATGTAAATATACAGATGGATTCCTATGGTATTATATGATTATTTGAAACTCAGAAAAAGTTCTTACATCACACAGCTTTGGGCTTCTGATTTACAAGGGCCGGTTTCCCTGCAGCCTCACAGAGGTCAGATCTTCCATTTCCTGGTGTTATGTATTTCTTACATAATGAATGTGCTTGTTAAGTTTTGAAAATGCATGTAGTATTTTCATTAGGATTATTACCAGAGACTATTTAACACCGTGTTGTTTAATTACAGGGAGAAAATAGTTTCTGCAGATGACCTCCTGGAGTGGTTGAGACCTTTCTGTGGTGATGATTCTTTAGCAGTGAAGCCTCGCATCAGGGTATTGCAAATTCTGGAGCAAGCCTTCCATCTCAGTGATGAGGATAGCAAGCTGCTGGTGTACTTCAGGACACAAGCCGTTCTTAGAGCTTGCTGGCCTGAAACAAAGGTATTTATACTGATTGCTGCAAATTGTAGCATTAGGCTGTTTTTATGAGAGGATTACATAATGAAATGTTGGTCTGCAGAATATGGTTGTGATGCATCCTGTTGTCTGGAAACTAATCCTACTTTTCTGTTTTAAATCAAGTTTCTGATACATTCTGATTCTTCGTAAAACAAAGTTATGTAAAGGTAAGGGACTTTTCTGATTTTTCTTTAGGATCAGGAGTGCATAGTACTGAACTTGACTGAAGACTAATGATTTTCCTCCATGTCAAGCACTGACTTTGAAGTTTTTGTACCTTCTTTCTTTTCTGACCCTTTTTTTCTGTCAATTTTACCTTCCATTTTTATCTTCCACTTGGCGTCACATTTTACTCACAATGACAATGATAATTACTGGCCACTGACTTTTTTTCTTGGGCCTTTAAATATTATTTCATGAATGTGTAGCAATTTTGAAATCATGTGAGTAGCACTTGCTGCATGTAGAATTGTTCAGAAGCAGAGTTACTTTTTGTTCATTTTCTAAGTGCCTCCCACCATGCCAAGACCTTACAGAACAAAAGTAGAATATTACTAATAGCTCCCAAAAAAATCTGTGCACAAACCCACTTTATATTCATATAAACCTGAAGCAATATCTCAGTTTTGACTTGCTGTGCTAAATTCATCCAAGGGAACAATCCTAATAAAAATCTTAAAAGGAAAAGAAAGTACTTATCTCTTGGTTTCTTTGGAAATTACTTTTCCTCTTGTATTCACAGTAATACCAGCATTTAACTCCTCAACTACTGTTTCGGTGTCCGTGATTGGATTCTTCAGTTCAGTCCTTTGTCAGTGTTTGTGTTGCCTGTGACCTGCTTTCTAATTCAAAATCATTTCCAATTCTAAAAAATTGAACTAGAGTATGTCTTAAGAAAAAAGTTACAGGTAGATAATAGCTTTCAGCCATGTTTGTAGAAGACAGAAAACCTGTATTTGACAGAAACCTTATGACACTCATTACACTTGTGATTTTATCTAAAATATTGATCAAACTTTTATTTTCTCCCATATTTCTTGTAAGTCAGAATGTATATAACTTTGCAAAAAGAAACACACCTCCATTTGGTTACAAAACCAAATTTTAGGACTTAATTGAATGCATTTCATATGCTGCTGGCTGATGTGTAGCTCACTGCCCACCAGAGCCCCCAAGGCCCCGTCAGCAGAGCTGAGACAGCCACAGCTGTGCTGTCCCCACCTGTGCTGTTCCAGGTGCAGCACAACTGTTAAACCTTGTGCAAATTTTGCTGGCCCAGTCTGCCAGCCTGTTTAGGCCTCTCCATATAAACAGTTAATTTCTGCTTCCTGAAGGGATTTTTAAAATCAGCTAGTGTCAAGCAGGAAAACCTGCTTTTCTTTTTGTGAGGTTGTACTGACTGAGCAACAGTACATTTGCTCATAACACAGTGTTGCTGATCACTTCAGTGCTTTACACTTTTGCTGATGAGTAAGCAAGTAGTACAAGAAGACATGTAATAAAGCTTGAATAATGCTCTAGATAAGCTCAAACCTTTCAGAGATAATTGTATGAAAATATGTACACAACACCATAATACTAATTTCTCTGTATATACTATTTATTATTTAGCTAAGTGTAGAAATAGCTTTCATGCCTGACAATAGTGAAGGCTGTGCTTATATGTACATACATAAAAATCATGGTTTATGCACCCCACTTTCTGCTACAGAGTGCAATTACAAGAGTCCTATTGGAATATATTAAAAATTATTCTCATTTTCATGTCAGCTCAAGCTCAGTGTGATTGTTTTCTTTGAATATTTTGTGCTAGGTAACTAATGTGTTATTTAGATGGAAGAGTCGTGTTGCTTTGTCCATTAGATACCTGTCACTGAAATTCAGAGTTCTTCACAAATATCCAAGAAGACAAATGAGTGGTCTTAGATGTGGACTATTTATTTTGGATTTTTTTCCTCTTGTAGTCAGCTGATGTCAAATGCTAGTCTACAAGCTGATACTAGAAAAGCAAGTGATGGCCTTGTTTGAGTATTAAGTTTGCGTATTTTGTGAATTAACAAGAATGGAAAATATCATCATAAAATAGCAGATTGAGAACTGTACACTTCCCGGTCCTTCATGGTACGTTAGTGGAACAAGAACACTGCAGAAGTCTGTGCTTACATGGCTGCTTAAAAGCAAAGAGAGAGATTTGTGTATGAGCTGTGGCAGAGCATTAGGGTTAAGACACAATTTTCTCATGCAAGTTCACGCTTCAAGTGCAAAGACCTTTTACAGCAACCCTGTTTTACAGAAGGGTGTATTGTAGCACAGCTTGTTGGGTAATCCTGCATGAAGAAGTAGACAGGAGGAATATCATCTTTCAAACTATGTCAGTCTGCCTGTCTTGTCTGTAGGTGTCACCTTCTCTAGCATCACTGCAGCTTTATTAATTTGGTCATCCTCTCTCATCCAGCAAAATAGTTTTAAAAAAAAATCCCATTTCAAACAAATGGGGAGGGAAAGGGCTGTGGATTGAATGCTGTTTTTAGATTTTAGAGGAATGTGTTTAAAGGTTGTTAGTTTCAGGGGTTTTTAATGAGCTTTAAATTGCAAATATGTCCAAAATGTATTCATTATCTTGCTTCCAGATTGTTGTATCATTACTTGCTTGGTGTTTCTTACATGCTTTTAGGAGATCCCTCTTTTCCTATACCATTCCTTGGCACAAAAAGGGATGGCAGATATTATGAAGTATGAACGTGGATTTCTATTGAATAAAGATAATTTTAATGGTATTGCAGTGTTCAATTACCAGAAAATGTGTGAAAGCCACAGTCAGTGTGTCTACTAATCCTCTTAGACAGATTTTGCATACATCAAGGAGGGACTTAATATTTAATTATGCTCTAGGTGCTGTAAGTAGTGGTCCCACAAATCAGTGTGCTGGGAAATAGGCCAGCTCTTACAAAATTAAAAATGTACTTTATGGAAGCAGCTACCTATCAAACACTCAGAAACACAGTGATTTCCAGTTCTCTCATGATTAGTTAACAAAATTAAAAATTTAGGGGTCCTCATTTTTCAAAGGCTTGAGAGTCTTTAATTCACATTCCAACAGCATCCCACACTAGGGAAGAGGAGGAGGCATGCCTTGTTTTAATCCCCTTGATGAATTTTATCTGAGCTCTTCAGGTTCTGTAATTTTCTAGTTAACTGGTGCATGAAAAATATGGGTCAAAATACTGACTTTTTATATATTAAAAAACACTGGAGGGGGAAGAAAGACATTGTTTAGAATGTTGGTATCAAAATTTATCTGTATTCATCTAAGCTGGGAAATGCATTTATTTTCAAATTGTACATAAATATGTATAGTCTGTAATGACTCAAAGCAGCATCTAACAAGCCTGAAGTGTCAGCTAACAGGTTATATGTGTGTGTGTGTGTGTGTACGTAGTTGTTCTGCTCAGTGACCACTTACAGGGCATAGTTTACAGGAATGAGTGAGGGTTTGCCCCAGGAGGTTACAGTGGCACTAGCAAAGCTTCTGTAAGTAAACCAAGGCTTACTTTAAGATAAGAAGTTACTAATTGTGAAGCTTCTATAAGACACACCTTTTCTTGAAAGGATTGTTTAATTATTATGCAAATGCAGAATGTAATTACTACTTGCATGCCACTTAAATGGAAATAGCTTTGTCATTTAGAGAAGGTAATCTCATTTAGCCTTCCCCCTTATCTTGTTATATTATGGTTTTTTTCATGATCTTGTGGTATAGAGAGCTGCTGAGGGCAAAATGTTTTGAAAATTGCAAGGGATGTCTATTAAGGATTTAAAATTCTAACTTTAGGCAGTTTTCTTATTTATTTTCTTCCCTAAAGTTTAGCTTCGAAAAATTGACGATTTAATTTGTACTGTGTATGTGGGATGTGCACAACACATTTTCCTTCCTTCATATAGGCAATTCTTGTGTGCCATATGCAAACTTGTGTCTCAGCAACCTTGGTTATGTCTGCATTGACTTTCTGAGAGCTTGGAGTGACTGTCAAGATTCCATTGCTGCTTTGTTCCTCTTTCTCCTGTTAATGAAAAATGTGTATCTGTTTCCATGGTGTTTCTTCATATGACTTTGTTAAGAACGGTCTCAATGGGAATGTCAGTGTCCAGTGATTTTCAGCTTTTGCCTTTGCCTCTTCTCATGTCAGAGATTTAAACATGAGAAGTCGTTTTGCTGAAACCATTTATCAGGTAACAATGACCTGTATTTAGCTTGATCTGGCCCAATACAAGTAAAGGAGCTGTATCTGTTTCATCCTCAGCCATCTTTTGTTTGTGAAAAATGCTTAATTAGAAGAAAGATTTATGTTCCTATCAACTCTGAGTAAATTTGTTATTATGTTGCTTATAATTCTAGAGACATTGTTTCTCTGCTGGTAATGCATAAAAATTAAGCTTAAGAGATTTAATTTAAGTTTTAATTAATATTTTAAAACACTAATTTCCATTCCTTGAAGATGCAATTTATCCATATGAAAACATGAGAAACTTTTTTTTTTTCTGGGAACATAAATTGTAGCGTGTATGATTAATTAAATACTTTAAGATGCAAATGAAATATTTTCCATTAACTACACAAGTATAGCAGATAAGGCAAAGTAGAGAGAAAAGCAGTGTCGCTTGCGTGCACACAGGTTTTCAACGTGAGCTCTGGGCACTGCAGCGCTCTGTCACCTGTAGCAATTGCTTCAGAGGAAGATAAGAATGTCCTGGAGTGGATTCATGGGGAATGATTCACTTTCTCTAATAGGTCTTTCGTAATGAAGGTGTAAGTGCAGAATGGTTGAAACAGTTTGTACTCAGCTTTGATCCCAGTTTCAGAAAAATTAAGGGCTCATTAGTGATGTAATCAGATTTCTATTAGTACATTTCAAAGAACTCAGCGGATAAACGGTGATTCAGCCTTAGGTATCTCCTGCTAAATTTTCAGCATTGGTACACACCGTGCATCACTGAGCACAAAACATGCTGAAACTTTGTCAAGGAGGGATGCCATCCAGAGGGATCTGGACAAGCTCAAGAAGTGGGCCCATGGGAATCTCATGAGCTTCAACAAGACCCAAGTGCTGGTGCTGCACCTGGACCGGGACAGCCTCTGGTAATAATCCAGGCTGGGGGATGAACAGATGCAGAGCAGCCCTGCTGACAAGGACATGGGGGTGCTATGGGTGAGAGGCTGGACATGATCCAGCCATGTGCCCTTGCAGCCCAGAGTGCCAGTTGTGTCCTGGACTGCATCCAAAGCACCGTGGGCAGCAAGGGGAGGGACGGGATTCTGCCCCTCTGCTCTGCTCTGGTGAGACCCCACCTGCAGTGCTGCATCCAGATCTGGGGTCCCCAGCACAGGAAGGACATGGAGCAAGTCCAGAGGAGGACAGCAAGGTGATCTGAGGGATGGAGCACCTCCTATAAGGAAAGGCTGAGAGAGTTGGCATTGTTAGCCTGGAAAAGAGAAGACTCTGTATTACCCCAGGCCTAGGCCCTAGGATATATCACCGTGTCCCGCAGCCGTAGGGAGGAGCAGAAGATCCAGCAGGCAGGAATTGTGCAGCAAGATTGATTTATTTAATTATTTTACAAACTCTTTTATGGACTTTTTTCTTCATAGTCTAATTGGACAAAGGATCAGCCACCCCTTGGGGGTGATAGGCTAAAATCCTAAACATGCACTGTCAAAATATTTTTCTACTGTACTATAAACAGGACTTTTCATGGCTGCAGGTGTCTGGTTGTTTACATAACTCTGCTACCTCTTCTGTGAGAGAGAAAAGTCTCTCACGGGCTTAGAAAATAGCAAGAAAATCCTTGCTAGCAGCATTTTTGTATCTACAACTCTGGGGTGACGTAAATGTGATCTTCCAGTACCTGAAAGGAGCCTACCAAAAAGATGGAGAGAGTAGTGACAGGACAGGGGGGAATAGCTTCAGACTGGAAGAGAATAGGTTTAATCTAAGTAGCAGGAAAAAAATCTCTGCTGTGGGGGTGGTGAGGCGCTGGAACAGATTGCCTATAGAAGCTGTGGATGCCCCATCCCTGGCACTGTTTCAAGGCCAGGTTGGATGGGGCTCTGAGCAACCTGGCCTAGGGGAAGGTATCCCTGCCCATGGCAGGGGGATTGGGACTTAATGATCTTTAAGGTCCCTTTCAAACCATTCTGTGATTATATGATTTAACCTCTTTATATGATTTGTTACGTGATGTTGTTCTGTGTTTTGTAGGATATTAAAATCCAGAAAATCTAATTCTCTATTTACTACACTTTTTCCCTTACTCTGTTTAAGTAACCAATTCCAGTCATGCCACCTCCTCTTCTCCTCTACAGCGTTTTCTCTCTGTAACTATCCTGTCCTCTATCTCAGAGCCCACTGTGATACATAGTACACCTCCTGAGAAAGGTAACTGGAGAAGTGAATGTGCTGTCCGTGTGGAAATTAACAGTCCATGCTTACGCATCCCGACACCTTGATTGCTCTCTTGTCTTCATCTCTACATCAACCAGAGGTCTCTGGATTTCATTCAGTGAGGCTCAGGTTACTGTTTGACTTGATTAGGCTAGTGTAGCATATTTTAAAATGCAATAGTTTTACCATTGTTAAATTTTATTTGCCAGCATGTAGTCATTTACTTACCCTAGACTTTTTTTTTTAAGTCTATTGGAGGTTTCTTTTGACGTAAACTAGCCATGACAATAATTGGTCTGCATTTTTGTCTGTTCAATGCTTGCAGTCTCCCCGAAACAGTTTATATAAAGAAGGAAGCAGCCATAAACCCATGAGAAATTCTACTTTTTACCTTTACTATTTGATCATAAACTGGAGGTTTTTGTTTGAACTTTCTGGGTTTTTCCTGTTAGTAGATCAAGTTCTTCAGCGGTTTCTAGTCAGGAATGTTGTTCTAAGCCCTTTGAAAATATAAGTCGATTGTAAAACTGGTTTTCTTTAGGCATTATTGTATTAGTATCTTAAATGCGTGGTTTTTATTAGTAATTGTGACAGTAGATGCTATCCTTTTTTCCAAACAGTTTTCTTATTCCATCAACCATTGTGCTAGTTGACAGTTCTTATATAGATGTCTATAAATTCTGTATCATCTGAGGGACCTCACTCAGGTATTCATAAAATAGTTCTTACTTTATAGTAATTCGTGATATTTTGTGTTGGTTGAGGGAGTGAGTTTTTCTACATTGCTGCTATTGTTGCCCAGGGACCCAGCTATCAAGACTGTGACTGCTAGGACATCAACTACACCAAATCAAAAAGAAAACCACCAACTGCAGTGCTTCTGTCGTGCCATTTGGTGTGACAGGTGTGTGATGCTGCCTACCCTATTCGGATTATTTTTATGGCTGCAACAGAGCTACTAATTTATTTTAGTTTTTACAGCTTAAATAGTTCTATGATAACCACCCACCTGGTATTTTAATGGCTCCTGGTCTAGGCCATAAATATGGAGAAACAGTGAAGGAATTTTTCATTAAAAATGTGCATTTCCTTTTTTTAACTGGAAAGAGTAGTATTGAAATATTATTTAAAATTGGAGTTGATATCAACAACCTCTTGTTCCTGTAAAATAATATCCTAGTTTATTGTGAGTTTTTCTTTCTAGAAATGTATCTTTGACTTCGCTAGTTTTGCCTACCTACAGGAAGGTATTTTGGAAGTACTAATTCTGACAATGTTTCATTTACATGTAAACAGCTTTTAAAAGAATTTTGCTTTATTAGCAAAAATTGCAGGCTTTGGTTATGAAGACAACAGTTACACATAGGGGTGAATACTGGGAGCTTGTGGTAGATGTACTGCTGCTTGATGGTAGTGATGATCAGAAGGGTAAATTAAAAAACCACTTGTGTATGGTATGGAGGGAAATGGCTGGCGCTGATTTAACAGCTTAAAAGTAATATTTAAAGATTAAAATCTTGTCATTTCTAGTCTGTATTTTCAATGCCGTTCTCTGCTCTACGTGTTAGAATATTCTTATAATACATACAGTCTGAATTATGAAACAGTGATTAGTAACTGGTGCATACACAGAAGATTACTTTACATGTCTGTGAGTCCCTCATGTTGCACAGGTATTAGTTTCAGCCATACGTGGATCCAAATTTGTACATATTAATGCACACCCACTCAATATACAATGTCAATAACATGTATATTAATCCTGTCTCAGTTCCAGCTAGCTAGCTATAGGAGTCTTTCAAATGCATAATTTTTTTCCTTATTTGCCCTTGTTCTCCCTACCAATATCTATGTACAGTCCTCAGAGGTTTTCTCTGTGCTGAAATGTATTTGCAGATTAGGACATAATCTCCTGCAGAATACAAATGAATGGATTTTATTTTCTGCACGAGTTATTCATTTTTATGCATTAGGCAACACATTTGTGTTTATTGAATCTATATACATTTCTTAGCTGCATATGAAGCAGATAAGAAATTAATATATAAATCACTTCAGAAGAAAAAAGTTCTTGGGTATTTCTGTAAGAACACAACATGTGGCTGAGCCTTAGTTTAATTCATCACTGGTAGGCTTCTCGATGATTTGTTTTTTAACTTGAATCCCATAACCTGCTTATCCTGTACACTGGCTGTAGTTTGAGTAGGATTTTACCTGTGAGATTGTGTGCATCTCTTTAGTTTCTGCATGCAGCAGGCTTGCATGTGTGCTCAGAATTCAATTATAGTTTTAATATGTGAAGCCCAGCTCTCAGGAAAGTGCAAGAAAGCCTGACTTCAGAGTTCTTCCTCTGGGATACAAGGCACGCGCTACGAACACTGGGTTTGTTCATGCAAAACGCTTGACTTCAGTTTTAATTTTGAATTGATTTTGAATTGATTGCTCAGTTTTGATAGAAGACACTTCCTTCTGGTCTGTCAGACAGTGTTTGTGTCTTCCAGTCTAGGTCAGAGCAGCCCCTGATCACTGAGACCAACTCCTGGCCCGGCACAGGACCCACCAAGAGTCACGCCATGTAGCTGAGAGCATTGTCCAAACACTCCTTGAGCTCTGTCAGGCTGGTGCTGTCACCACTTCCCTGGGGAGCTGTTCCAGTGCCCAACCACCCTCTGGGTGAAAAACCTTTTCCTAATATCCAACCTAAACCTCCCTGACACAGTACTTTGAATGTGGTTGAGGGATTTTTTTGTTGTTGTTGGTTTTGGTGTAGGTTATGTCAATATTCTTAATAAAGCTGTTGCTTTGCATTAACTGGGATAACTCCATAAGCATAGCTTCAAAAAAGCTTCTTTCAAGCAAGGGAATTTAATCTGCAGCACTGGCCCAGGCTACAAACTGGATCATGTTTTTGCTGTTGTTTTTTTTTCATTAAACAAGAGCTAAATCCTGTTACTATACAGGAGCATTTTGTGAGGCCAGTGGAACTGTTTTTTAAAAGTTGCCATCTCTCAGCTATGACTTACTGCCACATAAGTGTCCATTTACCAAAATCCAGAATGGGTTGAAAGTAGAATTATTAACATGTGAACTAGGGTAGATGGAGAAAATAAGATGAAAATGGCTTATTTAAAGCTGACAGGTTCCTTTGCCATGAGGGGAGTATATTTGAGACCCATTTCTGAGAAGGGAAAACTTACCTTTTTTAGAGGAAAGAAAGACTTCACAAATGACACATATTGCCAGACAGTTTTTTTTTTGTGGAACCTTGTGCACAGAAAATCTTTGACCTTGCCAGGTTTCCAATTCAGTTTTATGTGTGTGGTCTTCAGATTGCACTTTCCTAATCCAGCAATGGTATGAGTAAACTAATACTTTTATAATATAAACCACAGATTTCTGTGGGTTTTCTCAAAACTAAAAGTTCTTATCAGCTTTACAACAAAGGCTTTCCAAAAATAGGAAGTAAGTGCAGTAGTGAGACTAAATGCTCAGTAAGGAAGCAGATTATGTCAGTGTGTCATCATAATCATTGGGCAGTGTCCATTTTTCTAGGAAATCTTTTAAATTTAATTCTAAAACATAGGAAATATTTAACGTCTGTAAAAGAGTGCTGTATAAATGTGTTCTCTGAACTATATTTCTTTATTTCCTGACTCTGTACATGGCAATATATTGCTAAGACACAGAGTGAAAGGTATTCTATCACATTATCATTTAAACTTCAAAATTTCGATTAATACTAGGGGAAGTATTTTAAGGGGATAATAAGTTTGAGGGAAGTGTGTAAAATGTATCTTTGACAAGCAATTTCACTTGACTTCATTGACTCTTATACAGCTGCCCATACAGAGAGTACACATTTCCCATATGGAAAGTGAGAAGCTTATGTGTGTCTGTGTTCCCACAGGAAAGCTGCATAAAACAAAATATTGTGGGTCCAGTGTCTTTTCATAATGTAAGTTTTAATATGTGTATGAGTATATAAAAATGTCAATGCTGGTTGAGATCAAGGCCCAGTATTCTGTATCCAGTATAATCACTTGGTGACCAAAATAACAGACATGGAAGGAAAAGTAGGAAAAGGAAAAATATATGTGAAACATACTCCAGTATTGGCCTCATCTGTGGGTAGTCAGAGTGGGTTAATTAGGCATAAGAACAGGAAAGTAACTGTGAATACAAGCTGTAAATTCAGGTGTTACTTTACCACAATGGGAGAGTCAATTAGGGGAATTACTTGTAAGATCAAGTAAGTGTAATCTTGATAAAGTCAAATAAGGAAGATCTATCTTTTGGTTGACAGGTGAGAATGATATACCAGAAAGGGACTAAACTCATTTGCACCTTAAACTTGTTTTCTTAAGTCAAAAGACTAAGCCCATTAGGAAGTATTCTATCTTAAACAGAAGTTACAATTTTATTGCAAAATTACTGGATAAAAATTGTTGTCTTGGGGTGACTTTATGATGTGTATCCCCTATCACTGCTCTATGCCCAGAAATTAATTTTGTGCCTTTCTGTGCCTTTAAACTGAGACTGAAAGGGGGAAGAAAAAAACTGAGCAAAACTTTTCAAAGCAGTTTTGTTTCAAGGACACAGAGATATACAGACTCCTCTGCTTCTGCGGCAGCAAGCAGCAAGTGTGGAGAAGCATCTTTTTTTTTCCCAGCCAGTTTTTTCCAGCTCCTTTTTCTCTGGAGGGAGATGGAGAGTTGAACTTTGTTTTTCCTGGGACTTTGGTTTTTTTTTTTTTTTTTTCCCTCTTTTTCTGGACGGGTTCAACATCAGAACACCTCAGGAGAGTTCTCCACTGAGGCCTGGAGGTGGGCCCACAACCCAGCTCCAAGGAGGGGGAGAGAGATCTACAGAAGGACTCTGAAATTTTCCCAGGTTTTCTCTCCACACAGAGGGGTTTTATTATTTGGCATTATTATCCTTTTCCCATGTGTTTGTTAAATAAATAGTTTTTATCTCTTTCACTTTCCTTCGAGGAAAATTTCTTTTTTCCCCGAGCCTGGTGGGGGAGGGATGGTTGTAATCTGCTTTCTGTCAGAGGATATTTTCCTCCAAATTTGTCCAAACTGGCACAAATAATTGCACAATTGTGGACAGAGATACGTAGATTGTCAGAAAAGATTGCAATAATGACTTTCTCCAGCACTAAAACCTCTTCAACTTTGAAGAATAAGACTATAAATGTAGTGAGGGAGAAAACAGTGTGGAAAAAGAGTAGTAGTTCCCCACTTCTGTTTCTCTGTATCTCTGACTTCCAGGGTATGTCTCACAAAACAGTTGTGTTCTCTGGTTTTGAACCTCAGTTTACTGACCTTCATTTAAGCAAATGTCTCAAAGTGTCTGTGCCCAAGCTTGGCAGCTTTGCTCTCAAAGTTGCTCATGACTTTCTCCATCCTGTGTGCCCTTGCCCATATGCTAGTGGACCAATGGCTGAAGGACACACTGCTTTGTTCTTCCAAGCCTCTTACTGCTCTCCCCAGCCTGACCCTGTTGTGCCTTGGAGGATTTTCCTCTCTGTCACAATTTACAAGTTGTTTGGTTTGGGTTTTTTTGAAGAAACCCTAGTTTAGAAATAATGGGATGCTCGTAATGGGTTAGGAAGTATAACACTTGTGGGTTTGTCTTTAAAAAGGGTTTACTGTTGCTCTGGCATGTGAACGTCTTGAATAAGATGTTTAATATGTGCTTGTGGTTTTGCTTTGTTTCACAAGTATATAATGTGTCTAACATCAAGGCTGATAGGATGTCTAGCATCTTGAAACGCTTTGAAGAGAATGAAATAAATAATAGCCTTTAAAAGCTCCTAATCTTACATGTGCAGAGTCAGTAGCTATGCAATTTCAGGAACAGTTGTACATTGTTGCAGATTGTGTTTGGGCTGGGTGTTTTTACTGATTTTTGACATTTGTGTTCATATTGTGAATAAAATTTCTATTTAACTTGTAATTTTATATGTCCTTTGTAACAAGCATTCAAATTTGCAGCCTTGTGCTGGAAGTAGATTTTAGTAACTTAGGTTCGTGCAGACTTTCAGTAGCTGCACAGATAACAGAACAGGGAATGACAGATCACAGCCTGACCTGCAAAGAGGAAAGACTACTTTCTTCAGTGACCAAACCCTACAGGCCTGTTGTATAGGAAGGACAGTATTTTCTTTGCTGATTTACTTAATTACATTGTAAACTCCTTGGGGCAAGGCTGTTGTATTTTTGAGCCATGAACTGCACAACAAGATAGCAACTGCAGAAATGCAGTCAAATTGCAACCAATCCTTTTAGTCATTGTTTATAAACCATGTTAAGCCCTGTCTAATGAGTGGAAGGAAGTTTTAGCATCAGTGTTCCCTGTCTCAAATCTGAATAAAATCTTTGATGTCACATCAGCCTATTATTTTGAGATGCAGCACAGATGAATTCTCTACCACTACAGCTTGGGTAGGGGGACTGGGGAGATACATAAAACCAGTGCATTTTACAAGGAAGTTCTGACAAATTGCAAGTCTATTGTAGCAATAAGGGACCAGTCAAATGCCTGCTTAGAGTTTCTATTTTCAATGCTGTATTAATTCAAATTTATGCTGCAGTGTCAAACATGAACACATTTTGAAATACTTACATTTACCATCTGGTAGATGTAATAAAATTAATTTTATAATCGTGTAAATCAGTAAGGTTTTGGTTGCATTTCTTGGTAACAGCAAATTTTTTGCCTTTAGTACAGGGAGTTGCTTTTAAGCATGGATATAGCTTTTCTCCATGAACAAGCAATTATAGTGAAGGAAAGTATTTTTCTGGTTTCATTTATAAATATCCTTATCATTTATTTTCTTTGTAGTGAGCAAAATCTGTTGCTGATAACTGTGACTCTGTCATGCTACCATGGAGTAAAAATGGAATTTGCAAAATAGATACCAGTGGGCAGAGGGAGGTTGAGGTCTGCATTGGTTTTCCTGCTCACCATTCTCATACATAAATAGTGTTTTTCTCTTGTCTCAGAGCAAGGGTTGAATTGGCTGGATCTTTTTATTGGCATTTCCATTTTTTTTTGAACGAAAGGCACTCTGATCAGCCAAGTCGGTCAGCACCAGGTTGTCAGATTATATGGCTTTAGCAGTAAAGCATTTACGAGTCTATCAGATATATCTATAGGATCAGGAGACCATTGCATTAATAGATAGCTATAACTTAAGGATGCAGTTCAGATACAGCAACATTCCACAGTTGCTGCAAATACTGGTTTAAACTAAATTCAATTTCAGGAGTTAGATAATGTACCAAACTAAACCACTGATCCTGTGGTCTGCCATGCCAGAGGCTTTTTTTATCAGTCATGTGTGATGTCCACAGTTTTATTTAACTTCAGCATTCTTCAAGTGTATCATCTTACAATTTTTATAAAACAATAGGTCTGTAGAAGCTACAGAACTAACTTGTGAGGCAACTTTTCATATTTGGACTCCTTCATGCATATCACATGTGACAAGTATAAAGCAATAACAAATCTGTAGAACAACATGATGAGTCAAAACTTTGTGCACTGAAAGTTGATAAACTGTTGAGTGGTTTCAACATTTTAGGCATCTAATAGGGGCTAATCTGTGAGGAAGGAATCTTATAACAAAAAGATTTAAGGTAAGTCTTTGGAAGATTTGATCATAAGGCAGAAAAGTTGGGTTTGAGGAGAGATTTTAAGTGCACAGAGTTTTTGATTCAAAACTGAATCTCTCATATGCTATGACAAGCTCATGCTGTTTGTGTAGCCTGTATTTTGCCTTCTGAATTTTCGGTATGATTTTTTGAAGGAACATTAACATATGCAGATATTTGTATATTCTTGATCCTGAACATATGTAGTCCCTCGATAGTGAAATTGTGTGTTTTAACAGTTTAACATAAGGTTTGGCTTTACTTAATTTGTATTTTGTTTTATAATCTATCATGAGTATAATTTCTACAATTAATTCCCCTAATTGACTCTCCCATTGTGGTAAATATTTGTGCAGCCTTTTAATGAGAAACATGATGCCAGCTGTGATCTACTGCCAAAGAAATTGCCTGAAACTGAGGAAAATCACTCCAGAATTGAGCAAATCTGTTGTTAAAACTGAAAGCCCATGCTTTCTTTTTCCTTGCTTTTGTTGTTTTGTGGTTTGTTTGGGTTTTTTTTCCCCCCTTGTTTTTCATATTTCTTTGGGGTCATCTGAAGTTCATGCCTGGTTATGGGCCTCATTATTCTATTTATTGACAGATTCTTCTTTACAAGTGCTTGTGGTAAGAAGGCTCTGAGCAGTTCATGTCAGGTTATCTTTGCATGGTTAACCTTGGAGTGGTTTAGATGGATGTTTTGGGGTTTTGTTTTTTTAAAAAAAAAAAAGGAAGGGGAAGTAGAGTGATATTATCCCATTACCCTGTGTTACAAGATTGAGTCATCTGAATAGATCATCCAGAATCACTACAAAGAAAGTGTTCAGTTAACAGTGGATTTTTTTTTAATCTGTTATTACAACAAAACAAAGAGGCTTGACTAACCGCAGTAACTCATCTCAGTTAGCTTGCACTTTGTAAAGATGAACTTGCTACCTTTTTACCCAGAGCATGCTCTGCTGTGGGAGGTGGCTGATTCCTCACCGTGCTCTACCTCAGTCTTAGAAAGTAAGGCAATAATACAGAGCAAAACTTACATTATCTTACGTAAGTTTATCTTATGTTATGTTTGTGTTTTATATAGATCTATCTGTCTAGATGTATGTGTGTATATACATACATACACGCAGTAAGTATAAATTAAAACCTCATTCCTATGTGCTGTTTCAAGGTATTGCTTCCTTCTAGCAAGGAACTATTGCTTTGAAATCTCACCCGCTTCACATCAAATGGAAACGGCATGCATCTAAAATGCTATTATAAAGAGTGAATTTTCACTCGTCTTCTTAAAAACTGTAAGTTATTAACACCGTAGAAAGTTCACTTTAATTTTTTTACTCTTAGTGAGAAACATAAGTGACTTGTAAAAAGGCCATTGTAGAGAGAAATGCTGCAGAAGTGCTCTCTGTGTTTGAGAATAGAAAGTTAATTCTTCTGATTGACTTTAATTGAATTAGTATGTGTTATGTCATGAGCAATCATATTGCAAGGATCCAGCTGTCCAAAACACAAAATTATGGTGCTATATTAATTAAGCTCATAAAAAAAGTAAACCCAAGTCTGTAAAGATGCATTATTAGGCAGAATTACTGGACTTCAGTTCATGTTGAGTAGGATGTCTGATCTACTCTCCACTACTAATAGGGGACCTTCTCTGACAGCTTTTCTCATCTGTTGATATTGTCTGTGCCATTTATTGCCATTTTTATAGTTATCATTAGAAAGATCTGAACATTTAGTCTGTGTTTTGAAGTAACGTGCTGTTTGTGCAGATATACTAAAATGTACTCAGTGGACCATCCAGAATGGTACTGATGCCTTAGGTTTTAACTTTTGTATTTTTCGAATCCTGTACTGCCTAGTGTGTAACTCTGACGTTTCGTGTGCCCTGTTAGCTACTGTTCTCTCATGCTGGTTAGACATAACAAACCTCTCTAGGTTTGCACTTCAAGGACACCTTCTTGTCCTAGGCCCCAAAATATGTAAACTAAAGCCTTTGAGAGGAGGAGCAAACTTGGGGTAATTACATCATTAACCGAAATTAAAATTGGAGAATTAACCCTGATACGCAAATGGACCAAACTTATAAAAGTGTGAAGAACCCGTGACCCAGCATCCATCTTGGGTGGAGCCGCTCAGAAGCTTTTGACTCCCAAGGTGTACCTTTGAAGGCCATTCAAATAAATAACCTGCTTTTATTCTCTTAATCTTGTCTAGCCTCTGTTTTCAGGTAGCCTCTTCAAGGCATCAGTACTTACTTGGTTTCAATATTTAAAGAGCTAGTTTTCTGGAAAAGGGGTTTGGGGATGGGTAAGCAGTGTGAGAGCTTCCACTGTCTAGCTAGTACTTGATTTGCTAAGATGCTAAATATTTTGGAGCCTTAGAGGTTAATGTCCTATGTCCCTTTTTTTCCTTTCTTGTTTATCTCCCTTCTCTTTTCAGCCTTGTCATTTAAATATCTAGTATTATACATTATCAAGTATATATGTTACAAGTGGGTAACTGATGTCTGCTCTGTGACATTTGCAGTAAAGAAAAATATTTCAAGTGGACAGATCTAGGAAACATTTTTTCACTGTCTGAAATGTTTAAGTATATGGTGCTTTCAGATATACTCCAGAGACAGAAGCAAACAGTTTTTCAACACTAAATATTTTAAAGTCACAGATTATGTAGGCAGCTCAATAAATGCATCAGTAATGTTTGTTTTCCAGCCTCTTTTGAAAATTTGCCCTTGATGTATCAGAGCCACTTTGAAGAGATTGAGATGCGATCTTTAATCTTCCAGAGTGGCTGTAGAACTAAGGAAAACTTTGTCCATGTTTGATGTCTTAGAACTACTTGGGCTGAAACAGAAAAGTTAACATTTAATGCTGTTTATCTTCAGCAGAATTACAAGATGAAGCTGAAATGTTTGATATTCTGAAAGTTTCTGGACTCTGCAAAAAAAATTCAGTGTTAGAATGTGTTAATAAGACAGAGGAAGCTACCTTGTTATTGTAACAAATAATTTTTAAACTCCAAAAACTTGTGTTTGTTGGGTAAACAGTGAATTGCTATTCCATTTGTGAAAGCCCTCCTGGTATGATAGCCAAACTTTTAAACAGAAGTTACTTCTCATTTAGTAGCAAGTTGGTCTTATTTACAGCAACCTTCCTTCAACAGTCAGACCTTTTACCTTGCACACTTTTACTGTGGAACTGCAGGCAGTAATTATTTTTAAAAGAACCTGTCATCAACTGGAATGAATTCAAGTCTGGGCAAAAGCTGCAGGTTTTCAACAGAGATAGACACCTGTCCCAAGACAGAATTGCCTGGGAGCTGATGGGGGTGGAGGGTTTTGTTTTTCTTTTGTTCAAACACCTATGCAGAGAATTGCTGTATTATTTGTTAGCGAATGTTCTTTGCTGGGTAGATGAATTTAGGAGCATCTTTCAGGGCTCCTTTCTAGGTGAGAAAAGATGAGCTGCTGTAAATTCAGATAAAACAATTGAAATTTCATAGGTGAGTGAGAGTAATATATATTAGGAAAGCACTGGACATAGTCATTCTTTGAAAAGGTGTGTGTGTGTGTATGTCTGTACGTTGAAAAAAAAGAAATTTAAGGAATTTTCGGTTGTTTGAAGAAGACAGGGATAAGATCTTCTGAACTAATCAAAGAATGTACTTGTGTGGGGTTACATTGTTCTAGGAATGTCCACCTAAGTCATTCCACTTTGTGTTCTCCCATTTTATTTGCATGTGGTTGAAAATGAGAGGTAAGAAAACAGGTTTCTGGGAAAATTATGGTCGCTGTGTTTCTTGCATTGTTTTGGAACAGTGGTTTTCTTCACAGATAGTTTCAATTGCTTTTGTATCTGATTTCTGAGGGGGGAAAAAAAAATTGGGTTAGTTAGTTAGTTTGTTTTTTGTCTCCTTCAGGTAGAGATAACAGATATTGAAAATGAAGACAAGAGGTACAAACTCTTCCTGGGACTTTTGGAGTCCAGTCAGAGTCTGCCTGAGTTTCAGCACTTGGTCTTACTGCTTCAGGCTTGGCCACCGATGGACAGGAGCAATGGGTGAGCATTTCTTCAAACGACCATGTAACAAAAGAGTTCAGAGTCTTCTTGCTTGATATCATGGTGTTTTCAGTCAAATAATTCAAACATGGCTGGTAGGAGTATGCCCTTTGGAAAGGGTCATGCTGGGAAGAATAAATGTTTTATTTGAAGCAGAATTGATTCAATCAGTGTCTTGTAAAAATTATATATACATTATATGTAGTCTGTGCCATGGAGGAAGGGAGAAAAATGTTTTATTGTCTGAACTGTTGCACAGGAGAGGGTTCTGTCTACTTAAATTTCAAGGTACATATTTTGCTCTTGCTTTTAACAGTATAAACAAAATCCGTTAAAAAAGAATGGAGAGTTCTGACTGTTCTGTTTATTCAAAGTTACACTTTGCAGAAAGGCGTTTGAAAAGTGATGTTCAAATGGATGTGGCAGACTGTCTGCCAGAGGTCTGGGGGGGTAATAATACCACACAATGGCACTTCTCTTGTCTAGATCCACTACCCATTATTTCTGTTTCTGAATAAAGCATCCAAAACAGTTTAAGACAAAAATAATTATAAGACTTCAGAATTGCACCCATCAAAATGGATATTAACTGGAAAAGTAATTTGGAACATCCAGACTACACTATATTTTATCATTTCTTTGGGTTTTGTCTGTGACTTTCTGAATACATTTGAAAGTAAAAAATTTAACTGTTGTATTCTGTAACTGCTAATCACTTCTAAGATACAAGGATTCAAATAAAGAGGCAAGGGTCACATATCTTTCAGAGAGCAGTAGTATTACTAAACTTTTGGCTAGCCGTGTCTGACGATAGGTAGGTTAGAGTCATTAACTGGTGTTTATTTTGGATTACTTAGGAGTATTGATTACAACCTGTTTTAACTTGGAGACTACATTCCCCAAAGTGTTTATGTGCATTGATTTTTAAAAAAAGTTAAGGCTTATCTTTTTCTGAAAGGTAACTTGCTCATGAGTAGAGAACTGGTGGGTTACAAGGTAATCTGTAAAGGTTTTTCACATTCAAGCCTACAGTTTGTTTGGAACTTCTGGATGAGCATTAATCTAAATTCTTTAGTGACAGGTTTACAAGCCAAAAATTGTCTTCAATACATTAAGAATTACAAGGACTGCTTCGTGATTTGTCACAAATTCATGTTTCAACTTCCATTTGAAGTTTTGGATTTGATTGTAATTGAAAATTGATGCCTCACAATGTGTGGGAACTGTCAGATTTTTTTAATCTACACACTACCTTTAACAAAAAACAAAACTTACAGAACAAAAGTTCAAGTGAAATACTGCTGCAGTTAGCAAAATCGTTTTTCCTTGGGTTCAACAGAAAGACTAGAGTTTGTGAAAGGAGAACCCTTCTTGAATATTCTTATCTACTACTCTGTAACAGAGGACACAACAAATTACGTAATTGCATCTCCCTCTTGGTGTTATGTTCCTTCAGGCTGCCTTCCTAAAGTGAAGGATAGTAAAAGAAAAAAGGTATAGTCACAACTAACTCTGGATCAAATTTCAGAGGTGGGGATACCTCTTAGACTTCAGCAATCGTGGAAGTGAAAATTTCTGCAAATACTTAGATCACCTGTATCGTAACTCATTCAGAGTCTAAAGTAGTTATGGCTCCTAGGCTGTTACATAGTCACAGTTCTTCCCTCTTCTCCCCCTGTTGCATAATTCCATGTTAACAGCATTTAACTCTTTCTAGCAGCCTAGGGGTTTATATATGTGTGTGTATATGTGTTCCTGAAAAGCCTGTCTTTAGGATGATTGGAAATAAAGAACAGGAACTGTTTTGTTGGTGGTGTTCTCAAAAATCTCGTTTTAAAGCAAGTTGTATTAACAAATTTTTGAGCAAAGATGAAACATCAAGAAGTTAAAACTATATGTATTAACATGTTTGTCGTACTAGTTTGAAAACAAACCAGTGGGAGTCACCAAGTCAGAATAACAATTTAATAGGGAAATTAAAAAAAATAAAGGCAGAAAACACTGGTTTAAACTGACAGAGCCAGGATACAACCTGACACCCTGTTAGTCAGGCTGGTGATAGCAGTCCGATTAAATGGTGGCTGCAGTCCTCCTGAAGTGGTGGATGTGGTTCTGTTGAAGCAGTGATCCTGTAGAAGGGTCTGCTCTTCCTCAGAAAGTCCGGTGGTGGCTGTGTAGCTCCTGTCCTCTGGGAATCCATTATATCCAGGATGGGATGCTTGGTTCCTCCCTCTGGGTGGAGCATCTCACAATGGGGTAATGAGTCATGAGGCCAGGTGTTGACTTCGCTCATTAACAGGAGATAGTCCGGGGGCAGGAGGCAAGGAAACCCTGCCCCTCCTGGTTTCAACAGCTCATGAGGATGGTAATAGAATATACTGCAACCCAGGACACTTATTCACTCTTTTTTTCCTTCTCTCCTTCAGAAGAGGTCATTATTGCTTATTGTTTGAAGCCAGTGTAATGATCCTTACAGGAACTGGGGCGTTTAAGTCTGAGTTGTGTGAATACTTAGAATTTACGTTTTCAATCAAGCAGTGAATATCTAATACTTACAATTGAATATAAAGCTGGAAAACACAGTTTGCATTCTATGAAGGCTTAAAAGGAAGGAGAAGTAAAAGAACTAAGGAAGAGGGGGTTTTTGGTAGGCTTTTAATTTGTGTAACCTCTATGTTAGTAAATCCATACTACTTAATGTTTTTTTGAGTTCTTGTTTTCTAAAACACTCCACTTACAATAATAGTTATTATCACAACTGTTATTCTCTTCATGTTGTAATATGCTGTGTTTACTGTGAGATAGCAGAGAGGTAGCTTGGTTGTTTCAGTCAGCACTCAAAGCTGTACACTTTTTAAAATTTTATTTTCATACCCTTTTGTTATGCATGCATGCTTTTCCACCCAGGTGTCTCATAGTCAGATGTCATTTTAAACATTTCATAAAGGTGTTTCTTAAAAAAAATTATTGACAGTACCTGAAGCTCTGCAGTCCTTTGGAACTTGCTACCTACATTCAAAAGGCATTTTTTATATTTATTATAAATATTGATAAGGTGTTTTGAAACTGAAGTAACCCCAGTGTTAGAGACTCAGTACCTTAGTTCACTTTTTAAATCTTAATCCCAGATTTTCCTCTTTTGGCTTTGGGGAAAAAATTAAGGTGGTTTTGAAATAAATTCTTCTTTCATGATGAGAATTTTTTTTTTTTTATAACCACAGTTGAACTGAAGTAAAATTCAGGAGAGAAGAAGACTGAATTCTGCCTGTAGGTGTCAGATTTTGGTAACTTAATTTTGGTTTTAATTAGAGATAGCAGGTAGTTGATAATAGTTCACAGGAATATTTTAAATAGTTATAAAGAATTTTGATGAGAAAAACTTTATATATGTATACAATATAATCTGATACTTAAATAAATTTGCATATGGAAAGCCTTGATGGCCTTGCATCTTTCTGGTTATTTTTGTTTTGTAGTGTGATTTTTGTTTCCTTTTTCTAATGGGAAATTCTTACAGATTTTTTTAATGTACTCCGAGGGCAGCTGCTACAGAAATGGAAATTCATTTTGACTCTGTGCCTCTAAGCAAGAAGTGGATGACATAGAAGGAGCTATCCCTTTAACCAGTGGCAAATACGGAGTTGCAGGTTTTTTTTCTTCTCCTGCCCTTACTGGGGATTCACAGATTCAGTGCCTTGTGTTCTGTTTGTTGAATAATCTGGTATCTTGGGGTTCGATGTGTCACACTGAAAGGAGCTGAGAGGAGGAGCTCTCCTGTTCCCAGCCAGACTTATGACAGCTCTGTGCTCAGTGACTGTGACTGATGGAAAGGCTCAATTAAGTTGTCAGAAGGAAGAAAGACAGTGACTTCTATTTAATTTGCATTCAAAGTTGCCCACTCCTAGCTTCTGTCTGGTTTTCATGTTGGGCTGTAATGACAGCTGTGTGTGGAGCTGCTTTTACTTGTTTACAGTATGTACTTTTGAAAGTGGACGATGAGCAGGAGAGAGCTTTTCTGTGTGAAATAGTAGATATTGGTGGTTGTTCTCTCCCAAGTTTGTCAGACACTTGGTATATGTCAATCCAACAGACTCTCTTAGCAGACTCCATTTACAATTATATTAATGCGCTGCTTTAACAATTGCTGCAAAATAATAACTATGAAAAGCAGCACTTTGACAGCACTTTACTGCTTCTTGTCACATGTACTGAGTAAGTATCTGAATTCACACTAAATTGTAACACCAAACTGCCACTTTTGGTCTTGTTGTGAGTTTAGTTTTTTTGTTTTGGTTTTTTTTTCAAGCTGAAGTGGAAAGTTTCCCATGTCTTTGGGATGCTGATTACTGACCAGAGAGATTGATGGGGTAATTGATGGGGTAATTTTTAAAATGCCTTTTGTGACTTCTTAAGTTTATGCACAGATGAACATAGAGTTTATGTTATTGTGGCTTAATATAATCATGATAAAAGCTGTGATTGTTCATCATTTTAGCCTGTTGTAGGTGGAAATTGAAATACATCAACTTAGTTTATGTTCGAAAAATGGCAGTGTAGATGTGTTCCGGTGTTGCACTTTGTGCTGTCAGTTAAAAGTGGATTGCTACCCATTTCTGTCAGTACATCCAGTCCTGTATACCTGTATATCCAGCCATTATACCTATTCCTGAAAAAAGTATCCAAAACATCTCCATGATCTACCAAATAATGGCTACAGGTGAAAAAATGTTACAGCAACAAAACTTCACAGTAAACACTGCCTTTGCCATCTTGCATGATGAAATGTGCTTCGATCTACTGTCTGCCATCTGTTTATGTCTGACTCTGTAATGGTGACATAGCATGAAGTTCTGTGTGGAATTAAAAGAACATTTTAAATATGCAAAATAAATGTAACTGTATCCATATCTACTAGCATGTAATTTCACTTTCCTACCCTTTTTGGATGGGCTATGGAGAAAAGCTTATTTCTGTTTGTACTCATTGGACCTGAAAATAAAAATGTGAATCTGGCCGTATTTTTTCCCCTCAGAAGCAAGAGACAGATACTTGAGAAACAGAAGCTGTTAGAATGTGATCAAAGCAAACAAAATTAGGAATGCTAGATTCCTGTCACCCCTCCCTCGATACCACTCTGCTTGGGAAATCAGCTGGTGTTAGGCCAGAAGATCCTGTGCTATTCCCGTTTGATCAGTCTTTATCTGAAATATAGTTCCTCAGGGTTTGTAATAAGCATGCCATAATTCCAAGTAGTTTAAACTTCTTTGTTGCATTGAAAGAGTGATGGCATTACGGACAGTAACTTGTCTCAAAACTTCCATCTTTCTTTCATGAGGTTGTACTTTTAAGTCACACATGAGAAGCAGCCTACAGAAAATGGTGTATGTATATTTATATTCTATATACATCTCTTTTTTTACTGGGCAGATCGTGCACAGATGATAATCCCTGGGTGAAACTGGGGACTGTTATGCTGCAGAGGTGCCCACCTGAGGAAAAGGAGAACACAGGAAATGAAATTTTGAAAATCTGCCGTTCTTTGTATGAGACAAAACACATGCTCCCTGTCAAGGTAAGTTTTAACTTCGGGTATCCTGTTTATGAGTCCTGTTTCAAGGTCCCAGCTACAAGTAAGATGTTGCCATACTGGATCAAGTCCAGTGGAGAGCTAACAGAGAGGCTGAGAACTAAGTTCAATCTGTCTTGAGAAGAGGTGACTGTGGGAGATCATATCTTCAAGTAGTCAAATGAGGAGTGGAGGAATTAGTCTCTTTTCAGAGATGCTCAGTTACAGCACAAGAGGCAATAGAGACATGTTACACCATCAAAATCTCCCATTGCACCCAAGGAAACATTTTTCACCTTTAAAATAGTGAAACAATAGAACAGGTAGATGCCTAGAAGAGACAAGGAGAGTCTGTCTTTGGAGGTATTTAGGACTTGACCGGATCATGTCACAGGCAGTTTGATATTGTTGGACTTGCTTTGAGTTGGAGGCTGGTTGGATTATCTGATCTTTATAGGTCTATTCCAGTATATTATTCTTTAATGTATTTGTAGAAAGGCTTTAATAATCTATTGTCATTTAAGTCAGCGTTGAAAAAACTGTTACTTAAATTATCAGTAATTCTCTTACTAATAAATGCATAAAAATTTAGTGAGGAATCCCTGAAAAACATGGTGATTGAAAAAAACCTTAATATACAAGTAATTAATAACTGTGATTTTCTAACTTGTTTTCCCTAACTATGTATGCATACTTCAATACAAGTACCTCTTTATGTATAAAATCATTGAAGTGTTCTGTATGTAAACACTGTATATTAATGAAGACAGACTGGAAAAGTTCTTAATAAACTTCACACAATTTCAGAGTAGACATGCATATTTTTAGTAAGCTGATTAATCTCCTATAATTATCTTTACACAGTCACTGTCTGTTATAGAAAACAGCTGATGTTAGGAAGAGAAGCAGAATAAAAACAACACATTCTGTTTAAGATACAGACAGGTGGGTGTGTGGGCTTTTTTTGTTTGTTGGGTTGTTTTTTTTTCTAGTCCAACACACTGATCTGAGTCAAGTTCAGAACTCTATGTAAAACACTATTCCAGAAGGTGGCAGTAAGCTGAAATGATAAATACATTTATTAATTTATTCATCCCACCAGAACTCTTTAGTGGAACGCAGGTCTCTGTATCCCTGGGACTGGTATAATTATATGTAGCTTTTCTTTATAAGGTGTTGAAATAATGCATTATAGCTTGTAAACTAACAATCTTAATGTGCATAGGAGTAGCTGAACTTTGTCAGTAGAATGTTCTGCCTCACCTCAGTGATCCAGGGAGGTAAACCCCACTGAGTGTCACTGTCATACAGCACTCAGTTCACCAGGTTCTCCTCGAGAAGGGTCATGGTTTGCCTTTCTCTTAGTTGAGTAAACTTTTTCTTCATCTCCGTGACATGTCACTCTTCACACACAGTTTTGGTATTGGTAGACAGCTTTGGTTGGAGGTGCCTTCCTCTGGTATTTTTTTAATGGTACAGGATGTCAGAAGAGCCCACCATGTAAGTATGAATATACAGGTACAGATATGAAGTTACTGTGTTCTTCAAGCTTTAAATGTCTTACTGATGTAAAATACATTTTTTATGGCTAGAACGCTGTGCAGTAACAAAGAGTTGCACTAAAATGTGTAGTTGTACAGTTACCTACAAACACAGGCTGTACTCCTGTAAGTCATTACTTGGGAAGACAGGGGAATAACATCTACAAATGTAAGTAATTTATTTGTATATATGGCTACAGTACTTAAGTGCTCAAATGTCAGATTTGCAGTCGTGTGACTGAATAAGATGAAAATCTGATCACTGACAATTAACCTGTGTAGATGATTTCACATTTCAGTAAATACACTGATTAAGAAGACAGATCTGGAATGATGGAATTCTAAAAACTGAAACCAGTTAATTATCATTAATAACATTTGCCATTCAAGTTCTCTGCCATTACAACCTTGCCAAGTTCAAAGGCTGTAATGGAAAACACATGTAACTTCAAGTCATATGGTCTAGAAGTTAGAAAAACCGTCTTTGGATATAATCATGAAGGGTTTCACTCTTTTTTTCATTCCATATCCTACTAGTCTATCTAGTTTTTAAGCCAAGTTCTTTTTTTTTTTAAATGTCTTTTGGAAAATTACATAGCTTTAATCTTTGTATCTATGTGTGTGTTTGCTTTGGGGGGGGTATTTTTGTGGGGTTTTTTTGTTTATTTGTTTGTTTTGGGCTTTAATTTGCATTATTCAATGGATAGATATTTCCATTCCTTTTAGTGGAAAAAAACATTGTTTTATTTGCCTGGAAGACACATGTTTGGATTGCCCAACATCTGCACTGCCTGATTAATCTCTCTAGAAGGGATAAATCCTTCTCCCCCTGGTAATGGTAAAAATGTGACTCCTCTGAATATCTCATGTTGTTCTATCAGCCTGTGGGTCATGTGTCAGTTAACATGGGAGAATGCATGTAGTCCCTTATCTGTAATCACCCTGGGGTCCTAGTGGCTATGAGATACTTATCTCCCAGAATAACACAGCAGCCAGTTGGTCTCCTTTTTTCTAATTTTTGTAGCTAGTTTTTCCTGGGATTTATATTGATTTTACATTGTGTGATTTTGTTCATGCATGGTTGTGTCTGCTCATTTTCTTCAGATAATGTTGAGTTTAAATGCTGCTTTTCAGTCTGCTTTTAGCCTCTCTAGATGTAATGCTGTCTGTATTCATTATCCAGCCCTTCAAGCCATTCATGAAAATACTGAATAATACTGGACCCAAAACAGGCTCCTATGACATATGGCTTATTTGCCTCACTGGTGTCATGGTGAACCATTGATAACTAGATAGAAGACAAAAGTTACCTTACAAAAGTTTAAACTAAATCCTGGTAGTTCAGGTTTTGAATTGGGCCTTCTGTTGACCCTCTCACAGGTAACATCAAACCCCTTCTAAGCAGAGCCTCTCATGGCAGGCAGCTGACACTTGAATGCTTTCAAGTGCTCACTGTGGAATAGAAACCTACTTACGTTGTTCTGAGAAGTGCTGTGGGTGATGACTTCCCTCTTGGGCTCGGGTTTTCAATTCCTGTCCAGAGCAGCCCTTCAATCATTAGTGGCAGTGATACAAGTTGATACTTGTACTGTTTGGACAGTCTTTAGTGGCTGGCAAGCTGTCAAGTCCCTTCCTGTGGAAAAAGAAATGCAGTTGTTGGAATGTGTATTTCTACTTCAAAAGAGATTATGACTTCTTCTGTACTTGGGCATGGTAGTTAAGACTGAGTATGTCTGCTAGACATGCTACCATCAGGCAGAAAGTTATTCAACTTGTTGAGCTGGTTTTGAGAGGAGAATGTTACCAAGCATGGTAAAATTGCTGCTTTGCTCAGATTATGTATTTTGTGACTCTCAGAATTTGTTTTTCTGAATATAAGTTGCATCTATTGCTGTGAATACACATTTTCAAGAAAAGAGGAGGTGTAGAGCAAATCCATAACTTTTCATTAAGTAAGTTTGCTGGAAGGTATGCAGCTCAAAAGAAACACAGTGGAATATGAAATTAACAGAAGTTTAATAAGCATATGAACGATCAGACAAAGCTTAATGTATTTATTTAGTCTTCTTATTCCTTGATCGATGTCATATGATTCACAACAAGCATGCCCATGCCACTAAATTGGGAGGAGCTGTTGACTGCAAAGAGACCTGGACAAATCACAGGAATAGGCAATCACCAACCATGTGGAGTTTAACAAGGGAAAGTGCTGGATTCTGCACCTGGGATGGAGCAGCTCTGGATGCACAGACAGACTGGGCAATGAGAGGCTGGACAGCAGTGCCACAGAAAGGGACCTGGGGGTCCTGATCAAAGGAAAGTTTAATCTGAGTCAGCAGTGCCCTGGCAGCCAGGAGGGACATCCCTGTCCTGGGGGCATCAGGCACAGCATCGCCAGCCGGGCAAGGCAGGGGATTGTCCCCCTGTGCTCTGCACTGGGGCGGCCTCACCTCGAGTGCTGGGGGCAGTTTTGGGTGCCAGAATACATGAAAGACATTGAGCTATTAGAGAGAGTCCAAAGGAGGATGGTGCAGAGCCTTAAGGGGAAGCCGTATGAGGAGTGGCTGAGGGTACTGGATCTGTTCAGCCTGGAGGAGACTGAGGGGAGACCTCATTGCAGTTACAGCTTCCTCGTGAGGAGAAGAGAAAGGACAGACATTGATCTCTTCTCTGTGGTGAGCAGGGACAGGACCTGAGGGAATAGCCTGAAGTTGTGTCAGGGGAGGTTTAGGTTGGAGATCAGGAAAAGGTTTTTCACCCAGAGGGTGGTCGGACACTGGAACAGCTCCCCAGGGAAGTGGTCACAGCACCAAGACTGACAAGAGCTCAAGAAGCATTTGAACAATGCTCTCAGCCACATGGTGTGACTCTTGGCAATGGTCCTGTGCAGGGCCAGGAGTTGGCCTCAATGATCCTTGTGGGTCCCTTCCAACTCAGCATACTCTCTGATTCTAAGCATTGACCATCAGTAGCAGTACTGAATACAAGTTTAAAGGAACAAGTCTGAGTAAGAGAAGAAGCCTTGCCTTAGTGACTCAGAGCTTAGTGTGGTGGAATATATTCTTCTAGGCTGTGTTTCTTTAAGATGTAAACTGAGAAAAGACTGAACAAGTACAGCCAGAGAGCTCCCTGTCCCAAGCAAAGTCAGGTGTCTGTGCAGTAAATTGCAATTGGAATATTTAACATCTCATCTTCAAATAATTTTTAGGCTTTTAGGCTCACAGCTACTGGAACTGTGCTACTAAACGTGTGGATCATCTTGGTCATTAAATTGTTACAGTTATCATTAAACTTCAAAAGACATAAAAAAATACATGACTTGCATTCTCTCAGCTTAGTATTTAGTTGATGAACTCCTTTGACAATTGCTCTGAAATTGTTGGGAGTCAAACAGAGAGCATCTCTTAAGAGATGGATAGCATTTTCAATGTAACTGCCATACAACATCCAGAGTCCCTAGTGTAAAGGGCCTTGGAAAACGGGACATCTCTGATGGGCCTCATTGGGAAGTGGTTGTGACAAGCAACCTAAATTCTCAGAAATGACAGAAAGGGAAAGGGAAGTTGCAATTTGGTTTATAATATAATTCGTCTGTTTGAATACTTTTTGATGTATAAATGAACAAATCACTGCAGTATTGAGGAAAATAAAACAACTCAAAAATTACATGTAGGACGTGTTGTTTGGTTGTTTAATTAAGGGACAGGGTAAAGTTTTGGAAGTGCACAGTAGATTTGTTTAGGGATTTTTTGTTTTTATTTTAGAAGATATTTTCTGGTCAGTTTTGTCTTGAAGTGTGATGCTAAATTTATGCTGTATTATAAAATACAGGAAACTAGATGAATGACAGAAAGTTAATTTGCTAAACTTTAATTGTCTATAAAATACTGTATAAAATTTGGAAACTTTTTGCAACAGAAGCATTATTGAACTCTGGTATGTACTGTTATTTCCTCTTTATTTTGTTCTACTTTTCTGATTGCGTAATTGAGTTACGGAATTGTCACAGGTGTCTGTCAAAAGTTTCTTCCTGTGCTTTGCAGTATTTCAGTAAGCACAAATATATCAGTCCCAGAGAGCTGTGATTGCTCTGTTATTTTTTTCAGTAAAAGTCCTGGTTGTAATGGTGATTCAGTACCTGCCTTGTCTTAATCTAACAAATGCTGCACTTTAACCAGTATTGCACATTTTTAAAAATCTGTTCTTTCAGGTTTCCAAAGAGGTGTTTCCAACAGGGAATTCATTTGTTGTGGAAGTGTGGTTTTCATTTTGCATTTGACATAAAATTTTCATAAATTTTATTGTGAATGATGATGTGAGTATCTCCAGAGATCACACTGAGAGAGTTTACTTTTTATTTCAGTGTATAAAAGAATTATGTTTGCTGCTGCTTAACCAGTCCCTCCTGCTGCCATCCCTGAAACTGCTGGTAGAAAGCAAAGACCAAGACCTTCATGCTGTGGCACTGGAGCAGATAACAGCTGTTGCTAAGGTATGAACAGTTGAATGAACCACCTTTCAGAGGCTGAGGTAATAAGTTAGCTCTTTTATGTTCATGTAGGAAGCAGAGACTACTGAGACACTTAGCATTATTACTGTTTTCCACAGCTATTGTGTCCACAGTGAGCAGTAGCACAGGGCTGGTAAGAGCTTTTATACATGAGGTGATTAAACCTCATAGCACTTCCTTTAAATTACTTAGTATGCTCTTTTAAGTCAATGTGGTGGAAGAGAAACTGTTCAGTTATATGAAATTGATTGTTACCTCTGTGTTCATATTCCCTCACTTTGGGGTTAAGTGATAGCAGTATGTCAGATGATTTAGCTTGTTTCTGACAACTGTGGCATCTGTATACACTTGGAGAGCTGTTGTGTCACTGGTTTTGTTGTGATGGTATGTTTGGGGAGTTCCATGCCATTCTAAACAGACTTGATTCCATACTGTAGTGAGTTTCTGGGGAAAAAACCTAAATGCTGTCTTTTTCTTTGGACAAGAACTGAAAGATGTTACTGTATATTTGTCAATTGCTATATAACATTACATTACTGTCTTTTCCCTGTGTATTTGCTTTTCAGCAAGTAAGAAGGAACACCTAAAAGGATGGAAGTCTCTAGGCAAAAGCATTATATCTTTGTTCTGAAAGCCAAGCTGGGTTTAAAACTTTTTGAAGCTCTTAATTGAACTTTTGCATGTGCAGCCTAACTTTCTTGGGCTTTATGTTAGCTGTGGTCTGCGATCTAACATTCCACTGCACAAAAGAAGGAACCAATTGTCTCTGACCTTTTCATGAAAGAGAATGGCTTTCTCCTCTGACTGAATTGACTGCACTGATAATTTCCTGAATTACAATATTTAGGTAGGAAAGCCTCATCTCTAATATTTCTGAATTGTGCACCATATCTTAGGGAGCTTTTGGTTGTGTATTACGATACAAAATAAAAATTGATGTTATATTTTCCATGTGGTATTTCACAATGAAACTGCCCACATAGAAACAAATGAAGCCATATGTCTTTCTAAAACAAGTATCCTCCAAACACAAAAGCTTTGAAAATGTGATTTGTAGGAATTCAGATTAAAATGATAACTTCTTTTAGGGATACCCTCTGTTCTAGTTGTATTGATTGCCCCAAAGTTTTCAGATTCCTTGGTTGTTACAAACTGTGCAAATCATATCCCCTACTTTCACACTATTCTCTTTTAACCAGGAAAGATATTCTCCATCCTCTTCTTCCCAGGATTCTCCCTTAAGTCTCTCTTCATCACTTACTCCTACTCATGTGCTATGTCCTTCCTTTTTATGCATATTGTATTTCAGAAGCTTTCTCTTTTTACATCCTTTGGATAGTTTAAGAAATGATCTATCTCCTTTCCAGAACTGGTGAAGACTAGCCAGAGGAGTAATGGATCTGGAAGCATAAGGCTCCATTTCACATATTGCTAATTTTCCTTCGAAAGGGCTTTATTACTAAAATGGAAGAAGCACTACCTTTTTTAACATGTTCTCTATGAAAATTTGAAACAGTAGAATGGAAGGTAGCAGGACATATTACATGTAACACACATCTGCTTCTAGCAAAATTCTAATGGCATTGTTAGCATCCAGTTTGAATTTGGAGTGTTTGCTAGTAGAGTTTGGTATCTAAGCTAAGAACACATAGGTGTTCCTATTCCCTTTCTTTTACACCAATAAACCACAAATTGTCTGATTTTTTTACAAAAAATAATTGCATAAATATTAACCACCAAAACAATAGTACATTGATAGTTTTCTTTTACCACCTGCAATTTTAGATTTTATTTCTACAAAGCAAGGCTTTTTTGTAACTTTTAAGCAAGATTATTTCACTGAAAAGCAAGCACAAATCTGATACATGCATGCACTTTCTCAACTCTCTGTTCTTGTTAGGCTCTCAAAATTGACTTTTTTGTTAACAGATGAAAGCTGCTGTATAAGTGACTAATTCTGAAGCTTGTCAGCAGGAATTACTGTCCGAGTACATTTTATTTAACTATTTTAAAAGCATAATGCTGTGCAGTAGCATTTTCTGAATGCTTACTAATTGTACTGCTCTCTTAACTGGCCATTTCTTTCTAGTGTGCTCCAGCTTTCAGTTTCCTACACTGATTACATTATATTGGAGTTTTAGGGCCAGGAACCTTATTAGCTTCTTGCTAGTATAAAGCACTTCGTACACCTGTGCATGCCCAAAATAATATTCTTTTTGGCTTTCTTATACAGGAGGCAGCTTGATAAGCTATTTCTAATTCTTCCTTCTATATTCAGTATTAATTTGAGCACACAGTTCTGTAAGAGTGCTGAATAACCTAGAATTCTCAGAGCAGTTAGCTTTGGTCTAATGTTTCACTTTAAGTCAGTGAAGATTTAACTATTGACTTTATTACATCAGGCATAGAGCTCAGCCAGTACTTTGAATGGGACAGTGTTAGAAAAGCAGCAAGTACAGAAAAGTGCTGTACTAATTGTAAAAGCTGTTCTTATATTGTGTAAAAAGTACCTCTTCCTCCTTGTTTTATATGCATCTCTCACGAGTACATTATTTGCTGCTGTACTAAAAGTGCATATATTACTTAGCTATGGCAATGTTGTCTATTCAGTATAATTTTCTATGCCTGCTTTTTAAAAAACAGTATTCTGACTGTTAATGCTTTTTGTAAAATTCTTAATGAATTTTTCATATGAAGGCTGTTTCTGCTTACATGAAACACGAAACAGACAAATAACATCTGACAGAGGGGAATCACAGCTATTGATTCCCTGATCCAGTGCTAACACAGCTCACAAACATGGCTGCGAGAAAAATACAGCACTTGCTTGCTGATAGGATGTATTAGTTAGCCATTTGTTGTATGTTGCTGACAGCTTTATGGATGTTTACAGTTAAAGATGATGCTGAAGTGCTGATACTGGGAATTGTACAGCTTTTGCCTGTAATAAACCAACCAAGTTTTTGCGTAAGCTTTTTTTGAAATTGCAGACCCCTCTTTTATTGTGTATTTTTTAATGAATTGCTACTTGCCTTTTCTGAGTAACAGAAATAACTATTCTTCTGCTGTGTTGCATAGTGTGTAATTTAAAAAAATCAGTTTACTTAAATAACCTTATTACTGCCAATAAGCCCTTAAAAGTCAGATTGTTTTTGAGAGGGGTTTCAGTGTTGTCTGTGCACTTGGTTATCTTTCAGAGATGAAAACTGATTTTTATCCATCTGACAGAGCAAATAAGTATTCTATTGCCTGTTGGTACCTATCATGTTAAAACAGCTAACAAGTGGGGGTTAATATAAGCAGTGCAAATACTTGTTCAATCAATACTTTTAATAGAAACTGGCACCAGAAAAATGTTGTAGTCTGAAATAATACCTTAGTTCCATTTGCATGTTATAATTTCAGTGATGAAGTACTGAGTCTACCTTTGTAACATGTTTTACTGAAAAATGTAATATGAAAAATCACAAATATTATGGGGAATAATGGAATTTCTAGTGTTCTCCAGTGTATGCCATTTCTGACTACTCACTTAATGGGACTTAATCTTTAAAAGAAATAGTTAAATTTTGTGTAAGGTAATGGTGATTATGATAAAATAGCTTTCTCTAGTTTATTTTTCCAGGATTTTTTATGTCACTGGTTTCTTTTCCCCTTATTTATTTGTTCTATAGATATATACTCCAGGAAGGAGTAAAATGAAAAGCATTTTTATCTCCAGTAGTATTAGAGAAGGGACTACTCCATGAAACAGCAGTTTCAGTTCTTTACTGCTGTTCAGTCATCAGCAGCTCTTACCTTTCGTAACTTGTGGATTTTATAATGCAGAAGTTACAGGTGAAATATTGCCTCTTGGTAATATCAGAACCTCTGGACACCTGCACAAACAATGCTGATGGGGAATTGGATCATCTGGTTCCAAACCCTGCATGGGCAGGGACACCTTCCACTAGACCAGGCTGCTTGAAGCCCAACCTGGCCTTGAACACTTCCAGGACTGGGGCGTTCACAACTCTTCTGGGCAACCTGTTCCACCCTCACAGTGAAGAATTTCTTACTAACACTAAATCTAAACCAACCCTCTTACTGGCTGGTTTGGTTGATTTAGATTGGATATTTCCTCTTGTCCTATCACTCCATGCTCTTGTAAAACATTCCTGTCCAGCTCTCTTGTACTGAAAGGCTGTTATATGGTCTCCCCAGAGCCTTTTCTTCTCCAGGCTGAAAACCCCAATTCTGTCAGCCTGTCTTCATAGGAGGTGTGCTCCAGCCCTCCTAAGATTGTCTTCATGACCTTCTCTGTACCAATTCCAACAAGTCCATGGCTTTCTTGTGCTGGAGGACCCACACCTGGATGCAGTACTCCCAAGTGCTCTTATGACAGCAAAGGTACCACTTGAATGCCTACACTTCAATGCTTGAAAGTAGGTATTAGCCAATACTGAAATAGGAAAGCCAAGGGAGAAAAGTCAGTTCTCCCTTAATGAAATTATCCCCATTAGATCTTTTACTTGCAGTCATGGACATTGTGTGTGAGCATCATGCTAAATCTACACTGTCAAGTTCTGCTGAAGGAGAGTTGGATATGAAAAGTGAAAGCTGCTCCCGTTTAAACCCTCCAGATTTTACTCTAATGAAAAATTTAGCACCCTTAGCATGGAGTTCTAGATAGGCGTAATGATTTTTCTCTGACATATACACTCTGATTTTGTCATTATTGTGGGTCATAGTTTATTCACACAGTATGGAAAGTGGTTGGGTGTTAATTTATGCAGAAGATACCTGCACCTCTGAGACCTGCTTAGACTGCAGTCAGCTGCATTCCTATCACTGGAACAGTGATTCTGGGATTAGCAATAGTCTTAGTTTTATGGCCTACTTAGGGTCTTGGGATAGCAAGGGCTCTGCATCTGCAGGCAGATCAGAAGTGATTCATTAGTAAGATCCTGACTGAGCTGTCTGCCCAGAAAAAACCAGCTTTTTAAACTGGGATAATAAGGTGGTTGGTTTTTTACTTGCTGGGTTTTACTGTCTTACAGACTCAAAAGAGTGATTTTGAAAATGAAAATGTAGTGTGTTTAGCAGTCTGGATCTGCTGTTGGCTAATATTTGGTATGTATGGCAAGCAAAAATAACTCTGGAGGTTGATTTCCATTAATATTTTTTTAAATGTAAGATTTTGACGATCAAAATTCCATCTGGAACAGCAACCTGGCTCGAACAGATGGAATAATTACAAGTCTAGTGAGGAGTACAAATAGGGCAGATGCACAGGCTCTTTCTTTGAAATACTGCATTCCAAACTTTTGGTTATTTTTAGCTGTATACATCTGCTAATTAATTGCCGGTGGTTTTCTTTCTTGGTTTTGTGCAATTTCTCCTTAAACTTGGATGAGCTTTTACATCTTACAGTATAATTTGACAGAGAATTCAACAGTGAAAAAAACCTTTTTTTTAATTTTCTCGTAATCTGATCCCACTAGATTAATTTGATGTTTCATTTTTTTTTTTCTTAATGAGGTAATGTTTTTAATTAATCCCTCCATAATTTTAGTCATGTTGCTTTCTGCCCTATGCCATCCAGGCCATCTCTTTTTTTAGATGAGAGTCATCATTTTGCTGAGCAATTTCCTGCATAAAAAACATACTAGACTTTCTATGGTGTATTTTTAAAAAAATACATGCTTTGTGTGTTTGCCTTTTATATTGTTTTAGTAATTTTTTTTACTTTAATGCTTGTTGTTCTGATCTAAAATGAATTGTAAATAAATGTAGTCTTAAGCTACATTTATGTTGATTTAATTTAAAAAAATCTTACAGTTCTATTTAAGCAGAGCTGTTCAGTATAAGCTGAACAGTATAAGGTGTCTTAATTAAGGTTTGTAAACATGTATCAATTCATTGACAATCTCTGTAGGTTGTTATTTTTATTTAAACTAATGACTAGAAATGTCTCTACATGTGCAGTTCATACCCAAAAAGTTGACATGATCTGGAGTTGTAAGACTGATAAATAGTCAATTGAGCTTTCCTTGCTGCCTGTTTTTAAATGCAATTCTCATTAAACCTTGGTGTTTTTGTGTTCTTCCCACACCTGCCAGACTCTGCTTAGACTGACCAAAGGATGGTGGAATAGACAGTGGCCTTAAGTGCATGAAATGCATTCACAGGGTCCAGTTGCCATCATGTGTCTCCATCCAGTTGCCTGGAGACAACTAAATTACAATGGTGTCCTCTTCCTGACCAGGTCTTCAGTTTGCAAGGCAGAAAATGGGAAATGTTAATCAATTTAAATCTGCCAATCTATTTGGGTCTAAGGATAAGCTATGGGGTACAACTCAAGAGCCTTTTTGTGAGCTGTTTTGTAATGTGTGAAACCACACTGATCATTTCTTTGTGAGTGCAGACAAGTTTCTCTGCTTGTGTGTTGCATGGGCATCTTCATCCCCATAGCATAGTTCAGATGCTTAATGGTTTATGCTAGGAAAGGTGGTCTTCCAGATTAGTTTCTCTCCATGTTGTAGGTTTTTTGTATAGGAAATCACACTAATCTATAGCACTTTTCCTTAACTGAATAGTAACCTAAAAAATTTTAAATTAAACCTTGCATCTGCTGTCAGTCTCACTGCTGTAATTACTGTTTGCATTTTATGTTCATAAAATCAAACAGTGAAGTCCTGTGTAAAGTTCCATCCTACATACAGGTTAAGAATAGAGAACACAGAGCTTCAAGGTGGGAGAGAATATCCCTTCAGCCTCTCATTTCAGAAGAGATGGCAGCTGTTTGGATAATGGCTTAGTATGCTGTGTGGTGTGCTGCAAGATGCCAACGCTAGAAATTTTGGAATCAGAATTGTTTCGGTTAGAAAATACCTGTGAAGTCTCACTGAGTCCAACTGTTACCCACCACTGCAAAGTCCACTCTAAACCACGTCTCAGCCACTTCCCTGGACAACCTGTTCCAATGCTTGACAACTGTTTCTATAAAGAAATTTTGCCTAGTATCTAAACCTCCTCTGGCACCACCTGAGGATGCTTCCTCCTGTCCTGTCACGTGTTAATTACGAGAACAGGCTGACTCCCATCTTGCTGTAACCTCCTTTCAGGCAGTTGTAGAGAGTGATAAATGTTTCCCCGAGCCTCCTTTTCTCCAGTATGATCACCCCCAGATCCCTCAGCAGCTCCTCATATGGCTCACTCTCTAGGCCCTTCACCAGCTCCATTGCCCTTCTCTGGATATGCCCCAGCCCCTCAATGTCTTTCTTGCAAGTGTGGGGCCCAGAACTGGACACAGGATATGAGGTGCAGCTTCACCAGTGCCCAGTACAGGGGGACAATCACTGCCCTGGTCCTGCTGGTCGCACTATTTCTGATAAAAGCCAGGATGCCACTGGCCTTCATGGCCACCTGGGCACACTCTGGCTCACGTTCAGCTGCTTGTTGACCCATTTTATTTAATGATCAGCCTGTCTTCATCAGGAAAACATTTCTGTAGTTAACTTTTGGCAGTTATTAAATAATTAAAGACTCAGGTTGGATAGCCTAAAGGCTGGAAATCCCTACAGTTCTTAGAACTGTTTTGTAAACTGGACCTTGTGCTGTGCTAATGAGATCAAAAATGGCTTAGTTTCAACTGTAAAGTGTCACTGCCAAATCACCCTGTATACAGTAGTCACATCTTGTGGTCCTGTGTAGCAGTTGAATTGGTCTTCAAGGGTGCTAAATCACTGTTTCACAGGGTGTTTATTACTTGCTGGTACCTAATACATTAATTTTTATGGAAAATGAAGCAGAGAGTAACCAGACAATTTTTTTTTTGCTTTTAAACGTTGAGGTAGTTTTTTAAATGTATCATAATTTTATTAGTTTATTTGTAACTTGATATGGTGCAGTAATTGAAAACTGATTACTGTCTACCCCTCCTTTGGTCCTTTTTTACCATAGAATCACAGAATGGTTTGGGTTCCAATCCCCCTGCCATGGACAGGGACACCTTCCACTAGACCAGGTTGCTCAAAGCCCCATCCAACCTGACCTAGAAACACTCCCAGGAATGGGGTACCTACAACTTTTCTGGATGATTTGTGCCAGTGCCTTGCTACCCGTACAGTAGATAAATTATTGCTAATACCTAATCTAAACCTGCCCTGTTACAGTTTTGTTTTTTTTCCTTGTCCTGTCACACCATGCCCTTGTAAAAAGTCCCTCTCTATCTCTCTTGTAGCCCCTTTTAGGTACTGGAAGGTGTTATAAGGTCTCTCTGGGGCCTTAACATTTCCAGACTGTCTCCCTCTGTCTTCATAAGAGAGGTGCTCCTGCCCTCTGATCATCCTGGCAGCCTCCTCTGAACTCTCTTCAACAGGTCCATGTCTTTATGTTGGGGGTCCCAGAGCTGAATGCATCACTGCAGGTTGAGGGAGCAGAGGGACAGAATCCCCTCCTTTGCCCTGCTGCCCACGTTGCTTTGGACACAGCCCAAGATACAGTTGGCTTTCTGGGCTGCAAGGGCACATGCACAGGTCATGCTGACTTTCTTGTCTACCAACATCCCCAAGTCCTTCTCCTCAGGGCTGCCCTCAATCCATTCTCTGCTCAGCCTGTACTTGTGCCAACCCAGATGCAGGGCCTTGCACTGGGACTTGTTGAACTTCATGAAGATGGCACAGGGCCACCTCTCAAGCTTGTCAGTGTCCCTGTGGGGGGGATCCCTTCCTTTTTTGTTTGTATGTAGTTGTTCAATTGTGCTTCCTTAAATGATAAGTTAACAAAGCACTGTATTTCAAAGAACCCAGGAAGGACATACCAAAATTAACTGAAATACTATAGTGTTACTTGTAAAGCTACAGACAAGATTCTCAAGAGAGTATTCTGCTCTCATATATCAAGTAACCATATTTTTTCAGGCATCCAGGGTGTCTCTCAGAGGTAGCAGCTCTGTGCTTCACATCTTTTAATATATTATATATTCTTTCAAAAATCTCATCCTTGCTGTGAGTGCTGATTGAGTCTGTGAATATTGCCTGTTATATTAACATGTGAAATGTAATGTACTATATTAATATAAAGTGACCAAAATTTAATATACTCTGCTCTGACCTTCCTTAAGAGTGTCATTCTTGATATAGAGCTAAATGGTGTGACCTGTGCTGCACTGGGACTTAAAAAACCTGTGAGAAGTCTATAAAGCTGGTGATGTAATCCCAAACTGTTAAGCATTCTTATTCCTTAACTTTGTGCAGGTCAAATATTTATATTAATGTGGTAGACTGTTAAAGACATACCTTTACATATTCTGACATATGCAAAGCGTGTATCCCTGTAGTTAATCCATGGGGAGGACTCCTCTAACTTTGAAGGTCACACTGTACAGTCAGAACCATCATCATAACATGTTCTGGCTGATGGCTGGATCTGGTAATTAATTTTTAATTACTTTGAATTTCTCTTTCTTTGTAGGTTGATGATTCCACTTGTGATGCTGAAATACTCTCCTTGATCCTCAATGCTAAGTTGGTGGTGAAGTGCATGTCCACTGCCTTCTGCCCACGCCTTATTGACCACCTCCTGGCTAACCAGGGACAGGGAGGCTGGGATGTGGAGGAAATTGCAAAACAGCTGAAAGAAGCAGGGTTCAGTGCAGAAGCTGGGTCCCTCCTGATGGCTCATCGAGGGACCCATCCTGCACTCAGGACTTTTACTGCTGCCCTCCAGGCTGTTCAGCATTGGATCTGAACATGTTGGGTTTATCATCTCTCTGCCTTTTTGCTGGAGATCTTACACAAAAGGGAGAAATTGTTGTTCCAGTGAAGTAACAAAGTAAGTTATTACCTACATTTTGTAGAAAACACATAGCACACAGTAACTTCCCATATGCTTCTAATTGTTTAAAAAAACCTATTGGTGCAGACTGTATCATTAGCAAAGCATTGCATCTGATCATCCTTTCAGATCAACGTTAAATGGTTACACTCGGTTACATATAAATGAAACATTAGTAAGGCAGCAGGTTATATACAATTTGTCTTAATTTCTGTAAGTAATTTACTCTTGTCATAATGTAAAACTAATGTAAAAATATAATTATAAAGATATATATGGAGCAAAAAAAAGTCACAAGAGTGATTTTTGAGACTTTCAAAACCTTAAAATTAGTATTGTGCAATGTTGTTATCACAGCTTTTGTTTGCAATAAATAAAATATTTTGCATTTAATGTACTGTCTCTTCTTTCAGCCTTTTAGATAAATATTTTCTTTCTTCAGCCCCTTTTGCTGAAATTCCTGTCTCTCCTTAGTGATGTTTATTCATGAGGACAAGCTGAAGTTTAAGAGGTATTTTTCTCCTCTGTTTGGGAAACCCCATCTCAAATCCGGAACATTTTTGGTACCTTTTGTGAATGTATTTTCAAAGTATTTGCTTATATTTTCCCTAAGTTCTGAAAAATTGGATAAATGTGTATATTTGCAAAATCACACAATATGCTGAGTTGGAAGGGACCCACAAGGATCATTGAGGCCAACTCCTGGCCCTGCACAGGACCATTGCCAAGAGTCACACCATGTGGCTGAGAGCATTGTTCAAATGCTTCTTGAGCTCTGTCAGACTTGGTGCTGTGACCACTTCCCTGGGGAGCTGTTCCAGTGTCCGACCACCCTCTGGGTGAAAAACCTTTTCCTGATCTCCAACCTAAACCTCCCCTGACACAACTTTAGACTGTTCCCTTAGGTCCTGTCCCTGCTCACCACAGAGAAGAGATCAGGGTCTGTCCCTCCTCTTCCCTTCACAAGGAAGCTGTAACTGCAGTGAGGCCTCCCCTCAGTCCCCTTCAGGCTGAACAGACCAAGTGACCACTCCTCACACGGCTTCCCTTCAGGGGCCATCACCATCCTTATGGCCCTCCTTTGGATACTCTGTAATAGCTTAATATCTTTCTTACATTGTGGCACCCAAAACTGCTCCCAGCACTCGAGGTGAGGCCGCCCCAGTGCAGAGCAGAGTGGGACAATCCCCTGCCTTGCCCGGCTGGCGATGCTGTGCCTGATGCCCCCAGGACAGGGATGTCCCTCCTGGCTGCCAGGGCACTGCTGACTCAGATTAAACTTTCCTTTGATCAGGACCCCCAGGTCCCTTTCTGTGGCACTGCTGTCCAGCCTCTCATTGCCCAGTCTGTCTGTGCATGTAGGGTTGCCTCATCTCGGGTGCAGAATCTCCATCAGTTTCCCTTGTTGAACTTCGTATGGTTGGTGATTGCCCATCCCTGTGATTTGTCCAGGTCTCTGCCTTCAAGCGAGTCAACAGCTCCCAGTTTTGTATCATCTGTGAACTTGCTCAGTGTCTCTTCCAGCCCTGCATCCAAGTCATTTATGAAGATGTTGAAGAGCACAGGGCCAAGGTGAACCCCACTAATGACAGGTCACCAGTCTGATGTCGCCCCATACACTGAAACCCTTTGTGCCTGACCCATGAGCCAGTTGCTCACTCATCCCATGATGTGTTTATCCAGCTGGGGGCTGGACATTTTGTCCAGAAGGATCCTTGATGACAGACTCTGTAGAGATCCTGTAGAGATCTGTCCTGTAGAAGAGACAATACCAAAAACTTTGCTGAAATCCAGAAAGATTACAATGCTCATCCCTTCATCGACTAGGTGGGTTGCCTTGTCGTAAAAGGAAATGGGGTTGGATAAGCAGGACTTTCCCTTCATGAAGCCATGCTGGCTCTGAGCAGTGACTGCATTGTCTTTTAGGTGTTTTCACATATCTCCCAGAATAAGCTCCATAACTTTACCAGGCACTGATTCCAAATGCCCTTCTGTTTAATTAAGACAAAATAATTTTTTTATTGTTTTCAGAGGTTTTTTAACAAGGGCTCTATGTGTTTATTATACTACATTACCAGAAGGGTTTGACGTTTTGTGTTTATAGACACTTCTTAAAATCAGTCTGTAAAATCTTTTGCCTAATCTTATGTTCAGATTTAATTTTGATGTAATAATGTACAGAAACATTATACATTATAAGATCCAGAGGACATAATACACACTGGAAGCAATCTGTAGGGTAATGTAATGTAACCTCCTGCTTAAGGCAGGGTGCCTGTATGACTGGAACAGGTTGCTCCAGCCTACATTCAGTTGGGTCTGGAAAACCTCCAAAGATGACTATCTTGGTTGTTCCCATGTTGAAAAGCTTTTTATGTTTGTCCTCTTGGGATCTGCTTTGTTTTACCAGCTTTTACTGACTGTGAAAATGAATCAGATGTCAGCCTTACTTCCCACATTGCACAGGATTTGTAATGAGACTTTTAACAATGCTTTAATTCTTGAGATTGTTAACTTATCTTTTGTATTTGCTAGTCCCAGCTGTCCTTCAGTGTTTATGGAGGGTTATATCATCAATGTATTAACATGCATTCCAAATTCCAATTTCTATCATTCAGCTATATTGCCTTAATTCTGTTCTCTTATGTTAGCAGTCCCAAGAGCCCCAGACTAGTAAAGCAAGTATATTGGAATTGCAGAGGAAAGAAAGGAAAAATTTTAAAGACGTAGTAAAAGTGGCCATCAGTAGATGTGGACAAACAACATGTGCACCTCCAGCAAAAAAACCTTGGGTTATTCTGTAGAATATTTCAGTACTTTACAGTGAAACATTTTGGTCTGCAGGTTTTGTTCTCAGGTTGGTAAATCCAGTGCTAGGTTTTCTGACCATTCTCATTCAGGATCATGGAAAGTTTGTGTTAGTGTCACTCTAAAACTGAGCTGTAGATAAAGCTCTAATAAGTGTTATTGATCTTCTGTCCATTTTCTGGTTTGCTGGCATTACAAATCCATGATAAATGTTTTCCTTGCAGCCTGGATTATTCCTGATTTATTCTGTATTCAAAACTTTCACCTGTAAGAAGTATTACTTTAGTATATATATCCAGAATGATCAGCCTGTATTAGTGTATGTTTCAAAGAAAATTTAAGGACGGAAAAAAAAAAAGAAGAGGCACATAACAAGGAGATGTATCCCAGTGCCAGCCTTTTAGTATCTTCTGTATTACAGAATAACACGTAAGGCTCTGGGATTGAGCAGAGGATACACTAGCAGGTGCTATTGAGTTGGGTTTGGATTTTGGTTTTCGTTTTCTTTTTTTCTTTTTAAAGGTTATGAAACTCACCTTGGTATTACTTTTAGCCAGGTTATTGTTATACTGAACACTGAACAGTTCAGTTCTGTCAGTTTGTTTGATTTGCAGTTGGGATTTGTTCATAATACAGCATAAGTGGATTTTTTTTTTACCTCAAACAATTCTATGTTCTGGAGATATTTCTGTTCCCAAAAGCAGGTGAATAAAGAGTTGTGTCTCCAGGAGCAGTGCTTCCTAGGGCAATTAATCCTCTTTTGTCTGAAAAACACTTGATAGTGTTTGGATCTTTAAGGAGATTTTAGCTGCCTGGGAGACACAGCAAAGCAGCAAAATATATCACCTTTCTTATGAATAATTAGAACCAGAGATTAAGGAAGAAAGACCATAACTCAGAATTCCTTTTTCTGCTGGAAACACTAAGTATAGCCAGGATGACATTGCAACACAGACAGAGTACACACTTCTATTTATAAACAAAACAGTGCAATTCTCTGAATAGGGTGGCTACATGTGATCTGGGTATCTTCTTCCTTGTATAATGATAGTTTGTGATTTACTGAGTGCAACATTCTGCACTGTGGAAGATGCTTTGAGAGTGGCCATCTGGTGTAGAGTATGGCCATCCTCAGCACAGGAAACACACAGACCTCTTGGAGAGAGTCCAGAGGAGGCCATAAAAATGGTCAGAAGGCTGGAGCACCTCTCCCTTGAAGACAGGCTGAGAGAGCTGGGGTTGTTCAGCCTGGGGAAGAGAAGACTCCAGGGACACCTCATAGCACCTATGAACGGGCTTATAAGAAACATATGGATAAAGTTTTTAATAGGCTCTGTTGTGATAGGACAGAGGATCATAGTTTAAATATAGAAAAGGGTTGATTTAGATTTGATTCAGGAAAGAAGATTTTTACAATGAAGATGGAACTGGCACAGGTTGCCTGGAGAGGTGGTAGCTGTCCCACCCCTGCAAACATTCAGGGTCAGGTTGGATGGGGCTCTGATATCCAGTTGAAAATGTCCCTTCTCCCTGATGACCTTCAAAAGTCCCATCCAACCCAAACTATTCTATGAATATGGATTCACAGAATCGATTCATCATAGGGGTAAGAATTCCTACACTTGCAAAAACACAATAATTTTTTTGTATTTTTAGTATATTTTTTGAGACATGGGAGGCAGGAGCAGATCATGCTTTGTATCAAATGTTGCAGGTACACCAAGAGTTCTAGTGACCTAAAAATATTTTTCAATTAGATTATTTAACTATTACTGAGCACTTGAAGTAGTGTTTGCATAGGATTTGTTTGACACTGAGCTCCCTTTCCACAGTGGTAGAAGTAATCTGAAATTGCTATGTTTGTTGCAGTTTATTTATGATTATATTTCTCTTGTACATCTGTGGTGGTAAAACCGCCCTCTCCTCCTTGGGCCACACTATGATCTCAGAAATGCTCATTAGGCCTCAGCCTTGATGAACAACAGCTGGCTGAGCTCCTCTTGAGTTCATCAGAAACACTCTCTTCTCCCAGCAACTTACACTGTCTGGCGAGCTCCTGTTTTTAATGAACAGCCTTAGAAACTTGTTTTTCTTGCCTGAATAGCAGCCCAAATGGAACAACATTTTTGTTGTTGAACTTTCAGAGAATGTTATTGACCCAAACTGTGGTCAGGATAGAAAATGACTATGACTAAAGCCCACTCTCTTGTTACTCTATAAATGGTCCCAAGTGAGACCCACTGATCCGTGCTGGACCACAGCAGGCTGTGACAGCATCTCCCTCTGAGTGAGACATCACTGTGAGCCAGAGAACTCTCAAGTTTACTTGGAGGACCGCTGCCAAAAGCTGACAGAGCCTGGGCAGATACCCCCACTCCTCAGGGATCAACCTGCTGAGAAGATCCAAAGGCATCCAATGGAAGTACTTCCCTGAACTTAAGGGGAGTACTTCACAGGGATATACCTTGTACATACTCCTTTAAGTCTGTGTGTGCGCGAGTATAAAGTCTTATGAATGTTTCTTAAGATTCTTAAGTATGTTACATTCGTAAGTAAATTAGACCTATGTGAGTTACCATTGTACTATGGTAAATTCCATAAGAATCTTTCATTAAATTGTTTAAATTAAGCTATTGATTAAGTACTGTTAAGTGCTGTTAAAAACTTCAGACCTAAACCACTGGTAGCATCTGGGGCTAAGCTTGGCAAGGACGTCCACTCTGAACCTTGTGACTCAGTGCGAGCTCATCACCCAGACAACATGTTTCATGAAGACTTTGAACAGTTTTTCATCCAGCTGTAGTTCTCAAAAACTTGTCTTCATTACCACCCCTCTGATCTCTGAGGACCTGCTGGAATGTTCTGATAAATTCCTATACCCTTAATGCAACAGCATTTTGATGCCTTTATAATTGGTCCCCTTTTGTAGACATAGAAAATAGTAAACGTGTATCTCTTTGGCAACTGCCTGCATTTGAAAACAGCAGGCTCATTTTGCTGAAGATGAGGCCTGTTACAATCCAGTTTAAACCCAGGAAAGCAAAGAGAGCTAAGTCTCTGAGCATAAAGCAGAAAGAACTTACAAGGTTCAAAATATTCCCAGAAATGAGATTAAAGCCAAACGAGGTTAGATGTTGATGCTAAAAACTTGATGTATTTTATTTAATAGTAAAAGAGGCAAAGAGAAGGGAAAAGAAAGAGAGAAAGAAATGGAAAAAAGAAGTGTGCGTGGGGGGCTGGGGGGACAGGGAGAGGTGACAGGGGTTAGGTGGAAGCGTATCACCCATCTGAGGGTCCCAACGATGTCTCGTTGCTCCCCTCCATCTGCTCTGCTGGGGGTGAGGGTCCCCCATCGCCGCCGTGCCCGCACCGCCACACGCTGCACCATGCTGCCACATGGCACCACACCACACGCCAAAGAGTACAGAATCCTGTGGATTAATATACGCTGTGGGCCAGGTGGGAACACCCACATGCCTCTCTTGCAGGACCCAGCTTGACACTGTCCCTTGCAACACTGAGGGTCTGTTGCATCACCTCTGGTGCTCTGGTGCAGGGTCTGGGACCCCTTTGAGGGGGGCCCCTGTGATGGGCCATGTCACCCCCTTCTGCTGTGGATAAGCTTCTGACCCCAGGCTTTTGCAAGATACTCAAAGTCTCTCCTCCCTCCACCCTTTGGTGCAGGGGGTCTGTGCGAGCCTGGCAGCTGATAGCCCTGGGGCTGTGGTCTCCACCTTGCAGGTGTTAAGTTTGTGCTTTGTGAATGTCCTGAGCCCTGAGTTGTTACTTTATCTTATCTTCATCAGCGACAGGTATAAGGCCTCAGTCAGGGCCCCATCCAGGGTGCAGTAGTCTTTTTTGCAGCTTTTGTAATAGAGTTTTAAAAGCCCTTTAAGAAAATGTTTAAGTCATAAACTATATTATTTCAGTCTCTGACAAAACCCATGATAAAAGCAGAAGTATAAAGGTCCCCTGGATGGTCAGGAACAGGCTCTTTCTTTTAGCTTGGCAGAAACATCTGCTGACGTGGTTCTATTCTCCACAAGAGCTCAGTGCCTTAATCTTTCATATGTTTGTCCTCAGCAATGCTCTGTTGCACTGGGTGGAGATGGAGTACTGAGTTTGCAGACTGAATGAGCATCCCATTGTAGTGCAGGAAGATTTTAGCAGTACAAGGAGAGAGCCTCGTCTTCCCATAATGCTTAGGAAAGTTGGGGTTTAACTACTAACTTTCAGTAGGTAATTATGACAGCTAAAACTTCATAAAAAATAAATCCCTCACCAAGCCTGTCTACCATGACATTCAGAAACATGGAAATCTTACTTACTTTGATTTCTTCTTATAGTGATAAGTTTCATCTGTCATTTTTCTTCACTTTCTTTGAGACTGGCTAACAAAGGGGATGGCTTGGTACTCATGCTAATGACTCTGCTGTTGAAAATAGCAGGGTATTTATCACGTTGATTGAACCTCCATGGGGTACACTAAGCTGTGCAAACAGAAGATAAAGTCTGACGTTATGTCCAGCTCAATCACAGCTGGATCTGACATTTCTATCTAAAAATAGAGACTCTGCTTTCTGAAGCTGCCTGGGAGCAGGTGGAAGAGAACCTGGCAGCTTCCCTGTTGCACAGCCATGTCATTTCCATATCCCAGCTTCCTGGACCACTTCCAGTACCAGATACATGACAGTTAGTGGAAATTTTTGGTGTATGTTGTGGGTTGACCCTGGTTGGGTGGCAGGTGCCTACCAAAGCTGCTCTGTCACTGCTCTCTTCAGCTGTGCAGGGGAGAGAAAATATACAAAGACTGTTGGGTCAAGATAAGGGCAGGGAGACATCACCCTGCACTGACCATCACAAGCAAAACAGACTCCACTTGGGGAAATTAGATTAATTTATTGCCAATCAGACCCAAGTAGGGTAATGGGAAACAAAAACCAAATATTAAAATATCTTCCTCCCACCTCTCCTGTCTTCCCATGCTCAGTTTCCCTCCTGATTTTCTCTCCCTCCTCACCCCTGGTGGTGCAGAGTAATGAAGAAAGAGAAAATTCATTGTAAATAAAATTAAAGAATGTGGTTACCTGTGGTGGCTGGTGAACATACATTACAAGGGAGAGAGAGTTTTCTGTAAGACAACTCCCTAGTACCACAAGAACCACTTTATGTTAAGGTGACCAAAAAGGCTTCTCCCAGGATGCATTGTTCTGTTATGTTAATCTATCCCAGTTTGAATTCCCTGGTTGGCTGTCAGCCTTTACCCCTCATCACTCCCCCACAGTTCCCCATTGGTTCCCGTTCCCTGGTCCCACCTTTTCCCCCCACTCCCAGAGAAAACTGTGAGCTTTGGGTTCATGTTCGTATTTGCCTCTGCAACCTTCAGCAGTGTAGCAGCAATAAATGCTCCTGCTGGAACGCACACAAATGCCCTTCTCAACTCTTTGCTACCGACTGTAACACTGAACCCACCCGTGCTTCTGAGGGTGCACGGAGCCGAGCAGGGACAGTGTTAGTTACCACTGCAATTGAATTGTCTGCTCAACATGTGTTCCTCTCACTCTGACATCAGCATCTTCTGCCACACTGTGCTGACATACCGAATGTCTCTGAATGTCCTTTGAGACTACCCTCCTAAGCTTCCCATACTTTCAGGGCACAGGAACGGGAAAACCAGCTCCACACAGAGCTCTGATTTATAGTCAAATGTGCTCTATAATGCAGGTACAAAAATATTCACAACAGCCTTTTTCCTTTACAATCTTTATCTACCTAAGGTGCATGTGAAATTATTATTCTAATGAGCAAAACAGATATATGCTGTTTAAAATAAAAAGGAATGTTTGAAAACAAATAAGCAGAAGGAGTTTAGTCTAAATGGGAAAACAATAAAGAACACAAGCTGTGAATGAAACAGGGGTGTGATTTTAATTATTCTGATAGTACCATCTGCACTGGCTCTGGCTAGAGAGGAAAAAGGACACAAATGTAAATTTCAAGAATATGTGTGTATCTGAATGTAAATTTCAATAATATGCGAATACATTCAGTGCCTTATATAATCTTGAAAAGGAAATGAAAGTGCAATTGAATGGAATGTTTCCTTTGTGACCTTTTCCATTCAATTAGACACTTAATGAATATTTTGTCAAAGTGATGATTTAAGTATTGCACTGGTGAGGTCACACCACAAATCCTGTGTCCAGTTCTGGCCCCCTCCAGAAAGACATTGAGGTGCTGGAGCATGTCCACAGAAGGACAATGACATGGTGACAGGTCTAGAGACTGAGTCCTGTAAGGAGGGGCTGAGGGATCTGAGGGTATTTAGCTGGGAGAAAAGGAGGCTCAGGGGAAACAACTACTTGAACTCCCTATAACTACCTGGAAAGAGGTTGTAGCCAGGCTGGGCTCGGTCTTTTCTCCCAGTCAACAAGCAACTGGATGAGAGAACATGGACTCAAATTGTGTCAGGGGAGGGTCAGGTTCGACATAAGGAAAAATTTCTTCACTGAAAGGGTGATTAAGCTTTGGAATGGGCTGCCCAGGGAGGTGGTGGAGTTACCATCCCTGGGGGAGTTCAAGAAATGACTGGTCGTGGCACTTACTGCTATGGTGCTATGATCGGTCAAAGGTTGGACGTGAGGATCTTGGAGGTCTTTTCTAACCTAAATGATTCTGTGATTCTGTTATTTCTGATAAAGACATTGCAGACAAAAGTAGAGCGAAAACTATCCTAGGTGATTTTGGACTTTGGAGCCATAAAATTACACACCTGTTCTGTAACAAAAATGTTCCTAAGGTGTGATTTTTTTCAGTCTTTGGCACTTTCTTGACTGTTCAAAATTTCTGGACGTAAGTGGATGAAAAACTAGGATTGTGAGATATGGCTTCCCATATGAAGTAAGTCCAGTTTGAGATGGTTCAAGATTCAAGATTCAAAGTTACAAGTTTTGGGTTATTATTAGCTTTGTATCCAGGTATAATCTATACCTCTTCAATAATTTGATAGGTCTCCATAGGAACAAAACAGCTAGGTAAATGTTTAAGTGGTGCGGTTGCTTTTTTTATTGAGCGTAATGATGAAGAAACAACTGGAATGACCACACCAAGGAGCTCTGTCTAATTGTGGGATTTTCTGAAACATCTACAACATTCAGGAGTCTGAGGGTCTTGGTCTGGAGAGGAATGACAGTATTATACCTTGCTCATAGAAATGAGTAGTGAGCAAAGATGAATGAAGGGGACTACAGGTTACCATTTGTTATTAGAGCTCTAGGTTTTTTAATTACTCATTGATTCCTTCAGATTATTTTGCTTTTAGAGGCCAGTGTTTATTATGGTAGTATTCCCAGGATGCCCCAGTAAGGACTCATACTGTGAAAGCTCTGCACCTACATGCAACATAATATTTACATTACATGTTAGAGATTATGTGCTTAGAGAAAACAAACTGAAGACATTATGACAATAAGATCTTTTCACAGATTCTGCTCAGCATCTGCTTGGCCTTGCCAACATGAACTATATACCAGGCTGAAAATGTCTTTGTGGTTTTGTTCACCAAATTGGATTTGTTTCTTTCGCCAACTTTATCCAAGGATTCTTAGTTTAAACTGAAGTTTGGTCTTATGTGCCAATTATCAGGGAAAAATATACTGACTAGGAAGGATGTGCTGCCTCTGGTTAAATGTCAGTGCTCTGTTTATGCCCTGGATCTGGGCAATCTGGCTCTCTATTTCTTTTCGAGGAAATGAGGGAATATCAGTGACAGCTTTAAGAGCATCTCTATTTAGAAAAGAACAGAAAGTTATTTTGGAACTTTTCTCAGTGGTTTTCAGGAGGACATGTGAAAAACAGGGTATTTCTTCAGATTTGACTATGTATCAAACAATATTTTAGGAGCAAAAACAGAGGAAGAGACTTGGTTTTGACTCATAAAGTTAGTTTGCTGAAGTCTCAGTACAGCCATCAGTCTTCTGAAGCCAGAGGCCTGTTTTTCTTAACATTCCATAATCATATTTATGTATAAAATTGTCAGCATTGAAAAAAGATAGGGTAAAGCAAATAACTTTTGCACTTAGCATTTTACTAGCTACAGGAGCATTTGGACACATTTATAACTAATTCCATGAAATACCACTAAAATACTTTTCAGTTGCCTATGCGAGGTCCCTAAAAATAGTTGGTATTTTCATAATTTCTCTGTACTCTTCTTTAAATGTGGTGAATTATTATTGACTTTAAAAGCTGGGTTTTCCATCCTGTAAGATGAAAAGTCAGAGAAGTAAGGAAAGAGAGCACAGGTGGTGTTTATGCCAGTTTCTTAGTTTTAGCTTTATCGAAGGCAATGCCTTATATGCACAGCAAAGTGTGAGCAGCTGCAGCTCCATCTCTTAAATTTCAGGCCTGAAATGCAGGGAACGCCTTTGAAAGTGTTTCCTTGTTCACGCAGGTGCTTACTGATCTCAGTGTATCCAATAACTATTGGAAAAGTCTCAAGGTCTTCAGGATTATCAACAGTGGAATAAAACAGGGACCAGAACCATCTCTCTGTTATATTCCCTACTACTGCTGTGACTGAAGGCACTGGCAATGTTCTGCATATTTCATTTGCTTTTCACGGTATTTTGTGACATTTGAGGTTTTCAGCAAGGGTTTAATGCTGTTCTATGCTGTTGAGAATTTCCTCTGACAGCACTGAGTAAATGTTCTTTCTGGTCTGATCTATTGTCCCATGGATGTAATGTATCCTGAGAGAAAACCAATTGGTACCAATAACTAAAATTATTTGGGAAGATCTTGTTTCATTACCATATTACTTATTGCAGCTGCGAGTTTCAGCTTCTGGTTTTGATCACAGTTCAAAAATTAAGGATTGCATCTGCAGGTGAACAGAAATCATCAAGCTGGATTTTGTAATCCTAAAAGAGCTCTATGCTCCATCAGATCAAATTTCAAACCTACAAAGACTTAGCCAGAGGAGCATTGTAACTGTGGGGAAAAGAGTGGAATAATTCCTGGCATCCCTAGGATAAGCTTGAACAACACAACCTCCAGTGTTTACAGAGCTGCCACTGAAGATTACTGAGAAGTGTCGCACAGCCATGCATGGGAAGTGGTGGTTGACAGCCAACATCTCAAAGCCCTGCTTTACTGATGAGTTTGGCTTAACCCTAGGCTGGAGAGCTCTCCGCTCGATTAAGAGCTAGTATTTAGCACTGCTGTGGAAAAGAGCTTTTGGGGGGGGTTTGATGTCAAGGGTGTTAGCTTTCAGTGCTTGGATTTGGCAGCTTTTCCAGCTCCAAAGAGCTGTGGATCAGTTTGCATTGCTGTGTACATTTGTAACTTCCGGACATTGACCTTACAGGATGAAATTGCCCTTCCCTGTTCTTTGCAGTTACAGGTTTGCACGTGAACTACAAAAAGTGGACTGTGGGGCAGATGAAGGAGGGCTTTGTGTTTGCTTGTTGTCTTGCAGTATGCCAAGATTTTTCCTTATTGGCCAGGAGAATTTTAGCAGTTGTTACAACTGCTGTGGCCTCAGTGATGTACAGTCACAGCTTCTGGCATTGCCAAAAATTAGGCAATCTGAAGTAGGGTAATATCTGTGTGTCAAAACTGTAACAGTGATTTTATTAACTATTCTTGGTAGTCACTTTTTGGAACATCCTCTGAGGAGTAACTTAATTGTACAGACTAGCAAAGAGGGTATGTAGCTTCAAGATTGACTGAACCAACCAAAATTTGAATTTTCCTCTCTCTTTCCAGTAACTATGATAACTTATCAATTTTTATTAAGACTACATTTATGTACCCAGCTTCTTATTTGCAGAGTTTATGAGTGAGAAGAAGGTTGTTTTCCAGAAGTGTCCAGAAACTTTTTTTTTGCTTCTTGGCAAGCCTGTTCCTCTCTTTTAGAGCAGCCACTAGGAAATGTACACTTAGTCAGATCATGGAGGCTTCTTCCAGAGATTTACCTGAAGAAAGAACAGGTCCTTTGGCTCATCTTTCCATTGAAAAAAATGGAAGAAATTTTTTCTTTTTAGAGCTCTTCCAGACATTTGTGATAGAAAATCGAATGAATGTAGCCTAACTTTCCTGTTAGAATTTCTTGCAGACAAGCTTAGATTTTTCCTTTATTTTAGATTTTTCAAATATTCAAGTAGCTATTTTTATACAAGTTTTATTCTCCAGATTGCTTACCACAGCTTGTTACTTTTATGAACTTCTAGGATTTTTAATTAATGCTCATTTGGCTAGGAGGATTTTAAAGCCCAATACATGCTGTGGTTTCACTCCTGGAATACTTAGCTAAGGCTCTTTTAACTTTTTTCAAGAGTAAGACAACATGGTGCTAAAAGTTCATTAGAATCTGTGATATGTAAGTGCCAGAGATATCCCTGTGTCTAACAGCAAAAATCACTTTTACAGATGTTTAGAATAAAATGAGAGGATCTTCAGACCCCAGGGATATGAATTTATGGCTTGTATCCTAAAGTGTGTTTGTGAGTCGTTTATGGCTTGGCCTGGGAGGGTACTGTGAAATAATCTATCTGCCAATAAGCAGATGATGTTACACAATGCGTTAGGTCTCTACTTTGATTCAGCAATGATTTTTCTGGCCTGGAACTAACGCCATATGGTGCTTCTTATTAACCTGTTCAAAGGAACACTGCTCGTCCAACCTTCTGTCTGTAGCCTGCCAGCAAAACGATGGGTGAAAGCTCTTGCTCATAAAAGGGTGGACGTAGTGTCAGCTGTTCCTGTGGCTAGGCTGAGTTTTACAAATACTGGCCTGACATTCCTCTCCCACACAGATCTGGTGATTCCTGTGAGTCTGAAGCTGCAGGTCTGAATGGTCCTAGGCTTGAACATTGACTGACAAAAGATTTCTCCCCTGAAATTTTTCAACTGGACTAATCTTGGGCTTATTGGACAGAGGACCAACCTGTGCCTTAGGTTTAGGTTTAGTTTTTTCCTTTAGGGCTACTAATGTGGCTTCTTGGCTAATGTCCGTCCAAGCTTTGCCCCACAATATTTTGATTAGATAGCTTCTAACCTGATTGGTTTACCAAATGCAAGCAGAAAGGACACCCTGTGTCAGCTTATACCCCATGGAAAAGTATGATAAAGTCCTTTAAAATACTGTAAATGCCTTCCTTTGGAAGCCAAAATAGGCTTTTTTTTTTTTTTTCTTTCCCCTTTCCAATTATTGTCTTGTATGCATCTAATACAAAAGCTTATCCCTTACAGAGAATAAATTTATGTAGGAGAGACTTAAAAAACATTAATATTGAACATAAAACTCCACACTGTTATCCTGTCACATTTCTGCACTAAAGAATGTGAAGATCCTTGTTCTGTGGGCAGGGAGTTCCCTGGGTTTTGCCCTGCTTCAGATGTACGCATTCCCATTCCTGTAATCCTGTTAAGCTGTCCTACCTTCCCACCCCATATTCATCATCTCTCCAGAAAGTCTAGCCCAATTTGTAGTACCAAGTCTTGGGGGTTTTTTGCAACATCTAATACCTTTTAAAAAGTCTAGCTCAGTCTGAGTTTTGTCAAGTATCGCTTTATCCTTGAGTATGATCTCTATCATGAACACGAAGAGGCATCTGTCTTTTCTAATTGGGCCTTTTCCTTATCCTCGACTTTGAGGATTATTTTCTCTGACTTCAAGTTTTCATGGATATTCTGGTATTTTATTTGATATAGCAATGTAAAATGCTTAGTTAAGGTAATGAAATCTGCTATATAGAATGAAAAACCTTGAAAAAAACAATGCCCTTGGTAAGTCAGAAGGAAGTGGCACGCTATATCTACTCCCCCTCTGATGCTGTGCTATTTTCAATGTTAACATCAGCCCTCAAAGTCTGATGCATTTAGCAAATAGCTAATTTGCACTTAAAGTTTTTCATTTTAAAAATAGCACTCCCAGCCTCTTGTAAGTAAGCAATTGCAAATACATAGTACAAATAAATTCCCTGCAGATCCTTTTTCATCCCAGTCATTAACCAAAGAGAAACCAGGTCAAACATCTTCAACGCTAAGAAAGTCAACCCAGGGACAACAGACAGGAGCTGGGCTCTGCACTGGTGGGTATTTACCCTGACACTCTATTTCAAGCAGTGGCTTGACAATAATAGAGGCCAAATTAGAAGATGTGCTAGGTACTTTCCATGGTTAATTACTCCTAGTGCTTAACTGACATCATGTTGAAAAGCTTTGTTTTGTTTAATTTTCCTAAAACTGTAATAGAATAACATCCCTTTCTCAAATTAAGTGTTTGCATATTGGGGAATACCTCACTGTTGCTTCCTTCATTATTATGAATTTTTATATTTTGAAAGGCTTTTAAAAACATTGTCTTTAATTTCAACAAATAGAATTCTTTGATTTTTCTTTTTTTTTTTTTTTTTCACATTACTTTTTAGAACACCTCCTTTGGTTTCCTCTTGAGTTGTCAAATTTTATTTGAAATACTGTACCATAGTTATGGTCTTGTCAATACTTTGCAGAATGGAACAGCTACTTTTCATGGCCTTCATGAAATGCTTCTCTACCTTCACTACAGAATTACTTCTACTCTGTACTCATGTTCTCAGCTCATTTTATTTGTGGTTTACTGTAGCCTCAGCTACATTTCTGCAGTGGTGTTGTGTAAACAGTCTCATTTTTATATTTACTACTTTAATTCTTCTTCCTCAGGCACACCATTTTTTTGGTTAAATTTCATGGCATTTCTTTGATAAGGGGATGTAATTATGTCCTTGAGAATCTTTAAGGCATTTCCAGCATCCATAAATTGTTTCTGCTTTCAACCATATCACTACAGAAAATTCAGAATATAATTCAAAACCTATGACAGATCTTCTGTTTCATCTCCCACCTTTCCAGGCTAAAAGTAACTATTAATAACTATTATATGAACATGTTGTTTTCTTATTATTGTCCATTTGTTGTGCAGGCAGTTAATATTAACTTTACCTAAATGATATATCCTTAATTTTCCTATGTAAATATCAAATGCCAGAAGCTTTACTAAAGATAAGATGTGTAAGTCAAACTTCTTCCCCCTAATCTGATAGTCCTGTGTATTGTGTTTGTGTGGCAAGGGGTTGGTGGCTGGGAGGGACTACAGGGGTGGCTTTTGTGAGAAGCAGCCCCCGTGTCCAGCAGAGCCAATGTCACCCAGCTCCAAGACACCCACCCCTGCCAAGGCTGAGCCCACCATCAGTGGCAGTAGTGCCTCTGGGATTACAGAGTTAAGGGAAAATAAGTTATTGTGCAATAGAAATTGTGGCTAGAGAAGAGAGGAGGGAGAATATATGAGAGGAACAAGCCTGCAGACACCCAGGTCAGTGCAGAAGGAGGGGCAGGAGGTGCTCCAGGAGACGGAGGGGAGATTCCCCTGCAGCCTGGGGTGCAGACCATGGTGAGGCAGCTGTTCCTCTGCAGCCCATGGAGGTCCATGGGGAAGCAGAGATCTATGTGCAGCTCGTGATGGACCCACACCAGAACATGAAGATGTCTGAAAGAGGCTGTGACCTCATGGGATGTCGGTGCTGGAAAAGGCTCCCGGCTGGAGCAGCTTTAGTGGACTCCTGGTCAAGCCAAAGTCAGTTCACCTCACCCTATGAGAGAAGTAAATTTCATTATTGTGACATCATGTGCTTTAGAAAATCCATTTTTATATTTATTCTCATGTTAATATAGTGTCCTAGCTATAGAAGAATTGTTTCGTATTTTTTCCACTTTCAGATACCAGGGTTTGATCTTCAGTTCCCTAGTGACTGATGTATTTTTATTTCTTTTTGTGTAAGGGTAGGCATCTTACCTTCCTTGAGCTCATGCAGGAAACCATTAACGACTTGGAGGTAGTTTGGCATGTTTTTGATATTTATTCACATACTTCATATTTATCTGTATATCTGTTAACTGAATTATTTTTAGCAGTTTCAGTTATGCAGTCTGGGCAATACAAACACAGACCTTACTGGTCTGTTTCTCCTTAAAACCTCTGTCTCCTTTGATTTCTTGTCATGAAGCTGTGTCAGTGGAGGTTTAGGTTAGATGTCAGGAAAACGTTTTCCACCCAGAGGGTGGTTGGGCACTGGAACAGCTCCCCTGGGAAGTGGTCACAGCACCAGCCTGACAGAGCTCAAGGAGTGTTTGGACAATGCTCTCAGGCACATGGTGTGACTCTTGGGGTGTCTTGTGTAGAGCCAGGAGTTGGACTTCAATGATCCTTGTTGGTCCCTCCAAACTCAGGATGTTCTATGATACTGTGATTCTTTCCTGATAAGCTCAGTTACAAAAATCTTGTTTAGATTTTCTGCTGAGGCTATATCTGTTCTGAACACTTCTTTTACACCTTGATCGTCTAGTAGCCCTAGAGACACTCTTGTCAGGCTTTCTACTTCTATGAAGGAATAATTTCTATTTGTTTTTATACCTTTAGCAACATTTTCCTCAGTTCTTTTTGCTTACCTTAATTTTTCTTTGAGTTCTTTTCTCCTTCTTTATTTGGACATGACTCAAAAGACCATCTTATTTCTAGAAGCTTCTCTAACTTCGTGCTTCATCCCTGCAGGCAATCTAGTCTTAGTTTGTGTTTCAGGAATGGCTGGTTATCTTTTCAGCCTTTAGGATGATATATTTAAACTGTCTCTGTCATAGCTCCAAGTTTTGCATCTTTTGCCTTTCATGTGCTATCTGAAAATAACTTTTTTAAAAATTTTGTTTTTATGTGATGTCTCTTTTGAGATAAACCACTTCATTAGGGCTTTTGGGGGAGAGGATGTTGTATTTTTTTAATATGCTCAGTAAGTGAATGCATGTATGAAAACCAAGCCTAACTAATATAGCTGTGGGTTTGGTGGAGTTTTGTTTGGGTTTTATTTTGTTTGGTTTTGTTTCGATTCTGGGGTTTTACTGTTGTTGTTTTATTTTACTTTTTTTTTTTTTTTTAAACATTTCCTGCTCTCTTTGTTCAAATCTGGCCAAAGTATTTTCCTGTTTGAGTTTTCCCATATTCTATTCTATTCTATTCTATTCTATTCTATTCTATTCTTTATTTGAAGGTACACAGGCCTTATGACTTAATTAGTCAATTTTGCACTATGATTTCACCTTCTGTCTGCTTTTCCACTATACGGTAAATTCAGGGGGTGACATCAGGGAGTTCTTTAGTGTTCTATGTAGTAACTTGCATATTGAACCAGAACCTCCAGAACCCATCTCTTGCTGTTCTCTGGATTATGGCCTGTCACTGTACCATAACTCTTGTCCCTGGATTTGCTGTTAAGGTGCTGTATAAAACAGCACTTTTTTTCCTCATAGTCAAAAAGTCACCAGAAGGCTTTCTAGCATGAAAACTCTTGCCATTGATGTTTGTGGTGACTGAATCCTTCACCTTTCCTTGCTCTGTGAAGGGTAAGAGTATTGCAGGGCAGTATGTGGCCATTGTGTGGAGGAGCCATCACCACAAATGGGGTTGGGGACATCGTGGCCTTCTGAGACTTCTCTTTTACATCATGAGTATTGTGAGCCTGGGATTAACTCACTCCATGGCATCTCCAGACAGCATTCTTCCTTTTGCTCATAAACTCTGCAAATGGGAAGCTGCATAGACAAATGTAATCTTAATAAAAATAGTATTGATAACGTGTCCTATAGAGCCACTTGAGAGAGAGAAACCACTTAAAATCTTGGTTGGTTCAGTAAATCTTAGAGTTGCACATCCCCCTCACTGTAGAGGAACTTCAGTGTGCCAGGAGTCCTCAGACAGGCAAGGTGAGCATGAGGAACATCAGTTCCACTGACGTGAATGTGAATTAAGTGCTCAGCCTGTTCAGGAGCTGAGAAAATTCTACCAGCTACAGTTTTGGGACTCTAAATACCTTTGAAAATCAGATCCATCAGATTTGCAATGTGCTCTACACAGATGAATGAGCTGTTATTTTGGGAAAGGCTGGTGCATGAGTTACACGAGTGGGAGACTTGATGTACAAATGATTTTTGGCATAAGAGAACTAGAACTATGTTAGGCAATCCAAGAGGTCCTGATTCCCACATCAATTTCTGAACTGTTCTTTTCTTCTGTTGTTTTTTCTAAACACAGGGATCTGTAATAGATTTTATTTCTGTTTCAGTGCCCTCTGGTGTTTGTATTTTCTTTTGTTTAGTTCTGATTTCTTCTTCCTTTTTCTGGCATACTTATGCACTGAGATATCTTTCAGCTCAGTCCCTTTATCCCTTGCACTGTTCTCTCTGACAGATCCCATTTAACAATACTAGTCTGTCCTTCCCTCAAAAGTGTTTGCAATGTCCTTGGTTTGTGTTATTTATTTCTCTCTGTCTTCTTTTCATTTCTTCCTTATTTTTTTTTATAAACTCTAAAAATCTGGGGTTTATTATTCCTTGGACCACGCACCTGCAGTGGTTTCCATGGCAACATGATTCTGCAGCCCCCAGCTGTTTCATTCCTCATTCTTATTAGCAGTTTGCTGGATGCTGGTAAAAATGCTGTGGGTTTGGAGAGGCAACCTTGCAGCTGAAAGCACGAGCATTTAATTACTTTGAAACTGCTTGTCTGGTTGTAAGTCCAGTCACTTTACCTGGGCTGGGAACACAAGTCAGCTATGACTATTTAGCAATCTCATCTCATTACCTGTGCTTCCTTGTAATCTTTGCATATCTACCTTATGCTTAAGTTGATAGCTCATACTCAATCCAATTATTTCTTATGATCTAAGCACATTCAGATTGCTCTCATTTTTCCTGTGTCTTTCAGGAAACCTGAAAAATAACTACATTCCTTTAAATGAAATGTTTAAAAAGCTTACTGTAGACAAACAGAAGCTGGGCTGTCAAACCTCCTAGGTACTGTCACAAAAAATACCTCCATCATGTCCCTGAAAGTAAAGTCCTTACTACTTTGTGATGGGGTTTTGAGCAGAAATTATATTGAAAGAATATAATGATCTTTCTGTCTGCAAATCTGTCTTAGTTTTATGCTCCTCATCACAGGAATTTGAATGTCTAATGAAGAGAAATGATCGGTGAAGATTCAAGGAGAAAATCAATCTTATTTGACGTAGGTCTTACCTAGCTTCTGCTAATAGAAGTGTAGTCAGTTAACACCTGTTGTATTATTGACAATAAAAGTGGTGCTATTGTAAGGAGACTGGCTTCATATTTGGTTTATTATTCCCACAAAACAAAATGCAGAATAAATACTATGAAAAAATAGAAATAACCTATTCTGGTTTTTTGTAACTGATTTTGTAACCTCATAAAATTATATATATAAAATTATAGGTTAAACAAAGATAAAAATACACAATCCGAAGTCCCAGTAACATGAAAGGATAGGGTTTAGCTAAAAGACGAATACTTCTGACAGTCAAAGAAAGAAGAAAAAACCCCTCACACATTAAACCCCTGGTTTCAGACTTTGAAGAATCAAGTTATAGGAGAAAGCAACAGAGTACCTGTCTGTGAAAATGGGAATTTTAAGATGGCCAAGCAGAAGTTTTTTTGAAATCCAGACAGATGCTGGATAAAGCCAACTAGCTGAGCCACATTTGTATCTGGTTCATGAAATACAAATTTATTGAAATAAAAACATCATTGAAAAGTGTTATTTTGATAACTCTTTCAAACAAGCTCTTAATAGAGATGAATGTAATCCTTATTTCTAATTTACTTTACTAAAAGAATTATTTTGGCTGGTTCTGTATCAACATTAAATTGTAAGAATTATTCAAGTTATATCAGTGATAAGTTTATATCAATGATATAAAAGACTTTATTGAATTTTGTGAGGGCTTTTTTCCTTTAGAATTTCTCTTAGCTCCACATAATTATTTGAAATAGAGAAGAAATTCAGTGTCCTGATTTTAGATATAGTTATGAATTTGTAGATTTTTAATTTTTTCTTCTAAATTGTTAAATAGACCAATTTCTTTTGTATTTTACATGAATAAATTATATTCTGTATACTCTAAAAAACAAAAAATGGAGAGAAACTGAAGGATCAATTACTTGCATTCTTAATATGAAGGGAATATTTAGTAAAGTTGTTGGTATTTTCCAGTTTGCTTTTCTCTACATGTTGGAATAATGATATGATTTTGAATGAAGGATTGCTCCTCTCCTCTTTTCAGTGAGACTCATAAGGCCTTTTAACACAGTAGAATGGGTCTTGCTTTTTGGGTTGTTTTGTTTTTTAGGCTAAAATAATTAAATAACTAAAATAATTAAATAACTAAATAATTAAATTATTATATATCAGATAAAGTGTTCTCTCCCATGTGTTTTGTTTTATATTTGTCATGCCTTGGGATTTCTGTTGAAAAAAACCCTGTCTTTGCTTCCATGGACTCCTGCAGAGAAGCCTTGGCACTTCTGAACATTCGGTGTATTGTTAGTTGCTATTTATAGTAACGTACATTTCTGTATTCCTACCAACACAGAAACAAAAGGCTGGAACTGGCTGAAATGCAGGTGTGGGTAGCAGGTTCAACATCACTCAATTTGTACAGATGCTGTAAAAGTGTGCAAGGGCAAATCTCACTCCAGGTTCCAACTCAGAAGTTTTCACTAAGCAAATAGGAAGAAAGGCACTGCTCCCTTCTAACTCCAGCCTGGGATATGCAGGTGAAGATGGATTCTTCTCTCATGTTGTCTGGTGACCTGTAAAAAGATTCAGCACCTCAAGCACAGAATAACTGAGGGGTCTTATTGGTTTGGGGGTATATTTCCCACCCCAGAGACTGTTCTGTAGTCATGCCTCTTCAAGTGAATTCTTGTGTATGTCTGTGTTCTGAACAAGTGTTAGTGAAGCTATCCTATGAACCTTTAAGTGGAGCGGAGTGAAAAAATCTCCCTTGAAACTGTCTACAGAATATGGGCAATATAAGAGTTTTATGGGTCTTGGGCATGCAACAGATATTTTATTGATTGGAAGTCTTTATTCCGTGTTTTGTATATGTACAAATATACACACACCTTACTACAGAATTGGTGATCAATAAGCACAAGTCACAGTTTCTGTGGAGTGCTGAGAGACCTGCATTGGTCTCCATAAGCCTGCAGTGACCTTGTGGGAGGTTCTTCTGCAAAGCTGTGTCTAGATAGCTTTAGTGTTAGTCCTGAATGCTTGGGTCAGGTTCATAGAATCATTGAATAATTTGGGCTGGAAGGGACATTTGAAGGTCACCTAGTCCAAGCCTCCTGCAGTAAGGAGGGACATCTTCACCTAGATCAGGTCATTCAGAGCCCCATCCAACCTGACCTTGGACACTTCCAGGGAAGGCACATCTACCATCTCTCTGGGCAACCTGTGCCAGTGCCCCACCCACCCCACTGCAAAAAATGTATTCCTTATATCTGATCTATACATACCCTCCTTCACTTTAAAACCATTACCCCTCATCCTATCATCGCAGACTCTCTTAAAATAAAGTCTGTCCCCATCTTTCTTATTGGCCCCCTCTAAGTACTGCAGGGCTGCTGCAGCCAGGGCTGAGGACATGAGCACAACAAGGCCCAGAGCTCTGCAGCTGATGATGGGTGTCCAGGACCTCAGGAAGAGTGATCACAGGCTAGAGCAGGAAAAGAGTGAATTTGAAGACTGGATTTGCCAGGTCTCATTGCTACTCCTGTGACATTCAGTTTGAGTGGAAAGTCAGAGCTGTGTGCTGTTCTAAATAAATGGAGCTATCTGCTTTTTGAGTCATTATTTAATCACTGAAATTAATTTTGTTTTCAGAAAGGTGCAGTGTGTGATTTGGGTTAAGCAGTATCTGCTTCCATTCACTGAAATTAATCTGCTTTGACATCTTATTTTTTTTTTAAGGATTGTCCAGCAGAGTGGACACAAGATCTGGACAAGTGATTAATTAATTAATTATTCTAAAATGAATTCTAATTCTTGCTTTATAAGGAAGAAGTTCTGCAGGTTTTAGTGTATTGTTCTATTTCAGCCCCAGTACACTCAGAACAGTATAGCTGGAATGTATTGAAAACCATTTAGTTAATGATTCAGAACATTTTTCAGGCCAAAATGAACTTGCTAATTGGGGAAAGTGGTGATTTATGTATATATTCCTATGTGGAGCACAATGGTTTATCTATCTGTGCAAGTCCACACAGTATGATAAATACAGGATTCAAAAGTTAAGTACTTGCAAGAAAAATAAATGGTACCTGTATTGAATATCCTTTTTTGCAGCTACAAAATCCATAAACATTAGATTAGATTATGGAGGTAGTGAGCGTGGGAACGCCATCTAATATTTTTTTTCTTTTTTTTTCCTTGTCTGTCAGGTTGCAAAGAGTAACAGCAGACACAGAAGATGAGTGTGGATTAACCATTCACAAACACTGCCTTCTCCCCAGCTGCCCCACTGCAATTTCAGCATGCTTTTGGTGACTGAACTACCTCTTCCAGGTGGCAAATAGAATTTTTGTGGCAAAGAAGTCAAAGTTCAGCATTTGGCTTCTTACTGGTGAATTTTTCTTCATGAATGAAAAGGGATCCTATCTATGGCACTTGCAGAATTCAGACCATCTGATGGGAATGAGAGAAATGATAATTTTAAGCTGAAAAGATAGGCTCTGAAATAGTCATGCTACTGCTTTATGTGAACGTACTTCTACTGATTTTTTTTTTCTTAAATGTGTATAGTGTAAAAAAATATTGCAAGAAGGATTTGGATCCTGACATGAGATGAGAACAGCTGTTGTTAGAGATGAGAGCAGCTAAGAAAGGCCATTGGCATCTTCTGGGATCTTTGTGGCTGTCTTATGCAACTGTGTCTTGTGCCTGCACTCTGAATTCGCGTGGGCTACAAAAGTTTTCTGTGGTTTTTTTTTAAATTATGCTGCAAGTGGCCCCTGCTGTGTGTACAGAGCATCAGACCTGCTTGCCAAGGGGAGAATGAGGCTATGTATCCAATGTGCACACTTCACACAGTAAGGAGACATCGTGTGGTCAACGTGCTGATGGGTATTGTCACAGGCAGATCAAGACAGAACCAGCAAATCACACTAAAACTAAAAAAGAAATCCCCAAGGACTCACTGAGCACTATGGAATAGTTGCCATATGCATGATGTGCGAGGAACAAAAGCAATTACAAGTTAACTGGTTTAATTGGTTTGGTGAAACAGAAGGGAGGCGCTGAGAGGCTGCCAGCAATGCCTGCACAGCTCGGGGTGAGAGGAAGTGACTTCAGCTGGCCACAGCTATCTGTCACCTTGAAATGACACTCCATCCTTTGTCTCCCTTCTGCCTGACATCTCAGCACAATGGGTAGTTTGGCTTTGTGCCTCTGATTCTAAAGCACTTTCAAAAACTTCTAGTGGGGCTGCAAATATTAACAAAGAGGATTGCTGTGTAGTGAACGTCCACACTCACGGAGGCTGTCCTGGCACAAACAAGAGATCTCCATGACTTAGCACTCTCTTAAACCTCTTCCCAGTCTTGGTTAAAACAAAAGTTTATTTGTATTCACAAAACCTTTTCAGACTTACTGGGACAACTCACCTGTCCCAATAGATAAGAGTGCTGCATTGAGCAGGTGACACTCAATTCCAGACTTGGATGAGGATTAGATTTATAAAAGTATGTGCTGTCTTGACAGGAGTGTGTTTAAAACCAGAGCTTTTAATATCTGAGACTAGAGCCTGCCTGTCCCCAAGCACAGGGCTATGCCCCTTGCAGGGAATAACCTGGCTCAGCTCTCTGGATACAGAGCTGGCAGCTATGTTTCTCATCAGATTGCTGTGGCTGTGATTTACATGAATTTGGACAGGTTGTTAGGGAAGTCGAGAATGGTCATGAGAAACGTGTTTAGTTTAACAAACTAGTTAGAAGTGCTGATGCTTCTGGAAAGAAAGTTCCTTTATATTGTCCATTGAACACCTAGTGAGATCCAGGGTAACAGCTACCCTTGTGAAAGAAGATAAGTAAAAGATGATGTTATTACCTGAGAAACAGCTTTACTTCAGTCTTACCTTTCCATAGTGGCATATAAACCTTCTGTGTGTCTTGGCACCAGAAATATATTAACAATGAATAGTTTTTGTTGTGCTGTTTTTTTTGAGAGACCATCTGTGCAACGAAATGCAGATCTGCTGGAATGCTTACATTGTGGAAAACAGAGCTGGAAATGGAGTTGAACTTTACAAACAGTTGGAGTTAATCTACATATAGCAATTACTTTTGTTGTCAACAGTTTAGATTTACCAGTTCAGAAAGGTTTAAGAGAATTGGACTTCTTTTAAAATGAAGTGTAAGATACATGTAAATGAGCCTGTGCTGCCTGAAAATCTCCCCTTCAGTTCTGCCACTTAAGAAAGGCTTTCAGGGACTTCTTATTAACTGCCTTTGTGTGGCTGTGGCAGGAGGTCCCAGCAGAGCCTGAAGGTTCATTCCACTAGTTGATGCACAAATACATTGTCTGCTGGTGTCTGCTCCACGATGACAGAGAAGGGATGTGAGTCCCAAGGATTCTTTTGAAGGAGAAAAAAATTTTCAATCAGAGATGTGCACTAACCACGTACCATTTACTTATTATTATTTACTAGTGACAGCAGCAAGTGTGCTTGGCTGATAAACAAAGTCAGGAGGAGCAGAGTGGGACAACCCCTCAATAAAATCAGGGTGGGAATGGGCCCATTAAAATTATAAGACACAGTGACTTAATCTGTGATTCAAGATTTAAAATGGATTTAATAGCCACTAAGCACACAGCTTTTTAGTAAAAGGTCAGCATGACTTTAGCATGAATGAGATAGCAAATTTTTCACTGTTTATGTTTTGAATGCCCAATACATGCATAATAATAAAACCCCCCAGACTTCTGACACCATTCCAAACTACTGTTGAGTTTGCCTCAATACTATCCCTGATATTTTTGTAAGGTGGACCAGGCACAGACATACCTAAGTAATGATTCTCTTGAAAGAGAAGTGAAAGTCTATTCCCTATGAAGTGAACCCAGAGGTAAAGTATGCAGCAAGAACCTGATTTACTCTTGTATTCAACATTTGTCTTAAGTGCAGTGCAAATGAAATGAAGCAAGGGACCTTTGTAAGCTCAAGTTGCCATCTGTAGTAAGAAAAAGAATCTTATGCTGGAACTAATTACATGACTTTAGGGATCTTACAAAAGGAATATCCAGAGGATCCTCTTGGTGATCCATTCTTTCTCACAAATCAAAGTAGGTGAAGAAAAGAAAATCCTGGAGCTCAGCCAGCAGTTATGTGAATGATTTAAAACTAAAAGTCTTGTTTCTGAAAAATGGCAGTACCCTGGTCTGGTGCTTCAGCCAAAAATGGTTGTAAAATTGAAATTGTTCATCTTCCCTTGAGGGCACTAATTCTGTCAGCCAGCAACCATCTGGGACAGCCACAAGTATCTTAAAACAGCAGCTTGAAAGGAGACAAAGTGAGTGTTAGACAAACTCAGTCTTCCATGAATAAGTTGAACAAAGAATCATTTGGCTGGAAGTTCTTGTTTCCAGGGCCAAGATGTTTCACGCAATGAAGTCAAGCAAGGCAGCAGTGTTTTCTTCTACCTAGTCAGAATATGTATTTGCTATAGTAATAAAAAATCTGTAATATATTTAGAACTCTTTGATTTTTCAAGTTCTTAGTGACATGTTTTGTCACATAAAATGTCCAGTTTTTCACTAGATGAAGTGCTCCTAGTTTCTGACCTGGTGGAAAAAGCAAGCTTGGTGGAAAAGACAAGCTTGGTCCTTGGGTGCTGGATAAGGATAGTAGAGAGTAGGATGAGAAGGTAATTTTCATCTAGCATTGCTGAGTCAGTAGATTTGTCATTTAAGCCTTCACAAATAAAATAAAATTACTGAGAACTTAGAACTGATTCATAGCTGTCTTACAGTGAGAAGCTTAGGCAGATGAAAGTTCTGCAAAAGAAGACTCTGTCTTGTTTTGGTAGTTGGGGATAAGACTCTTCTAGAGCAAATGGAGGACTGAAAAGGTTTTGTTTTCACAGGTAAGTGTAGAGCTATCAATACATCAAAACTGTTGGCTTGAGATATTTTTTTAACAGTAGATATAATTAACCATGTGAACAAATATTTTTTTAAAAAAGTGATTTCTTTAACCTTTTACTATTGTTATTGGTATTTTCTCTCAGATGACAAACCTTTAGTAAAACTCATGTAAAAGTTTCTGCAGTAAATACATGGACTAACATCTTCTCAGGCCAGCTGATCTCCAAAATTATTTCCTTTAGGTCCTAACTAGTTTATTCTCATCTTAGACTCAGTGCCCTTCTGCACACAGATGTAGATTAAGGCAGGTAGATGCCATTCTACCCTACCAGGTACTGTTACTTGCTGACTTCGGTGGGGGAAACCATGCAGACAATCAATGTGATTGGTAATGCAAGCTTCATTTATTAGCAATACAGAGGCACTTATATAGTGTGAAAGTATACATGCTGATCAGTTCTTTAATTAGTTTAAACTTACAAAGGCGCATTCTTACTTCTACATAATTGGGTTAGATAAAAGACTACATTTGGCAAGCTTTATGTTTTGTCTTGAGAGATCAAAGTTTTTCCTCCCTTCTCATGGTCAGCACATCTTTATCAGAACAGCACTGTACCTCCTAAAAATTCCCTTTTTGTTCTCAGGCTTGTTTCTCATGCAGGCATTTTCTCATGGAGGCTTTTTCTCATGCAGGCCTTTGCTTGCAGGCTTTTTCTTGTACAGTTCTGTTATCGATCTGGTTTTATCAATGATCCGTGTCCCTGATCCTCTAACCATTTTCCAACAGTTGCTCACATGTAAAGTGAGTTAGAAGGTGTTCATTCTTCAGTATCTCTCCTACATTAATTTATATGGACAGTTTCCAAGGCTACTTTTTGAATTATTTTGTCCACTTTCTATAATTTTATTAGCTGAAAAAAGCCTCATTTTACTTTCAGGTTATATTACCTGCACTTTTGTGATTTATTTACATAATTGTTTCCACTTAGAGATTTCACTGCTCACTAAATTTGGGGTGTGTTATTGCAGTTTTATAACCGAGAGAGGTCAAGAATATAAGGTTTACTTCGAGACATGAGCTAAGACATGGAAAAATATTATTAACACCATAACTTCAAGAAATGCATTGATTAATATTCAGTAGAAATAACCCTTTACTTTGATACTGCAGCAGTCCTGTAGCATCAAACTAATACCATTTTGGCTGGCCATGGAGACCCTCATATAGGACAGCTATTTAGAAAAGGTTTTACTGTCCCTTAAGGCTGAATCCTATTCTGTTCTTCATAGCGGTGATGGTGCAGTCACCCAATAAGACTGTCCTGGACAAAAAATTCTACCTGTAACAAGAAAGTCGTTGTAAGCCAACCCCAAGAAATTGAAAAGGAAGGAATATTGAAAGTCCCGATTGCTCCTTCCATTTCCTACACTTGAGGTCCAGACACAGTGAGTAACGTGTCTTGTAAGTCACAAAAGCAATCCTTGTTCCAGAGGTTAAGTAGACAAGAGAAAGGAGAAGAAAGATGTAATTGCAAGGAGAGATTAAATTATTCACCTGCTCTGGCACCTGAGAGAGGAGGAATGCTGCCTTTCCACTGCTCCCAAGGCAGGAACAGAGGCATGGAGCTAGCAGCACTATCCTGGCACCTTTCTGGGATTGAGAAGCTTGACTGCTTTGCTTGGCATATCTGGTTTACAACATTGGTGTCTATTTCTGTTAAAAAAAGGGTGACCTTATGATGTGTATCCCATATTGCTGCCTATGCCCAGAAATTAATTTTTGGGCCTTTCTATGCCTCTAAACTGAGCCTGAGAGGGGGAAGGAAAAAAAAAAAAAAAACCTGAGCAAAAACTTTCTCAAAGCAGTTTGCAGCTTGTTCAAGGACACAAAAAGATAGAAGGTTTTTTTTTTTTCCCCAGCTGGGGCAGGGGAGCGAGGAAGCACCCGGCTTGCGCCTTTCCAGTCAGCTTTGGGCCAGTTTTTTTCCAGTCTCTTGTTCTCCGGAGAGAGACTGAGAGTTGAACTTTTCCTTCTCTGGAATTTCGGATTTTCTCCCATTTTCTACTGGTCTGCTTGATTGCTGTAACATCAGAGAACATCGGGAGGACTTTCCATCGGGCACAGAGGGCCTGGCCCCGGCCCAAGCCCCAGCTCTGAGGAGACCAAAGGGAGGACTCGAACACTTTCCCAGGTTTTTCCTCTACAGAGAAAGATTTTACCATTTAACATTATTTTCCTTTCCCGTGTTTTTGTTAAATAAATAGTTTTATCTTCTTCACTTTCCTTCGAGGAAAATTTATTTTTTCCCGAACCTGGTGGGGGGAAGGGGTGGTTGTGCCTTCTCTCAGAGGATATATTTCTAAATTTGGCCAAACCGGAACAGTTGTAAATGGAAGAGAGCTGTAATAATTATAACCACGTTGGGTAAAACTTTGAAAACTCATCTAGTTTATGTACACGTGCCTATGCAGCAAGGAGGAGCCTTGGAGGGAGGAGTACACAGGCAAGACACATAGAGATTATTTCAAAGGAAAGAGAAGGAATCTGTCAAGAAAACTGCTTTTGTGGCATTCAGTGTAGGAATCTTGTAGGCAATGTTGTGTTTTCTAAAAGAATTAAAACTGCTGCTGGGTTTCTGTGAGAGGAGGCCCAGTAGGCTGAACCTGAGCTGGCTGCAGTGTGAGCTAGCTGGCAGCACAGCATCAGACCCATCTGCCTCAGCAGCAGAGCCTCCCACGCATCCCCTGGTCCAGCCCTTATACCAGGCATCAACGCTACAATGATTTAGGCTTGGGTAAATATCATAGGGACACCCTCTTTAGGGTAAAACTTAGTTGGGGTAATCCTTATTGCAATATCAGTAAACATTACCAGGAATAAGATGTGGGTGTTATCTGAAGTGGTCAATTTTGTGTCATTAACCATCTTTTCTTCTTGAATTATTTTGGATTTACAGTTTGCTGCAGAGTTGTGTTGTCATTTTCTCTCCTTTGCCTTTCCTAAGTATTTAAATGCCCCCTTGTAAAATTCAAAAGACATCACGTACAGATAATCCCCCACTTTTCTCTTTGTTTAAGTAGGAACTCCTAGAAATGAGAACTGGGAATTTTTGGCACTGCCTGTGTACGAGCAGGAAAGGTGACCATCTGGAAAGCAACTTTGCAGCAAAGGACTTTGAAGTCTTCATGGATACCAGATTGAACATGAGCCAACACCAAAGGCAACAACAGCAAATGGTCTCTTTGGCTGCATTCAGAAGTGTTGCTGGTGGAATGAGGGAGGTGACCCTCCCCTGGACTCAGCACTGGTGTGGCAACACCCAAGGCCCTGTGTCCAGTTACAGGCTCTCCAGTACCAGGGAGATAAGGACATAGTGGAGAGGGTGCAGTGAAGGGTGTATACATACCTAAAGAAACAGTGCAAGGAAGATGGAGCCAGATTCTTTTCTGTAGTGCCCACTGGCAGAACAGGAGCCAAGAGACACAAACTGAAACACTTTTCTCAGTGAGGGTGACTGAGCACTGGCACTTACAGGACAGACCTAGCAGAATAGATAATTGATCTTCGTCTGTGTTTTAACCTCTAACTAATTTTGTGATGGATCTTTGTTACTTGTGTGAACAATTTGTTCATTTCTGAGGTGAGGAACATCTTCATCGTACCTTCAAAGCTAGTTTTATGCTTTTAAAAACCTTAGAAGCATTAAAGAAGAATAAGAAAGAAAAACATGAGGATTCTGCTTTTGGAGGTTTCTTCTGTGGCTGGAAGGAAATTGTATTATCCATTTCATATGTGCTTAACCAAATCTGTATGAGCCTCCTGAAAATAAAGTAAAATGTCCCTTTTCTGATAAAAAGCACTTCAGTAAAACCAGTTAGTGTGACTATTACAATTTTATTTGGATTCAAGCAAAATCTTTTCATGCTAAAGAAATTTTCTTTGGCAGTATTTAAAAAATGACAGAGGAACTGGTGTTTAAAATGCAGCATCAGAGGAGATGAGAATTTGGAAGGAAAAGCAGTTGGTGTTTGCCTCCCCTTGGCTTGTCAAATGCTATTGTGTTCTGTTTAATTAATTACAATAATATGGGCTCCCTGGTAAAAGGAATATATTCAATTTTGTGGATCAATAATAAACACTATATATATATATATATATATCAGATGTATGATAACGTATCTGTGTAGGCATTATTTAGACTCAAGTGAATTAGATTCAAGGTCTTGGTTCTAGTAAGTTGCTTGATAAATTGAAGCTGTTAAAAAGCATCTTTTCAAATACTTTTAGAACTGTGGATGAGAAATACTGTAAGATTTCAGTATTTTTATTGTAGTAATTTACATTTCATCTTTAAACTTTTGATTAGGATAGACTTGAAAAAATACTTATTCAATACTGTAGCAAATTAATTCCAATTTGCAGTTCATTTCAATTTATTTGCAAATGAGTATTCAATAATTTCTGTTAATAAGTAACCTGCAAATTTCTGAAAAAACTGTTTTTAAGGACTTTGCAGGCAATAGTGAGCTTTTTTATTCTTAAGATGACATAATATTTAGGATCTTACTAGATATTTGATTTTCTCTCAGTTTTTAAAAAAGCAAAATAACATTCTCAAATTCTATCTTCCTACAAACTTGCCCATGCTACAGATATTAGGAAGCTTAGCGTATCATATCAATGCCAATAGTCCAGGGATATAAAAAATTCAAAAGACTTATAATTGCGGTCTCCCCTTACCTGGTTGCCTAAATTAAATTTTGATCTGTTAAGCACAAAGTCTTAATACTGTTGTGTGTTTTTATTTTTAGAGCATTTGCTACTAGAACCTCCTGGGAAAGTTTTGTACTGTTCTAGAATGAAATGGGTTCCACCTTACCTGATAACGGTAGCAAAGGTTGATCCTCAGAGCTCAATCAGCTGCAGAAGAAAAGGTAGAAATCTTAAACTTCTAAAATTGTAATAAATTACTAAAATACACGAAGATTTACAGAAAAATGAGAAAACATAAGAGGTATTTTCCCAAAATGCTAACTTACCAGGAATCTTAAATATTTAATGCTGAACATTCTGTGAGTAAAAAATTTACAGTGCAAATAATAGCATAGTTCTATGACAGCTTGTACAAACTGAAAACTGCATTGTACTTGGTAATCTGGCATTAAAATAGTTCTTTATTATAGCTTATACACACATACCATTAAAGATTTAATTCTGAAGGAGTCCCTGTGATGGCAGAATAGTGGCTATCCTCTTGTCTCATGTGTCCATTGTGATGCTTATTTCTATCTTTGTTCTTTGAAAATTATCAAAGAGTAAAACCAAACTCACTGATAATATGGGAATACGTTAATAAGTAATGGGCCATGGAACCTATTCCATAGGTTTACCTGTTTCAGAGGTAAATTTGGTATGTTTGTTTCTGATTTTAAAAGGAAGGATACAAAACAAATAAAATGAGAAAGGTGATTACTAAACAAGAAATCTGCAACTACTGTAAAAGCACACTCCAGAGCAATGTTGCTGGATATCCCCAGATGGTTGAATCTGTTCTGCTTCTTATCTATATATGACTATTTCTCTGAATGAGGAGAAGGGTGGCTGTGATCTTGGGGCTGGCAACAATCTATGACTGCCAGTTCATGCACCTTCCCAAGTATGGCACTGGTTTGGGTTTTTAAGGGGTGGTGGGATTGTTTTTTGTTCATTTGTTTTGGTTTTTATTTATCTGGTTTTTATTTTTTTAATGTCATTGTAGAGCAAGACTTCTGACATATGGCTACCAAAAGAGTCTGAAAATGAAAGCTCCTTATTTTTGGTGGTCTCAGAGTACACTTTTGTCTTCCTACACAAAAAAGTGCATCGTGTATGTGTTGTTTGACCTGAACCTACCTGAAAATGACAACATAATGGAGAATGGCACACTTAACTGTGTTCAGCAGACACGATGACAAATATGTACATTCCTGCATCTGCCACAGACTGCATTGTGCGTGAAAAAAAAAAGAATTCTGAAAACTATGAGAACAAAACAGTGCAAGCAAGCCCCATAGTTACAGAGAGATGCTGCAGAGCCCCAACAAGCTGCTCTTCCTCATCTTTCCCAGGCCAAGAGTCAACTTTTTGCAATATATCTCAGCTCTGGACACTTGTTTCTCAGGGCCCTGCATGTCACATTCTTACTTCATCTGGGCATTGCTGCTGTCTGGCTTTGGTCCTGCTTTTATTGTGGTTTAAAGTGGACCACAGTGCATTTTTGAAATGTATATTTATAATAGCATGTATTGGCATTGCAAAGTCCCAGAATGTGCAAAATTAGCTTCCTTCTGCTCTGTTCACTCTGGAACCTCTTCAGCTTTCCTCAAAGAGTCCCTGGAGGAAGAAGTGCAACCTTACCTCTTGCCCTGGAAGTCATGGTATGTGTTTTCATTAAGGCAGAAGGAGATGGTGGGAATTCCAGAGGGTTTTTATAATTTAGCAACCTTCTAATAACCTCAGGCTGTGGGGAATTGCTGTAAAACTTGCATTTCTTGATAATAATGGCAGACAAATAATATGATTTTTGATCTGTATTACTTCTGAGATTATTTCTCCTATGAAATGCTATGATAATAGGAATGCTTTCTTTTTCTCATGGTTATAATCTTCCTGTAGTAATTTTTTAGCAGCTATTGTTATTGCTTGTCATTTTATTTAAGAAAAAAAATAATTTTGCTATCTTAGCTTCTGTGTGATTGGGAAAGATATGAGCTTCAGGAGCAAGCTATTTTTTTTGTCAACTGTATGCACACAAATGCATGACATTCATCCTTGCTGTTGTCTTGAACAAAGAAATGATTTTTAATGAAAAAAATCTGCTGAAAACAAAGTCAGAGGAATGCTGGAGAACAGTTATGGCTTATCCTTTCCTTGGCTACAGACTTGCAGTTTGCCTCCGGCCTCAAACTGCCATAACCAAGTCACAAACACTACTTTAGAGAAGGTCTCAAAGCCATTGGTAAGACCAGCACAAAGTGTGATTTTCAGTATGAGCTCTTGTAGACATAGCTGAATATTTTTATGTAGTGTGGGCCTTTGTATTTATTCCATTTTTGTCGTGAATCTCAGCTTGACTGTTCCTCAATTCCAGCAGCATCAGGGCAAAGTGAACCAAACTAATAAATGTGTCTCAGCTCAGTGGAGGAAGGGCAAGCCTCCAAGTTTCCATGTATCATGTTTTGAAATAGTGGTGCCTGACTACGGCAATTTCAGGGTCACTGTCATTTCTTAACCCTCTTCAAAGACCTAAGTTTGCATCATAGTTACTTTGATTTTGGGAAATCTCTTTTACTTTTTAATACTATGTACCACCTACACCAGGCTGACGGAAGGGAATAGCTCTCTTCTTCCTGGGATGGAGGTAAGCTCAACATATCCATGTTGATTTCACCTTTTGTATTTGTGATGTTGTTTGAACTGAAATTTAAAAAAAAGTCTTTTACTAAAGAAACCCCTTCAACAGTCAAAGAACCTGGCTTAAGCAGAGGGCCATTCCAATTCCCATGACTTTAAGGAATTAAACCCAGTTTAGTATTACTCCTCTATATAGCTTAAAATGAAACAGGAAAGCAGTTGAAAGTATGATGTCATAGAATCATAGAATGGTGTGGGTTGGAGGGAACCTTAAATATGATCTAGTTCCAACTCCCCTGCCACAGACAGGGACAGCTTCCACTAGACCAGGTTTCTCAGAGCCCCATCCAGCCTGGCCTTGAACACTTCAGGGATGGGGCATCTACAACTTATTTGGGCAACCTGTTCTAGTGTCTCACCACCCTCACAGTAAAGGCTTTCTTCCTAATATCTAATCTAAACCTACTCTATTTCACTTTGAAGCCATTCCCCCTTGTGCTGTAACTACAGGCCCTTGTAAAGAGCCTTTCTCTGTCTGTCTTGTAGGCTCCCTTCAGGTACTGGAAGGTGCAACTAGGTCACTCTGAAGCCTTCTCTTCTACAGGCTGAACAATTCTAATTCTTTCAGCATTTCCTCATAGCAGAGGTGCTCCATCTCTCTGATCATCTGGAGGCCTCCTCTGGACTTTGTCCAACAGGTCCATGTCCTTCATGTGGTGGGAACCCCACAGGTGGATGCAGAACACCAGACTGGGGTTCATGAGAGCAATATCCTCTAATTTAATGTTGCTTCTAGGACATAAACTGCTGATTCTAGGAGGGGGAGATCTACATTATTTCTATTAGTGTATGTAGCTCTCCTTCTGGTCACAGATCTGTTGATGGAGGTTGAATCTATTACCACAGTTATGCTGAGGAGTGGGTGTAATTTGCAAGACATATGTCCTTCTTCCCATCACAGAGAATATAAATCTTCTGCATATTCTCCATGTACAGCCTGACTTGTTAGCTCAGAATGCTCATGTTCTCTCCTTTCAAAGACTTTTATATCAGTGAAGCAGTGGATCATCCCATAAACAATGTCATTTACTGGTATTTAAGTGGATTTAATATTTCTTTTCTCTGCAAGATTTTTGCTACCTGCTAAGAAATAATCCACCAGACTGGATCCTGCCATGAGGATTAATATTTCCCTAAATATTAATATTAAAGTGTAAAAAAGTTATTCATACCCATCTCATATTCATTGACCTTAGTTTAGCTGTTTCTTCTGCTGCTTAAGCAGTTAAAAATAAACTGAGCTTTCTAATCTAATTCCAGAGAATTTGCATGATAAATACAGACACATATGTGTTAAATAATGAACCATAGTCTCAAACTGTCTATTTCTTGTTTTAAAGGCTGATCTCAAAAACTACTAGCTTTTACTTTTTTACTGTAAATTAGAAGCTATTTCCCCACACTTGCTTTACATATTCTCCTAATTAAGGTAGAATAAAATTCATTTTGGACCTGAAAAAAACTATTTCTTTCCTGCAGTCTGCATTTATAAATTGAATTAGCTCATTTCAGTCAACTGCACCCTCCAATTTAAAACTGTCTGCATAAACCATAATCACAAAAGATATCTCAATAAGCAACCAATGATAATCTAGTTCCTAAGGGGACATTTCAGAGTCAGCAGACTTTGTTTCACTATCTTTTTTCTCAAGGAATGATTGACTATAGGTTTCTACAAGTGAAACTTTGCAAGTAGAAGTCCAAAACTCATTAGAAGAGAAGGTACTTTTCTAATGTATATTTGTCCATCCTATATGTACTTTGAATTGAGCAAATCAAACTGTGCTCTTACTGTGCTCCCTATGTTGGTTTCAACAGCTAAATGCTCAAACTAGTACAGCTACAGCTCAGAGAGCTTCAGCTGTTCACACCACTGTTGAGTTGATCTTTATCTGGTATGAAATGAGGGCTTAATGAAATAAACTTCATATTTTGGTGAGAGGCATCATGTGAGGAGCAGCTGAGGGAGCTGGGGGTGTTTAGCCTGGAGAAAAGGAGGCTCAGGGGAGACCTTATTGCTCTCTACAACTCCCAGAAAGGAGGGTGTAGTATGGTGGTCAGTCTCTTCTCCCAAATAACAAGGGGCAGGTCGAGAGAAGTGGCCTCAAGTTGTGACAGGTGAGGTTTAGATTAGGTATTAGCATAAATTTATTCACTGGAAAGGTTGTAAAGCATTGGAATTGTCTGCCCAGGGAAGTAGTGTAGCGACCATTCCTGGAGGTGTTGGAAAAATGTATGGATGTGGCACTGTAGGACGTGGCTTACAGAATCACAGAATCGCAGAATGAACTAGGTTGGAAAAGACCTTTGAGATCATCTAGTCCAACCTATGACCTAACACCTCCTCATCAACTACACCATGGCACTGAGTGCCACATCCAGTCTTTTTTTAAACACGTCCAGGGATGGTGACTCCACCACCTCCCTGGGCAGACAATTCCAGTGCCCAATCTCTCTTTCAGTGAAGAATTTTTTCCTGATGTCTAACATGGTGGGGGTGCTGTGTTGATGGTTGGCCTTGAAGATCTTAGCGGTATTTTCCAACCTTAACATTTGTATCATTCTATGATTTAACTTGCTTTGGGCTCTTCAGATTTTGTGTTGTTCCATCTCAGACAGAAAGGCTACCAGATCCCTGTGGTCCTCAGGGGCTAAAGCCATCTGTGATAAAAACAGTTGTTTGAGTGTTTTGGTTTGGGTTTGTTGCTGTCCCTGGAAGCACTTCCATGCTCCAGTGTCTCACTTTATATATAGTCCTGCTTCTTGGCAGATGAAGTAAATGTAGTCCTCCATCCATACTAGAAGCTGGATGTTTAGAATCCACAACCTTGCAATATTCAGTCAGTCTTCCTTGCCCTGTCTCCAAGCAGAAGCAGATAAGAATAAAGACATGCTTATGGTCACTTCCTTTACCATCTCTCAGTTATAAAAGCATTATAATTTAGGTTGGAGGATGCCTTCAGAGGTCATCCTGTTCAACCCACTGCTCAAAGTAGAGCCATTCCCAAAACCAGATCATTTTATTTAGAGCCTTCTCCAGTTGAGATATGAGTATTTATAGAAACATTAATTCCATAACCTTTAGAGGAATCATATCCTAGCACTCAGCCACTCATTGTGAAATACATTGCCTTAAGTTTCATGTTGTATCTCTCAGCCATAGCAAGGGAAAATGGAATGTGAGAAAATTGGGAAGCAAAGAGAAATAGAGATTAGGCTTTAAAACAGGAGAAATCCAATTTTAAAGGAAAGAGCAGAAAACAAGAAAACAATATTGGTAGCATTTTCTAGATGAGATATCATAACATTGATTTTCTATCTAAATAATTTAAAAAAATTTATTATTGATCATTAATTGTTTTGTCACATGAAAGTTAAAAAGTGACATTATTAAGCTGTATAATAGAGGTGGCTTAAAATGTACTTTGATATCTGATTTAGGGTTATTCAGAAATTTCAGACTCCAGACTAGGAGGATTTGTAGTCCAGGATTAGGAGTTTTAAATGTTACAGGACCGTAAATTTACTTAAAAACTGGACTATGGCCTTTTCTAATAAACAATTTGACTGCATTTGTCAAGGCCTATTTCTTCAATTCCAGTCCACTAATATCTCCTGGCTCCTTTTTTTGCTCTGCTCTCTGCTGAACTATGTCTTCTTGCTGGGTCTGATACCTTTTCCTCCAAAGAAAGACTACAACAGAGGGGTAAGCAACAGAAACTCCCTGCTAAAGAAAGTTCTCAGGCTGTCTGTTGTTGTGGTGTGTGGGAGATCAGTTCCCAGATTTATAAACAAATGAAGTAAATTGTGGTAGCCTATTAACCCACTGCTTTCCGGATGCCATGTTCCCCTTCCTGCTCCCCCTGCCCTTAGCCTTGGCCACTCCCTTGGTTTCTCCCTGTTTGTTCCTGTACCCCAGCCCCGCCCAGGGACCGCCCCTGGGCCCCTGACAAAACCCCCCACGCCCAGACCACAAATTATCCCTGCCTCTGGAAATCACGGGGCAAGATGTGATTAAAGCCATCTCAACCCTCATGACAGACCCTTCTCATCTCCTTCGCCATCATTGGTTGTAACACTGCTGGCTGCTGGAGCAAGACCGCAGGGGCATCCAAGATGGACTGCGGGATGCAGCCGGGTCGCATTGCCCTAGGCAACCCCCTCTGAGATCTCAGGGAGCTACAACCTGCTAAACGAAATCTAACAGTTACAACAGTAAAAGGCAAAGAAGCGGATGGCTGAGTAGCCGTATCATACATGGACTTGAAAATTGAATTTATAAAAGCTGGAGGTGTGAGAATGCGAGGAGAAAGAAGAAATGAGCCAGGAGACAATGCTGGAAAGAAGATTAAATGGAGAAAAAGAAGAGTGGTTTGTTCTTGTCATATGGAATATAAGATAGCTGTATACATGTTTTCATAAGCAGATGGTTTCTCTTTTTGTAGCATGTTCTACTGCAAATTAGAAGTGCTTCCAAATACAGTCAAGTAATTTGAAACATAAATACAAAGAGTCTAGTATTGACACTCTTTAAATATGTGACTTTGGGATTCTGCCAAATCTGAGAAATATAAATCTTTATGCAGCATGGGGTATTATAATCCAAATAATTTGACTAAAATGGGTTATGTGGCTCACTACTCCTGCTTCAGTCTTAAGAAAATTTGATACCAGAGGCATAAGATGATGCTATTTGACTTTCTTCCTGGCCAGTTTGTTTACAGTTTTTCACTGTACTGTATCTCTAGCACCACACTTTGAGGTTCCTGTGTGGAACGTCCTTGAAGTTTGTACAGCCAAGCACCTCTGGGCAGCTTGGAGGGGAAGTAAAAGAGACTTTGTTCATGCTAACTTGGATTTAGCAGTCAGCCAGTAATGCCAAGACAGAAAAAATATTGAAAATTGAGTTGCAAAATAAGGTGTATGATAATCCTGTAAAAATATACAGATGTTAAAACTTCTTATATTCTGACTTAAAAAGCCCTGTTTTTCATAAACTCATGATGTGTCTCTCAGTCATAGCAAGGGAAAATGGAATGTGAGAAAATTGGAAAGCAAAGAGAAATAGAGATAGATTAGTATCATGGTGTCTTGCAGTGGTAGGGAGGAGAAGAGAGATCCAGCAGGCAGAAATTGTGCAGCAAGATTGATTTATTTAATTATTTTACAAACTCTTTCATAGACTTTTTTCTTCATAGTCTAATTGGACAAAGGATCCGCCACGCCTTGGGGTGATTGGCTGAAATCCTAAAACATCCATTGTCAAAATATTTTTCTACTGTACCATAAACAAGGCTCTGCAAGGTCGCAGGTGTTCATAGTTTATAGAACTCTGCTAATATCTTCCGTGAGAGAGAAAAATATCTCACAGGACTGGAAAGAACCAAGAAAATTCTTGCTAGCAGCAATATTTTGTATCCACAGATTAGGCTTTAAAATAGGAGAATTCCAATTTTAAAGGAAAGAGCACAAAACAAGAAAACAATATCGGCAGCATTTTCTAGATGAGATATAATATTGATTTTCTATCTAAATAATTTTAAAAAATGTTTTACTGATCATTAATTGTTTTGTCACATGAAAGTTTAAAAAGTGACAATATTAAAATAACTGTCTGAGCTGTTGAGAAATTTCATATTTTTCAATGTGGATTTGTTTTTAAACTCTTAAATTTATTAATTCTAGCAGACACTTAGTGAATTTATCATTGGGCACTAAGTGATTTCTTAACCAAATGTTTACTGACTATAAACAAAATTTAAAGAAATTGAATTTTTATTGTTGTTTTTATCAGTGCTTGAAATATTAGAATCCCTCTTCATTTATCTTCTTTGTATAGTGTAAGAGCAGGCACATGAATATATAAAACAGAAGAACAGGTCTTCTGAAGAGGTCTTGTGTATTTTTTATTATTTTTTTATCATTTTAGACCTTTCATTTTTATTTTCTTCAACAAATATTTCTTTATAAAGTAAAAACTTTTAGACACTAGTCTCTCCTTTCTATTTAGGATATGGGTTTTTTTTAGTCTAGAGTAGCATATCTAGAGAGATGATGTAGAGACAGATCTGAAATAAGAATGTGTGTAGCACATAGAACCACATTATGTTCATTGATTTGTGCAGATCCCCAGAGTTATTCATAGTAAAATGTGTAAAGTGGCAGCTGGATGCTTAGTTAAAAATTTGTATCACTTTGAGGAAGATGATAGAGAAGCAGCTTCACTTCTGGCTGGTATTTTTAAGTGTCTTTGTTTTGGTTTTGCTACCAGGTGATTCAGCAGTGAATAGATAATCAAGTATTATTTCACTTACAAATAATGAAACCATATTAACTAGAACTCTTACAAATAATGAAAACCATATTAACTAGAACTAACAGAAACTTGAATTGTTGTGTCTCTGGGTTTTGGGTCTCCCTTTAGTAGTATTGGTTCCATTGGCCATCTTTTCTAAAATTTCAACATATTAATAACAACGTATATATATTCTTCAAAGATCTTAATTTAAAATATAAATGTATTATATATAATTATAAATTACACCCTTTTCCCATTCCAAAAATTTTTCCAAGCATTTCTATTTATAATTTTTAGCCATGTAACAATTTTCTGTCTGTGGTGGTTCAGCAAAAATCTGGTGTATGGAGGCAGAGGAAAAAAAATAAAAAAAAGAAAACAGCTGCTCAAAACTTCTGTGACCGGCACAGAGCCAATAGCTGATGGGCAGGTTGCTAGGCCAATTGGACAAGCTGGAAATGCCTCTGTGATGACATATTTTAAGGAAGGTGTAGCCACAAAAAGTTCTTTTCCTGCTTCCCTGCCGAGGGGTGGCGAGAAGGGCAGGGGCGGAGGGCCGGGCACCTTCCCGGAGAGGGCCCCGGTTCTCCCAGCGCGGCCGAGAGGAGCCACCCCTGAGGTCACTGAGGAGCAGCCGTGGGGCTGGGACTGCACGGCCAAGAGCCTTCTGAAAGCCACACAGCCCACGCGGTGCCAGCAGGCTCCTGAGGCCAGTGGCTCATGCTGAACCGAGCAAAAAACACCACGCAGCTGGCAACGAGAGACATGGCAAATATCTCCCTGATTTGGAGCCCAGATGAGATCAGTGTGGCTTCCAGGTACTGGCTTTCTTCCAGGTCAGAGAGAAGGAAAGTTGAGGTCAGGTGAAGAAGAAACATGGTGACACCAAGGTTGATGGGGGAAGGGAGAGGGCAGAGGCATTCCCAGCGCCGGAGCTGAAATTCTGCTGCAAGCCATGGAGAGGACTGTATACAGCAAATTGTTTTCCCTATAGTTCATTGAGGTACATGGTGGGGGGCGGAAATCCATGCGCGGCCCACGAAGAGGAGTGCTCATGTTAGAGTGCACAGATGCTGAGGCTTTTAAAGATTGAAGAAGAGAACCTTTGCTTCCAGGCTAGAACAGCTCAAACTTAAAAGACTGACCCTTATGATCTATTATGACCCATGCTGGCATTTGTGGGAAGACTGCAAGATTCGTGGGAGGGATTTTCATTGCAGCAGATTTGGGTGGGCTTTTGTTTGTGAAAGTTGAAACCACGTGCAAAAAGTTCACAGAGAACTCTGCTGTGGGAAGGATCCCACGGCACAGTAGAAGAAGTTATTTTCCTTAAACATAAAGAAAGACTCTTAAGAAATGAAATACTGACCAAAACCCCATGTTTTTTTCCTTGCATGGTTAGTGGAAAGAAGGAGGATTGGGGAAGGTGTTCTGAAAGTTTGGTTTCTCATTATTCTGTTAGTAATAAACCCTCTTTATATTGTTTAAGTTTGGACCTGTTTTTGCCTTGAAGTTTACCTTTTTCCTCCATAATCCTTACTTCATCTCATGAAGTTTTAAGTTCCCCTCCTCTGCTCAGCTATAGCAGAGGCAAATATGTGAATAGTCTTTCGCGGTGCTTGGCGCTTAATCAGCATCAAACCTCCACACTGTCCAAAAATACAGTTGTGTTTCTTAAGCAGAGATATACACTTTCTAATACTGTATGTACATAATTTAACAATATAGACTAAAAACCGTCACCATCTTTTGGGGTCAGTTTTCTTCTGTGCCTTACTGCATCCTTCTGGATTACTGTACATTGGTTTAGTTGCAGTTGCCTGCACTATATCCACCCATAAGATTTGAGTGAGCCTTGCATGTAGAGGCCAAAACATTTGGAGGAAAATTCCAGGCATTATTAAACATTTCGCTATGCAGGTTAATAAAAGGGCCTTTCTGCAGTCTAGGATGAATTTCACGTGCAGCCTAAGGCTGGGTAGTTCTCATCTTCCACAACAGTGCACACACCACCATGTTTGCATATCTATTTCCTTGTGGACTTCCACCACGGAGCTCTGCTATCGCAGTTTAAACAGCTTCCAAGTTACTGATGGGCTTTACATAAGCTTGCACACATCTTGTTTCTAAGACAAATGGAATATATATAAGATCTCCCATGTCAGCTGTGTAAAAAAGTCTCCATTTATACACAAACATGTGCATCATGATGTCATCCTTAAAGCTCAGGGGGTCTGCAAGAGGTTGGCAAAGTATGTTTCACGATGAGAAATCAGTGTTAATATCAGTTATCCTCGGTAGTAACTGGGGAAGCCTCACCTTCCATGATTGCTCACAAGAACTGCTGTAGATGGATGACCCACGATTAGCTGGATTTGAGCTGGTGACCTTGACATAAAAGCCTTTATATCTGAAAATGAATCTCCAGATTTAACTGGTTCTTGACACGTCTGCTCTTCATTGCCTGTGCTTTTACACTGCTGAGAAAACACTGGAATCATGCACGAGTCATTAAGTCCTGGTCTGGTGATTCAGCTCCTACGCATTTTGCAGAGCTTGTATGTCTTGCAGTAGTTGCAGACTTTGTCACACAGTCTGCACATGCACAAGTGGCAGCAGGATAACTCTGCATGCCTGGTGACTGCTGGACCAGAGACCAACCCTGCTGCACCAGGTGTGGTATGGCACCTTCCCCTTCAAATGCCAGTTCCTACCTTACTTTGCAATTATGACAATTGTTTTCACACATTGTTCATGGGTAGATGAGCTGCTCTGCATTTATACATGTTGTTCATAGTCTTACAGGATTTCTGCTATGGTAATGTATCGCTGTCTTTATTGAATACAGCAAATTGCCTTTTTACCTCTGTCAGTTCAGTGGCTCAGAAGAAAGACTTCATCCCCTCCATACCTTCATCAGTGGTACGAACAACTGAATTTCTTTGGGATTTGTCAGACTATTTGGGGAAAGAAAATGTCAAGGTAATGCCCAACTGATTTAAGGATTAAGTACAATTTCATAGCTATTTCCTGAGTATGAAGTAAACAGAAAGACAAAGTGGTCTTGAGATGAAGCAGGTGGGATGTGAAAATCTGAAAGGAAAAAATCAGTTGTATGCTGTGGTTCAACATATAAAGCACATGGCTTAATGGTCCTGACTTTCCCAAAGAGCCTTCTGTTAGGTCTAACTCTGGGTTTGTTTACCTCTGTTAAGGACATCAATCCTTAAGGAAAAAACATGGAGGAATCCCATTACTGATCACATTTTCTCATGTGCTTTCCTCTATATACTAACGGCTACAGCCAGACCGATAAATTAAATGATTCAGGGGCTGCTTTCTGTCCTGAGGCCGACTGGCATGGCACAGATCATATCTCTCCAGCTGGATTCTCTGACACCCCCAGAACAGGATGACTGCACAAAAAGTGTCTGTTGGGACTCAGCCAATCCCTGAACTATATGCAGGCACTGGGGGGGAAGCCTGTGCCAGTCTTGTGACATGGAGCTCACTAAATGTCAAAAAAGGAAAGACAATTGCATGCCAGGACTTAAGCCTGTGCTCTCAGCCTTTTGTTTCTTTAAATAGATATGGCTAATTTGGATTATTATTCCCATTTCATCCCAAATACTTCCTTTTCATTCTAAGATGTTAACATAATAAAAATGATATTGATTCAGTCTTAGTTTAAGGATTAAATACATTAAAAGAATATTTTTTTCACCAGAATTTGTCTTCCTCCCTTGTATTTTATGAAAAAAACCTGTGCAATTCTTCCCCCAAGAAAAGCCTGAACCTGCTACCAGCCAGTCTGCAGAAATAATGAATTCGTAACATAGTATGACAATTACCTTTGCCAATTAGTCCACCTGAGCGAGTTCAGCTAACAGGTGCATTTAAGCTCAGTGAGACTGCCTTTGTCACTCTCTCAGGGTGTTGGTTTCTGAATTAGACATTGGAAAAAAATATAAAATATCTAGCTCTGTTGCCTAGCTGTCTGTGATTGAAAGCCAGTCCTGCAGAAGCTGGTGCAAAAACAGTGCCTGTGATTGGGAGTTGTGTGTCTGTCTGAGCAAAGAAATGGAAATCAGTGAAAGAATCACTAATTAGCTCTTATGTATGTTTCTGGTTTTAAATTACCTCATAAAAAAAAAAATCTTTCCCTAGATTATAATTAAGCTAAAGATTAAATAAATCTCATTTCAAATGTTAAGAAATTTGTAGAATTTCTGTTGATTTTGCATATATGGAGAGTTAATATGTGTGTGGTAAGGAAATAGCAATCCTGTGCCTGTGCCTGCACACAGATTTGAGCAGTCACATTTTAAGAGTAACTAGCTAGGCAGTGGTTTGTATAATATAGCACATAGAATACGTCACTTAGGTTTTCTCCAGTACACCAGACAGAATATAAATACAGAATATAATACATCTCCATCGATATTTGCAGCTGTAAAACATGACTAAAGGGGAAATAAAGAAAAAATACCCTGTGGTTTTAATGTTATTTTCTACATGCCTGCCCATCTTTGAGCTTAAATATTAATAAAGCCATTTTACATGAGTAAATTATTAAAGCCTTCAGACCTAGTCAGAACAAAGATATGTCAGAGATAGATTTTGATTTGAAGCTTTGTCAGTTTTGAATGTAACACTCAGGTTTTGTTCTGTGTCATTAGTCAATTTTATCATAGCTTCTCTGTCAGAAAATTCAGCAGTATTACTTATCTCCCTTAAAACAGATTTTGGTACCATTCCTTGGCTGAGGCTTCTTTGAAAGAGAAATTGTTTCCAGAAAGGGAAGCTATGCAATCCCACTATCCAGTTAGTCTGCAGTAGCTCCCCATGAGACTCTGCCTGGCTTCGTAACAACAAACCAAGCACGATCAGGGGACAGTGTGAGCACTGTGTCTGATCAAACTGATGAATTATTATCATGATCCCTAGTAGGTTTTTGGCTTTTTTTAGAGCAGAAATATTCCAAATAATGGGTGGTTTGACTTAGCAGTTTGCAGGGGTGAGGGGTGATTCCAGTGCCAGTCTGTGTGTGGCCCCCTCATTTGGGTAAAACCAAATTCACTTCTCCCCTCTCATCCTCAGGGCTTAAGAATGGGGACTTATTTTTTTTATTTCCTTACGTACATATATCTTCTCACATCATGTACACTGCCTTCCTTTGCTTTTAAGAAAACAAATGTATTTCATAAAAGAACTTAGAGGCATCAGGCATATTTGCAGGAGACAGTAGTGCGGTGTAGTGACTCCACTGTAAAGCTGACATTCCAAATTTCTGCAAAAGAACTGTTAGCTGAAGACATGCCCTTAAGAGAAACATTTTTCTTAGTGTAAAAAGGCTATTTAAGTAGGCAGTTAAAAGGAACTAGATAATTTTTAATTGGGATATTTTGATAAGAAGGTCCAATGAGCAGTGATAATCCATAAGCACTTCATTTTGTAGGCAGCACAAGTTGTGCATTTCACTACTTAATTGGAATTTTTTTTTTTTTTTAATTTTGTTGTTGTTGTTGTTAAACTTGAAAACTTGGTCAGTATCTGATTATGTAGATAGATTTCTGTTGAGTTACCATTTCTGGAATAATTAAGCAGAAATGCTATTTTCTGTGAACACAAATCTGATGTGTACACTTCTGCACATATATCCTGAAAACATTTGTGAGCTCCTGGCTGATTTTCTAACCCTCTGTCTTGCATTGCTGAATCTTGTACTCACCAAAAGAATCTGCTGAATGTCTTGTCTTGCTGTGCTAACTCACTGCTGTGTCATCGCAGGGTTACCTCTTGTCTGCAAAACCTTGTTCCTGGTATTTCCCACAGCTCATGTTATTAACTCACAGAAGGAGCAGATTGAATTTAGTTTGAAGATTCTGAGCGCACAAGTCCTCAGGTGTCCAAGTATTTTCTTTCTCCCTCTGTGTTTCCTGATAATGAAGGTGAAAGCTAGGGCAAGGAGAATTTTCTGCTAGGATGTAATATTTTTACTTTTTCGCTGTCTTCAAGTTTTGTGCCAGGAAGATTTTTCTATTAAACTACACTTGGTGATTTAGGGAGAAAAGCTAAGGATGGTTCAGAAAAATATTAAATTATCCAGGTCCATTATAAGAATATTCTAAAGGTGGGATCATCTCATCTGGCTTAAGATATTTTATTGCAGTATTCACTCTCTCTGAGTTCTCTTTTTTAGTTACTGAGGGCAAGATGATCTGATTTAGACTTTCAGCAGGAAAAGAATTCATAAAGTCATAAAAATAATGTGAAAGCTGTGGACAGGAGAAGGAATAATTGCCAAAGAATCTTGTCTGCTGCAGAGGATGCAGCATGGACGTCTTGATCATAGAATCATAGAATATACTAAGGGGCCCACAAGGATCATCAAAGTCTAACTCCTGGTCCTGCACAGCACCATCACTTGAATGCTTCTTAAACTCTTTTCCAGCTGGTGCTGTGACCACTTCCCTGGGGAGCCTGTTCCAGTGCCCAACCACCCTCTGGGGGAAGAACCTCTTCCTGATATCTAATCCAAACTTCCCCTGGCCTGACTCAGCTTCAGGCTATTCCCTCAGGTCCTGTCACTGGTCACCAGAATGAAGATATCCGTGTCGGCCTCTCCTCGTCCCCTCACAAGGAAGCTGTAACTGCAGTGAGGTGTCCCCTCAGTCTCCTCCAGGCTGAACAGATCCAGTGCCCTCAGCCACTCCTCACACAGCTTCCCTTCAAGGCCCTTCACCATCGTTGTTGCCCTCCCTGGGACACTCTCTCATGGTTTAATGCCTTTCTTATATTGTGGCACCCAAAGCTGCCCCCAGCACTCGAGGTGAGGCCGCCCCAGTGCAGAGCAGAGGGGGACAATCCCCTGCCTTGTCCGGCTGGCGATGCTGTGCCTGATGCCCTCAGACGCAGCTGGCCCTCCTGGCTGCCAGGGCACTGCTGATTCATGTTTAACTTGCCATCGACCAGGACCCCCAAGTCCCTTTCTGTGGGGCTGCTCTTCAGCATGGGCAGTAGAGAATTCACATGGGAAGCAACTCTCTTAAGTACTCCCAATTTTTAGAAAAGATACAATCAGTCAACAACAGGCATGAATCCAGATAAACCAGGTTTCATTGGCACCTGTGTGATCATGGAGCTATTTGTTTTATTAAGAAAAGTCCGTGATTCAGATGAACTGAAAATGAAGTGTTGAAACAACATGGTTTAGAATGTGCTTACTCAGTCCTACCAGCATGTTTGGAATAGGAAAATACATGATTGTATGGATGTGACATTTCCCTTAACACAATCTCTTCCCTGAGTTTTTCCTGTATTCCATTGCATTTTCTGTGTAACCCAAATTACAAGTGGAGAGCTCTCTGTGAGCCACTGTGGTCCTGACATGCTGTTATGGTCAGTGCCTGGCTATCATAAACTGGACATTAAGCCCATCTGTCCTGGAAAGTAGAGATATAGAATGGGAGATTACGCTGGGGTGTTTTTTCCTTAAAGTGTAATTTCTCGTATTGACCCTAAAAATATAATTAATCCCTTGGAGAACTCTTTCATTTGAGGATTTGTAAAGCACTGTCTGGGGTAATTTCAGAAGTGTTCTCATTGATAATGTCTGAAAGGTTTATGAAATGCCAGAAGACTGAAACCAGACAAATATAGTGTGCAACTTTGAAGAAGTAGGAAAGGGAAAAGGAAAGGGGGATTATAAACCTGACACTTACCTTCAATTTGCTCAATAATTCTGGAAGGTAAGAGGCCTTTCTGCAGAAATAAATTGTAGATATGATACATCTTAGCTTCAGAAAAGCTTTTGGCCCTGCTTCACCCATCTTACTTACAAGAAAAGCTGTTGAGACATTCTTGAGAAAAGTGCTATAGCATGGGTGAAAAAGGCGTTGTACAAATATACAGAGAGAGAAATTTAATGTTTTGGTTTTGGTTTTTTTTTTTTAATAGAAATATAAGACATCTAGATCTTGTTTTGTTAAGTACTTCTATTAACCACTTCAATTATTGTTGTTTCAGACTACCTGAAACCGGGAGATAATGAAATTATTTTGAAGTACAGATTAGAATTCAGCAGGTTTTACCAGATTGAAGGTATGATATGAAAATAAGACAAAGCTCTTCATGACAACACAAGGTACTGTAAATTAATGGGAACAACTAACTCCAGATATGGATCTGTAAAGTGATATAACTGCACTGTCTGTTCCTCAAAAGCCTTTCCCAGGAATGGTTCTCTTCTGGGTACTGAATGCACTTCAGGAAAGATACAGACCAACAGGAGGGGGTCAAGGCAATACGACATGTACAAGAATGACTGAGGCTGTGAATGGGGACGCAGTTACTGCCCACAGTTACAGAATTTTGTTGTAAAGAAGGGGAGGTGACCTTTTCTACAGATTCAGAGTAGATAAGAAGTAATCTGTTTGAGTTGCAGCAAGAAAAAAATCAGTTTACACATTTGAAAAAATACTTGAACTGTAACCATAACGTAATACTGGAATAAATCGCCTTGGAACTTTGGATATTTCCTGCCACTGAATAACTTTAACAAGAGAAAACTTTTGAGAGTTGTCAGCTTAGATGAGTTTTTCAGGTCCATTTTTGCACCATTTTAACTAAAGTCTGTGAATTTGGTTTATTGTGTTTTCTGTGGAAAGCACAACTTGAAGATTTGCTGAGTATGTGTGAATTGCTTGGCTTCATTACTGACAACATAACTTTCAGCAGTGGCCAATTTTCACTCCTTATTTCCATAGAAAAGACTAGGTAGCAATAGCTGCGGATATGTGCTTTCTTCAAAAATGCTTAATCGTTTTTTTTAATCTACTAAGAGTGATTTGGAAAAAAAAATTAAACAGTGGCTGTAAAATCCCATGTGAGAGTTCCTAATATGTTTCCTGGTCCAAGCCAATAATTTACATTAGTTGAATAACAGGCAGGGTTTTAAAAATACTCATTTGTTGCTTATAAGGTGGCAGGTGGTTGACTTGTTACTAGACTTTTTTAGCACTTTAAATTTTAAGATCATTGCTTATATCCTGCTATCTGCCCTAATACAGTATTTTTTTATCAGCTTCTTGTAGGCTGGAAATAACCTATGGTTCAATATTATTTTCAGTGAGAGTGAATGTTTTTACTACTTAATATTTTTTCTGACCTAAGAATACTATAGCTGCTTCACTAGCACAGGGAGTAAATAAAATGAAATATGAAGAATACAGGATGAAATAAATGCAGCTAAAAGTTTTAAAAAAATATATGATATGTGGCACATATTTGGTGGGATAAGAAGGATCTGTCTATTAAAAAGTCAAAGCATATTTCTTTAAGATATTTCACAAGTGCTTATTTGCTCACTGATAAATCCTTATTAGCCCTTCATACTGATCCTCAGCGGGCCTACAGACCTTGGTTCCAGTATAGGATTCTGCTCTTATCCACTGCTTATGAGATGGTGAATAACAGCTCTTTTTACACCTATTTGAATTAAATATAGGTTACAACAGGATGTTGGTGGGGAGATGTTTGCTATTTTTCTGTGTGTGTGTGTTAAAAAAAACCCTGGGATGTTTTTAGTATGTTTTTGTTTCTTCCTATGGGTCTGTAATGAAGAAAGATGTTGACCCACCTTGGATGAAGACTTGCAGTCCTGATTGTCTTCTGTGACTTTACGTATTCTTAACATGTCAATAAGTCTTTTCTAGATGGTGATCAGATTTTTTTTTCTTGTGTATCTGTGAACAACACAGCTGCTCAGCACCTCACCACATGTAATGCAATCCATTATTATGTAAGGCAGACACCCTGAGTTTTATAATGAAATTGAACTCTGTTTTGAAGCTTTAGAGCAGAAAAGAGGAAAATTTATACATTCAACTACTTATTTTTAATTTAATAATTTACATTAGATTTCTGTACATTTTTATTTATATTTCCTGTATGTATTTTGGTGCCTTTCTAGAACCTGTCATCTCTTAAGTGATTTTTTTAACTTCTGGCATTTTTAAGGGAGAAGGCTCTCAAGGTTTTTTCCATGGCTTCTTTCATATGTGTTTTCATTACTTTGCATTCATTCAATTATGCACCTTTTGAAATTGGTCTTTCCAACTTCAATTGCTTTTCCTAGGAAAGCTTTAGCAGTTTAATGGAACAATAGTGAAGAAAATACAACATTTATAGGCCTGAATGAGACCACTCCAAAAGCAGTAATAACAAAATTTATTGCACTGGAACTTTGTTAGATCAGTTGTCATGGGACTGAGGTCTGAGTGGACAAAGTGAAAACAAGATTGAATCGGTTCCCGAAGTTCATATGCAGCTCCAGCTTCTCTTACAGGGGTTCTCTGGGAATGATACTCATCATGGCAGAAACTCCTTGAAACTGGGTTCTGGAACCAGAACCACATCCTCTCTTTAAGTTAATCACCTCCCTGACACAGATGGAAGACTTGAAAATTGTAAAGTCAAGTAGTCAAAAATTAGAAAATGAGCATATCTATTTGGCCCTTTCCCAGTTTCAATTCAGAAGCTGTGTGAGTATACAGTGTGTTATGAACTCTACATATACACTTACCAGTCTTTTTTACCCAAAAAAATACCTGCCTCACTCAGTGAAAAGAATGGAAATGTAAAAGGAAAGAACTGAAATTGTGCGGGCTAATACAATCTGACATTTCCTTTTAGTCACCTAAGAACATGAACATCTGTTTTTCATTAACATTAGTTTTAGCTATGTAAACAAGCATATAGTAATAAGAAAAAGAATGACTGTATACAGTAAGAAATTTGTGCAAAGAACATAATAATTTAACAGGGATTTATGGGTTACTTTTGATAGTTGCTGTAGACTTCTATGGGACTGCCTGTGTTCCCCAAAGTGAAACATATTTTTCTTCTCTGTTCCTTTGCCCTGTTCCTAAAGAAGAGAACTGCATAGTGCACCTGGGATGTAGAAAGTCTCCACCCCACTTATGTTTTATAGTTCTTTGCCTTTAGCTTGGACAGCTGTGGGGCCTCATTTTTTTCTGTCTTATGCACAGTATAAAAGAACAACAAAAAGAAGAAATTGGGGAGTTTGTGTGAATCATGACATAAATATTTATATATGTAATAAACACTCTGGCTTTGGGTTTGACACATTTCAAATGAATAAAATCAAACACAGTAAGCTACTGCTGGAAGAAGAGGAACTGTTTAAAGTTTAGAACAGTATGAGATGTGCTTTTGGATGAGAGAAAATTCTACTTGATTTTTCGCATATTTTCTACATATTGTGAGTTACAAGTCCATTAGGGAATAAACTGAGGCTCCAACTCTATTCACATAAGTAATCTGATGTTTTTAATAAAGATTTTTGTTGCTTTTTAGATGTTCCAGTGTCATGACAACCATCTCTGAAACAGATTTCAGAGAGAAAGAGTTTATGTCTCATTAATCTCCTGATAGTATATCCATCTTGGCACAATGGGAGTTTGTTCAGTTTTTATAATCATTAATTTTTATGAGAATAGTTGGTTAACCTTATCCCCTCTCTTTATTTTGGGGGGGGGGGGGGGGAGGGTTTGTTTGGTTTTGGGTTTGGGTTTGGGTCTTTTTTCCCTTTGTTTTGTTCTGTTTTTTTTCCCCTATGCATAGTTTGGGATATATAATGGGGTACTGAAGGGACAGTTATTAATCTATTTAGAAGGAAGTTAATTTGACATGAAGTCCCTTTGTTTAGAAAAGCACAATTTTATTGCCTTGCAAGGCAATACATTCAAATCTTTGAAAATTTTTTCCTTGGACAAGATTTAATTAAAGTCCATTCTACATATACTTGAATGTTTTACATTTTACATTAGTGTCATTACTAGTGGCTGAAAGTTTTGTCATGTAATTGCTTTGATGATCTTATAAACAGGAGGCTATGACTTCCCATCATAAGCCAGAAGGAGGAAGAGGTAAAGATCTGATTAGATGAGAGAGAGGAAGCTTTATGTCTGGAAAACGTCATCTTAGAACCTAACAAACTTTGGAAAATAAGTCCAAAGACAACAGGATGCATCAACAGGGGCATAACCAGCAGTGATGAAGGCATTATCCCCCTCTGCTCAGTGCTTGTCAGGCCACACCTGGAACACAATGTTCAGTTCTGGTCGCCCCTATAAAAAATGATGTGAACAGAATGGAGAGGGTCCAGAGAAGGGGTCCCGACATGATCAAAGGACTGGGAAGCCTGATGTATGAGGGAAGGCTGAGAGATCTGGGTGTGCTCACCCCTGAAGGAAGAAGACTTAAGAGAAGGCCCTGGCACCATGTTCCGGTGTTTGAAAGGTGGCTACAGAGAAGATGGAGACTCCCTTTTTAGAAGGAGTAACATGGAAAAGATTAGGGGTAATGGGTACAAGTTAATTCTGAGGAGATTCTGATTGGACACAAGGCCAAGTTTTCACACTGAGAACAATCCACCCTTCTAATAATCTCTCCAGGGAAGTGGTGGATTCCCTGATATTGGATACCTTTAAGATTTAGCTGGACAGGGTGCTGGGCCATCTTGTCTAGACCATGCTTTTACCAAGAAAGGTTGGACAAGTGATCCTTGAGATCCTTTTCCAACCTGGTATTCTGTGAATCTATTAACAAACCATTTGAATGAACATGAAATCAATACTTTGTTTGAGATTTTTATCTTTTTGAAAATGGAAATATGCAGATATCTATTTTTAATGAGTGTCAGCTGTTAAAAGCATGTAACTTGAAATACCTGTGAGTATTTACCCAGTGATATTCCTAAACACCCACTCTACTTTGGTTAGGACTACAGCAGAATATGACTTCATAAAAGAATTTAAACATTATTATTTCTGTATTATGGCATAATAAAAGGTTACTGATTAAAATCAGGGCTAAGTGAATAATTTGTGATGAAGGTTAATGAAGCTTTCCAGCAAGGCAGCTTCAGCCATAACTTAACATCTCTCTGAGCCATTGTTCTCAAATGTCATTGTTGGGCCTCTTTTTCATGTTTTTATCTGGGTCATCCTCCCAGCTGCTGTGGCTTCTCCCTGGACCCCCAGCACCGCTGTGTGCTGACATCCAGCCTCTTCTGGACTGATGTCCACTGTTCCTTTGCAGAACTGACCTGGGCCTGACCTCTGGCAAAGCTGTGGCCTCAGTGTAGTACATGCTCCCGAAATCTCACAGTCCAGCTTTCCAGTGTTTCCTCTATTTTTCCATTGATTAGGTTACTTTCCGTTCTCAAACTTCATCCACAGCACGTTCAGTCTATGTTTGGGGAGGATGAACACTTTTCTCCAAGCACTCTATATGTACACCTCCACTGCAGTCCTGTTTCCAGCAATTCCCTTGACTCCTCCAGGTTCTTGCTGCCTTGCACCACAACTGTTTTCTCCTAACCAGGAAACTTGAGCTGGTTGCATCAGCAAAAGAGAAATAACATTTTTGATGTCTTCTCATCTCACCACAGCAGGTGAGATGGAGGAGATGGTGATTAATTGGAGCTGCTTTAGTCCCTACTCACATCCTTGTCCCAGTGTCTGTTGTCTTTTGTTAAATAATGGGCTCTTCCTGTGGAAGTCACAGTGTAGACATCTTCCAGAACAAAGTGATCCAGGGAGAGCAATGTGACATAGAAAAGAGCATAGATGAATGTTGGATGGAGCATTCTTGGGGTTTCTTACGATTTGGAGAAGAATCACCGTCCAATTCAAGAACTTGACCATCTTTTCGTAAGAAAATTTCTATCTAAAGGCCAGATGCCTTAGCTTAGGAGAATCAGAAGGAAAGTTTGAACTACACAGAGTCCAGACTGGGGAGTGATTTTTTCAGGCGTACTACATTCCCTTTCCTATGTTTTAAAAAATAAGAGATCTGGCATTCGACATGAGCATTTGAAATAATTATCTGTGTAATGAGCATATAAGGGTGAACAAGGTAACTTATGATGTTTATCAGCTTGTAGCATAAACAGATAGTCTATGCCAGAATGAAAGCATCCCAGAAAAGTAAAATCTAGAAAGAATTTTTTTTTTCATTTCCATTAATGGCTAAACAAATTCAAACTTTCTGGTTAGTGGAAGAATCCCAATTTAAAGATAACTCTAATTTTAAAAATGTCTTCAATATTTATTAGCATGAACTATTACTTGCTTTGTTAAGTTATATGCATATAATATAAGGTGTTTCTGATCTTTTGGTATTTGTTCATATCAAACTATGTCTTATTAAGTGCATCTACAGGGATTACAGAAATATCAAGAATATTTTTTTGTGGATGTCACAGTCTAACATTCCATTTCACATTTCTAAATCCCAAAAGCACTTGAGAAAATAATAGGGGTTATTTTTCTTCCCTTTAAACCTTCAGAAAATAAATTTTAGTGAATCCTGCACAGATTTCACAAACTGTCAAGGCAAAGCTAAGATGAGAATCCAGCTTTCCACTCCAGTGATCTATACCTTGACCACGGCTCCTTGTTTTCAAAGGCATGTAGACTGGACAAATTGGATGAAATCTTATATTCCTTGCAAAGTCAATATCTGTACTGAAACAACTAAGGCAGAGGAAGAGGGGATAAATGGAGGCTTGGAGTTGAACAGAAATTGTAGGGTAGGAGCTATTAATTTTAATTTGAGGTTCTTTCCTTGTTTGAAAGTTAAAAGCTGTAAAGTGTTAACAGGTAGTTGTTAAAAAGAAAAATTTCTGATTACCCTGTATATTTTGAGAGACGAATTCCTGCTCCTGCAGAAGCCAAACCATAACTCCTCTGCTCAACATCAACTTAAATAAATTAATCAGGATGTAACAAAAGAAATAACAATGAAATTATACTTAATCTAGAGCTGAAGTGAAGGTGACCTTTCCTGTTAGCATGATTGTTGTTTTGAAGGACAATTTGCTACATTTGCGAAAAGGGTCACATCCATCAGTTCCTAGAAAAACAGGCTGTTTGAAGAATGATGCATCAGTTTTTCTATGACACTGCCTGAATTGAGAGTGTAGTAAAAATATTTTTGAATTATAGCTTTGTATCTTACATTGTCCATATTCAAAACCAAGAATTGTATATATAAAATTATATTTTAAGAAGTTGTAATTATTCATGTATTTGAGTATTTGAAGAACATTTACTGTTGCTTGACAATGAGAAACAAGAGCCTTGATTTGTCAAAACTATGACTAATTTTAGTAAGAATATGAATCTCTAAATTTGATACCAGTCAGACAGAAGGAAAGCAAAGAATTTTAATACACTTTCAAACTAAAAAATAAAGTTGGAGTAACTACTTTCCTTTGACAAATGTGAGAGTTACAAATCTCCGCCTTAAAATATACAAAGCCTTCTATCTGTGTTCTTCACCCAGCATTTGTGATATTGCTCATACCTTTTTATAACATGTATTTCCCTTTAATCAGTGGTGCATAATTTTGTCATGCTTATAAATGTGCTTTTCAGGCATGCTGGTTAAAATACATACAAAACATCTTCCTATAAAGTAAATATTTAATGATACAAATGTATAGAGATTTCAGGAAAAAATAATTGTAGCTTTCTAAATTGTATTTTCATTTTCAATAGTAGGCTTCAGAAATACAACAGAAAGCAGCCTTGTATGCCTTAAATTTAAGGTTTGGGGCTCTTATAATAATAGAAAATATACATGAAAATAAAATAAATTTCAAGATATTTCTGCCCTATCTGCATTTATAGATGCAAATCTGATGACAATAGTGACAAACAATGTATTTTTAAAAATTTTTCTTGATTTTCTTGGAAGCATCTCACACCAAAAACAGAGTAGGAAGACCATAATCTTACTAACAAAGGAAGTATTGGTTGGATATCAAACCAAGGGCATAATTGTAAGATTTAGCACTGGATAAGGTGTTGCTTAGGAAATTGGTGCTAAATATTAATACAGTGAAATTAAAGCTCTATTTTATGTCCTTTATTTTGTTATAAGTATAAAAGCTGTATCTATACCATTAAGCTGAACAAGCCCAGGACATAGTCTCAGCATTAGCATGGGATTATTCACAGTCTTTAATCATTAGTGCATTCCTTGGCACATTTTTTGGTTTTGCTGCTTAGCATTATCCCAAATAATGCTAAGTTTTGAGTTAATAAATGCCATGGACCATTCCTATAAGATAGAATAGATGAAACCATCTTATTTTAGGAAGAACGGAGTTGATCTGTATAGAATGAAGTCAACTGCACTGCTTAGTCTCAGGATGAGTAGACAGACCACCACACATTCTATTTCCTAGTGTAGATCCAGCTGAGGAAACTGCTCAGACCCCCAGGCAGGTACCAGCTCTTTACCACACAAGCCACACAGGAGGGAGAATCACCAAATCACAGAATGGTTTATGTTGGAAGGGGCCTCTGGAGGTCATCTCCCAACTTCCCTGCTCAAGCAGGGCCACCTAGAGCCAGTTGCTCAGAACCATGTCCATGTGGCTTTTGAATATCTACAAGGAAGGAGAACTCACCACCTTCCATGGCAACCTGTGGCAGTGCCTGATCACCCTCACGGATGTTTGAACAGAACCTTCTGTGTTTCATTTTGTGCCCATTGTCTCTGGTCTTGTCTCTGGGCACACTCAGAAGATCCTGGCTCTGCTTTCTTTGCATCCCCTCTCCAACTATTTACACACATTGATGAGATCTCCCCTGAGACTTGTTCAGGCTGAACAAACAGTCCAAGCTCTCTCAGCCTTTCTTCAGAGGAGAGAAGCTCCAGGACAATCACTTTAGTAGCCCTCCACTGGGCTGTCTCCAGTGTGTCCATGACTCTCTTGTACTGGGAGTCCATAACTGAACACAGTATTCCAGGTCTGACATCATCAGTGCTGAGTAGAGGCAAGAGTGTGTCTTTCTCACTGTGAGCTCCAATCTCTACATGACAGTTAATATGTTCTCACAAAATCCTAATTTTATAATCTTGAAATGCATTTATTTGCCCCTCTGTTGTGAAGAAGTGTATGGTACATTTTGACATTTATCTAATTCAGGATTCAGCCAAAGATAGAAAGTATTTTCTGTGAGACAGTCTGCTGGTTCTGGGCTCTGCCCCTGTCACAACTGCTTCATCAGTGCAACACTGACATCTCACTCAGACACTGCTGGAGATAACTTCTAGGTTGCTTCCTCTCAGCCCTGTAATCCACACCTGGATTGAACTGTTTGGTTTCCTGAACAACAGATAGGAAGAAAATTTACTTTTCAGACTGGGTTCCATGAAAAGTGCCAGACTGAGCAGGCAGCCTGCTGAGGATGAAGATGAATCCCAAGTCTTACTCATTTTTGCATTGAGATGCTTCAGTCATTGCTTACTTCTTTCTAGTCCTGAATTGCTGCCTGATGTTGTCTTTTTCAAAATAGTTCAGAGAATCAGGCTATGCTAAAAAAACCAACTAAGAATATGCATTTTGGGGGGTGGAAACGATGTTGTGCAGCTTTTTTTTTGTGTATGCTAGTAGATGGAAGACATTCCTGGTCTTGCTGAAGAAGCAGGAGCAGTGTGAGTGACATGACAAGCAGGGATGTTATTCATGTTGGTATTGGCAGTCTCCTGCCGGACCCTGAGGTAGCATGTTTAAATCAGTCCTGGCTCTGCACTATCTTCATGGGAGCCATCTAAAAATTATGTGTCTGTCTAAACTTGTCCAGATGGAACGGCTCTGTGCCGAGGAAAAAAATCACCTCTGGAGAGCAATCATCCCTCCAGTGACAAGGAAACATAGATGACTAGCTTAATTTAGACCTTAATTAGCAATCTTGCCAGGTTCTGTTTCCCACTGGTAAAAGCACCAGATATATTTACAGTTCAGTTTAGTCAAACACAGCACATATTTAAAGTGATTTTTATTCAGACTCTTAAGCACACGTGCAAGTCACACAATATAATGAATTCTATAAAAGTATTTGAAACTAAGCAAATGCTTAAAGATGCTTTTGAAGAGAGGCTCGGGCAGGAACCATATGAAATTCAGCTCACTGCTTTCCTAGCCTTGTATAAAAAAATGGGTTGAACACACATAAAATTTTGTTGTGGGTCTTGATATATTTCATCTATCATTACACAGTGTGCATGGTTTCAAGTTTTCAAGGACAAATTGTTTTTAATCTTATTTTTTTATGATTATTTTTTTGCAAACAATATAATCAATAACAGCTGTTAAATACCTGTTCAAATTCCTCTTCATACATGTATTCAGACTTTAACAGTGTGTTGCTTCATGTTCTCTTTTTAAGGTGGAATCACTTTGAACAGTTTCAAATCAGGAACTCTTGGTTTTTTGACTGTTTTTTCATTGACCTATAGTTTATCTGAAAATGCAGTCATCTTCAAATTAAATGCTGGCATTGAATAAGGTAACCTTGCTCCTCCTAATTCTGCCCTTTCTTCACATTAGATGCTTCCAGCAATTATTTTATGTATAGTTATATATAGTTATATACTATTATCCTCACAACCCATCTTCTTCCTTGGTATTCAAGTGAATCAACTTACTAATATATTTCTATAAATGCCAATTCAGAATTACTTATCTCAAGACTCTGCTCATGAGCCAAACTTATTTAATGTATCAATAATTTAGGTTTCTTTTTATTATAATAATTTGGTCTATTTTTGAGTAGGAGAGATTAAAGGAAAAAAAAAATTTTTTTTTGGCTTCCAGGAATACTTTTGCTGTCAGTATAGAAGCCTAATCAAAACGTAACAAAGTTCCATACTTATTTGGCTTCAATCTGAGCCAAAGAAATGCTTTCCTGATTCCTGATCTCAGTCTGCCCTACACAGAAAATGCCAGAAGTTCCAGAAGATATGCTATGAGTATTTCATAATTTTGAGCAAAAAAGTTTGCTCACACTTAACAGTGTTTCCAATTTTATCAGTCTGAAACAGACCTCTTAAATTAGAGCAAGAGATTAAAAACTGGAAAACATTTTTTTTTTTTTTTTTTTGTTAAGAAAATGCATACATCACTTCAGTGTGTAAAACTTCAACATTTGGAAACCCTTAATTTTCACAGTTTAAAAAAACCTAAATGCAAAGATGATGTTATCACAGTAAGTCATTGCATTTTCCAGTTGTTTCACAAGCAACAGTGGGCTGGTACCCTGAAATAAAATAGGATGGTGGTAGTGGTAAGGATTGTTAATCTGTGTCTGTGGTAAATGCAGTAAGCTTAAACCATGAAGGAGGCATGACTCCATCCTCTGGGAGACGTTCCCTGAAAGCAAGTTATTGCAGGCAGTGGGAAGAGAAGCAGTTTGCCTCTAATTTACCTTTCTGTGGTATCAGACTTGGCCCATATGTAGACGCTTACAGAAAAAGCATCCTTATAAGGATAGAGTGCTCATTAATCTGAAAGTAGATCTCAAAATTTGTCATTGTTGAGATGGACACAACACATGCTAACCCTACCAACAACTCCAGGCAAAAAGGTGTTTATTCTAAAAAGCCAGTATCGTTTATACACTCTTGTATGTTTATCATTCATGTTACTTATCCATTGGTTGCTTAACTACTACAATAGATTCATTGGCTATTATTTAACTACAACATACTATTGTTGATTACCTATAGCACAAGCATTCTAAGCATTGAGAAAGACACCAGATGCAGCCGTGTTGCTGTTTTCTCTTTCTGTTGTTCAGGTTTCTTGCTTCTGTTGACACTAATTTTCTCACAGGTACAAACGGATTGTGCTAAGATTAATGTCAGAATCAGACAAGCTTGCTGACCTGCTATTAATTCCCACAAAAATGAACTTTTACTTTTTGCATCTTTAGTAGGCAATAGTTAAGCCAGGAATGGAAATGGTAAAGGCACAAAATAGTTTCTTAAAGAGGAGCAGAAAACTTCCTGGGTTGTGGCCTGCTTTGCACAAGCTGAGGGAATGAGAAAATAAGCTTTCATGAGGGGAAAGTAAGGAAAAGTAGATCTTATTATTAAAAAACACATAAAGAGGGTGGTCTCCTTTCCACTGGAGAAAGGGTAAAGGACAACACAGTAACCAGTTTAATCAATCTGCCACAATTAAGAAAAAGTTTATTTTGAACTGAGAAAGAGCATGCAGGGAGAAGGAGAAGAAAAAGATAATTAAGATATGAAGATGGAAACCAGATTTTTTACAGTTTTATAATTTTTTTACTTTGTCAAATCACAACAGCCCACTTCCAGAGCAGGCTGGTCTGCACCTGGTAGTTGGAGAGATTTTACTGACGGCATTGGGAGAATAAGGTATGTCCTATCATGATAAAAACCAAATGCAGCCACCCCTCTGAACTAGCAGCTGGAGGTTAGGCCTGGTAAAATCTAAGTCTTAAAATGAAAAGAGATGACCCTTTTGAGGCAACTCAATTTTACTCAGGGGCTGACATGCACAGTCATGCATGTTTAAGTTCCTCTTATAGTTACTGAGCTGGTAACCTTCTCTTACTGTGTTACTGGTCTTTGGGTGCCTTTTACCTTGCCTCAAATTACTTTGGAAACAGAACACAGACAGGAATACAGAGCAGATATTTATGTGGGTCACGTGAAAAAGGGAGGTTTCCTCAACCCTTAGTGTGGGGAGATGGACTCGACCATTAGTGTTTGATTTGTCTGTCAGCATCCCAGGAAAACCGAGATCCTTGTGCCTGACCAGCCTGTCAGTGTCCCATCAGGAGGACCCTTCATTGAACAGTCCTCCTGGATCAAGGGGTGGTTTGACTGAATTGTTTGAGGAAATATGGCAACAACATAAGGGAGACTCCTCAGCAGGTCTTCTTCTTCATTTGGGTTTGTTTCCTGCTGCCGGTGACTGCTAGCACATGTGAAGGATTCACACCAACAGTTTATGGAATAACACTCTTTATTAATATAAAATTGTGACAGGTTTAGTCTCAAGGACTGTCAGTGACAGTATCTGATTGCAAAAACGTATTTGAAGCAATACACAGACAAACTGTAATCCCCAATAAAAGCATTCAGCACACAGAGTGTGGTTCTTACCCAGTAGGTGTCCCTACAGGGGAGAAGACAGGTTCAGCCCCTTGACTGATCCCAGCAGTTATGATGGAGTCTTCCCTAACCTTTCTCCATTCTCAACTTGCTATTTCTTCGTGTTTATCTGTAACCTGTGTGACTCTAGTCACTCTAGTCACTCTAGTTTTGTTACTGATTGATGTAAAATTCTCTTGCTTTGCTTTGAAAGATATAGTCAATAAAATCTAGAGCACAGCCCAGTGAGAGGTGGCTGTACCTCAGAGGTTGTACTTTTGGGTTGGAGGTATTTGTTAATATTAAAATTAGGTTATAATAAACCAAGTTCATCTGAGGAGAGCAATTTCACCACAGCTGTTGGCTCAGCAGCCTCCTCCCTCCCCTGGCTCACAGGTGCTATGCAGTTTTTCAGCTGCAAAGTACCATTGAATTCCCCTCACTATGAGGATTTCAGCAGAGCCTGGTCGTGGTGTCTCCACTCTGTTCCACCCTCAGTTCCATTCCCCTTAGCAGCTGCTATGGCTGCAGATTGTGGGTGTGGGGAATCATCCTGGAATAGGTTTCGTGTGGCAACTGCATTCCATCTAGGGAGCAGCAACTGTAATTTACCCTATAATTTCCCTACTGTTGTAAATTCTGTTAGGATGTGAATATAAATTCTCAGTTTCCTCTAACTTTACCCCCAGCCATCTTTCCATAATGTGCTAACATGGGCAGCATGTCTGCGACTTCTGGTGTACCAGACTGAGCAGGAATATGCTTGTCACCCAAAGCACCCAGCAGGTCATTTCTGATCTCTCAGTCACCATCCTTGTGGGGACAGGTGGGTCTGCTTTGCTCCTTGGAATACCCTGGTTGATAGTACTTGGTTGTCCTTCTTTTTTCTGCCTCTTTAATTCCCCCTGGAATTTATCCTTCACATCAGTATTTTTTGCACTTGGATGCTAAAATAGCTTTTACTATCTCAGCAATTACCTTCCATGTTTCCACTGTGTCTCACGGAGTTGCAGTTCACACACTTTCTCACACCTTTGTAACAAATTTTGCTTGGTAAGGCTGAGCCAGTGCCACGCAGCTGTACTGCACCAGTGCCACCTCATGGCACCTCTTCGGCAGGGCTGAGGGCCACCAGCTCGTCCTCCAGGACGTCCTCTGATCAGCAGAGGGCTCTTTAGGCACCACGGACTGTATTGACAAGATATTCATCAACTATAATGGGTGCTTAGACACTTTGGCCATATATAAATTCCCCAGATAGGTATCCTGACCTTGAATTGAATCTTTGTCTATTTAATCTCTTTCTGTCCTGTTTTTTACCTGCAGCCCAGCTGCAGAGGTCAAATTATAGTCTCATATATGCTGTTACTTTCTGGTGCTCTTTAGCACAGTGAAAAGATTATTTATGTAGAATTCATTGTCACCATAATGGCAGCATTACAGGGTCATTATGTACCATGCTTGCCTCCATTAATTATGGAATTTTACTGTTGGTGAATTTTCTATTAAGGGCTTTCTAGGGAAGTGCTTAAAAAAGTTTCCTCTATTGAAAAATAATTTTATTTTTTTTCTTTTGCTAGAATAAGTCAATTCTCTTTTTCAGGTGGGATAGTTTCTTGTATCTCTCCAGTTCCCCTCCAGATTTTCCAACTGTTTCTAACAAGGTTTCATGAACATAGTATTTATACCTGCTCAGGTATTAATTTGCACTTTCTATACCTTCCTAAAGGAAGCAGTTGACACATTTTACCATTTAAATATGTTTAATTTTTTTTAAACTTAATTCTATTGTGCTCAGGAGAGGTCTCTGATGACCCAAAAGGATATCTGGGAATGACCAGCATTTCTTCACCATGGACAAATTTGCCTGGTTAATGTAATTGATTTCTGATGAAATGCTTTAGATGTAATCTTCTATGGCATCCTTACATCCAAATTTATGAGATATAGTTTGGGTGTAAGGTAGGCAGGAGACTGGCGGGTGAGTACAGGAGAGAACCCAGTATATGAAACTTCAGGTGCCAAGTACTCTCCCACTTTGGGGGCTTTGGTTATGATGATCTCTTATCTGACTCAGGGACTGTATGCCTTAATGACAGATCAGAGTCAGAGTCCGCATTCCTGAAATGCACCTTCCAGTTTTGTTTCATCTGGGAAGGCTGAAATTTGCCTGAACAATATGTTGGGAGAATTTGGCGGTTAGCTTGGCAAAATTCACTTCTGATCTGAGCTAAAATGATATGTGGAGTTGTGTTATAGAAACTGGAGAATTTTTCTTCTAAGATTGATTTTTTTCTGAAGACATGTCTTCGTAGTTGCATTTGTCATCAATCTGGTTCAAAAAAATATACAGAAATTCTAGTCTTCTTTCTCACCCACTGGTTCTTTCTCTGCAGAGTTTTGGTATCTTTAACTCAGGAGTTTTTGTGACTGTAGAGTTCTGGGTTTGTTTTGGTTTGTTTTCCAAAGATAGCACGAAACTGTTTAGTTACTAGGAGTCACATCACTAGAAACAGTTACGCTGATTGAATGAACTCCTCTGGGCAGCTAGCGTGGGACTGATACAACAAAAAAAATAGTAAGAATTGTTTAACATTGCAGCTCAGGACACAGGCATCTGTAGATATCTTCAGTTTCTCATGAGAGTTCTGAAAAAAAAACAACCTCGAGAGCCACTGAGAAGAAGGCTGAAAGAACTTTAATTTAATAGCACAGGTTGCATTTGGTCAGTTAGAAAAGTGCTGCATGCAGCACTTGATTTTAAAGCACTTTGAAATAGAGTAACATGCTCATAGATAGCATTACAGTTCCTCTGTAGAAAGATACTTAATAGTGATAAAAAGAGCTAGAAACATTATACTTGTGATTTTTATTTTGTGAAATACTTGTGTCTTTCTTTACACCAAACAGTATATTTCTCACAGAAATGTTCCAATGTTTTATTTTATACTTTGCTGATCTGCTGTTTCTACATAAGAAGTGTCCTTCAGTCCTTCAAATCTCTTCTCTTGAGGGGAGTGAGTGAGAAGGGGAAGATAAGGGAGGGAAATAATATTTCCTGGAAAAATAAAAAATAGTGAAGAAAATTATCTCTATTTCAAATATTACTGATGAATGAAAGTTTAGATATTATCTGTAAATCTTTTCTCTGAATTTGAAGAAAAGCAGCATCTGCTGGTACACATCTTATAGAAGAGAAACAATATCCTGTATAGACAAACTAAGATATCATTAACTGTGCGGAGATTCAGTAATTGTGGGTTTTCTTAAAATTAGACAATTAATTTATGTGCAAAAACTCTGCCTCAAATAAAGGCCAAGCAACCAACCTTGCCATTGTTCAGCAGGTGAATATTATCAGTGTTAAAAATTGAGAGAAAGGCAGAGGACAAGTTACAGTTTTCAGGTAAGTATTAAATCTGGGATTGGTGTTAAACAGAGCCTTTTTATCTCCTCTTGTCACTCTTCGTATTTGATAAGGTTTTCCTGATTTTGTCTTTCAGTCCTGGAAACTATTTGTTACACACAAAAATTCTTAACCTATTCATTTTCTTTAACATTGAGGAATATTGCCAATAATTATCTGAAAGTTCAAAGAAGTAATAAATGAAAGTTCAAACAATTCCCCTGTTGCTTTTTTGATGCCTATAAAAATCATGATTTATCAAAGAAGAATTTTTCATTTTAGAAGACAGACTGGTTCTTCCTGTTACACAGGGTTCATTCAGAAATCTTTCTACTTTAAATGATTATTTTAGTCTATGCTCCTGATATTCACTACCATGTGATTCACAGATCAGCTACCTTCCCTCACTTTTAAGACTGGTTTTCTTTAAGTTAAAATACTGGCTCTAGTTTTGATATCTGTCAGCTATCATAACAAGCATTTTTTGGGGTTGTATCTCTCTCTAAACTTTAAACCTTCAAAGGTTTTTAGCTGGTTACTACTTTTTGGTTTACACAAATGCTACAACAGTTGATTCCTGCTTGGACCTAAAACTCCCATTTGAGAGATGAGAATTCTATTTCATGAAAATGAGGCACTTTGAGAAAATGTTATTAGGTTTACTGTTATAATCAGCACTGATGATAGTGATGATAGGAATTATAGTAATTAGTATTTATTTTATTTATATGCTCTGGTGGGACCTTCAAAAGATTAAAATACTGAATGATTTACATATTTCTTCTTATTATTGGCCAGGTTACCTCTCTGATCACTGAGAGAAGTTTCACCAAAAAAGTGAAGGGAGGAGCCATTGAGTTATTTTATTCCAAACACTGGATAGCATTGTATAGGAAAAGTGTAATATGAAAATAAAAGAAATATAGAAATTTCCTTCTTCCAAAGGAAATGGAAAGGCACAAACCATTGCTCAATATCACAGGAAATGCTTTCTAGATATCTGAGAACAGACTGAGGATCTTTCAGTCTGGTTCACTGCCTAGAAAACTATCAGTGACTTCACTTCTGAACCTGTATGTTTCTTTGATAATCATTATAAGACTACAATAATGTCCTCTTGGTAAATAAATGTTGTGTTTTTTCACAAAGAAATGAAGCAACAAATTGAAATTATTGGGCTGAAATCTTTAGATTTATATTTTTCTTAGTGTGCAGTACTGTACCTTGAAATTTATAGAATTAAGATAATTTCTAATTATGGAAAAAACATTTTTTAACTTTATGAGGATTTTATTCCCAATTGAAAACATGTAAGGCAGGATTATTTTTCATAAAAATGTAATATGGAAACACCCCACACTGAAGAAGACTAAGCAACTTAATTGAGAATTTTATGAACAGTGATATATATGGGGTTTTTGAGCAACTAATCATAAATGATGAAGAGTTAATTCAGCTACAGCTTATAATTGTGGGAAGCAGGAGTTTGATAATGCCATAACAAGAAGAAAAAAACCATCAGGACATACCTATTAAGTAATATCCCTCAAATGTCCTCTTGAGAAGTTATTTAAAATAGAGACAAATTGTTTCCTGTATGATAAAACAATAGATTTAGAAAAAAATAGGGCAAAAAATAATGGATATGTGAAATACAAGTCAATGAAAAACAGTTGTCTTTTGGCACTGTTTGTTGTGGAAAAGATCTCCACACTCACTGGAGAGTGTAGGGAACTAGGTATGCTGCCTTAGCAAATGTTTGGAGCACCGCCCAGCACTCACTGAAAATGATGATCCATCACTGTCCAGTACCATCCAATACAGGCATTCTCGAAGTTGTTGAAATGCTAGTGGCCACTATTGGGAATTCTGTGTAGGAATTCTGGCTTTGAGTCACTATAAGAGGCACAAGCTCGTAAACAGAAATGTAACCCTCCTTGCTGAAGGGCTGGCTTTCTAGTCCACTGATCTGTTATTGGATAAAGATAAAAACTCTCAACCACTTTATTTCCTGTTTAATTTAATTTAATTTAATTTAATTCATTATTTTTCCCCTGGTTGCCCCACCATTCATGCTCCTCAGCTGCTGTTTTTGTGCTTAGCACGGTGGAGGTGAGACTGATTCAGGTGACTGATTCCACCTATTCTGTATCACAGGGATATATTCACATTATGCATGGAGGCCATTACTGTTTCATTGTAATGTGTCATTTTTTTCTTCATATATTCTGTGTCATTAACTGAACCACTGCTCTGTAAAGGTCTTTGGAATAGGTCTTCTGATGAGGTTTAGATGTTCATTCTGATGAGGTTTAGATGTACATTCTCTCAACAGTCTCCACCATGCTCAATTCATTTAAATAAAATTAATTCTCTTTTCCTTCATCCTAATGTATTTAATATGACTGGAAGTTGGAGCTGGAAGTTTAAGATGGTCTTTTGTCTTTGCTTATCAGCACGTAACAAATCTCTTTAACTGCAGTGATGCTTCTGGTGACTCATTTGTCACCTCATCATCTTCATGGAATGTGTCACCTTCTGCCTCCTGGGTTACAAGTGGTGATGCACATACTGAGTCTACAGGGTGGCCTAGACACAGCCTGTGTCCCTCTGGTGGCAGTCAAGGTGGAATAAAGTTCACTGCGTCTATTTGGTACTACATTGGCCAACCTAACAGAAATAAGATCAAACTAATACTTGCTCTTCTCTATCAAAATCAGGGAATCTGATTCCAAAATAAATAATGTAAAGTTGTTCACATTTTATTACATATTGAGCTTAACCCCCACAATCCTTAGGGGTACTACTCTGCTCAAAATTAAATGTATTCAGAAACATGCTTGAACTTGGGTTCAAGTCTGTGATCTTGCCAATATATTCCTGTAGAGATAAATGGATTTTGGTTGAGGTAGAAAAGGAGGAAGTATATAAAGTCTCTATAAACAAAAATAAACTAAAATGGGCACAGTTTGAGACAGTTGGAGACCTCAACCACTGCTTCTATGTTTTATCCAAACAATTTCTCATTTTAAAAGCATAACAAGATGTAGTAGCTGGAACTCCCATCCAGATATTTTGCCCTGGTCTGTTGTTTAATAACCCGATCACTAAATTAAAAAAATTATACTGTTTGTGTGTTACTGGTGTCTTTGCACCCCTTATATGGGTTAAGGAAAGGCACCTCTGTTCAGAGTCTTGAGCTCAATGGTATAGACCTCCTTTTCCCTGGGAACAGGGGACATAGATTTGAATTTCCCTATGCTGATTAACAGATTACCCACAAAAATATGTACCTCTCTATATTGGTTCTGAATGGTTACAAGGTGCTATGCTAATTGATGGATTTAGTGCTGTTTGTGTGATTTTCTACACTCCCAATACACTTGCAGAGGCTTAGGATCTCTGCATTCTCTCTGAATTACAATGAAGTTTAGAAGGGAGAAGTATGTGTAAAATGTTGGCCTACAAATCATTAGAACATTGGAGAGGATACCAATTTTAAAGTCTCTCTCCTGTATTTTAATAGGCACAGGAAATAGGATTTTTTTCCTATCTTGTTCTTATGTTTCTGTTTCTTATCTATTTCTTTTTCATCTTAACTGAAACCACAGTGAGGGTTGTAGTTCGAGCAGTGAACCATAGCTTCCAAGCTCAGTGATCTGAAAAATTACTAAAAAAAGAAAAAAAAGGAACTTATTAAAATGAACTGAAAGATATTCTTATGTTGAAAAGATGAGGGGTAGAGGGGTGAAGGAAGACGAAAGAAAAGTGTTATACATGGGACTGCAGAAATCCTGCAACAAATACAGGAGACTTGGCAATTTTGGATTGAGTTAATGCCAAGCATTGTGAATTGTAAAGTTATTTTAAGGATTTCTGCATTTTCTACAGTAAGCAGTACAACAAAGAAATGTTTGAAGGAATTCTTTCTGAATGTTCCAACATCCTGTCAATGATGGTAAATAAAGAGCCACTCTGCACAAGACAGAAAATCTTATTCATTTATTTGGAACTGATTTAATGGTCTATAATTAAGTGTAAAATTGAAAAAGAAAAAAATGTAATGATGAGAAAAATTTCATAGCTAGGTTTTTGAGTTGCCAAGTGCTTCAGAAGGCTGCAATTTCGCAGCAGGGTTGGTTCCAGGAGTGGAAATTGGACATAAATAAATCCAGACAGTGTAAATATAAATATAAAAAAATTAATTAAGAAGCACATTTTGTCCTAATACATTCTCTATTAATAATTATAAACTAATCACAGGGCTATGGTTTAGAAATAAACTTATTAAAAAAATCTTTAACTAATTTACTTCAACTGTAAATCTGTGACTAAGTATTTCAAACAGTTGGCCAGTTCTGGTGTATTATTTCATGTTAATTGCACATAAAATGGATTGGGTGTGTTGGCTGCAGGACAAGAAACATTAAGGCTATTACAAATCAGTTATTTTCAGGTCTGGTGTAAATAATCCTGCACCCTAACGTGTCTGTAGTCACTGACTAATAGTGCATTTATGTACTCTTTTTTGTTATTGTTTTTGATCAGTGGTCTGTGTTTTTCAGCAGGGATGTTGTTATCATTAGATCCTATTTATTAAAGAAAGTTATAGGACAGAATGACCCTTTCTTAGTTCCCAAACTAGCTGTACTTAGGGGATCTACTGCATATTATGGCAGTAAAAGGAAATTGCTTCTCTACACTCACACAATTGGCTTGGAGACATATTTAAGTCTTTGGACACTGGCTTTGGGATAGCTTTATTACAGTGCCAAGTCAGCAAGATGAGTGTTTCATTGACGTATTTTTATCATGAGATGTGACTACAGTGGGGCCTTTAGGAGAGGTAGCAAAATGAATAGAGACTGTGAAAATATGCAAGTAAGGCAATCCACCAGAGCCAGGGATGAACTCGACATGAAAACAAGTGGTCCTAAAAGAGTTTGTGTCAATACCATGTGTATGATATATCCAAATCTCCTGTCAAACAAAAGGGCTCTGGCACAGAAAACTGCTGATTATAGGACATAGTAATTGACACAACTCTGTACTATTTCTGCTATTGATGGGACAGAATCATGGCCTGGCTTCACTGCTGGGCTGAATACCAGCTACTTTAGGAGCCAACCTTATTAATTGGTAGTTAGGTGCCATCAGTGTGTCAGATTGGAAACATGCAAGTACAAAAACAGTACATCTGAGCATACCAATACAGCATAAAAAAGAAGTCCCAAAAGATAAAGCATAGTTAAAGGTGAGCAAATTTATTCATTTATCTGTTCCATTTAATAAGCTTCTACAATGTTGAAAAAAACCCCTTAATTAGAGTATTCTATACTTTCTTGTGGAGTGCCTTAGAATTTTTTTAAAATAACTAAATGGATCAAAATTTGTTTTGAATGGAAGGAAGAGCTAAAAAGAGGAGACAGTGAACCAAAAGTCTAAGTTCAAATAATGCTTTTATGGACACCTTCATGTAAAATCTAGGTAATACTGACAAAATTTTGCAGTGGATGTGCAATCTTGGTAAATGCAAATAACAACAAAAATAGTTTTACAAAATAAATGACCCTTCAAATACTTTTATTTTAACTGCCCTGGCACAGGACTTGGTACTTCAGTGATAGACTGTATATTTTCTGTATATTCCTTCTGCTTATTAATCCTGGATTTTGAGGATTAATTATTTTTATTTAATTATTTAGACTATAGTGTTTCCATTATTTTAGTATATAAAGGATATAACTAGGCTGAATGCTACTTCCAACACTATGTAAAGATGAGTGGGAGGGACAGTTGAGAAGGGTGATGAAGGTGATTATTGATAGCTACAGAAGTGATAGGAGAAAAGTTGTGCAGAATGTTGCAGTGTCTCAAGGAGACTGCAGAGAGGTTTTCCTAAAGAACCATTATGAAATGAGACAAATTCCATGGGTTAGCTTCTTCTTTCCATCACAGTATCCTCCACAGTCTCAGACAACCATAAGGTCATCACTTTTCACTGGTTGGGACTGTACAATAAAACTGGAAAACATCCTAAAGTTAACCACAAATGCTCATTTTGCCACAGTCAGCTTCTTTAAATCTGGCCTTAAAAATACTTGCATTTACAAATTTATAAGGAAACTTTCTAAACATAAGTAAGCTTTATAATACATTTAAGAGGAGGGCAAAGTGTAGCTAATGGACTGCCTATGGCTAACAAAATGGCTGATGTGAAAATTCGCTGCAAACACTGTGGGGTTTTTTTTTTGTTTGATTCTTGGGCTTCTACCAAAGGTGTGGATAAATCCATCAATCGAGCCTGTGTCCCTGTGTGTCCCAATGGGCACTCCTCTGATTTCACTGGGTAGTTCACTCTACAGCACGCTGGTTATGGCTGTAATCTTATTTTGGCTCATATTTAACCTTGATGTGTGAAAGAGCCTGATTCCTAGGGGATGCTTCCACAATCCAAGACATCTATGAAATGCTTTATTTATTCATAATTGCATGTGTGTGTATAAATATCTGTATATGTAGATAGATACTATTTAAGCAGAAGCTTCTCAGTTCAAATATCTTTGCCTACTTTTCCAACTCGCTAGTTTGTTTAAAAATCTAGACATTATATGATGAAAAAAATTACTGTGTGCACAATAATGACCGAGTATTTAGTTGTAAGAGCTTCTGTCTTACATTAGCTAATGTATATTTCTAAATTCAAAGTAGAAGTTGTTATTCTAATTAGCATAACTGATGTTTTGTTTTATAAGTACAATTGGGCATACCATTCACTTGTAACAACATTGTGTTTAGCAAATATAAATGGAATTTTTCTTTAATATCTTATCTAAGAGGAGTCAACATGTCCTCACTTTTAGACCGAGAAAAGACAGCAGTTTTGTGGCTGGTACATGAAGTAGAAGAATTCAATTCCAGACATTGAATTAAATTATGCAGTCAAACTAGTAGAACAATCTTAAGATAAAAACTGGTTGCAGGTATTTCGAATGTCTACAGGCAAACATCTGGCTATGTTTTTGTCCTTCAGGTATGATAAATTTTGCTAAGAACAGCACCATCAAAAATCCACAAGAGCAAACTGGCCTGGGAGAAAACTAGAAGGTAAGAGAAAAACATCTTTATTTATTCATCTTACCTTGACTTTTTCTGACACTAGGTTTGCTTGAAATGAAATAGTTCAGAAGTGAATTCTGCTTAGTGCATGCCTTAAAAGTTAATTTTTTCCATGTAGTTTTTTAATATTTTCTTCTAAAAGGAAAATGTATGAATACTTTCCAATAATTGATATCAGTTAACATTCAGTGTACTGGGGCTGAGGTTAGTGACACCACTTAAAACCTCAAAATTTATGCCAGATAACAGATATATTTCTTATTTTCTAAAAGGAATGGGTATTGTCTAGAGGATAGAGACTGTCAGCTATTGCAGACACATTAAGGAAGATCATACTAGCATACACAATCCATTTTACCTTTCCATGGAGTACACTATGTATTTGTACTGTATTTACCTTCTGTACAACATGGAAGTGAATATAGTGAAACCCTGGTTCAGAGCACAAGACTCTGGACTGGAAAATGCACAAAACAGAAAAAATATTTGAAAACAAAGTGCTGAAGCTCCAGGAAGCAGGTACAGTTCAAGTAGACATCAAGGTCAAATTCAAATCCAGACCATTCTAGAGCTAAGTATGATAGCTGAAGAGGGTTTTGCCCTGAGGCACTGCTTGCTGGCTAGAATTGACTGGCCCTTTCCATCTGAAGATGGAAGGACTGTTTGAGCTCTCCAAATTTTCTGTGCTGTCTGTTCATACTTGGCTGATTTTGTATGAAATGGATCAGGCTGCATTTACACTGTCTTTTCCACCAGGATAGTAGCTCACTAAAATGGTAGTGCATACCTGGAGGATGTTTTCTTATTAGCAAAGTGGATGCTGTAAAATTTCCAAGGGAGTCTTATTTTGATCCAAAATTTGGTCATCTTTTTGTAGTTAAAAAGTAAATGTTTTGAATATCACATTCAATCCATTCACAATTTTCAGTTCTCCAATTTGCATCAAAGGTACTAATATATTTTTAAAAGCTAGTAATTCTCCTTCATTTCCCAGTGGAATTTTTCTAACTGAAGTCTAAAATAAATTAGTAAATACCTGCTTGAGGCAGACATCCAGAGTGCAGGCTTTCAGCATCACTGGTTGTAAGCAGTGATAGCAAAGGTGATCAGCAAGAGGAAACATCAACTGACAGTTTGAGGTAAGGGGGAACTAGCTACAGTTTCAATAGTTTTGATAAGTAGGTGGAGCTAGAACAGGTACTGGATATGCTTGTCTATTACTGTATCCCACAGCCGTAGGGAGGAGAGGAGAGAAGATCCAGCAGGCAGGAATCGTGCAGCAAGATTGATTTATTTAATTATTTTACAAACCCTTTTATAGACTTTTTTCTTCATAGTCTAATTGGACAAAGGATCAGCCACCCCCTGGGGTGTTTCTACTGTACCATAGACAAAGCTCTGCAAGGTTGCAGGTGTTCATAGTTTACAGAACTCTACAAATATCTTCGTGAGAGAAAAAAGTATCTCACAGGCTTAGAAAGAAGCAGGAAAATTTCTTGCTAACAGCATTTTTGTAGCCACACTTGTCCTCTGGAGATCTGTTTTAAATTCATTATTTATTTTTCCATGCCTAGATGTAAACACAGAAGACGAGTAATTTCATCTGACGTCTGTTGTAAAAGCTAATGAGAGCTAATCAACATAAACCTGGAATGTTTAGGTTGATTATCAGGAAAATGTTTTCTGACAGTGACATATATTATGCTTTGGGGTTGTCCCAGACTGCAAATAGCTGAAGCCAAGCTTCTTGGATCACAGTGCCAAGTAGATGGAGGTTAAGAAAGTACACTCTGTGAAACAGCCACATAAAGCAGGAAAAGGAAGTGATGATCTGAGAATCCTCTACATCTCTTAATGCTGTTATTCTGTTATTCACCGTTATTTAATTTATAGACTGTTCAGTCCTTCATGGATTTTGATGTCCTTTCTTTGTTATCAAGTCTATATGACAGTCACTGACACAAAAGAAAGAAAGAGTAGCAGCAAGAAAAGACTTCTCAAGCTACTAATTAATCATAGTGTGAGTTTTCTTCCAATGCACCTTCTTTCCAACTGCTGACATATGGTGCTCATATAACCAGCTGATTTGCAGTATCACATCCATACATCTGCCTGTCAGATAGGTCTTTTGCTTTTGTAAGCTAGCTGGTGGCCAGGGTTCTGTAAGGGAGTGCTTAAGATAAAGGTCACCCAGAGGGACCATAGGGTTTAGGTAAGAGAAGGCAGAGGAGAGGAAGTATTCAATTAATCCTCCCTTCTCATATTCAGTCCATTATTCTTATGTTTTAGGGGCAGATGTGCAAGCTGGGAAGTTTTCCAAATTCATTTTTCAGAACATTAGGTGCTCTCAACATTAGGCACACTAAGCAAATCCCTCTTTGTAACAATTTTGCCACCAGCACTGAAGATGAGCTGCTTTCAGGATGAAAATAGATGGCTGAGAACTTGGGCCAAACCAACCAATTTGGAGATAAAATTACTTAGAAAACTTTTTAGCTGGCTTTCACACCCTCTCTGATCTACTTTGAGTTCTTCAAGAGTTTGAGCACTTACATAAAAACTCTTCTTACATTGACTGTTTCTGAAAAAATAAGAAAAAACTGAAACATAGTACATGACAAGAGGCTGACAAATGTTTCTAGAAAAATTCTATGTATTAGACAATGACTCACCTACCCCAAGCTATTGATCTGATCACAGAGTTTCTAAATATCCAAACATTGCTACTTAACCATGTTATTTTTCTATTTCATTGTGTCCTTTCTGCAGTTTTGAATAGTCTAGAAAAGTGATTTTCTTTCCTAATTAAGAGGACAGAATTTTGGAAGATTAAAAAGAGATATTGATTATGCCTTCATTCAGCAACCTCAATTTTTGTTTTTCCTTCCTCTGGCTTTGATAAGACTTCTAGTGGAGTTTAGTTTCTTGCTGCAGAGTCCTTGAGTTAGACTCCCCTCCATCTGCAGTAGCTCAGATATGCTGGTATTTAATAGAGTTCAGTTGTTTTCATGTGCTTTTAAGTAATAAGTTGGAGAGACTGGATTGTAAATCAACTAATTCTTCTATTTATTTTTAAGTCTACCTTATTTATTATTACATATCTCCACAGGGAAGCAATGCAGAAGAGTGGTTAGTTAAATGAATAACTTTTTTTAGTTTTATTTTGGACAAGGATTTTAAAATGTAGGGCTCGCGACAAAGGTGAGGGAAAGAAAGACAGATGGACAAGCTTGGAGTTAAGTCTTAACCCTGCTCCTGAGTGGTTCAGACTGTGAGCATGTCCAGATGGGGGACAGATTGTAGATGCCTTTGTCTTTTATAGGTTAACACAATGTTGACTCGATTTCTCCAGTACTGGTTGTACACATCTTTTGTTCCCAATACAATTTATCTTCTACATCCTTTCAAGCAAAGGAGAAAAATTAACTTTTAAAACCTCTGTGATTTTATAATGGCGATGAATACTCATATATCTGAAGGGACGTATGGGGACTCTAAATCATCATAATCATAAATCACACTTCCAGTTATGGGTCAGTCACAACTTCTCCAGGCAACCTGTTGGATCGTCTCAATAACTTCATTTAAAAAAACACACACAAAAGTTTCCTTATGTCAAATATAAGTCTGTCTTTTCAGTTTAAAACCATGGCCCTTTGTCCTGTCAGTACAATCCTGGTTAAAAAAAAAAAAAAAGTGTATATATATATATATACACACACATACACCTTTTTAATAAGCCCCCTTTATATATTAAAAGGCCATTATAAGGTCACCCCAGAGCCTCTCTCCTCCAGGCTGAACAACCTCAAGCTCTCTCAGCCCTTCTCCAAGGAGAGGTGCTCCAGTATTCTGATCATCTTTGTGGCCTCCTCTGGACCCACTCCAACAGCTCCACATACTGAGCCTCCTGTACTGAGGACTCCAGAGCTGGATGCAGTAGAGGGGGTAGAATCACCTCTCTTATTGTGCTGGGCATGTTTCTTTTTATGCAGTGAAGATGAGTAAGCCATTTACTAAATTTACAGGCTTAATTTTTTTGCTGTTGTTTCTCTGTAATGCCCAATCTAATAAATTGCTTTAGTATTTATGGTAAAAGTAACCACACCATATCAAGCAACAGTTAAATAAGAAAATGACCTATAAACATACTAGGAAGGCTAGGTGTTTCCATTAAACAATCTTCCATTATTTGAGAAATGTACCAATCTAGTAGAGAATCTATGTGTCTTTACATCAGTAACCTCAGTAGTGCCCAGAAGTTGTTGATTTATTCCTGTACTTTCAAGTTAAGCACATGACTAAACATTGTTTAAATTTCAACTGTGTTCAGCAGAGGGAACAATGGTATTATATTCAAATATTTCTCCACAATAAATTTAACCCATATATTGGCTTCTTAATACTGACCACTATATAACGTAATTAAGAGAGGATTCAACAGAGGTCTCAACAGTAATGGAAAAGATTCCCTGTGCTTTATAAATGGATCACATTAAAGACTTGTGCTTACAGCATCTCTAATAATTCCCAGAGCAGAAACAGGTCCATTCCAATAACTCTACAGGGGATGGATTCCGTGTTTACATGACTGCATAGACAAAAAAGCTATGTAGTCCTCTAAGGCTCTTTAGTTTTAACTAATTAAACAGGGATTTTGCTGCTTGTCAGAAAATCAGTGGTGTCTCATGGAAACAAGCAGCTATGGAAAACTCTTCTATATATGTAACTATCTTTGGGCACCATGCCACTGAGCAAGAAAAAAGGGAAAGGGAGGTGGGGAATTGAACTGGGGGGACTCCAGTCACAAGCTATAGAATTAATTCCCCTGGGATGAGGATGGCCTCAAACATAATTACTTACTGCCTCCAGCTTGTGGCATGTTTTATTTACCTAATAATTTCTATTACAAGAGTACAGGAATATGCATATAGATGTTATTAAAAAAGCAAAAAACCAAGAAAAAAACCAAATGAAAACATTATGCACCCATTTTTTCCCCTGGGGAGGTGGTATGAGGAGAAGCGAGCCATGCGTAGATGTTAGAAACTGTGCTTTCATGCTGCAGTAAAAGGCACAGCTGAAGCTGTTCCACTCTGCATAAAAAATGGAAGCGATGGATGTGGATTTACACAGGAAGTGAAATTAGCTGTTGCCCACAGCTGAGTCAAACCTTCAGTGCATTTAGTACTACAGCGCTGTATGCAGTTCAGTCACATATACAGAAATAAGGTGCAAAATGCTGTACTAATGTACATGTCCATGAAGTTATCACTGTTAGATGCCCATTTTCTCCAGGGAGTAGCGGGGGAGGAGGTCATGACAGATGAATATTTTCATGAGGAGAGCTTCCATAACCATCCAGAAGGGAACAACATGGGAAGAGTTTGGTGTGATGAGTAAATAGTGGGCTAACTCAGAACAGGTAGTATTTTGTCTTCATGTCTGTGGGCATCAGAAACATGAATCTGCTTGGAATGTGAGTCAGTTAATGAAAAAAAAAAAGTAAAAAGACATAAAACTACTACTTCACTTCTGTCAAGATGCGATTATTAAGGTTCTTTAGAAATTCCTCTGCCCAAATTAAGGTGCAAACAAGACCATATGCCAGTGACAATAATATGGGTTTTATTTGATGGTAAATATGAGAGAAAGAAAGATATAGAAAATAGGTGTAGGGGACAGAGAGTGACCCAGACAGAATAAGGAAACTATCACCACTCTGTGGATCCCAATGATATTCTGTTGATCCTCTCCAGCTGGTCTTCTTGGTGGTGAAAGTCGCCCCAAAAAGCATAGAATCCGATGGGTTTATATACCCTCGAGCCAGGTAGCAATGTCCAGGCATGTCTCCCTGGGGTGGGGGGTCAGTCACTCACAGCAGACTCTGGATCTGTTGCATCACATGCAGTCCTGTGGGGCAAAGCCTCTGGGGAGCACTTTGGGGGAGCTTTGATGGATTATGACTCCCCCTCAGCTTCCTCTCATGTGAATGTCCCGTGGATGTGGCCTGTGGGGTTGGGGGTTCCACAGCTGGGCCAGTTTGTGCAATCGGAGGATGGGTGTTCACTGCCTCTCACCAGAGGTTGCACCCAAAACCTCCTCCTCCCCCCTCAGTTGGGGGGAGTCTGTGTAAACCTGGCTTTTGTGAGCTGTGCTCTCCCCCCACCCCAAACTCAGCCAGGGATAGTTGCAGCTGGTGGCTTTGGCCTTTTGTGGATGCATGCCTTTCCCTCAGCCTGAGATGATTGAACAACGGGTTTCCCTTTATCTAATCAGCAGTTTGACTTTCAGTTCAAAGTCCCACTCTTCAGGGAGGCTTCTTCAGTTGTAGCTTCTTTATAATGAACAGAACTTTATATCAATGTTTGAGGCATGAACTATTTTCAGTCTCTGACAACTACTTCAAATAGTCTAATAGTCTAATGGCTAAATGATCCAAATGTGGAAATGCAAGTTCAAATTCCTTAATGAGACTAAGGACTTGAATTATATAGTTTATACCCACAGGAGTTTATCCCTCTGACTACCAACCCATTTGACTGCAGCTGGTAATTCTGAGTGTTTCACTTCATTTAGCTTTAGATATTCAACACTGAGGCAAAAAATTACACAAATTTTTTGGTGTTCTACTTAAAGGACCTAAAGAGTGTTTCAAGTGACTCATTTCAAATTCAGGTAAGACATGAAGAAAAATAAGCTTTTTTGTTGTTAGAGTGAACAAACCCTGGTACAGGTTGCCCAGAAGGGCTGTAGAGTCTCCATCCTTGAATAAATTCAAACCCCAATTGGAATGCTACTTTGCACTTGTTTTTTTCTCTAGAGTGTACTCACTTTAGTTTTATATTCCTAACATAGATGAGATGAATCTCATCTGATATCAGCTTTATCATGCCAGACTGGCATGCTGAGAGATAGATAGAGGTGGAGGAAAATTGTTAGGTATATGGTGATCTGAAGAACACAGACTGAGCCTGTGTTATACAGAAAATTAAGCTAAAGTCTTCTGAGATTCAAGCTACAGCAGTCTCATAGCAGACCCACACTTCCACATGTATCATGCCAACACATGGTTTTCAATTAGAAGCCTTAATATGAATGTTGTACACAGGAATAAATAATATGCAATTGGGAATGTCACAAGGCAAGACATGTACAGCAAAACGACTTGCAATTGTTTCAGTACTGAAACTCAATAATTACACACTCATGATCATGACAGATACATCACACTAAACATTTTCTCTTCTTTCTTCCTTGGTATTCTGACTAGATGAGATTTAATAAGTAAGAGACCCTTTCCATATCTGACATATCTTTCTTATTACATTCTCCTACAAGGTAATTAATTCAGACTGAAATCAGAACAAAAATAAAAATTTGGTGTTAAAAAAAGGGAGAAAGGTAATGCTGCTGATTCTATATTATGTATCGTCTATTTTGACTGTAGTAAGGTATAATATCTTCAAGAATGAAGAGTAAAAATGATTACCCAAATTAGCGTTTACACTTCTAAGGATGTCCAAGAATAGATTTAGTAGAAATTCTCATATGATTGTCTTTTTAAAGGCATTTCTTTCTTTAATGACAAATGATATTATTTTACTTTCTTGAATTATATCAAGTGTAAATAAATTGGGAAGTGGATTTTGACCACATCTCCAGCCTAATGCAAGTATAACTATTTGAAAGAATCAGAGGAACCTAAATGAGAATTGCTCCCTTTGAACATGAAAGATAATACCTTGAATGTGGACAGACATGTTGAGCAGGCAAAGCTAGATATACATCAGTATTGATGCAGTCTGAAAAAGTCAGATATTTTGTTTAGCTATTTGAAATCTGTGTTTAAAATTTAAAATAATAGTGTGAAAGAATAATTTTTTTGTTCTTTTGTTGTAGTGAAGCTTCCATTTATACACAGTAAATCCACAGTTTTCAGATTGTTTTGTGGATCTAAAACCTGTTGTCAAATGAAGTTGGCTAATAGCCCTAAAAGCTTCTCATTTTTGCTTTTAACATAAGAAAATCAAACATACTTGTTTTGTCTTCTGCAGGGCTCACCTCCCTTGAAGCTGATAAGTAGTGCAGCTGCTTTGCATCTCTGAAAAGCAGGACAGGTTTTCTGTGATTGACTTTCTCTACAGAAAAAGGTGCACTCAAAGTCTCATTCATCTCTTGATTCTGCCATTCCCTGCATGGCTTAGGACATCTCACTTGGCCCTTTCTGGGACCTAAAAGAATTACCCAGTCTCTTCAGGGTTTTGCATGGCTTCCCTAACTAAGATGAAAGGAAACAAAGAGCACTGTGATATTGCAGAGGTCTATTATCACCTTAATAAAATAGACAAATATTGATTCAGGGATTCTGTACTCCCTGCTCTTCTTTTTCCAGGAAAGCCTGCACAAGCTACACCAAGCTCTGATGATCTGTTGCTGCATATGCTGGGCATGCACCTCAGAAAATATCACAGCAGTGACTGCTTTCAGTGTATGATTGTTGACCTTTACTGAATCACTTCCCTAATGTTTGGTATTTATGCTTTTAATTTTAATAGATAGTACAACGTTCCTACCTTTTATAGCAATAAACTATACCCTTTCAGGCATGGTAAAAAGTACTAGAGAATTAAAGTGATTTTATTACCAGCAGTCCTACAGTCCTCACTACCCTGAGAGCAAAAGAGGGTGAAAAGGAACTGAATGTATTGGCACTGCTTCTTTTAGAGCATCTTTCCAAATGCTACCGATTAAGTTTTTGGATTTATACTTAGAATCCTCTAAGTGGGAGAGACATTCTTATTGGCATCAAAAATTTCTGGCCACTGCAATTAGGTAAAAAGATATGTGAATTTTATATATATATTTCAGATAAATGCTCACAGACACTAAGAGTCTTCTGTTAGAGAGAAGTGTGTTATTTTTAACCTGAGAGAAAGCTCATTAAGTTATTAATTTTTTTTTTATTAGAGATGGTTATGTTGACAGCAGGTTTATGGAAAGATGTTACAGGAAAAAAATGGAACAAAAAATTTCTGGATTTCATACAGAGTTACAGGCTAGATCCTAATTAGCCACAAGGGCTCAGTGCCTGCGAACAGTCCAGAGGATCCCCGTGTAATGTAAGATCTGAAAGTAATTAGTGCTGCCATTGACAAGCATGATGCTGGTCCAGTTCTCACTGTTGAATTTCAAGAAGCAGATGAGATGAGTCATTGCTGTGAATAGAAATCACTGACATCACCACGTGCACTCCCACATATACAGGCATTAAACTGTCATTTAATATGCTCATCATTAAGGCTCACATACTTGCTCAGCAATGGTAAAAACTTCTGAGGGTGGGGACATAGGAACAAATTACACCTTGTACCATTTTGCCTGCTTTTTATTAACCTTTTTGCTCTTTCAATCCCATTTTATAATTTCAGAGAGCTTTAAAACATTAATGCACCTTAGAAAAGGAGATCCTGCTTAGCACACATAATTCACTATGATTTAGGCTGTTTATCCAGATTTAGAATATTTATCTCGCTCTTTCCTTTTACACCTAATGAACATGAATAAATTACAGGCAATCTGTACACATATGTGTCACATCCTCACTCATGTATGTAGAAATATTATACTAGGTTAAAAAATATACATCCCTATAATATTTGCTTCAGAAACGCTTTTAATAAAAGACCATGTACTATTATGCAAAAGGGTGTGAACTTGGAATATCTCTTAAAAATAAAACTCTTGATTTAGCACAACTGCTTTTTTGTGGCAGAGTGAAAGCTGGCTTTGTATATCCAATATCTCCTAATATTTCTTATTCTATCTGGCAATAAGTCTGAGAAAAATTATTATTTGCTCAGACTTTGGTTATACATTTTTGGAGAATAAAATGGTGGTCCTGCATTTATCAATGATATAAGTAGAAATTAAACCACAAGTATTCTAGACAGACTATTGAATCTTCAACCAGTTATGATATTTTCCTTCATGGCAAACTGGGCAAGTCCTCAAGAGCTCCTCTCTACAGCAGATAGTAAAGATGCAAGTCTTACATGAAGACCAGCCTGTGGTCATGTAAATGGAATGTGCTAATAGGGAAAGACAGGTGGTCTTTCTGCTTGTTCCTTTCCCCAGGCAAGCACCATTTGGAAGATCCTGATGAAGGGTGGTGATGAGGCTTGCTTATACTCAAGATATCCTTAGCAATTCCCATTTTGTGCCTTTTGTTATGTTTCTGATGGCTGAACGGCAGCTGAGGTGCAGCTCATCTCCTGAGGAAATGCAGTCTGAGCTGGCTGATGTAGAGATCAGTTAGAAAAAGTGCTTCTGGTGGGTGGTGAGGGATTTTTCCATCACAAGTTGATAAAATGGTTGAGATTGGAAGGCACCACTGAAGGTCGTGTTGCCCAGTGCTGCTGATCAATCAGGGTCACCTAGATCTGGTTTCCCAGGACCAGGCTCTTGAGTATATCTGAGGAGGGAGACTCCCCCACCTCTTCACTTCCCCGGGCAACCAGTGCCAGCACTCAGTCACCCTCACAGTGAAAAGGTGTTTCTTCATGTACAGAGGGAATCTCATGTGCTTAAGTATGTGCTGAGCCCTCTCTATGTGCATTTATCTAGCATCCATGTCAGGTGTTTTAGGCAGAGAAGCAAGGACATTGGTTACATGAGTTACACTTTTGAAAGGAGAAGGACCTATGATAGTTTTGTGTATTTGGGTAATCTTCACTTTAAAATAGCCTGATTGCCAGACTAAGAAAGGGTTACAAACAATCCAAGACCTTAAAATAATGTCAGACCTCATACTATTATATTATGGAAAAATTGGAACTTTTAAAATATGTATTGGTTAAACTGATTAATTTGAATAGGTCCATCTAACATTTGTCCTCTGCAGAGCAACTCAGGGACTTCAGTATCCGTAGACATATCTACAGCAGGCATCTCACATGTCAATAACAGTCCTGCTATTGATTTAAAAAGGGCTGTAAATTCTAACCTCTGTATTGCTGCTGTTGCACTGCGATCAGTACCTGAGCTAGCTAAATTAAAGACAGCAGATGTAGTTAACTTCACTGCAGTCCTTTGGTTCTATGGCAGACCTACCTTTAAAATACAAAGCTTTTACTTAGACACAGGAACTGAAAAGTAAAACCACTATTAATACAGGACAGAACCAGCCAGCACTGCTCCTTCTAAAACTGGTAGTAGGATAGGGGAAGTTATGGTTCATTATAGTGTTCTGACTCTATTTAGTTAGGAAAAGAGTTAAAAATATTCAGTGCACTGTGATGCTGAGTGCTGCTCCAAAAGGCACAGGGCCCATCCTGGCAGAATCATGTTCATGCTTTGGTCAGACTTAGCATTTATAAAGCCTCCATTTTCACCTTGCAGTGTGGCTGCACTTTGTAAGTGATGCTGATGAGGTGTGACTGCCTTCAGTTGACGTGTTTGTCCTCGGTACAATATCTGTGCACTTCTCCTGTGCTCCACAATCTGTCTGACTGAGGACAGTGGATATGTATTGCACAGTCCAAGTTCATAGGCAGAGATATTTTGTGATGGGGAGGATAACTACCTACAAATTTTAAGGCCAGCTACTCATGAATAAGACCAAAAGACTGAAAAAAAGCTTTTTCTTTTCTACTATTTTTCTCTCCCAATTCTTTCACTGGAAGATTTTCCTTTTGGGATAAACTCTCCAGGGAAAGGCACAAGTAACAAACACTTATCAAAGACACTGGAAGGCTTTTAAATTAATTAAGAAAGAATATGTTAGAAAAATTTCCTCCTGGAGATATAAGAAAGGAGCTGCAAGCCAAAGCATTATCCATGCTGGAAAAGAATAGTCTTTCAAAAGATATAAATTATGTATATTTTCCAAAGTGCCTAGCCTTTTTAACACTTTTTAATTCCCAAAGGAGTAAAATAAAAAATCCATCAGTGGCAATTAGATATGGACTGTGTGCCTCCAATTCAAGAGCTGATACTTGACTAGATTCCTGGTGTCTGTGAGCTTTTGTTGAGAAACACTGCTGTTTGCTTGCAGGGTACACACATCCACTCACCATCCAGACTTGGGGACAATGGAGTTGGTGTCACCTGGTATAGCTATTCATTATTTGGTTGGCCCACTTCTAATAAATAAGAGATATAATTGACTTGTGACAGGTGCACTGAAAACTCACAGTGCATGTCAGAAATGTGATAGAGCCCTGGTTTGGTAACACACTGTACATTGTTCACAAATTTCAACAGAAAGTTGCCCCTGTCAGCTCTTTGCAGAGTTATTTAAATGCTGTTATTCCAATAAAACCCACTTTTTACTATCTTACTGTGGGATATGCCCAGCCACTGCCCTGGAGGGATGTCTGCTGAGATAAGAGATTTCGCAATCGCCCAGCAGGACTCCCTAGAAAGGAAAGGACTTTTGAGTCATGGTGAGGAAAAGTAGACCCACAATCCTTTGGGAGACCCTATGCAGATCATTCTGTAACCCATTGGTCTGTCCCAGACCCTCTGTAACCCATTGGTCCCCTTGCTGATCCCCTGTATCCCTATAAAAGAAGACCAGTTCGCCTCTGTAGAAGAGAGCTCGTCACTGGCCTTCCCTTCGCCGGAGGGAACCACCAATAAAGCTACCTTCGTGCGGAACCAGCCACACGGGTCTTCTCGTCTCTCTCTCTGGTCTGGTTTGGCCTTGGAGGCAGCCCTGCAGAGCTGAGCTGAAATCACGAGCTGATAATCACTAAAGAGCTGATAGCTTCTGCAAGGGCTCCTCTGCCAGCAGCTGAGAGGAAGATACCAGACTTCGGGCAGGCGATTCCTTTCGGGACCATCTCCCCGGACCGGTCACCTCTTCCTGGGTCGCAGCCACGGACCCCATCTCCAGCTGTAATATCTTACGGCCACATTTACAAAATCTCCCATAGGTTTTGTAAACTCAAAAAGAGAAATACAAAAGCTTTGACAGCCAGTGTCAAAAAGCCTCCCCACCTGTACTTTATCATCAGAAAATCATAGTTTGCACACTCAGATGGTAGAAATATTATAACATACTTTATTATAATCTTGAGTACTGTAACTTTACTGAAATATTCTGCTGCCAGGCATATTCCACACAAATGCACCTGAATAAAAGCTACTGCATTTAGTTTCTCTTCTTCTTTTACGTTATAATAATAACTATAGTAAAATAGAACATTGCCTCCAAGAAATAATACAAATATAGAAGAAAATAATGAACCAAATCAATCTTGCCTTACTTCATACAAGTTTTTCATGCACAATCCACACTAAAAAAAAAAAAAGTTCAAGCAAATAAAATTTACATCAACTTCTGCAAGAAAGATCTTAACAGTACCTGTGTTGTCTTTATTTAAGTTTTCTTGGCTGTGTTTTAGCTTCATTTATTTCATACTTTGGGAAAGAAAGCTATAATTCTATAATTCCCTCATTTTATACTTCCAGAAGGTTTCCCATTGAAATATTTTGAAGTAATTCTACATTAATTTTATGAATGATAACCAATCCTCATCACAAAGTACATTCTTGTTGGTAGCCTTGTATCAAAAGGTCCTGTAGCCAGTAGTTAAAAGAATACCTACAGCACCATAGAAAGAGGTTTAGTTTATGTGATCTGATCAAAATACTATTTCAGCTTACTTTCAAGTGCAGGCAATTTTATTACTTCTGGAGATCTGTTGACTCTATTACAAAAAAAAAAAACAAAACAAACAAAACCAGATATATTTTTCTGCCATCAAAAATTTGTTTTCAGTGTGATGGAAAGAAAACCATGATAATGACTTTGCCTCTTAAAAAGTCCTGCCACATGAAACTATAACTTTGAGGCTGAAGTGATTTTATGATGATAGGTTATGCCTAATGAGTGTATAGACATTGGTACGGCTTCTGCAGACTGGCAGTTGCACAACCCAAACTTTTTGTGAATACTTCCACAAATTAAACTTTAATTCCTTATTTTATGTATAGCTATTGCTAAGCCATATAGAAACCTCAATATACCTTTATTTACATGCAGTTAATTTTCTTCAGACAATAAATGATACTTATTGAACAGTAGCATCTTTTTAACGCTTCACTAAAATTATACACTGATGATTTCAGTCATTATCAAGCACTCTACTAGCTTATTGTATCTTTCAATCTAACTGAAAATTTTTAGAAATTATTTTAAAAGTCATTATGTTTCTGGGTGCAGAACAACTTTCAGCTGATTGGGATGCTAAGTATATGTTTTAGTGTTTACCATCATGACTGATTGGCAAGCCTTACACCATTCACAGCTCTACATTTTTTGATAGTAGTCTCTAAAATTCTAGGAATGAAGAAAAGAGTGTAACAGTTGAAGAACTAAAAAAGTGCATTATTCAGAAAAAAAACCCATCTGTGTGTAAATATCTAAATAAACACAGAATAAAATAATCTGGAGAGCTTCCACCAGATGGCTGCAAGCATGAGAGCAGCACAGCTATTGTACGTTCCTCTGGAATAACAGAACATATACTTTGTCCTCACATCCATTACAATAATTTACATCCATTAGTACAAGACACTTTAAAAGACACTTAAAAAATTCAGATACTGCTGTCCACAGGCTAATGCCACTAGGAATACTATTTATGGAATAATATCCCCAAACTTGTTTCCATGTCATACCATAGGTGAAAGGTTCTGGATAGAACTAAAAATTATGTTTTATCAGAGATTAATCACAGCAAAATTAATCAGGCCCTGTGAATAAAAGCTCAAGATTCTGAGTGTTATTATTTAATTTCTCATGTGGGTGAAATTAAAACAACTTGAAACTTACATATATCCATTTTGGAGGCTACAGACCACTTGGAGAGAAACCAGAGAATCACATGAATATTCAGAACTTTAGGAGACATTACCTATTACAGCTGTATTACCTAGAGAAGACCGGCAGGAATGAGTAATGTTAATGGACTTCAAGTGCAGAAAAGTTGGCTGCAGACAGAAAGTGGATAAAGTGGTCTTCATAATTACCAAGCATACTACAAAACGTAATGAGATCATATTTCAACAGAGGAGAATCAGTTTAAAGATTAAAACCCCTTTCTTGTCGCAGTAATAGGTGAGCAGTGGAACAGACTGCTGGGGGAGATTGTAGTATCCCCATCACTGTAGGATGTTATGAACAGCCCAAGAAAACATCTATTTTTAGGTTACTACAGGTAATCTTCCAGGGGAAAAGTGAGGGAACTGGTGTTAAAATTTGTTCTGTGATACAGTTCAGATATATATATCTCAAACAGCTAGGTGGTGTTCAGAGCAAATTTTACCATTAAGAGGAATATAGTAAAGAAGTCTCTTGGATTTTTTAGATTCTCAAGGACCACCTCAACTCATATCTGTGTTGTGGACCTACTTAAAGTGTGGGTTTCTGGCAATACTTGATGGCTGAAAAGGTAACATAACAAAATGCATCTAACAGAAGACCATTCCTATTTTTACCACTACAATTTTTTGCATTACCAGGTTGTCACTTTTCTCCTGAAAATATTAGAAATCATTAGCCGGACTGAAAAAACCCCAATCTTATAAAACTTACCCCTATGGGTTTTTAGCAAAGGGCAGGGGTGTAGGCTGGTTGGGGAAAATATCCTTGAGAATGTTTGCAGTGAATTAATCAAGTTCAGCTTTGATGTCTTTTTTTTTCACTAAATAGTAATCTATTTAACTTGGATAACTTAGTTTCTTTATTCAGCAAATAAATATAACTTGACTGGAGGGACCTTGCAAAACCCATTTGTCCAAACTAAAAACAACTACAAGAAAGGAATCAATTTCTAAATATGGAAACTTTTTCTCCAGTAGAACAGAATCATAGAGTCAAGGATCATCTGTTTTCAACCTCCCTGCCATGGGCAGGGATGGCCATTCACTAGACCAGGTTGCTCCAAGCCTCATCCAACATGGCCTTGAACACTTCCAGGGATGGGGCATCCACAACTTCTCTGGGCAAACTGTTCCAGTGCCTCACTGTACCCTGAGTAAATAACTTCTTCATAACATCTAATCTAAATCTCTCCTCTTTTAGTTTAAAATCATTCCCCCTTGTCCCATCACTATCTGCCCATATAAAAAGTCCTTTTCCTTCCTTTTATAAGCTCTCTTAAGGTAGTGGAAGCTGCAATAAGGTCTCCCCAGAGTCTTCTCTTCTTCAGGGTCAATAATCCCACATAATGCCCTCAAACCTGCTCCTTCATGAAAGACTTTTGAATATTTCAATATGAATTGAAAATCATCTGTTGCAGTCATCTGAGCTACATACATCTCTCAGCAGATCAGTTCATGAGCTTTTATGACTACTGGCTATCTCCAATGACTGAAAATGTATGTTGCCTTGTCTCTAGCAATCTGCGAAATGGCTGGTGTTTTTTTAGCCACCAGTTTAATGGTGGAAGTTCTTTTCACTGCAAGTTAAGAAAAATATTCTGAGTCCTTTTGATGTAACTTGATACAGATGTTTTCAGTTCTATAATTAGTGATAACTGTGTCCCACCTCATGTGGAGATAAACTAATACAAAGATCCTCTTTTATAGCACATTTCTGAAAAGCAGCAGGTTCCATTATATTGAGAATTAATATTATAAACCTCCACCATAAGAGTTAAGGGGATCTTTGGACAGAAAATTACTGTAGTGGTTACCTGTGTACAAGAGAGTACGGTACTGATTGATACTATTCGGCACACTCCACAGTCAATATACAGAAGTAAAAAAGAATTAGGAAAGAGAAAAAGAGTCCAAAAGGTTGGATTACAACAAAGTTTTATTATATTAACTGCAGAACAGAGAAATTAAGCAGCTATTAAAAACCCCAAAACCCAACAAAACAAAATAAACAACAAAAAACCAAAGCCCAGCTGCTTATCTCTTTCTTTCTGCTCTTCAGGTAAAATATGACTTCATAATTAATGTTTATAATTCACAAACAGTGTCATGAAAGGCACCCAAAATTTTCTGAAGCTTTACTGTTCGCGCATGCACAGGAGCACTGAAGTCTTTGAATATGTGAGAAAAGCTCTATAGGTCTGACACCTACTTCATGGTGAAAAGATTTTTGTGATTTTTAAGCTCTTCATGGGAACACTCCAGTTTCCTTGAAATTTTCTCAGTGGATCTCTATTTGTCAGTGGCACCGTGAAGCCAGAGGACAAGCAACATGGCAGGGGAACAAGCAGCCTTTCCCTGATAGATCTGGTATAAGATTAATATTTCCAGCCTGGATCAGAGATAAGGAAATTGGATGCATGCCTTCCAGCTTCCTCAACCACTAAGCTACTTACCAACGTAGAAAGAGGACTTCTTTTTCTGCACTACCTTGTTTTGCTTATAAAAATGTGTATTTCTCTTAGTTTTTGCCCCAGTTAGACAGTGATACCAGATGAAGGTTTCCAAGTACCTGGATGCCTATTTGGATGTCTGTTCAACATCAACCTTATAATCAGGCCTTTTTATCTTAGAATCATGTTTCTGAGTGTGCTGGTTTTGTCTGAGATGGAATTAATTTTCTTTATAGCAGCTAGTATAGAGCTGTGTTTCAGATTTGTGTTTGAAAATGTGTTAATAACACAGGGATGTTCTTGTTACTTCTGGGCAGTGCTCACACAGCATGATGGTCTGTTCTGCTCATCCCCACCCCACCAATGAGAAGGCTTGGGGTGCACAGGGAATTGTGAGGGGACACAGCTGGGACAGCTGACCTGACTGAGGCACGGAATATTCCACACCACATGATATCATGCTTGTCGTATAGAGCTGGGGGAAGAAGAAGGAAGGGAGGGGACATTTGGAGTGATGGCGCTTGTCATTCCAAGTCACTGTTACTTGTGATGGAGCCCTGCTCTCCTGGGGATTGCTGAACACCTGCCTGCCCATGGGAAGTGGGGAATGAATTCATTATGTTTCTTTGCTTGCATATGTGGCTTTTGTTTTACCTATTAAGCTGTTTTATATCAACTCATGAATTTTCTTGCTTTTACCCTTCCAATTCTCTCCTACATCCCACTGGGGGGCAGTGAGTCAGTGGCTGTGTGGGGCTGAGTTGCTGGCTGGGGTTAAACCATGACACTGGGATAAAATTAAAACAACCAGGGCATGATACCAGTTGTTAACAGCAGACACATTCAAATGTTCATGCATTCAGGCACACACTCCTGAGCAAACTGAATTGCTCTCCGCAGCTTGAAACAGATGACTATATTCTGGTTTTTAAATTCTTTCCAGGATTTGTGGAGAAAGTTATAAAATAACTCTCCTTTAGGAGAAGGATAATTACAGAGTTCAAAGCTAGATAAATAGATGTTAACAACATCTTTTTACTCTCAGGCTCAGTCTCTTTCTAAAGGCTGTATTTATGGGGCACAAAGTATCTCTGTTTTCTTTAGTATCAATTGATTTGCATTTACTGCCTGAAGCAATCGGTAGTTTTTGGACACTACTCACCATTGCTTGTGAATTCACAAAAATGAAAAAAATTAGCTCAGAGTTTGACTTTGTTAATACTGCACCACCTAGTCTGAAGAAATGCATTGTTGCAATACATGATCTGATCAGACATCATGACTTCAGAAATTATTAAAATGAGACTTTTATGGGAAAACTCTGGTCACCAAAAGTGAGTACATAGGTACATAAATTTCAGTGATTCAGATGCCATGTTCTCAAGTGGCAACACTTCAGAAGGCACCAAAAAAGAGATAAAGAGGTAACACACCATTGTGGATCCCTCATTCCCTCTGTGACTGAGCAGAGCCCAGGGGTGTTCATTGCAATGTGCTGACTTTACCAGCAGCTGATGATACCTGAACACAGATAAATGCTGCAGTTCAAAGGTGAGCGAGTGGCAAAACCCAAGTGAGCACCCGATATTTTGAATCTCATGTGAAAGGAAATGGTAATTGTGAAACATTCAGTCAGACATGGCCTGGTGCTCACATACCAGGTGAATTTAAGATGCTCCTCAGTCGGGAGATATCAATATTAGATATCAATAACTGGCTGTTTTTCAAAAAAAGTTAAATGTTGCACTGCCTTTACCTATCTCCCCACCATACTAACATTATGTGTCTTTGGTGCTTTTAACATTTGAGTCACTTATTGATATGAACTCTCTATGAACTTCAAGTTTCCAGCTTTCTGAAGTCTTGGCATGACTCAGCATAAGACATTTTTTCTTCAAGCCACTAAGTAAGTACATTTTAAGCAGTGCTTAAATGCCAGTGATGAGACTGACACAAGGGTCTGACTGTGCCAATTAGCAATTCTTGATAGAGATTTGTGAGTCCTTCACTGTGACTTTGGCAAGAGGAGGAAATGATCATTACCTGAACACGGGGTAAAGAAGGCACCAGAGTCAGAAAAGCTTTTGCTTACCTGAAGCAGGATACAGGCATGTTAGTTCAAGAGGCCATTCCACCTGCAGCCTTACCATTTAGACTATTTTAGAAATTTTCCTTTTTTACCTGACTCATTCCAACATACCTAGAGCGGTGCAAAATTTTGTGTGCACCACCAGTTACAGATTAGTTTCCTGTAGCTCTCTCCTGTTTGATTTCTCCTGTGCATAATTAGATAACTACTTTCACATTTCAGCCTTAGCCAAAGGGTGGATGGAGAATGATAATTTGGATTTTTATCTTTTCTTTTTTTTAAGCAGTTTCCCATTTTCAGGCAGTGATGATCACTGAAGCCTCCAGACATTTCTCAGGTTTAACTACAATTAGCTAGTAGCTTCAAAAATTACTGTAGTTGGCTGGGGAAAAAGCCTGACAGAGGAACAGGCAGGCAGGCAGACAGATCACCACACCTACAGATGGACGAGGAAGCCACACAGTTCTTGTCAGAAGCCAACTAGAAGAAGGAGTTATAACCAAGGAGGTTAAACATGATTTAATTGAATTAAACAGCTTAATGAGAGATTCACAGTCTCTGTTCAGACATATGAAAGTCATTAACATGTTTATGGCAATTTTTTTTTTTCTCTGCTCTATTTTGTTGTTGGTAGTTTGGTTTGGTTTGGGTTTTTGCTTTGGCTTTGGAAATGAGTCCTAAGAATTCCTAATCATCCAGCTAAACATTCATTGCCATGAAATACACTAATAATGTGCCCACAGGGGAAAAAAAATCTATGAATTAAACAAATATGTATGATTGTACCTCCTCTGTTCATATAGATACTGCAGGAGGAATTCTAATTAAAAAAATGTCCAACTTCTTTCTAAACTATATAAGTGGGTCCTGGAAGTTGAATTATGGTAGAAGGGTAGACCTCCTTCTTTGCATATGCACATAATGAAAATTCCTTCAACAAACAGATTTATAGCATGTTATTTATAAACTTACAGGTTGCATACTTTTGCTTGATTTGAACTAGAAAAAATCCCAAACCAATCCAAGCATTAATTTAAACCTTAGTTATCAGTCTCAAGATCTCAAAATTATGTCAAGAATTATAGTTCACTTGTTAGTCATTCTCAGTATCAACTGAGCATTCTCATTACACAGGTAGTGAAATACTAGAGCAGAGCAAGGAGATTGTACAATCTCTTCAAAGAAAATTCTTACTACCAGGTGAACACTAGTCTGTCAAGGTGAAGAAATGAGCTAACTGTACTCAAGCCCCCTTCAACGCAGTTAACTGGAGTAAAATATCTCCTGTAGTCCCTCCCAGGCCTTCTAGTCTCGTGTATAATTATTTATTGCCTACAGCTTTTGCACTACATTCTTTTTTAACTTCAAAATAATATTTTACTCTTGTTTCAAAAACCGTGTGTGTGAGGGGAGAGATTTTTTACCTAAGGAAGTTTTTACTGTACAGAAATCACTCTTCTTTACTTGATTGTCCATTGTTTAATTTGACAGTTAAGCTGCAATGTTAGCAGAACAAAAATCGGTGATCAGAAAAGTAGCTTTACAGTTTTCAAACTGTTCTTCCACATTACAAAATGAACAACAATAGACTGTTTCCCCCCCCTCAGCTCACTGGAGAGGTGAGAAAAATAGAGCACTACAGCAAGAAGAAAAAAATTTACAAGTGTTCCAAAAAGATCCCTGCTCTACCGCTTCTCAAAAAGGCCAGCTGAGTTAGAAAAGTCTTATTGTATGCTCAAAAGTGAGATTTGGGGAATATCCAACAATATTACAGATTATTAACTGCTGTGAAGTATTTCCTAGTGAGTGACTAGCTATGACTTCTAGCCTCTGATTCCTATTCTGTGGTTACAAGATAAATATTTTCAGATATTAAAGTCAACAGTCTTCCTCTAAGCTCTGGAAAAGATAACTTCTTTTCCCTTCTTTTCTCCTTTTTATACTTCTTAAATAAAATCTAGAAACGTGTTAGTAAAACTTCTGGCAGGGTCCTAATGCAGCACAAACATGTAGCTAAAACTGATATGGTATTGACATTTACTACATGTTGTTTGGACTGATAAATTATACACTCAGCTTAATTTACTCATTGCATTTATAGGTTGAACAAAGTATGTGATAGAAAACTTTCTTCTAGCCTCCTATACAAAAAGAATGAAAAATAGTGAGTCAGTTTCTGAATCCTTATTCATGGTCTGTTAGCTATACAAAATCCTTTAGAATTTCAGATGTTGTATCTCATCTGAAGGGCCTGTGATAAAGAAATAACACATTTGGTTGTTAACTGTTATATGCTTGATATGGAAATTTTTGTGATCTTTGGTATTAAATGATGTCCTCTTTTAGAAGCAATTTGCAATATCTAACAGCAATGTAAAAGGAACCAGAACAAAAGTATATTTGCCCTTGAGTGTAACTTTCTAAATAAAATATTCAAATAGCTGAATGCATTCATTCTGTATTCAAGTGCCACCCATTCTTAATAGCTTAATAACCTTTTTATGTTTTTCTTGATCATCAAGGATTTGAGGAATCATCTCACCAATATTGACATGTAAAAAATACAATTCATCTAACACACCTGACACAACTGACACCCTTTCTACCTCATGTATTGAGATAAATATGTCTCCATTTAGCATTGTGGAGGGATAGACAGAAATCAAGTTTACAATTCTAGCAAAGGTACTTAATGTATGTGGGATGAAATGACCCTTGGAAGTCCCTGTCTATCCTAGGTGATGACTTGAAAGAGAAGTGGTAACTCCCAGTTTAGATAAACCTGACTTTCGCTGCTAAATATTTTTTTGTGCTCTTGAGAAGTCTTTTGTCTCCTTCACATATTCCTTAAACAGCCTTCCTATCTAAACTCTTGGCAAAACATTGACTCTTTTACATTTCAAGTTGATTACTCTCAATCTTAAGAGTTCATTTGCTTTTTCATTTTGTCCCTGCCTTGGATTTAGAAAGGTTTATAAAAGGCCTTGCATAAGCAAACAACTTGCACTGCCTTTTTTTAGAGTGAAAGTCATCTATTAGACAGAGAGAAAGACACAGCTATTAACCTGTCTTTCCTCTTTCCTCCAAACTCACAGACAACTGGGAGTCAAATGTTCTTCAGCAAATAATTTGGAACTGTATTATGCCTTCTCATCAAAGTCAGGCAGGAATAAGTAAAATGACATTCCAAATAAATTGAAAATGCTTTCATGTATAATCAAAAAAAGAGCTTTTAAGTGGTGAGATAAAGAAAGTGGAAGGTTAGTATGCAATTGAGGGAATTCTTGGAGATTAGCTATACTGTACATCAGAAATCTCTGATATTCTAGCACCAGGCTTTTTAGGCCTGTGCTCAATACGACATCTCCATGGATTCCTATTATTATTTCTAATCCCAGCTGATTTCACGTACCAATTGTATTTCAGCACAATATGATCTGATTGTATCTCACAGTTATATTGGTTTCATTTTGCCAATGTCTGTAAATGCTCAAGTGCAAAGCAAATTAGATGCTTAGGCTAGAATGTTTCATTTTACTTAGTCCAAATTTAATCCATTTAAAATACTTTATATTACATCTAACAAGAGAACTCCCTACCGAGTTCTACTCCTACTACCTGATTTCAGGTAATATTAATTGCATATTATGCAAAAGGAAATTATCTAGACTTGTCACCTCAGCAAAGATGTCTTCAAAAGGGCTTGCATAAGCTCTTGTAACAGGAAATCATACTTCAAGATTTACATTTACTTTATAGATTTTGCTGCTTCCTTCAGGATTGTTCATCATTTCTTTTCAGATCTATTTTTGCCAGATAAGGGAATTTCAGCCTTCAAGCTTATCAACAGACTGTTCAGTCACTGAAAGAAACACTGTGCATATCAGAAATTGTCCTAGAAAGCATTCCAAGAGAAAAAAACTAGATTGCGCGGGGTGTACAGAATCATAGACTAATAGAATCATTAAGGTTGGAAAAGACCTCTAAGATCATCAAGTCCAACCATTAACGCAGAACCACCACCATGTTCATCGCTAAACCATGTCCTCAAATGCCACATCTGCACGTTTTTTGAACACTTTCAGGGATGGTGACTCTACCACTTCCCTGGGCAGTCTGTTCCAATATTTTACAACCCTTCCCATGAAGAAATTTTTAATGATATCCAAACTAAATGTCCTCAGATGCAACTTGAGGACATTTCATCTCATCTTGTTGCTTGTTACCCGGGAGATGAGACCAACCCCATCTGGCTACACCCTCCTTTCAAGTAGTTGTAGAGAGTGGTAAGGCTTCCCCTGAGCCTCAACACAACTGTCCTCAAGGGTTGGTCAGTTGTGTCAGAGCAGAATGGTCATCTTGTCATCCAAGAAGAAGCACTCAGAGAACTGCTGAGACACTTGGATATTTATAAATCAATGGGACCGGATGGGATCCATCCCAGGGTGATGAGGGAGCTGGCAGATGAGCTTGCGAAACCACTCTCCATCATTTACGAAGAGTTGTGGCTCACTGGCGAGGTTCCAGATGATTGGAAACTGGCCAATGTGACACCCGTTTACAAAAAGGGTAGGAAGGAGGATCCTGGTAATTACAGGCCAGTTAGCCTGACCTCAGTACCAGGTAAGGTAATGGAACAGTTCATACTGAGTGCTATCACGCAGCACTTACAGGATGGCCAGGGCATCAGACCCAGCCAGCATGGGTTTACGAAGGGTAGGTCGTGTCTGACCAACCTGATCTCCTTCTATGACCAGGTGACTCACCTGGTAGATGCGGGAAAGGCTGTGGATTGGACTTCAGCAAGGCCTTTGACACCGTCTCCCACAGCACACTCCTGGAAATGCTGGCAGCCCCACAGCTTGGACAGGAGCACTCTTCGCTGGGTCAGGAACTGGGTGGATGGTCGGGCCCAGAGAGTGATGGTGAATGGTGCTGCATCCAGCTGGTGGCCAGTCACTGGTGGTGTCCCTCAGGGACCAGTTTTGTTCAATATTTTTATTGATGACATGGAGGAGGGTATTGAGTCCTTCATTAGTAAATTTGCAGATGACACTAAGCTGGGAGCTTGTGCCAATCTATTGGAAGAAAGGAGGGCTCTGCAGAGAGACTTGGATCGGTTGGATGGATGGGCAGAGTCCAACAGGATGAAGTTTAATAAGTCTGAGTTCTGCATTTTGGCCACAAAAATCCCCTACAACATTACAAACTGGGGACAGTGTGGCTGGACAATATCCAGGTAGAAAGGGACCTGGGGGTGCTGGTTGACAGCCGACTGAATATGAGCTAGCAGTGTGTCTTGATGGCCAAGAAGGCCAACGACATTCTGGCCTGCATTAGGAACTGTGTGGTCAGCAGGAACAGGGAGGTCATTCTTCCCCTGTACTCGGCACTGGTGAGGCCACATCTTCAATACTGTGTTCCAGTTCTGGGCCCCTCAGTTTAGGAAGGACATTGAGATGCTTGACCGTGTCCAGAGGAGGGCAACAAGGTTGGTGAGGGGCTTGGAACACAAGCCCTATGAGGAACAATTGAGGGAACTAGGGTTGTTTAGCCTGGAGAAAAGGAGACTTAGAGGTGACCTTATCGCTCTCTACAACTTCCCGAAAGGAGGTTGTAGACAGGTGGGGGTTGGTCTCTTCCACCAGGCAGCAACTGACAGAACAAGAGGACACTGTCTCAAGCTGCGTCAAGGAAGGTATAGGTTGGATATTAGGAAAAAGCTTTTCACAGAAAGAATAATAAAGTACTGGAATCCTCTGCCTAGGGAGGTGGTAGAGTCACCATCTCTGGATGTGTTTAAAAAAAGACTGGACATGGCACTTGGTGTCATAGTCTGGTTGAGGTGTTAGGGCATGGGTTGGACTCGATGATCTTGGAAGTCTCTTCCAACCTCGTTATTCTGTGACTCTGAGCCTCCTTTTCTCCAGGCTAAACACCCCCAGCTCCCTCAGCTGCTCCTCATCAGACCTGTGCTCCAGACCCTTCCCCAGCTCTGTTGTCTTTCCCTGGACTTGCTTGGGCCCCTCAATGTCTTTCTGTTAGTGAGAGGCCCAAAACTGGACACAGGATTTGAGGTGCAGCCTCGCCAGTGCCGAGTACAGGGGGACAATCACTGCCCCGGTCCTGCTGGCCACACTATTGCTAATACAGGCCAGGATGCCATTGGCCTTCATGGCCACCTGGGCACACGCTGGCTCATGTTCAGCTGCTGTTGACTAGCATCCTCAGGTTCTTTTGTGACGAGCAGATTTCCAGCAACTCTTCCCCAGCCTGTAGCACTACAGGGGATCGTTATGACCCAAGTGCTGGACCAGGCATTTTGCCTTGTTGAACCTCATACAATTGGCCTCAGCCCATTGACTGAGACTGTCCAGAACCCTCTGCAGAGCTTCCTGACTCTGTTGACTGCTGTTTCTATATTTACTTACAACATCCAGTTCCAAAAGACAGTTGCTATTTCAGTCTTTGGGTTTTGAATATTTTATTCTACTTTCATTTCTGACAAGTGAAGTGGAATCCCAAAGAATGACAGTTCTATGATCAAGAAAATGTCTTCTCTTTTTCTTAGGTGTTGTTAAAAGCATAAAGTTTTTGTACTGTCCAGAGAGTAATAAAATTCATACGCCCTGGATTTGGTTTCTAACTTTAATTTGGTACACCTTTGAAAGCATGTATTCTGACCCGAATAACATGGGTCACAGAATTTAACAAGTGAGTGAGGTATTAAATCCATTGCTACTTCTTCTTGGTCTGCTGCTTTTATGATTCTGTACTTTTATCAGTACAGAATGCCCAGCTTCAACATTATGATTGAGCAGACCTTTTAAAGATACATTTACTCTTTCTTGAAATAGTTCAAAGCTATGTTTTCAGGATGACACATACTGGATTTTTACAACATTTACAGCTTTACTGAACAAAATCAAGTAGTGAAACAAAGGAGCCCCTTTAAGCTTCTTTTCCTTGCTGATAACAATAAAAAACAGACTTAGAAACAAATTGTCATCTGAGCAGAATAGAATTTTCCATTGCCTTCATTTATATCTCCTTGGCCTTTCAACCTAAATTTAGCTTGTTTATTGCCAGGATAAATTAGATACACATTATTTTAAATGAGAACATTCAGATGAATGATGTTACATTTTAATATCACAATAGATTCAAAAAATAAAGGCTTGTGAAAGAAAAGGCAATTCATCCTGACAGTGCTGCTCTCCATAGTATAGCTCCTCTCATCAATCATTAGCAAACACATGCTTATATACATTGTTAAGATTCTATCCTGTCTGTGTTCCTAATTATTTATAAAACTTAGATCTGGCTCTCCTTCAGACAGCTGAGATGTGGAAACCCTAACTCTTAGCTGGGATTTACACATTGGTACCTCCTCTGACAGTCAGTAGGGATCCTTAAATATGATAAATTTTAAAACAGATATTTTACTCTTCATTAAAGAACAAAAGGCAGACACTATGAGATTTGAATCTGAACTTTGATTATACTCAACTAATTAAATGTGGGCTTGAGTTTTCAAAATCACACAGATCTTATGCTTTTACAGACATCTTGGCTATCTAGTTTTAGCACTATATTTTCTGATTGGTGCAGAGGGCTACCTGTTTTAATATACATTTTATTTTGCAAAGATAATGAGCCAGTTTCCTGTGATTCCAGGATCTGTGAAAACTATTTACCACTGAATGATACCATTACATCCTCCACATATATCATTAAGGACTTTCAAAATATGCATGACTACAAGAGCCGCACTTATCTGTGGCTGGCTCAGTTTGAGCCATGGTATTTTGATGGGTATCAGCTATTGTCCTGTGGCAGAGAACTGTTACTCACATATACTTTCTAAACATCTCAGCAAAGTAAAACTCTAATTATTGTCTTTGTTTCTCTGTGTTGATTTCCACTTATTATCTATTAGAAATGGATAGTAGTTCATTCATGTAGTGCATATCTATAAGAAAACTGTCAGTAGAATATGCATTTAAATATAATAAAGACTTTATTTGAAAGGTTTCAAATATTTCTGCTTCTCTCTTACATATGTAAATGCATTCATGGGGATACTTTCTCTGTCCAATAAACACATAAAATTATGACAGACTAGCTAATGCTCTTGTGCCTGCACACTCTCTTGACTTTGGGTCTTTTTGCAGTACCTCTTTTAATGTATTGAGATTTTTTTGCAAGATTTGTTTCCTGTGATATATTCTGATTTTAGGATCATCAAATTCAGAGAAGAGATGTTTTTTGGAGCCTCTTTTATTTTGTCTCACTAAAATTCAAAACAGACCAATTTTCCATTGTACCATACCATCACTTATAGAGTCATTAAAGTCAGTGTGAACACTAACTTTTCATATAGTAACTGTTGATGATGCTTTACTTCTGTAGCAAATCAAAGGAATCTTCTTTAGCAAATTCATTATCCTCAGGATTTTTAATGTGCATGCAGTTTGCATCTTCCATTACAAAGGCATTCAACCCTGAAAAGAGATTCCAGACTCTCTGATACACAGCAAAAAACCCCAACACTTCTTTGATTTGATTGTCTATATTTAAAACTCTGGACAATGTTATTATGCAGCATACTTTAGTCACTTGACTAATACATGAATTAGGGCTTCATTAATAAATCATTCTTAGGAATCACAGTTATCTGTAATGTCACACTTGCTCTCTCAAAGTCTATGAAAACTAGTGGATATGGCATGTAAAAGCAACAAACAAAAGTACTTATTTTATCATCAAACCATGCTTAATCATAGCTCATAATGACTAGCACTTTAGAGTTCTATTGCTTGTGAGCTATTCCTTTTCTGAATAGTGAGAAATGTCAGATTTTCAAAAATTACTTTTTAAGCCTACATATATTATTTCTGTGACTTCAAATTTAAAAATAATTCTGTTGTCTCCATTGCTCATAACTATAAGATATTATTAACAGACTGTTTTGATGGTGATCCCTGAGAAATAAATTGGGTTTTGGCTATGTCATAAGTGTGGGTGTTCACAGCATCTCACAGCCATTACAATTAACAACTCTTCTGGCATATATTTAAGAAGGGTTCTTAAGCAGTTCAAAATGAGTAATGAATAAGCTAAGCCAGAGCTGCATGGGCATACAAACCAAACTACATTTAAGGCCCTAAAATAAATTTCCCCATTATTAGAATGAGTCATCTTGGTGAATCAAAGTGGAGAACTATATTGTTACAACTCTAGCGTTGTATTTTGGCCTGTAATAATTGAAAAGTTCTTTCTCCATTCTTGTTCATTTCTAGTACTTTACATAAATTCCAATCTCATTTACAAAGACTAAAACCTCCATGACTCTTGATAACAGCCACTTTATTCTACAGTTAATAGAAGACAGTCCTCTCCTCTGACTCTACTCAGAAATGGCCTGAAGTACTACTATAATACCACACATTTTTCTCCTCAGATGGCACATATAATATGAAACATCTGTGAGAAGCTCTTTTCTGGATAGAAAGGTTCTGGTTTTGGTTTTATCCTGGAGGCTATTTGTATTATTTCAGCTTTGTGAATATCTGCAGCCCTTTCTGAGGCAGGCTTTACTCAGTGATGCCAAGTGAGGCACCAGAAGCAATAGGCACAACCTGAAATATGGGAGGTTTCCTGATCATCAGGAAACACTTCTTCACTGTGAAAGTATGGAAAACTGGCACAGGTGCCCTGGGAAGTGGTGTAGTCTATCCTTGGAAGTATTCAAAAGCCATCTGGACAAGGTCCTGGGTAACAGACTAACTGCAATAAAAAGAATCATACTCTGAGATTTCAGGGTACAAAGATGAGCACTAAATAATTTAGTTATCATAAATATATATATATATATATTAATAAATAAATAATAATATACCTCTCCAAAACTGCTTATACTGTAGGATATCTGAGATTATTAAGATTACACTAATGATTAATTTTTTTTAAAAAATAAGTACTGCTTCTACTATTATTTTGATTTTCTGTCATTTTCATTTTTGACTTTGTTTTGAAAACCATGTAAACAGCCGTGAGTGTTCTGTGCTCTCTCAACTGCTACTGCTGTAAGCGTTTGTCCATAATGCTCCAGATGCTCAGGTGTGTCATACTAGTAGACTCTGGGGAAGACATTTAAATAATTTTCTGCTAGCTTTCTAGAGTGTGACCTGAATGCCACAGCAAATTCCGCGCTGTTTATATTTTCTACCTACAAAAATACCAGTGTTTCTGCCCAGTTTCCCACTGTGTGTACTGATTCTCCATCATAACTGTGTATTACAGTACAGCCAAGAATGGGTATGAATGTTGGTACAAATGCCCAGGGATGTTTAGTCCAATGACCAGTATTGCACAAAGACCGGAACAAATCTGAGAGTCTGGCCTACGGCTCAGACAGTCACATTCTTTGAACAACTGATTGGGAAGGTCCCCTCTTCATGAATGTCTTTACCTTAAAAACTCATACTGCAAATCTGGCTTCCATGACCTCAGGCAGAAATGAACCCACATTCTTTGTGAAGTAGTTTTAGACTATTAGCATACTCTGGTAGTATCGAGGTAATCACTGTGAGGTAATGAAAAAGTTTTGTCCTAGGGGAACATAAAAAAAAATCTCATTCCAATAAAACAGAGCAATAGTGTGGATCGATCTATTTAGTTAAACTGTAAGTAGCCTAAGAGCTACTCAGTGTTTTTAAACATTGAGAGAAAATACTGAGAAGCTGATTACAAAGTGACTTCTGTGAGTAAGAAAGTGAAATTTCATTCTATGGAGCTGGCAAAGTTAGATCCAAATAAACAGTTCATTAGGTCTTATACTGAGATTATTACCAGGGGATAATTTTGCAGTCATAGTCCGTGTTTGGTTTGTTATGATACGGGTTTTTATGGAGGGGCTATGCGGTGGGGGATTTTTGTTGGTTTGTCTGCTTTTTTTTCTGTATTTTTTAAAAGAACGTGGTTTAGCATATAATATGCTGATCAGGAATGTCTTTGATCCACAGAATAAAAACTGAGGGTAGCTCAAACCCTCCTGCATGTCAGGTAGCTCAGATCTGAAAGATTAAGGAGTGACAGCATAGCCAGAAAATTAATTTGTATTTCATTAAGTGAATACATTGCACTGCACACTGGAGTTTAAATCCCTCCAGAGGAGTAAAGGATTCACTGTGTGAGAATAATTTTCAGCAAGATCCTACTTGATGGTAGTAAATATGTTTTACTGCTGGACTGTTGTGGATTTAATGGGCCTTCTCATTTGTTGGCAGGAGATATTAATACCATAATGATAATGGGATCCACTAACCTATGTAATTTTGTTGGAGGGATTAAACATAATATTTTGGTGGTAGTTTTTTTCAGTCCTAGTTATAAGAGAAATTCAACCCTTCTAGACTATTTCCTTGGACAAAATTGAGGTTTCCTAGAAATTTCAAGTGTTACAAAAATTAAAGATTACAATTTCTTAAGTATTTACTAATTCTACCCAAAGATAGTGTAGGTGGAAAATAGGTTCCACTTACAGTTAATCACAATTACTTGCTTCACCTACTTTGACAGATTGAGAGACCTATAGATATAGGACAAGAATTCTTTTCTGATTCATTGACTATTTAGACACCTTTTACAGAAATTTCTGAATGAATTCTTCAAATATAGTGCTTAAAGGGCATAGCAGATGGATTAACCGAGGAAGCTTTAATAATAATTGAAATGAAATGAATAGTATCATGTCATTTAGATTAGATTTTGTCTGTATGAAATATTTCTTACTGATGAGAACTGCCAACTTGAGAGTATTACATATTCATTGTAAATTAAAAAACTGGCAGTAAAAGTTTATTGAAAAATAAATTTCAATTAACAAGTACTAAATATCTGCCCCTAATTGGAAAACGCTATATTTATTAGAGATAAATTCTGAAAAGGTTTATATGAAGCTTTTATATGGCTTTTATTGTCCATGATTTATTTTGTTTACAAGGCAGTTCATACAAAAGTAGCTAATAAAAAAGCTTGGTCACAAGACAGTCTATCTGAAATGAATCCAGTTTTACATAAATGACTCAGCTTCCATATTTTCCTGTTTTCTTTTCTTTCTAACGTTTCTCATTAGGGCTCATTTTCTCCTGGTGGATCTCCCTTGTGTTACAAAACAGTTAATACCTCATGGGAAGAATATCTAATTATTACTTTTCTACCTCTTGTGCAAAGTTTACAAAGTTGAGATGTGAAAATAAGGTTTAGATAAAGAATGTCTTTTTACCTTGCCCATTACACTAACTCTTCACAAGTGTAATTTTTGTCTAAGTGATTTTCCAGAGGAAGAGTCCCTTTTGCTGAATAGGCTGTGACTGAAAAATATGGATTGGACAAAAACAGAACCCCAAAATTTAGGGGTAACCATCATGTTTGCTCTCATTACTAAAACAAGAACCCTTCTTTTCTGGTAAGTAAAGGAAGCAGAAGAAGGTCCCGGAGGGCCTTCAAAATTAATGGAAACATGAAAACAAGTGATAAGAAAGCCTTTTTTTTTGTTTGTTTTTAACCCACTAACAAGATGAGGAGAAAATGGCTAGAACTAAGTACAGAGCACAGAGTTCAAGAGAATTAAGCAAGTATTTCCATGGAAAACAAAGGGCTTGACCTCAGTTCTCAGTTCATCTCTGGCAGGCTTTAATACATATAAGTGTACATCTTTGGAGGATCCCAGGTTACTGATCACGATGTCAGGATGAAGAGACTGCTTTTCCAGTTCCTTAGAAGTGTATGCAGAACATATTCCTGGCTACAGCGTTGTAAGGTTCAGTACCTTCCTACTACAGTTTGTTGTAGGGCTCTACAAACATTAAGGCACTAAAGACTCAGGTCAGGATTACACTGTCCAGAGGAAGTTGTTACTTATCTGAATGTCCATCCCTCAGTGCAATTCACTGAGTGAACTCTCCTACAGGTGTGGTGGCTGTTATTGCTCATGCTTGTGTTTGAAGACTACCAGGAGTCCAGTTGGTTCAGGTGGGCCATACTGAGTGTCTCTATTTAGTTTCCCCTGGAAATAAATTTTTATTGTAAGTATAGATTTTTTTTCCTCATATGAAAAGCATTGTCTAACAATTTTTTTTTAATTATTTTCAATAAATTAAATGGGTAAAAAGTTTCTCAACTAATTTTCCACAGATATAAATTTGGTAAACAGCTCCCGTATTTTACCTTTATAGGCAAAAAATCTAAGGAACTTTCTGAAAAAAAAAAAAAAATTGGTTTATAAGTAGCTACCATTCTCATTCTTGTCCTTGTGAGATTGTAGTTTTGGAAATCTCAGTCTGAGTTTCTGTTTTTGTGCAATTCCTTATGAGAGTTATGCAGTTTAAGCCTGTCAGTGCTTAAGAGGCCTTTGGACAATGCCTTTAACAATATGCTTTGACTTCTGGTCGGCCTGGAATTGGTCACACAGTTGGACTGGATGCGTGCTCTACGTCCCTTCCAACTGCAGTTGAAATATTGTTGCTATTCTATTCTATTCTATTCTATTCTATTCTATTCTATTCTATTCTTCTATTCTATTCTATTCTATTCTATTCTATTCTATTCTTCTATTCTATTCTATTCTATTCTCTTGCATATGAGATTGATATATCTAAATTAGGATTTGTTTCACCAGTAAAATGATGAAATGCTTCAGGATGAATCATCCTCTAGATGCTTGTCTCCACCAACTACAAAAAATGAAACAAAATCAAAAAGTATAACTTAGGGTAACTAATGAACAAATGAACAAACTAACTAACTAACTAAGTAACCAAATAACTAACTTTTTAACAGACAAGATGGAGCCCTTCTCTAGTGAATTAGCCTTAAATTAATACCTACAATATTTATGTAGTCAATAAAAAGAAATAAGGCTATACCTCCAAAGAAAGATTCTCTCTCCAACTGCTGAAAATAGTAAAGTGATGGTGCATTTATTTTATTGCCTAAAATGCAGTCTTGAGTCACATATTTCTATGGGTAGACTAGATCCTTGCTTGGGAATATCTTGTTAAGTGTTGGCCTAATTGTGTTTTAGGTAGTACGAAGGGATAAATATCAGCAAATTTCTTCAAATCTGTGACATTTATCAGAGCCAGGAAGGAAGGAATACTGCTTGGAGTGCCATAAGTGAAACAGACTTCCTGATACAGAGTCATTAGAGGATTTCATCTCACCTAAACTCACATCTTCTGTGCAGATATCTCAATCAAAGATAGCCTAGATATCTTTCGAGTCAATAGACAAAAATAACCTTTAGAACACTAACTTTTACATAGATAAAGATAAAAAAGGTGAATGTCATCTCTACGATTCAGTGGACAAAGGGAGACACACCCTATTTTGAAATAATTGTCTAATATTTTTCTATCTGACAATCATTGTAGGTGGTCTGCTTTTCCTCGCCATTGACTACATGCAAAATCCAGAGAATTTTTTTTCAAGTAAGCTTTCAGATTCCCAGAGTTAAGAGTGATGTCCCACTGACTTAACAGGTCAACTTTTATTACATTACACTGATACTAGTATCCACAGAGCACAGAACTCACTTATTCATGAAGTGCTGATTGCCACCAAGAGCACTGTTTCTGCAATGATGTCTTTCTTGCTCCCTGTAATCAGTTACCTATCAGTGTTTATCAGAGTGATGGCATCTCAGTAAATCCTGGGCTTGGACTTTTCTTTAAAAATTAAACAAAGCCAATACTTCCCCAGAAAAATCAACAAAACTATTTTGAATATTTGGCTAATTTAAACTTTAAAAGAATATGATATCAAGACAATACGTTGGTAACAAAAGGGAAACTAACTCCTTCAGTTCTTCTGTTCATCTCTGCCTCCACAGCAGTACTCTGTCTGTGGGTGAAAGAATAATTAATGATAGATCATATTCAGACATTGTTGTTTTATTGATTTCACCATCTGTGTTCCCAAACATCAAAAATCTCTGTAAAGTGAAAATATAAAACATTCATTAGATATTAGTTATCTAGGAATATTCCATGCACTTTTATAATGATCTATACTCGGAAATGCCATACCACATTATAATACAGTATGTATTATCCATTTATCTGACCCCAAAATGATGTGTGTGTGAGGCTTTAATATGAGACAAGTTGTAAATATGACAAAGCAGTGAACTTTCTAAGGCCAGTATATTGTTAGAAACAGCATTTTAAAGAACTCTGCCCAGGGGAGGTATAATTTTTTACTTCCTGAAGTTAATGATCTCATGTCACAGATAAACTAGGTTATAATCTGTTCTTATGACTCAAGAGAAACATCTAAGAAAATACAAATAAATCATGACTGCTGTCAGGTCATTTGCCAGAGCATTCCTTGAGAGCTTTGTTTAAAACAACCTCGAGGCATTTTGTGGTACATTGTAAAGGGCTCTCCCTTTCTGAGCACAAAATTCTAGTTCTTGTCTTTATGGCACTGTTTTGATCCCTAATTATAGCTGGGTGACAAAAATGCCCTGACTCCTCCTACAAGGAATTGTTTACTCCATTACAAGAATGCTTAAAGTAACTGGCAGATTTCAACCATCTGAGTAACTTCATTCAACCACTTAATTGGGCATTAAAATAAAAACTTCACATGTACATATTTTGTAGCTAATCTGCATTCATGAGTTTCTTAATACACTTACATGTGTGTGACAGAGAAATAATAGTTACTTTGAACAGTTTTGGGGACATAGGCCTCAGTCTGGCCACCTTTTGCAGCCATAAGAAATCCCTTCCAAAAGCCAGACCTCACCATGCTAATAGGATAGAAGTATAGATCATTAACTAGATATAAAGCATAGGTGATTACAGATTTAGGGCTAACATCTCAAAAAAATGTTTGTAAAGCCAAGACAGTGGATTGTTAATTACTGACTTCTGTGGGAGCAGGAATCCACCAATCATTCCTTACACAGAGTGACCTCAATTTCTTTGAAAAAGACAAAACTGAGGGTAATCAGCACTTAGTACCAAAATGTTTGCAGGACTTTGTGTTAACACTATAGCTCAGAGCAGCATCTTCATTCAAGGTAACACTTCAACACCTGTATCAACTTAGGCACTTATATTAATGGGGCTTCAGCCTCTGCTTAATACTTTGTTAAATACAGATGTCTAAGTAGAAATGGTTGAAGGCAAATTCCATGGTAGATAGTGGTTGGTTGGAGAGCTTAGTCCAGATGCCAAACTGATTTACACACACCTTACTGCATGGTAGAAGTCAGCTGTAAAAACTCTTTATTTTCATAAATAAATCAACTCCAATTTTGATTTTGTTTGCTTGGTTTTATTTGGTGGAGGTATTAGGCGTTCATCGTCAGACAAAAAATACAGAAAAAGCAGTTCTATTAAAAATACAGCTGCTGTTGGTGTTGCTGGCCAGAAAGAGAGGATGGGAAGGTGTCATGGTTTTGGAATGGTATTCTCCAGTTAAGTGTTATCTCTGAAACCTCACACCACTCCCTCACCCCCGCTTCTCCCTCCTGCTCTGCTGGAGAGGAGAATTGGAGGCACAAAAGGTGAAGATCACAAGCTGAGATCAGAAAAATTTACTGGAAACAGCAATGAGAATAGAAAATGATCAGCAACAGCAACAAAAGCATGCAAGAGAGGCAAGTGAGTCACCACTATGCCATGTGGAGCCCAGCAATACCCTACCATTTCCTGGCCACACTATGCCAACTTGGGAACACCACCTTCCCCTTTCCTGGAAAATGATGTGAGGTGCTAGAAAATCGCCTCCATGTCCCAGCCATGCCCATTACTGGCTACTGCCAAAATTGACCCTGGTCTGCCTGGAACCAGGACAGAAGGATTAGGAGGAGGCAGAGTGAAGGAAAAAAGGAGCTGAAACAAGGGAGTGGGTATTCAGTCAGGGCACATAGCCAAAATCTGAGTACCAGATTGTGACAGTCACTTACAGGTATATCCCTAAACTGTTGCTGTTTTCCTGCTTGTAGTTTGGAGGATATAGCTGATCATAATTTCAGGTAAAGTTTATTCTCTATACAAACATTATAAAAATATTTAGATTACCAAAAGAAGTAGTTATTTTTTTCCTCCAAAGTAACTTTTATCCAGAGAAATACTGATTAATCCAGGCCGCTTTAAACCCAGAATTTCCTTTCTTGGCTGCAGTTTACAATTCTTTCTTTTTGCTTTTATTTCTGTGTTTTTTCTAAGCAGTGGAAAAATGTGCACATATAGCTTCAGTCATGATTACCCTTCCACAATTTTTTTATTATTCTTTCATTATAAAATTTCATATTCCCTTAGTTTAAGTTACTATTTTTCACTGTCTATAGTGGTTCTGTCTTTTTTTCCATTGCCAATATTATCAGCCAAATTGAAAAGTGATACGCATCAGTCACCTGTTTCATAGGTCATACCTACATTATTTTAAATAATGACTCCATTCTTGCTTCTTAATATCTGCTTCTATTTGCTTTGTTCTCTTTTGCACTTTTTAGTGAATAATCTCTTTCCATTTGTTTTGATTTATTTTATAAGAATTATATTAGGTTGAGTTTTGACACCTCTTTCATTTTATTCTAATTTTTTTTTCTTTCCCATTCATTCTCTATATTACTTCCAGAATACTTCACAGACAGTTTGAAGTCTTTTTATGCAGTGTTTTCACTTGTAATTTAAGATGTTCCACAGTACCTTAAAGGAGATTTCAAACTTTCACTGTGTTTCTATCCTTTATTTTTCATTTACATTGATTTTAGTAAATAGCTCAAAGTCATTCATCTTGAAATGGGTGCCTTAATTACAGATTATTTAATTTAAAATTGTGATTACTGCTTCCAAGTTTATTTTTCCAAGTAGCTCTTCTGGAGTTTCTTCCTTGTAAACAAAACCAAGCCTAAGATAGCATTAGCTTCTAGAATGTTAGGACACAATTTATCTGAATTGTAGCAGAGATCCAAAATATCTACTGTAGAGTGCAGTGGATTATGTTCTAGAAATGACAGTTATTCAACACTGTCTGTCTAGGAGTGTAGAATAACTAGCCTAGATTTGGCAATTAATGGTGTCAGCCAGATGAGTCCTTCTTTTATTGCCTATCCCCAAATCCAGTGAACAATACTAACATCAGAAAGAATTCACCAACCAGTTCTCCTTTGTATTTTACATGTAAAACATCACTTAATGCAAAATCTCACAACATCCTTTCTCATAAAGCACATAAAAAGGAATTCAGTGTTTAGCAAGATGCTTTCAAGTGTGATATGCCCATATGCCTTTTTCCTAGGAGCCTTTCCATACAGTGCATCCTACTGAATGTCTCTAAGAGCCAACAAAGACCATGCTTAACTGCAGAAAGCAATAGGTGTCCAAAAAGGCTTTTAAGGCAAAGAGATTAGGACCTTGTCAGATGGTGTGCACAATAGAGATTGTTGATGTCTGTGGGATGTGATAGTGGGAAGTGTCACAAAGAATGCTTGATTTGTCTTATAAATGTGAGTGACTTTGTTCAAAGCACTGCAGGCCTTTTTTGTCTATTCTTTATGAAGGGTACTTCAGCAGTCATTTTCTGTCCAAAGACATCCTGCCTCCCTGTTCCCCTGAGAACTGTTTCAAGTCCCACTATGTCTGCTTTCTCAGGATTTGCAAAGACAAGATGGAAGATAAAAGATGCTGCTACAGAAAAATAGCAAATAGTTTATACTTTGGGTCGTGTAGGGCTAAATAAGCTTTGTATTCATTTCCCACTTTGCAGACTCTACCAAAGACAGTGGCTCTGAATCAGAAAGGTAGAAGCACTGTGGAAAAAAACATGTCTGTTTTCTACATAAAATAGAAATGCCAGAATAACTACATGGCGACAAAGAGTGTGCAGTGTCTGCATCTGCAGCTGTAAAAGCTGTGGAGGAAAGAATCTGTCATAGCCCTGCTGAGGTAAGGGATGTTTTGAGGGATGAATGCATAGAGGTTTCAAAGCATTTTTGTCATCTTGTGAAAAAAAGTTCTGCCTATGCTATTTTTTTGTGCTTCACTTGTAGGCATCTATGGGTGACTGCACAACAGGACAGAGTTCCCAGGTTGCTGCTAAATGAGCCTGAAAGAGGAAGTCATTACCTTGGGTACAGAAATCTTATTTTTAGTTCCGGCTGTTTTTCAGAACCAAGCCCCTGTCTATACAGTGCTCATCACCCTGTCTTAAACAGATCTTCTCTCATGCTCCCCTCCACAGCTACACTCGTATGGCTCTCATCCATGCAATCTACAGAAATACTCTATCAAGATATATCAGGGTACCTATGACTGAGTGACTTTATTTTTTTAGTTCCCTTTAGTTCCTTGGTATCTGAATTCAATCCAATGATAAATTCAAAGGAGAAGGTAGGAGGAATCGGAAAAGGAGGACGGGGAGGAAACACTTCATGTGGAAATTCAGGGATAGAAATAAGTGATCTTGATGAGGATATGTGAGCACTCAGCAGATGCAAAATTGAGATGAAGACTTCATCTAAATAGGTTAGGAAGGATGGGAATGACTAAGAAGGGCTGGGATGGAGAGGGAGAAAAGGCAAAAGAATAGAGGCCATCCAGATTTCTGCAGAAAGATCTTACTCCAGCCCTATTCCATTCCAAATGTATTCATCCAGTCAAGTATCTTGTCTGCAGACTGTCTCATCCCTTTTCCTTACGCATTTAATGTCACTGAATATTAAATAAATAAAGCCCTCCTTAAAAGACCTTTCAATCGCCTTCATATGTCCCCCACACCCTGGGCATCCCACTTACCCTTTGTAGCTCTGTGCCATTGACCTTCCTGTCTTTTCAGTCCCTTGACCCTAAATCTCCATTGTTACAGGTGCAAAATTCACCTGCTTTTCTAAGGAATGACTAAGTTAGACATGATGGCAAGACAGTTGTCAAGTTTTTGCTGTCTGAGTCACATCTAAAGTATTCTGCAAGTAAATAAGATCTCCTCAGTCTCCCAAACAACTCAGTCCTCCTCTGTTTTTTCCTGGTCAAAAGATTGAGATGAAAAAATTTTTAAAACTTCCCTACTTTTAGGAAGTGTAGACCTCAAGGAGCTTAAGAAAATACAATTACTTTTAACATCCAGAAAGTTACTAGAGGGATCCTTTAGTCTGCTTTTAAATGAGATATTTATATTGTTCTCTAGTTTTCTTTGCTCTGTTACAATGGATAAATACTCTTTTTCCAGGATAAATGTTGGTATTATAAATCTTAGAAAAATCAACTTAACTTACAATTCAATGTAGGTTTTAAATAAGGCTTTGAAATACATATTAAAGCCAGGTGTTTTTAAATGAATGCAAAATCAGTCAAAACATACAGAAATTTGAATTTTACATTTTCACAACCTTGAATCTGAGAGCAAAAACTGAAAGACTTCTTCCTACACAGTGCACCATATTCTACTCAAAAACCTATGAACAAAAACAACCACCGTAGTCTAATTATAGATCATCTCAGTTTCTCATCTTCATTTTTCATTCACAGTGACTATACAGTTCTGCAGGGCTGTTAACTGAACAGATGAAAATAATGCGAATAGTATCTTGTCATAGAATGGACAAGTAATTTTTGGAAGAATGTGATATATAATTTACAGTGAAACATTTAGATTCAAATTAATTTCCCACTTGTATTTCAGGAAACCTTTCTGAAGTATTTATTTTTCAATGTATTAGAAACATAGAATATATTTTTCATCATTTATGATCCTCATGCATGTTTCTTTTTAAAATTAATTATTATACAAAGTGGAAAGGAAAGATTACATACAACCTTAAATTAACTTTTCATTACATAAGCATTAGTAAATTATGCACATGCCTTATCAATTAGTCTGTAAGCAGGAAACCTTAACTGCTCAGCATGTTGGGCAGTGAAGCATGCTGTTCACATATTAAACTTTACAGATTCTCAGGGTATTCTGTTATTTTGCTTTGATTTTGTCAAACATATATTTAAAAATTGTATGTTTTCAGATTTTTTTTTCTGGTTTAATAGTGGTTAAATTTCTGCTCTCCCCCTTCTGCCCCCTTCTTGTCCAGTTTCTCAGTGACTCCATGTACCATCACATCACTTCTTCCAATATAGCTGGTTTTGAGGTCATGGGTAAATCAATTCAGAGAAAGATTATGACTTCCTAAAGGTTCATTCATCAGGGAAACCCACAGAGCATCCTCTTGGCAGAACTAAGAGGTGACATGGCATGGAAGGCTACACAGACTGGCTGTACCATTAGAGAAATGTCTATGGACACGAGACATGCCTACACATAAATCAGGGTTTAGGCCTTCTGAACACTTGTGTGTAATGCTTTCCAAATATACTGCCTGGCATTTCGTCAGGCTACAGGCTGAATCTCGTATCAACTAGTCCCAGGCAGCCTGGATGCCATGGGAGGTCTCAAATAGTAAGAGACACCTATGAGTGGGCACAGAACCTAAGACCTACTTAGGTGAGAATATAAAGTTTTAGGATTAGGATTCAGTTTAAGATTACAGACCTGGCAGCTGTCTACTCTCCCCTTTAGCCAATGGCTGGTCAAAACAGTTAGCAGAGCTGTATGCCAATGTAGTTTACCCTCAGGTAGGCTCCTACAGCTGACTTCAGTCACCTAAACACAGATATCCATTAGACACAGGTGTCTCAGGCTATCTCCTGTCTGAAGTCAGCTGAATCACTCTGTGCATGCATTGGCTTTCTCTACATTAGGAGCCTTAGAGTTTATATACCTGGTACCCACGTAAATACATGCATGAACATACCTCAATTCAGAGGTTTTGATCTCAGCTCATTGTAGTCATAGTTAAGTGTGATGAAATCTGCCCCTGAACTGTACATAACACATTGATTTATGGAGTGAAGAAAATCTAAAACTCCACTCTACCTCCCCTGTTATGCTGAGACAACTGTTTATGAGTCTGTAGCAGAGGCAGATGACAGCAACAGCCTGGATTAAAAACTGGTCTGTTCAGAGTGCTACTTTTAGTGTAGATTGTTTCAGTGTTCCTATTCACCAGTGAGGCCAGACAAACTGCTGTGCAAGCACAGCTGGAGAGGTGGTGTATCAAATCAGCGGTGCTGGAATGACAGGACAGGGGGTTGGAATTTCTTAAAGTTGTTTTGTGCTGAAGTCAGAATAATTATTCCTTCAGAAAGAGAATTCTTTGTGTCAAAAAAAGTATTTCCACTTGAGCAAGCACGCCTAAGGATACTTAAAAAATGAAAACCTTGAAGAAAAAAGTAAATGCTGGAGAAATGTTTTCATTCAGATTTCACTTGTGCAGAACAGTTTTTTTAGTACAGGTGCATGCTGCAGATGTTGTGTTGATATGACGGTATTCAGGGACCTACACATGCTCAAAGGCTGATAGTGGTCTCCTGGGGAGGGTGATAAGAAAGGATGGTATTAGATGAGATCACAAATGGTTAAATTAGTTTGTTAGTCTGAAGCTGCTTTTGAAATACAGAGTTACTACATACATCTTCCTATGTTTCATTCTCACTTCCCTTCTACTTATTCTGGGGCTCACTTGAGCTCACAGTGGATATTTTGTCATTGGTTTGTTTTCTTTTATTCATTTTAGGTTTAATAAGTGAGTTTATATCAGAGCAGGTACTGAGAGGCACCAGAGGATTTTGAGGAATTATCATGCAGATCCCAGAGAGAGGGGATAACCTATCTTTTGGTGGTAGAGAAATGTCAGTTTTACTTACCACACCTACAATACTCTTGCAAGTCACAAGCTGAGAACATGGAGCCAAGGCAAGCAGGAAGGTAGAAATTTTGTGCATAAGCTGAAGATCTTTGATAATTTCAGGCCAATATAATTGCAGGTCACTGCTGATGTGATGGTACTTTTCTGACTCTTAACTGCAGCTGCAATTTTATATTGGTAATACATGGAGTACAACTGAACTGAAACTGAGAATGATTCACCTGGAGAAGTATAATGTATTTTCTTAAATTATATTTTCACATTAAGGAGTTCACTGAACTGACTTGTCACGTGGCTATATAAGCATAATTCTGGAACTTGGGCACTGGTAAGGATACATTCTCGGGGGCAGAACATCAGAGAAACACCAAGGTCCCAAGAGGGAAAAATTATTTATGCCGCGAATCCACTCTTTTAATCTTGTCTTTTTACCTTTGAGACAACATTCTGCATCTGCTTGTCTACTCACTTTACTCACTTCATAACATTTGCTGCCTGCCAGCAAATTTCCTTGTTTGGCCACTCAAAGCTCAAGACACCATGACTATACTTTACAAGAAGGTATCACACCATGAAGATGCTCAGAGGGCTGGAGCACTCCCCCAATGGAGACAGGCTGAGAGAGCTGGGACTGTTCAGCCTGGAGAAGAGAAGACTCTGGGGCCACCTTATAGCACCTTCCAGTACCCAAAGGAGCTATAAGAGAGAAGGAGAAGGACTTTTTACAAGGGCAGAGAATGATAGGACAAGGTGGAATGGCTTAAAACTGAAAGAAGGTATGTTAGATATTAGGAAGAAATTCTACACTATGATGGTGGTGAGACACTGGCACGGGTTGCCCAGAGATGTTGTGGATGTCCCAACTTCAGAAACGTTCAGGGCCAGGTTGGATGGAGCTCTGAGAAACCTGGTCTAGTGAGAGGTCTCCCTAACCAAGTATTGAAGGAGATCTGTAACAGAAGATGGAGCTGGGCAAGCCTTTAGTTCGGGGAGGCAGGAGAAGGAATTGTGCCCTCCTGGAGCAACCAGTGGGATGGGAGGACAGTAGCTACTCACTGTCTTCCTGTGCTTCACCAAGGCAGATGATGACTACACAAATGTCAATCTCAGTAAATTCTATTGGTGAAACTACAACTGATTTCCACTGGAATACACAGTTAGTTAGTTACAATTAAATACTTTGCCAAGAGTGAGAGTGTATACCTTGATAAAATAGGAGTTAATTCTAGTAAGATTAAACAAAAGTAGCAGCTGAATCCATTAAGACTACACCTTAATGTATAACTTTAACCTCAAGAAGACAAAGAGGAAACAGAATATCCTCTCCAAATCTTAGTCAATATGTTCTGTTGACTTCAGTAAAAACTGGATGGCATTGTTGAGGGTGGTAAGACAGGCACTGATGAAGTTTTTCTCAAAATTTATCTTATTATCTTCTGTGGTTTTAACCCAATGTATGACCTGAATGTCTGCATTAAAAATAATTTTCTTTTGTTTTGAAATTATTACAGGAAAGAGTCCAAAAAAACCCCCCAGCTAAAACTAATACTCTCATCTGATTCAAGAGAGAATTCATAGATTTGAGACAACATTAATAGCTTTGAGGGCAAAAACTGCCCGCCAGATAAAAGATATAAAAACATCTCTTAAAAAGATAAGTTGGGAAGGTTCCTAAAAAATTAATAAGCTACATGACTCTGCTAGTCATTGAAATCCTGCACTCACTGCTACAACAAAAAGGTTTCTTTTGCCACATCAATCTCTCAACTACAATACTCTTTACTTAAATTATGAACTAATGGCCTGCATAATTTGTTTCATTAAAAAAGCCTGTTTCCTATTACAGATTATGACACTGAAGAAGAACAGTTGTTGAGACTCCAACACTGCAGAATTGGTTTGAAGTTCAGACTTCTGAAGAACGATGGAGCTGAGGGCAATGTCTTAGGCTTGTGTAAATAACAGTCTTTACCAGAGTGGCCTGACTACTCAGTCAGAAAACCAAGCCAATAATTTAGAAGCATTTTTTAGTCTGTACCTACTTTATTCAAAAACCTGTTTTAAGGAAGAAGGCATTATAGCCCATAATAGAAATTTAACTAGGATAAAGATAATTGAACATATTATTTACATCCTTGATATTCAAAATTAACTATCTGGTTTTATTCAAGATCTGTGCATTAAGTTAGTGGTAAACTCAACACAGTACATGTAATAAAAAGTTGCTGAAGAATGCTTGCGTGCAAGCTACTGCATAATATTGATGTCTTTATCTTATTATAAAGACTAAAAATATTACTTTTTAAAAAATTATTTTTATTACTCTGAAGATACACCACCAAAAGCGTTCCAGAATTTCGGCTACTCAGAATAGTAGATTTCTTAGGTAAATAGGTAGTGTAGATAGAGACATTTTATTTGGCTACAGTCATTTCTGTACTTAGTCTTGAGCTATACAGACTCTCTAGAGTCCAGTGTACCTATTCACAGTTCATTTTGCTGACAAACAGGAGGTAAAACTTAGACCAGAACATTTCTCCATAATCTAAGGTCCTGTCTGCTTCATCTTGTATGTTGTTCTCTGAAATCACTGCAATGCCTCAGTGAGGCACAGTTTTCTAACATCTTCCTGACACCATCTCACATGGGTCTTGGAGTGAGAGAGAGGTCATGTAGTGGCCTAAAATGTCAGATGTCATCACTAAACTGGGAAGATGGGGAAGCTCTGAACCTTGTGTTCAAAGAATGGCCTCTGAGATACCTAGACCACTTAGAGCAGGGTGTAACTGTTCCAAAAAACAATACAATTATGTTAAAATTAGTGTCTACAAAGAAACTAATCCATTTATCCTGGTGAATCTGGATTACATTGCCATCCCAGGTGAATTCTTGAGGTACGTCCAGTGATATAGTTTTCATTGCACCAGTTTTACTTGTCTGATGTATGTGTTCAGATTCTGCTTAGTTTTTCACTGTAACTGATGCTGGAACTGTGCTCCTGCAGGATGAACATGCATGTGCTGAACAATGTATTATGACAGAGAAAGTCCTTTGGCAGAGGTTGTCCTTTCTAATCATTGCTAATGACACTTTCAGCAGCCTGTTGGCTTCATGACACTCTCCTGCCTTTGGCAAACTGTAGTGAGTGGCGGAATCTCATGATTTGATTTCACAGGCAACTGTGTAAATATGCAGTGGAAAACAACTAAGCAGAATCTGAACACACAAGCACCAGACTTAATTTAACTAATAAAATTAAAACTGTATCACTGGAGGTATTCCATACTGTACTTTGCATTCCATAGGGAAGAAAGCTGATGGTTTGGCTGTCCGGGCTGCTGTACCCAGGGCCAGGAAAAGCCATATGGAGGGAGCAGGAAACTGTGCCTTCCTAAGGTACTGGACAAACTAAGCTCGGAAATATGGGTGAGAAACAGGAGAAGTACAAAAACAGTGAACCACCACACTGCTAGAAACTGACAGACACCTTGCTGTGGAAAAGGAGTGACATCCAGAAACAGAGCTACAGAATGCCTTAAAGCTGAATGAAATACAGGGAATCTGTAGGAAATGAGTCAGAGTTTATATAAACCCACTAAAAACCCACAAAAAGACAATGAAGTCTGCTAGAAAGACAGACTTGTGGAGGACACCTCCCTTGGAAAGGTGCAGGTGAAAGGAGCAAGATCTTTGTTAATCCTTTGTTTAGGATCACCCCAAAACTGAGTCTCACAGTCCTGTTTTTTATACTTACATATGAAGAGTTCTGCTTTTCCAATGTGGAAGTTGTATTGTGATGAAATATTGTGCCTATAATACAGACATAAGGTAGGTTGCTGAAGTACAGAGCCTGGTGATACAGTCACTTTAAAGAAATATGGATGGTTTCCCAAATCTGTGTTGTTTGAGGTCTTGTATTCATTACTGTCCCCAAATTTCTGGTGTAATTTGCAGAGTATGCATACTATGCATAGTGACATTTGATTCTTTTCAAGAAGGGATACTTATATATGAATTTGAGTAGGAAAGCTTTCTTCTCACTAAAGCAACCTAAAACAGAAGAATCCATATAGCTAACTTCTTTGTATTTGGGCAATCACATCTCTATTTCACTTTGTTCCTGATCCTTGATCTTCTATTACCTTTTATTTTACAAAGATGGAGCTTGTTCACATTACTACTACTCCCTCTCAGCCCACCCTCTCCCCAGCAAATAAATTTTAGTAAGTTTTTAAGTATCTGTAATAATTCCAGCTGAACTGGGATTGTGCCTCCAATCCTTTTACTGTTGCTATTAGTGGCAATGTGGAAATCTCAGTTTCTGCTTCACTTTCTGGATCCTAGTGACCTGTTTGACTGGAAGACATATTTCTTTCTAGAGATTTCACTTTTACACAGCAAGTTCTAATTCCATACCACCATTTTCTAAAAGAATTCCTCAAAATTTTTCATTTCTGAGTCAAAAAAGGGTTAGAAAGTATGTTATCTCTACACCTGTTACTAATAGTCTCAAATTTCTTTGGTATTTTTTATCAGATTTTTCTTTAGTTTTATATGCATCAGATCATTCCAGATTTCTGTTATTGATTTGCTTAATCCAAGAGGCCTGTTTCTCAGCTTTCACTTGTGCAAATTTTTAAGCAGTGGTAGAAGATATTTTAGGATATTGCTCTCCACCATGGCCAGAATCTGTTTCCTATTTCATACAGTTTCTTAACAATCTCTTTATTATCTTAAAAGCATTTCGCATCAGTCTATTTAGCTTGAAGTTTTCTGGTTTTGCATAGATTTGGCTGAACTGTAGACCTTTCTCCACTGTGGGTTTCCTATGTGCTGCTGATGAAACCATATTCACTAAAACATGTTGGTTCTCTAATACCAAGCTATTGTGAATAATAATTGTGTACTGTAAAGAAATCTTTGCTAATATGTGCAAATGTTTTCCTGTTGATGACCATGATTTACACATTTGGTAGACATAAAATTATTTAATTTTTAGTTTTCTCAGTTTTATGGCCCTGTTTGACCAGTTCTACTTTTGTCCATATCAATGTGTCTATTAAGTCTTTTCTGGTTTGTGTTATTACCTTTGGTCCCGCTATCCTCTAACTCCTAAAAAATAAACTGTCAGTTAGAGACAATTCTGTTTCAGCTCTGTGGATAAAACAGACATGGCTACTTGCCAATTTATCCTCAAGCTGCCTCCAAGCAATAGCTGTAGATTTTTCTCATTGTTCCACCTGTGTGGAGCTCTGCCTCTTAAAAACAAAGAGTATATTTTCAGGTTCGCTCTTCTTACCTGATGTTTAAAGAGAGTCTAAGATCCACACTGTTCTTCTAGCACAAGATTTACAATCTTCCTTGAGCTGTTTTTCTCTCCACTGTATCTTGAATAGGCTCTGCACAATTTTCCTTCAGCCTGCAGATTCACTACCACAGGTGACTGAGATAAGCGGGTGAATAATTTGCTCTCTGTTGTTGGAACAGCAAGCTATGGAACTTCTAACTGGACTTTAATAAAATGAGAGGAGTGTAGTCAAAAGAGTGAAACAGCCAAGATGCTTAACTCTTTAAGCCCTTCTTTTTGTGTGGCATATAAGATTTGGGAGGTGAAGACTCTGCCTCTACTCTGCCCTTGTGAAACCCCAGGTGCAGTGCTGCATCCATCTCCAGGGTCCTCAGCACAAGAAAGATGTGGTCCTGCCTAGAGGCCCCAGATCAGGGCCACAAAGATGATCCAAGGGCTGGAACCCCTCCCTTATGAAGACAGACTGAGATAGCTGAGGTTGTTCAGCCTAGAGAAGAGAAGGCTTTGGTGACATCTCATTGTAGCCTTCAAGTACTTAAAGGGAGCTAATAAGAAGAAGGGGCAACAGCTTTTCATATGGACATAGTGAAAGGAAAAGGGAAAATGGTTTTAAACTAAAAGAGGAGAGATTTAGATTAGATGTTAGGAAGGAGTTCTTTACTCAGAGGACAGTGAGGCACTGGAACAGGTTGTTCAGAGAAGCTGTGGATGCCCCATTCCTGGAAGTGTTCAAGGCCAAGTTGGATGGGGCCTTGAGCAATCTGATCTAGTGGAAGGTGTCCTTGCTCATGGGTGAGGGTTTGGAATTAGGTCATCTTTAAGGTCCCTTCCAACCCAAGCCTTTCTATGACTATGATTTTTGTAGTGTTTTTCTCTTAAGTTTTCTGGTGTACAGAAAATTCTGCTACTTCAAACAGACCACTGTCTTCCAAAGTCTGTTTGTGGTTTACTGTTAGTTCTCTTACCTTTGTTCCATAGTTCCTAGGCACACTGACAAACCTGCCAGATTTCTCGCTCACAGTGAGGGAAATGCTGTTCTCTGATCTGGCAGGATCAGAACCAGAAGAGAGGTCACAGCTCAGCACCGTGAGTGAATGAACCGCAGGCCTGAGAATGAGGGAAACGATGTGATATAGAGGTTGTCTGAAGTTCCCTCTCTGAAACACTTGACAAATCTCTGTAGTCGTGCTGTGCGGCATTTTGATGTTCCAGTAAGGGAATCAACAGCAGCTGTCATTTTGAGAGAAGTAGGGGCAGAAATTTAGTAATTTGGAATTAGTTGCAGGTTACTAAGGCTTTGACAGCTGATTGGAAGAGTTCAACATAGCACAGCTTGCTATTCACATGCTTTTGTGTCCATAAGGCATTAAAGTGTTTTATTTCTTAGTGGTTCTGTAACTAATTTTGTGCTGTTCTCTTTTCCTGTCTTGTTTGTGGTAATAATGAAATTGCTAATGCAGATTTACTGTAATAAGAGTCTTATGCTAAGTACTAACCTAAACACAAATTTACCTGAATGATACGGTGTAATTATTTTCCTTGGTTATCTACAGGCTAATATGTAAATTAAATGGGAAACTGACTTCCTGCTTTGATACCAAACATTTTAATTATTAAAAAAGGCTTGAAATTAGGAGATGAATGTCTTATTTTTAATCACTCCACCCTTGCCATTCACTCGTCTTACAAACAGCATCTTAGCAGGATGTTGTGTACCAATACGTTCCATAGGGACTTCATAAAATGCAGGCTGAATTTGGCTGTTTCTTCAAAGTATTAACAGTGGAAAGCAGCATCAGCAAATAGAAACTTTTTCTTTCCTATTATTATTTATCAGTTTTCTATTTTTCAATTGCTATTACTGTAATAGCTATTTAACAGCTGAGTCTATTTAACAGGTTTTTCTCCTTTTCCTTTCTTTGCCTCTGACAATTTATGCTCCTGTTGCCATTCAAGCGCTATAACAGAAACTTAAAAAAGGAGGTAGTGGAGCACTCTAAAAGCTGTCAGATTTTAGATTGTCAAATCTCTTCAGGCAGCTCATTCCACAGCTGAGCAAACTCAAGCATGAATACTTTATCTTTTCTATTTTGTTCACGATTAAAAAGGTGCTCAATTTTATGCATAACCTTCAACCATGTCAGTAGTCCAACTGACTTTTAGGGACAACAGACATGCCTGAGGTTATATCTGTTTAAATTTCCTCTCTGAATCAGAGCTTCAATTCAATGTTTGGGCATCTGTTCTATTCCAAGGAAAAAAAGTTCTTACTGTGTCGCAGGGAGATGAGCATGTTGTTGCTGAGATACCTTTATTTTCCAAACACAAATGGTTGAAAACTGGACTGAAGTCTTCAGGTAGTAATAGAAGAAGATTAAAGGGAACAATTTTGTTATGGTTCATTGTGCTGAGCAGAGTGGTAATGTGCTCCACACTAGCTAAGGACTTTTCCTGAGCTCTATCATTAGCCATGGGCACAGTGCATTGCAGAAAGTCATTGCTGAGTGTCAGCAGTTTTAACAGTATGACCTGACTTGTGTTTTTACTGACAGAGAGTGAAGCGATGGCACATGAACTGTCCATGTGCCATAGATGCTCTGTAAGGGAGAGGAGCAGGGGCGACAGGAGCCCTGTTGAGGCAGAAAGAGCAGGAGCCTCAAGGTCACACTGAAGGTACAGTTCCACTGTACCTGAGCAAGAAAAGCAGAGTGGATCTGGTAACAGTATCCAGGCTCATCCTGAGATCTTTGGACTCATCCACAGTGGCAAGGCCAGGACATCAAGCCAGGAAACCAAGGAGTGATCTGAGGTCCAGTCCAGGTCAGAAAGGTGCACAGCCAGGCATGGCCATGACAGCAAGAGCAAAGCAAGGGGTGGAGTTTAAGTGCAGCTCCTGCTGAGGGGCACGGGACCTTGCTTTTCAGAGCATTTTCTCACACAACTCTATCTACACGTGTCTGATTCCAGGCTGCCTGGCTGCACCAGTGAGCCTGACCCTGAGCCTAGGCAGTCAAACCCTTGAGTGCGCGGGGCCCTGATGTAGAGAACTCCAACGGAAAAGCTACTTAATGAGTATTCTAGTTAGATCTCTGTTTGTTCTTCCTGGTATTTGGATAGTGTAATTTTAGTCTTGTTTGAATTCATATGGATAGTCTGTAAGCTTTTATTTCTAGGGTGAGATTCAGGTTAAGACAGTCAACAGTCAATTTGACAGGGCAATCTATACTGACTGAAACTGGTAAGCTTTTTGTCCTGTTGATGGTGAGAAGTATGCTTTCCACAGGTGATTTAGAAAGCTAGAATGCTGTACAGAAATATTGCTATTACCTTTGCATACCATTACCTTTGAATGCAGAGTATGTCAGAGATTTCTCTCCCCTCTGAATAACACTGTTAAGTGAAACGCTGCCATTCACTCGGGAGCCAAAGAATAAAGGTCTCTTCTGGGAATAGTAATTAAATTAGTTCTACGCATTTTTTCTATGACAACAGGTATTGATGGTCTTATCTACCTTTTTTTGACCTATTCTGGCTGTTCGAGAGCTCACCCAGAACAAATTTGCAGGCTGTCGTCACCTGGGGAATTAATTCATCCAGTGAGAGATTGAGTCCTAACTTCTATTTTGTGGGTCGATGTTAGAACTATAGGGTCTTTCACTATAGCATCTTTCACTATACTTTTCCTTTGAGTCTGCACTACCTTGCAGAAAAGCGTGCAAGTCATGAAGGTGAAGGAGAAAAAATAAAAAGAGCAAGATTCTATCCCAGAGTTCAGGGCACTTGTCTGAGAGCCTGGATCCTAACTGTGCAATTCTTGGTCCTTTGCTGTATATTTATACTGAGCAGCTATGGAACAAAACAAAAAATATGTCAACAAAGAGCTTTACAGGGATGACTCAAAATCACAGGAGCCCTCTGCCAGTAATTAGGGGCATCAGTGAGGATGGTTCAACAAAAAAACCCTGAAGGTTTTTTATTGGAAGGGAATTAAGCTGAAGCTTCAGTTGCCTCTACTACTCCTTCCTCAAACTCATAGCAGTATTCTTCCTTTGACCTCAGTACCCCAGCACAAGGAGTCTGTAGCTGAAAGTGGCTCTTAATGCTAAATGAAAAAAAAAAAAAACAAACAGCTGTTTTTTTTCTTTGAATTCAGCTTTGTTTCTGTTATCTTTGTTAGTTGGCTTGCATGGATTTTCTTGTGTAGGCAAAATGAGAGCATTCCAGTGAGCTGAAATTATGTTTTAGTCTGGGAAAGCTGAAAGCAGATGGTTCTATAATGCCAATAAATATTCAAGTGTCATTTAGTGCATTAGAAGCTATGCATTTGCCAGTGTTGAAGTGGTATCACTGACAAATCTTGTTTTAAGTGTGGCAATAATCAGCCATTACTGGTATGCTAGTGGCAGCAAGAAAAAAATTAATAAAAAGTGTGTTTCCCTAAATTTGCATGCATTACTTTAAATTGTCTTTTACAAATCACTGAAGATTCAAAGGCACATAAACTGATGAAAGACTGTTGTATATATTTTGCTAAAGATTTGAATTTCTTCTTGTCAGTTAACTCAAAACAAAGATCTGTAGGAAAGGGATGTCCCTAGGCAGATGCAGCTATGAAGGACAATGGCTTTAAAAAGTGCCAAAGAATTTTTGCTTGCTAATGAAGTTCTTGTCATGGACAGGTGCTATGACCAGCTTGTGATCACTCTAATGTCTCTAAAGTCACACCCTGGAACTCTCTATCCAGCTCCTGCACAACCCTCCCTCCCCACCATATCTTTGTGTGGAATTGATCAGATTTTTTTATATGTAAAGCAGAGGATTAATCTCAGCAAATGCGTACAACAAAACATCCAATTTAAACATTCTCAAACAGAAATTTAAAATAGAGTAAATGAATTGTGAATAAATATGCTGCTTTCCACTGACTGTAAAGGAAATGCAGATATTCAGTTCAAATTTAAATTTCTATATAGTGAACAGTGAATTTTAGTTGAAGTGAATCTAATCAGAAATTGTACTACATGATTTTAAAACTTGTCATTTTTTAGTTGGACAGTTGACTTAGAAGAAGCCAAAAAAATAAAAGCACTATGAGGACCAGTTAATATTTAATCCACAGTATCTTCTATCTTGAATTTTGACTCAGAAATAGCAAGAGTGCTTATAGATACTTAGCTCCCATAGCACGTCAGAAAGCTACACACTGTGCTTTGTGCTCCAGAGTTACTGATATTCACAGTGAAAGGATGATGATTAGGAGCCTTTAGGAAAAACGCGTCAATGGGACAATGAAGATGTGGACAGCTGGACTCAATTTCATCTCTTCCGTTACAAGTGTACTCTATAAAATTTTCAGCTTTCACATAATTTAGATACTAGAACAGGTAAAACAATTAAAAGACTTTTTTATCATTAGCTAAGAAAGAAACATTTCATACGTCGATGCTACTCCCAGAACTTGTACTGTTCATGTCATGCACAGCACATCAGCAAGAAGACTTATCTTCCAAAATTAAAAGATTGTCTGTTAATTAGTAGCAGCTGAGCTGGGTGGCTACCTCTCATTTAATTTAGCCAAGGCCTGTGGGTTCCTAACAAAAAAGTTGTTTTGTGTTGTTCTTAACAAAATTGATTAGTGATTGAGGAATTGAACAAGTTTTAAATACAAAGGTTATAATTCAGAAGAGATTTACCCATACAATTCTGCATCTGAAGGGACAACAGGATGTAATTAATGTAGAAAAGCATAACTATTTTTCCATATTTTTTGTCACACAAAGTGTACTTTCCATTGTTTCATCCATGACCACCATGTTCACATCATTTACGTAATTCTTAAACAACCAAAATATTGATATAATGATCCAGTCATCAGAAAAGCTGAGAATTTCTTTGTATCTGAGTGAGCTGTGCTTTGAAAACATAATGTTAGGTGGATATGACCAAATCCTCTTTGTGAATAGACTGCAGGTTTCTTTAACAATTTTTAAATACCAGTCTCCATGTTAAGCCACTGGACATGGAGTATCAAGAAACTAGTGTTAAGATCATCTTGAATGCTACATCTTTCAAGGTAAAAATTGATGACAACTGTTGCGAAACATCTGTCAGGGTCCCTTCCCCCGCCATGTAGCCCTGGGAGAGGGGCCCTGGGGCGGGAGACACGGGATTTCCCTGGCCCCTGGTCAGCCTCATTCCCCATTGGTTGTTTTGTGTTCCTCTGCGTGGGCAAGGACCCTCGGGTCCCGTGACTGAAGAGTTCCTCAGCAGCTCTTCAGCCATGCGGCTGGGGAAATAAACATCTCTGAAACATCTATCAAGAATCGGTCCATATATACTTCTTTTCCACAGGACTCCTTGTTTGATACATCGTGTTACAGAATCCCCACTGTAACAACCGTCCATTGCGGCTTGTCGGTGCCAGAGCGCGAGGTGCCACAACCTTCCAAAAAGCGAAGCCGCTCGGCAGGACCACCACACACTCAAACACATGTACATGCACACACACATGGATAGCTCCAGTATATGGGTCAACAGCAAAGAGGCAGGAAAGGTCTCCACATAGAGTTCCACAGGAGAGGTTTATTGCAGTCACGCTCATAAAGGGTTCCAGGGATGAAGACAAAGAACAATGGAGAGGCCAGGTTTAAGTACGGGAGCTGATTGAGCATCAGGGACCAATGATCTGAGGGCATGGGGGTGGTACACAGGTGGGACCAGGGAATGGGAACCAATGGGAAAGCTCTGAGGGAGTGGGGAGGAGCAAAGGCCAATGGGGGAACAGGGAATGGAGAACCTTCTAGGGCAGGGACATATAAGGTACAAAGGGGCAGGGAGGCCAACGGGCCAACCAGGGAAGCAGAACTGGGGTATATTAGCATGGTAGAACAACGCATCGTGGGAGAAACCTTTCTGGTCACCCTAGCCTGGGAAGGTCCTTTTGGTACTAGGGGCTGTCCCACCAGCAGACTGTCTTTGTCCCTTGTACCACTGGCTCACTGGCCACCACAGCCAACAATTATTTTATTATGAGGGAAACGGTGGTAATGAAAATGTCATAAACTGTGACTACTTTTATGCAGTTGACCAAATATTTTAAACTTCTCTAATTCAAACAAAACCGTGATTTTAGAAAATTATTTTTGTCATTGTTTCTAATGATGTTTCCTTCTTCACATCAGGGCACAACATTTATCTCAGTGACTTGAACCTACATGAAATACTAAAATGGAAAAGCTTTAGTAATTTAGGACTTGACATAATGGTGGGCAGAGTTGGCTTAAATCCTTTGCTCTGTTTGGTAGCTGGTTTGTGTGCACTTGAGCATCTCATTTAAACCCAGATCATCAAAGAAAGGTGTTTAGCTGGATAAACTCTAATGCTTGAATACTATATGAAGTTTCATTTTCAATCTCTTTTACCTGATTTACTTGTCTGTTAAATGGTAATGGAAGCATTTCTTCACCTCACAAAAGTTTCACTGGAACATACTGTGAAGCTCTTTGTTGTTGAAAAGGGTGAACAGGTACTGTGGATTTAAAAAGGAATGCAGGAGTTGTAACCAGGCAATTGAGAGATGTTTTCTGGCCTAAGAGAGAACTTCTGTGTTCCTAAGGCAGAAATTGCCAATTTGTCTAAGTCCAGTAGGCAATGATCCATTTAAAAAACAAAATCCCTTCCCAACTAGCAACATCCTGGAAAGACTTAGAGGAGGGAACTTGGGCTAAATACCTCATCAGTGGCCTTTCCAAGGAAGCTGGGATGCCTTGATAAAATCTTTTACTGCTTCATCTTGCTCGAATCCTGTAAACATACTAATGGGACTTCTGCTTCCAAGCCTGTCAATCTCCTGTCTTTCTGAAAACTAAAATTTCATAAAAAGAAGCAGGTGTTGCTGAGCAAGAGAAATAAAAGAAATTGAATGGTGAGGTTTGTTACATCAGTTAAAACCTCACAAACTGCATTCACTAAAGGTAAAAGAGAATGAAGAAAATAAGCCAGATTCCAGAATAAAGCAATAATTGTAAAGTGAAATGAGAACTAAATGCAGAAGACGATAATAGTTTTTAGCTTTAAAAAATAGAAAATGAATAGGAATAAATGTGTAATCAGCGCAGAGGTAAAAAGGGAATCAGACTCTGCAGAACTATGATCATCAAGTTTTTAGGAACCTAATAAGGCATAATAACATTTGGCATATGCCATGGGTATAGAAAAGTCCTTCCTTTAAATGCTGTAAGATGTACTCTGAATCTGCCAGAAAATTATCTCCTGTGTTGCTGGAGTTTATTTAATTTTTTATTTTTTTGTGGTAGTCATTACAAACTTACATGGACCTAATTAGAAATTGATTTTTTTTCATTTTAGGGTATTAACTTCCTTAAAACTGTGATAGTTGCTGTTACACCTGGAAATGAACACTGCAGAGCAAAAATGCTGTTCTGAGTTTGGTGAAGCAAACAAATCTGTTATTTAGGTATATAGCTGCTGTTTTAAACATTAGTTCACAGCCTGCTAAATTCTGTACTGCTTCTACTTTGGAAAAGAACTGTAAAAGAGGTCTTCAAGAGTTTCTGACATTGATTAATTCCATTCTGAATACAGTTAATCACAATATACCATCCAATTTTATTTCCAAAGAAGAGAGAGAAAAAGCAATAGGATACACTGTGTCCATGTAAAATCCAGAGAAAGAGTTAAACTGCCAAGTGAGTGATTGTGAGTAATGGGAGCCAAATTTAGTGCAGCATGTGTTGTTTGTATGAACATCAAAGGGAAATTTTTAAAAGGAAGGCTGGCCAAATGAGAAAACTTGTCTATTGAAATACATATTACATATAGCTGAAAGAAAAGAATCAATCATACATTGTGATCTAGCCCTAAACTATTCCACAGGGAAAGGATATGGGTAATAAAAATGGACATGTGGAACTAAACCCTCAGGAGAGCATAGAAAATGTAATAGATTTGCACTGCTGACCTCATCATCAGAGCAAATGGAGAATAATGTGTTGTGGGACATCTAAAAGAGTGAAAACTAATAGAGCAGTAATAATGAATTATTGCAATGGTACTCACAAAAATTTATCAAGTATCACAATAAATGTCAGGAGAAGTAGTTTCCTAATGATTTTAAACAATAAACTCTTAGAAAAATTGGTTTTAATGTGTAGAAGTTAAGAAATACATCTCAGCCCCTTCTCTTGCAGTTCACAGAAAATAATGTAAAAGGAAATAGCTGAGGTGAAGGTTTTGACAAATATTGACCATAACATATTTAGAAAAAACCCCCTGTTCTGTCTGGGGAAAAAAACCCCAAACCCCCAGAATGTAATCAAATACCATTCATCTTCATAAGTTACTATTAAAATGCTGCCCTTAACAAACATACTCTATAAAAATCAAACCACAAAACTCCTTAACCCTGTAAATGAACAGATAATGGAACAACTCTTAGTATCCCACAAAGGGAGAACTGCTTTTGAACAGTGCATGTGCTTTGGTTACAAGTGTGTCTATTAACAAAATACTATAAATCAGTGGCTGCAGGGTACTACATTCCAGAAAGATGAGCAGAGACCAACCCCCAATGTGATAATGCCTAATTTTAAGAAGGGTATCTGCCTAAAGTAGAAAATCATGTTAAACAAGAATTCAAAGGAACAGATAGGATTGCACATTACTTGTGGACTGTTGTGCCATAATGATATGATATCAGTGTTTTAAAAAAGATTGAGAATCAATGCAAATAATATTTAAGAACAGGGATTTCTTAGAAAGAAAATGAAGGAAGAAAAAAATCCCCAATTCCCCCCACAATTAAATGGTGGGGTAAATCCTCAGAAAAAAAAGGAAAATAAAATAAAAAACATAGCAGATAAAATTAAATCAGTAACAAGGCTGTCAAAGAGGTTTGTAGAAAATTATGTAGAATGCCTAAAACGAATTAAAAAAAAAAAAAATCAAACACATTGGGATAAGGGGAAGCCAGAGAGTATTTAGGGCAAACAAGATCAATATATATAAAGTGATATATATAAAGTTTGAAAAAATAATGGCAGAAAAACTAATTTTTACACCTATGTTCAGGGGGTTGGAGAGGGAAAACAACATATGATGGACCTTGTTTTCATGCAAAGTGAATTTGGAGATTTGTCTAATGTGCAAATGTCAGTAAAGTCATTATACAACAAATGAAAACAATAAACAATTACAGCTAAAAAGATCTGAAGATATCTAATGGAACTACAGTATGAACTAGATGAATTATAGATCATGGTATGTTAACCCTTGCATAAATTTAACTCAGTACCAGTGAATCAGAAGCTGACAATTGTGATGCGAATTTCCAAAACTGTTACCTGGGAGAATTCAGACTACTGTAGACAGGGTAATCTGCATCAAATCAGTTAGCCAGAGCAGTGTTATGGGGCATATGGATGAAGGAAAGAGTTTATACCAGTTTTGTAATGGGAAGTCATCTGTTATGAATCTATGGGCTTTGAATGAATGAATGAATGAATGAGCATAATTAAAGGGCATGCAGATTACATATACAGTGTTCTCCAAGGCAACACCATTGCTGAAATCTCTTAATAAAGACGTTGTGAGAAATGAAAAATGGTATTTCCATAAATAATATTTACAAGATAGGAAACAGACTATGGGAATATTCAGTCTTACTCTGAAGGGAAGGCACTTCTGCATTTTATAGGGATCTTTGAAGTGTTCACAATATTAGATGCTGATAAACAGTTATTATGATTGTCAAGTTGTTTAGAAACACAGAAGCTGACAGTGAAGAACTGGAGAAGGACATCCCAATGCTGACTGAGTAACAGAATGTCAAATAAATGGGTTAGAAAGTGAGGCATTGGGAAACAACCTATTAACATAGAGATGAGCTTTGAACTGAACATTCATTTCCAAGTATTACAGTACAGGATTGGGACTCTAATTTTGTAATATTAAAATGTTAGCTCAGTGCCCAGTAAGTTAAAACATATCACAAATTATTTAGGTAACAAAACAAAGAAGAAAATGAAAATATAATGCACAGATTATGTGCACTAGTGGTGCACATCGTGAGTGGTATGTGCTGGTTGTGTCCTTCATTAAAAAAAAAAATGTACTGACAAGATTATCAAGGTAGTCAAAAGTATGGTATGAACTTTCTTTAAGATACAAGAAAACCTTTTTTAAAGTGCAAGAAAAGGAAAGATGGATTTTGTGCAGAATCCTACAGAATTGTGAGTGGCATGGGGAAGGCGAATAGGGAACAAGAGTTCTTATCTCATCTGGAACAAACAAAGGAAGTAATTGGTTTGTACAATATGTAGACAAGATGAGATGTCAGAGGATAACCTGGGTGGTAAAAACTAGCTGAGGTTCAAAGAACAGAAACATATACAGTGATGTGTGGCAAAAGTTGAATTCAGATTTGACAAGTTCATGAGCTATTAAGTGCTATTAAGACTAGTTCCCTTTCATTGGCCTCATCTGTTGGCCACAGAACACTAGGTTAAAGAGGATTTTGCTTTTTCCTTTCTGAACTTCCTTATGCTCTTTTATGTACTACAGATGATTTATGCATTTTCCTGGATTCTCTGACTCAGGTCCACAGAACTCTTTCCTGACCTGCAAGATTGAAACTGTAGTATCTCAGTGGTTGCACTTCACTACATAAAGGGGAATAGAAGACATGATCTCTGTAAAATGGCATTATGTGATGCAATGGTTTTTGTTCTAACAGTTCTGATATCAGGCATTAAGTATGGGTGTGGATACAGATTTACCTTGGAAAATTAGTCATGTTATTTCTGTTTCAGTAATGTGGTGAAATTAGTGTTTGTCTGGATGACTTGCTCATGACACAGAAGCAGAACATAGGCCTTTGGGAGATTTTAGCTGTAACAAGTGCTGTACATAGCCTGTGTACTGATAGGCACATGATTTATTCATGCTTATTCTTCTGAACTGATATTTCTTATCTTTACCTAGAGATTAAGACTGAAATCAGGAGAATCTTAAATGAGGGGCACTTCAAAGAATAGATGTGAAGCATAGCTGGAGATGGTCCATATAGCCAAGAAAATGGAATTATCCATGTCACATGTGTAGAGAAATTCCTTTCTATATATAGTTTTATTTAATCTTAAAATATAGTTAATTAAAACCTATTCAATAAAGAGTCTGACAGGAGGTATTTCCAGAGTTTTGGAATTCAGGCATGACAATTGTCTTTAAGTTACCTAAAAAAAGGAAAAAAAATTAGTCTTTTCATCAGTTAACTTGAAAATGTTCAGTGAAGAAAAGGAAAAAAACTATGTGCAAGGATCTGGAATACTGGTTAAATGCATTGTAATACATCAAGGCAGAAGGATACTGCTGAAAATGGCTTCTTTGAACATCAAAAAGTAGCTCAACATCGCAGAAATGTCCTATTCTCTTAGTATTATGTTTGCATTTTTAGACAGGTAGTTGCAATTTTTCCTTCCGGGTAATGGAACTAAACTGTTGCAATTATTTATCTTTTAAAATAAAGACTTTTTTTTTTAATCTAGAACAATTACCTATCTAGATGATTTTCCTAGATATCCACTTTTACAGACTTAGTGTTTTGTAAAAATAGTATTGGAATTATATTTTTAAACCAATTTTTTTATTTAAAAGTGTGCAGCATTTCAGAAGACAACATATTTTCAGACCTGTATTTTGTTCCAAGTGCAAAGCATAAATTTTAGTGGACTGTTGAAAGATTCTGTGGTAATATGTGGATTTCCATGCTTAACATTTAACAACAAATTATGTTGAATAAACACTGAGTCAATATCTCATCAACATGAAAAAATAGTGATTCTAGTCATAAATTACAATCTTGCAGAACAACATAGAAAAGGTTAATCTTAAAAAGAAAAGTAATTAGGAATTCATGTTTAAGTGCTAGTTTCTTGTCCAATTAAGATTCACCTGCTCATAGTCTTTTTTGTGCATATCAAACATGCTTTATAAACAAAAAAAAAAAGACAAAGTCTTCATGCAGAGAGGAAATAACATCCTCATTAATGAGAATTGTGCATTATTTCTATTATTCAGGCAAAAAAAATAGAGTAATCTAATGAGCTATCTGTGCTTGTTGTAAGCTATCTTGAAGATTAATCTTTGTTAACTACTTGTTTAATGTTACAGTTAATAATTAGGTACCCTATAGTCCTATATCATCCATCACTTTACTGAACTGAATCAATTCTTTTTTTAACTTATAAGAGGTTGTTTATCTTTGCTTAAGGCTACTTTGGATGAAGGATATCTGAAAGGTTATAGAGTTCTGATTCTGTGAGAGGTTATTCTGTATGCAAACCACAAATCCTTCTTTATAAGTTTCCATGTTTATTGCTTTCCACAATAAAAAAGAAACTTTTACTGCTATTTTCTTCAACATAAATGGCAGCCACATAACTTTATATCCTGTTGACTCATAAATGTTTTCATACATTCTTAGTGGAAATAAGACTTAGTGAATTAGCATAACATTGTGCGCTATAAATATTTTCTGAAAACTGTAAAGGTTGGCTTCTGATTACTTTTAGTTTGGCAGAGAATTTCCCCTACTTTGGCTGTCTAGGGTCTAATAAAGAATTAGAAACAAAACATTTAATACTGGTCTTTAAGAATTAAATTTTGCTGCTCTTAAGACCTTGGCTGGAAGAGGTCCATATAACTTTGGCTTTTCTGCCTAGAACTGTGTTTCAGTATTTGACATCTAGTTGATTTGTGAATTATCATCTACGTTCATGCTGTATAATTTTTTACCTAGTCAAGTAGGAATAATTGTAGTAAAACCAAAAAGGTAAAATGATAAATAAATAGAGAAAAGTAATGCTAGAAGTTAGTCTTTATTTTCACTAAAATCAGCAAATTAATAGTTACAGGTCCCACTGTGGTGATATCTCAATCCCTTGGCACATATGTTGCATTTTGGTTTTCAGCACATGATATTAACTTTAATGCTTTAATACATTTATACAAAGCAGCTGAGTTAAAATTGCTTGGGGGAATATAATTTTAAATATGTTGTCTTTTGTGTGCAGAACACCACAGCCATAATGCCCCATTAATGTATATTTCCCCATTTAATTACATAAAGAATTTATTATACTCTCCTGGTGTGCTGCAGACTGCACTACAGAACGATTAGCTGGATTTTCAGCTAGTGAGAAGGTTATAACTCGGGTGAAATCTTGAAGCTACAATTGTTTGCAGCAGCTGAGACTCTGTCCTGGTATGATTAGCATGGATGGGATACAGCACATTAACATCAAGACATTGCAAGGTCTTTACTTGCCTTGCAATAGACCTTCCCTGAAATTGGAATGTTAATTCCAGCCTCTTGGGAAAGAACAGCTGCCTGATCTTATGCTCGGTTACATGGGTGTAAATCAGAAAGGACTACCTGAATTCAGTGAAGTTATTCAAGTATGAAAAGCAGTGAGATACCCTCATCAGATCTGAAAGATATTGTCTAAGGTGACCTGAAATAAGCCTGTAGTGAAATACAACTGCCTAGAAAGTACTTTCATTTGGTGTATAAATAAAGAACAATTTTAAATGAGCACTCTTTACATTCTTTTCAGAGACATTCTGGGTGCAGAGAGAGCTGATAAGGTACATTTTTTTTCCTTCTTGACTTATAAATCAGAGGCTGATTAGAAGAACTTTGGAAATGATGTGGAACAAAGACCGCTTTTAATGGTAAATATTTATTGAGCTATTTATTCTTTGATTTAGTACCTTTTTTAACATCCATCAGCTACTCAATTTTAAAACTAATTATTGCCAACTGAAATAAAATGATTTCAGAAATTGATATAAAATGCTGCTGTCTGGTTTTCAAGATATTGCAGTACAAGGCAATTTTGCAAAGTGGGAAGCAATGGTCCAGAAAGGCACTCTGATTTCTGCTTCTTTATTGCACATAGTGCAGCTTCCTTGGTCTGGAATGTAACCATAGGTGGTGAGAGGGTTTGCCCAATTTGTGGAAAATTTGGCTGGCCAAATGTGTCATCATCGTTGCTGCTGTAGGAAATGAAGCTATTAATTCACTGCAGGGAAATGAGCAGGTTGTGGAAATGGCTGTCAAGAGAATGAAAGGGGCATTTGGAAACCAAATATACAGCTATAGCTGTGAACTTGGGCTCTTTGACAATTTTATTTGCTGCCTAGCTTCCTGTGGCTGATGACAGAGTTGCAGCCACTTACTTTCATCCATTTCTCTATTTCCAAGAATATAAGAACAAAATCCAGCCGTGGTGATTGCAAGCATAACACTGGAAATCATTAAAGTGACTGTGCATATGGAGAGGTCCTGGGTTATGTGACCTGCACGAAAGAGTAGATGACAGTCACACCTTTTCCTCCAATTTCTGTGGGGAGTTGCATGAGATGAGGTCAAAGCCCAGCAGAAAGCATTTTTTATTCTTGTTTAACTGAATCACATGCCCGTAATTTATTCCCAAAAGAAACAAGCCCAGTTTGAGTTACGGTTAAGTTGTTCTCTGGTCTGACATATAAATTCCATCAGACTGATTCAATAAAGCTAAAATAAGACATTTCCTTAATACCATTATTTAGATACTTTACCTTCAGTGTGTAATATTTTATCCAAGCCAGATTTTGCCTCTTACTTTAGAAAGCATGTTTTGCTTAGTAAATTACTTAATACTTCCTGGAATGTAAAACTTTATTAAATGTTCAAAGAGTTTTAAACACTGTTCTCTATAATTCAATATAAACCATAAAAGATCCTTTTTCAGGTAAGGATAGATCATAATTCCATACTGGAATTGATGAGTACAAAACTAGATTTTAATTTTTTCTTGCATACAAGCTGTTACAATTTTTAATAAAGGACAGATTGATTCTTCCCCTCTTACAAAATAATTCCTCATTGTTGTTGGGAAGTTATTGGGAAGCAAATGTTTTTATTGCATGCAATTAAGGACAGGTAAATATTCAGTGATATCAAAAGTACTGTTGTTTCATTTTACTCATACTGGTATCATATTTCCAACCAAAACTGCTTTTTTAGGTTGTGAGCAGTCCACATTTGAATGTACCAGTGTGTATATTAATTGAAGGATTGTTGATTTATAAGGGAATTGTGTAAAAATAGAGATTTGTGTTTGTGTTTTGCCGTTATTTCAAGTATAGTGTAAATTGGATGGAATCATGTCCAGATCTAAAAATCCCTTTGAAAATGTTGCTATTGACAACATCCCATTGAATCCCACTTTGGTGAATCTCTATTGGTGAGCTGCATGGATAGTTTTAGCAGCGGGGGGTGGATCCCAAGTGCAGGAGAGCCGGCCAGAGTAACAACATGAACACCGGTATGATTTGAGCATCATTCTCCCCTTATTGTTTACTTACACCAACTTATATCTACTTTGCAAAGATTCACGCTCTATTCCCACGAGACGGCCTCTAAGCAGTGGGAGAGCCGACCAGTGTATAACTTTGCCAAGGATTTTCAAGGCTGCCTGCTGCCAGGTGTCTTCCAGTCCTGCCTGCAGCCAGGGGCCAGTTCAGGGGTTCTTCCTCAGCAACCCTGGGTTGGCCAGTGTTTCCTGGGGTATCATATGCCCATGTTCCACAAGGAATCGCTCTACAGATAGTCAGCTACCATGTTTCATATCTGTAAAAATCACAGAAAGTGTAGTAAATATTGGCACCTACTTTTCTAAGAATGAGCATGTGAGAGTAGAAGTGGTATACCCTGCTTGTGCAGCAAGGGCAGCTGACTCACGGACCAAAGTCAGCAGTGACCAAGTCTCCATTTCATGATGATCCCAGCATCTGTCGTGACAAGTGAGCACTTTCACCACCAGCATAAACCTTGTTTTATAGGTCTAGTGTGTCTTTCATTAATTCATATGCATGTTTCTGTTTCTCACAAGACAGGCTTCATCCAGCAGAACTGTTTTCTCTTTAGAGACATATTAAAACCTGCTGTCTTAAGTATTCCAGGGGAAATGTACATGTTGCATGCGCAAGGAAATCATGGCACTCTTCGTGCCTTTTCCTGATAAACGCTCTGTTTCTGACTTTGGAAAAGGTAGCCTGGCAAAGGCAAGGCCCACAGCACAGCCTTCACAGAAAGCACATGGTTTTCTTTGGTCACACAGGACTCTGAAAGTTATTATTAAAATTTCCATTTAGGAAAATTAAATTAATTCTAAGATGCTGTCCATAACTTAACTTTTCACGTGCTCACAATATTCCAAGATTATATGTGGGCATTTTATAACCTGGCATGTTTTTTCTAAATGAACAGACTTTGATGTAGTGACTTGAATTTGGTACATGCACTTAAATGATCAATTTATCAATTAACAATTTATCAATTAACAATTAGAGAGTTAATAGCCAGTTTCTCATTCAGAAGGGTAATAAGACAAAGTACCAAAAAGTTTAGGAGAATATTTCACTTATCTGAAACCTTTGGTTATAATTTGGCTCCTTACAACTGAGATGAACTGACAAATACAAAAGGGTTTACCTCCAGTTTAATAACAGGGAGTCAACAATGACTTAAGTGTTTTGAGGAGAGATTGAACACCTTGCCCATAAATTAGAATTGACTAGAGTTTCCTCTCTCTAGCTAGTTTTATCAGTGGGACAAAAAAGTTTCATTTTAGCAGACAGTTAAAAGGTTGTCATCCATCTAGATCTTGTCAGTGTCTATCATCTACTCTGTAACCGAGTTAGTAGAGGTGGGAATTCTTCTGACCTAACTTCACTCACTTAAAAATTTTGAACCATTTAGCTCAGCCACTTAAAACACCACGGAGATACTTCCAAAGGCAGTATGTTCCTCACCTATGCCTTTGTTTGAAGTTTAAAGTCTACTTTTTTCTTTTTTCTTCTCCTTAAACTCTAGTTGCTAATCATTACTTAGTATCAAGGGCTCTAAGTTTTATTTGTAGGAATCAAAATTGTCAAACAGGATTTCAAATAGAAATAAGAGTAAGTTTATTCTTATTTATTTTGAGAGATTGTGAAGGTAGGAGCTACCTGAGTCAAAAGATGCAATTTTCTAAAAGTGACTTTTTTTGTACTTGTATGAACGCAATACTAATAAATAATAACTTTGAATAAAACAGTACCATGTAATCAAAATCCAAGCTGTTACCTCTACAGAGTCTCGAGAGGACAGATGTGGGAAAAGGAAAGATCAGATGGGTTTCATCTGTGATAAACTATGTTTGAGAATAGTGAAAACAGCTTCACTTAGTTCTCTATTCAGGATCATGTGATGAATCAATGTGTGAGTGAGAACTAGGTAACAGGGGACATCAGGGGACACATTTTTTCATATATGGGACTTTTGGCTGCTTTATTATGTGAAGTTCAGGTTAGCAACTCTGTAGGGCTTGGTACACAATGACTGGAATTCTTGTCTGATGTTTTCAGGTGACATGAAATTCCTTATGTCTCCTGTTGTCCTGATGTTAAAAAGCCAGTCAGGGTTGTGGGTTGCCTGTGATACAATGCTTATATGAAGATTACTACTGTCCTTATTTCTTATTCTCTCTATATGTTGTTTATTATTTCTTCTTTTCACTGCATACTGAGTAGGAACAAAGGATGCTTTTTCAGGTTTTCACTCTTGTTTAAATTTTCCACTCTTCCCCTCAGCACGCCCTCTGTGATTATGAATACATTGCCACAACTGCACTGGGGTGCAATGATGCAGCAGAGGTGTACGAATATATTTTGAGTGATAAATGACGGCAGAAATGCCATTACAAACCAGCAGTGCTGTTATGCTTACTTTACTACATCTTGAATTTGTTTTTCCTCATTTTTTTTTTTTAATCTAATCACTCTACTCTCCTACTTTGGCAGAGGGAGACGTTGCATATTAAAAGACGTTGTCTTTCATTTATCTTCTCACTTTTCATGCTCAGCATCTTGTAAATTCGTAAGCTGGAAAGAAGATAGGCTTTGTGCTGTATTTGCTGTCCTTGAGCAGTCAGTCATGATTTCTGCTGTCAAAATGTTCGCTGATGTTTACAGCAGCAAATTGACTGTGCAGTATCATTAGATTAATTGGATGACACTTCATACTTGTTTAAGACGTTAGAAATCCCAGAACACTTTTCTGTTTTATTTAGTTTCATTTTTTTTACAAATGAAATTATCTAATTTTACATATATCTCCATTCATTTTCTTCATTTCCCCTCTTTCATTACTACCTCCTCTCCTTGTATTCATTACTAACTTCATATCCCTGTTTTGTACTATCCATTTTTTCATGACAACACTTCAACAGTTTTAACTCACTTTTTAAAGTTCCTTGAAGTTAATTTGTGTGTCCAGTTTCAACTGAATTCCTTACAATTTATATGTTGTACTTTTCAGATAGTTATTCACCCAGAAGTCCTGTTGTTGTATGTGACTCTTTATTTCATACTTATCAAACAATGTATTTACGAAACATCAAACAATGGTCCATGCAAACATCATGAGGCTCATACAAACCAATTTTGAACAATATTATGTTCACTTTATGAATAAAAGAACAGTGATAGAATTGTTCTCAATTTCTGATCGACAGCTTACTGGATATTACAGTTACCATATGAAATTTTCCATTTTCCCATGTCTTCAGACCTCTGATTACTGTTAATTGTACTTTCCAAGACTGTACAAAATAGTTGTGCATTCGAGCATTTGTTCTAATTGTGGAATTCTCTTAGTCAAAGTGTACATATCTAGTCCACCGATCTGAATTTTGGGTTCTTAAGTAAGGTTGTTGTTATATCCCCTAATACCATCTTCAGCTAAGAGTATGTGAAAAAGTTCAACCTCCAAAAATATCTTCAAGTTAGTTTTTCACAAAAATGTTGTACTATTCCAGATTAAGAACTTCAGAGACCACAGGCTTCTAGTCGGTTGAAAAGATGGCTTGGAGAGTAATTGTCCATATTTTCCAAAATTACCTACTATCCTTTTTTCCTAGAAGGCTCTCTCTACTTCTCTAAAAAGGAAATATGTTTCAGTTTCCATGGCTTACCATATTCCAAACATTATTAATATGTCTTGCATGTTATTTGTATGACATAGCAAAGGGAATATGAAAAATGTTTGGGAAACACTGAATATTGTTATAGCTACCAAGGTAAAAATCTTGAAGTCTTCATGTATCTCTTCTGCTTTTAGCCCCTCTTCTGAAAAATGAGAGGTTTGAAAGTGCATTTCACATCCCCTTGAGAGCCATCCATTTCTGTAAGTCTAAGATTTTGCTAAAAATTTAGTTCATAGTGTTACAGAGATGAAAGAGTAGTGGGTTTTTTTTGTTTTTTTTTTTTCTGGTAGTAGTTTTTACCAGAGGCTAAACAAATCCTGTGTGAATTTCAAACTGTTCCTCAGATCTGTAAGTTGAATGATTTTTAAAATCTTGTTTTTCTTTCTTTTTCTCTTTTCTCTTTTACAATATTCTGCATCGTAGGCAGAGTTATTAAGTCAATCTGTTATTAAGGATGACTGACATTTTCTATTATAACACCTTGTTTTCAAAGGCCTGTAATTTTGACAAAGCATAACCACAGGGGGTAAAAATTTACTCACCAAACAACTGCAAAAGGTTGATTTCCTGCTTGCTTGCTTGCTTGCTTGAACAAAATCAATTCTTCCATTTCTTAACAATAGGACATAGAAAAATATTGTTTTCATATATTATAAAAATTATTGCAAACATTTTTAAAGAAGGTCTAGCATCTTCATTTGGAAAAAAAGAACTAGAAATTTACAGGAGTTGGTTTTCTGGGGAAAAAAAGGTGATTTGTCATCTTTATAAATGTCCTCTAAGTTGCAAAACTTGATGAAAAATTGAAAAATTGCTTCATTATTGTGCTCAGTAAAAAAACGGTTTTGTTTGTTTATTTAAAAATTGTGGCTAAATTTGCAACTCACCTGAATTGCAAATCCACCTAAACTGAACCACCCAGAGTAAAGACAGTGTTGAAGCAATGCACTGTGAGTTGGATGAGCACCCAAAAAACGTAAATACCTAATCAGCTAAGAATCAGCTTTCTAAGAGAAAAAATACATTTACACCTCTCCTTGTCCCCCACCCCCCAGCCCTTCCCCCTTCCACTTTTCTCCCTTCCTTTCAGTGGAAGAGGAATTTTGCTGTTTGGGGACTCAGAGTTTCTCAGAGAAATATCATCTAAAAAAGAATATTGTCTACCTTCTGCTTCAGCTAATTGTTTGGGCAAAAGGTCCATGCAGTTCTTTTGCTCAGTGAATACCATCCATCTTCTGCAGTTGGTTCCTGTATGTGCTCCCATCTACCTTGCCAGGAGTCCTAGAGCTTCCTTTTCTTCCACTGACCACAAATCAGAAAAGGAATCCAGCTCCTGTTTTTGAAACCTGTTCGTTTTTCTTTGCTCCACTGGGGCCAGTTATGGAGAGAAAAGGAAGGCAGAGAAGTGGAGGTTTGTGGTGAGCTTTATCTCTGTCCCAGGAATCTATACTGATCTGGAACTGAATAGAGAGTGAGCAGTAATGGGCATTATTGCAATTCACTGGCAGTAAGAGAACTCCACCCTGAGATGGGAGATCTAACCAGGCAGCTACATCTACAGTTTTAAAATAGACACTGAAAGCATAGGCTCAAACACTCTTTATAAGGTCCTGGGTTGTTTGCTCTGTCCCTGGTATGAGCTTTGCCTAAGTTAGCAATCACTCCCTGGACAATTCCTAAGGAATTACCATTGGCGACAGTACATCCCTGTGTTCTGTGTTAGTGACCAAGGGAGTTTGCTTATGTAGATGCATGACACACTGTTATTTTGCCTCAGGATTAGAAAGTGTTCCAAAGACAATATTATTTTCTAGTATAGATGTAGACTTTATATCACACTTATACAATGTTCTGACAGAGGGAGATTGGAAATGTTTAACTTTTAATCAGATTTAAATATGACATAAGATTATAGCTCCCTACTTACTGAGAATACACATACCTGATGTGTGTGCCAAACTCTCAAGTAGGGTAGGGAGGGGCATCAAACACTGACAAAGATGAGCACAGCTTGGCTGTCATAGTAGAAAATGCCATATTCAGTGACAAAGACAATTAGAAAATTCCTGGTCTCCTTTTCTGTGCCACTTGTTTGCTCTTATTCTCCATTTTATTGTCCCCTTCACTGTACTTACAGAGTTGCCTGTGAATTCATGTTGTAAATGGTTCCATTGAGCCAATCTGTGTCAAATATGAGAGGCTTTATCTAGGAGATTATTTTCTTTCTTTGGCACTCAGGTTCGGACAGACAGTGTTCAGCCCTGACTTTCATTTTCATTCAACTATCCTATGTTTTGGTTTAAATGAGGTATTCCTTCTCGTGCAGCAGGACTACAGGTTACTGAGGAACGTCACAGCAGAGTGACTGCATCTCCATGGGAGATATGATTTGTGATGTCCTTGGGTATCTGAATGGTTAATATTAAGTGTTATTAGGTGTTATTGAGAAAGACAATGATGTGAATGTTATCTTTTTCTAAAGAAACAGTGAATTAAATTCAGGCATTAATCAAAGATAAAACCACTTGAAGATCAGCAGAGATTCAGTTTTGTAATTAGTAGATGGGAATTTTTTCCATGATCATGATCCATTTTTTTTTCTCTTCAAAGTTAGGCTGAACTGACTGGGAATTCAAGAAGTCCAGAGATACAGACAGGGCACTTACAAGTATTTAAGAAATTCTGCCTCTTTTAAAAATAATTAAATATAGGATACACTTGCCTTGAATATTCTTACTGCCTAAAAAAGATGGGGCACTTAACAGCTCTTTCTTGTGCAAATTAGCCAAAATAGATTATAGAGAAAGAACACAGACTTGGGTCTTATCACAAACTGACAGAACAAGAAAGTGGCAATCATAAATTTTGAAGTCAAGTGTTACTCTTTTAGATACCTGAAAGGTAGCTAACAAATTATATATTAACCAGCCACCAGTGGAATATCCCAAGTTGTCTGCAGGTGAGGGAAAATCAATGCCTTCTAACATTTCCTAAACACACTTTCTGTAGCACTTTCTTCTGTACAAGGAAATTCTCCACATTCTGCTGCGCAAGAAATTTTTTTGAGCAGCAGGAGGTGGTCATCTTGCTCCTAGGGAGACATCAGCACAGCCTGGTGTAAACAGCAGGGGGCTGGAAACTCTTATTTATTCAACTCTGTCTATTTAGTGCTTTTGAGTAAAGGGGGACTTTTTGTAAAACTTGTGTCACAGCCCCACCAAGCTCTCTGCTGTGTGTCAACTCTTCTACAGAGCTAGAATAGAAGAATGCAAATATAATAATAATAACAACTATAAAACCTCTTTGAAATAAAACATGGAATGGCTGTGCTGTGGAGACACAGATTAGTGAAGAGGTAGTTCCATACTTTCCTCTGTTGCATTAAATATTCCCTGTATCCTATGCACTGACACAGGGAACTACTGTAGGAACTACTGTTTCTTAAACAGATATCACAGTCTGAGATACACAAAATATTTTGGCATTAGAATAATTTGGTTTTGTGACCCAAAAGTTACCCCTTGACAGTTTTGCCAGCACTACATAGCTCTATCCTGTCTACTTCATAAAAGGAAGTTTAGGTAAATAGTTGCCTAATAAAATTTAGAATAGTATTTTGGAAGAGACTTTTATATAACAGTAAGTAAATGTGAAATTATCTCCTGGCATTCACCAGATATGTACTCTGGCAGTAAATCAGCTCTTCTGACATAATGTTTGTGATGACACAGAACTCAGACATGTGGCAGTATCAGACAACACTACACTGAACTTCAACATTTGCTCAACTGAAGAAAGAGACCATAAACTATGAATAAAACATTTCACTTTTATTTATATTTTTTTATTCTGTAGTTTTGTATCTTTCCAGTAATGTCATTTTTTTCTTTCTCTTGTATGAATGTTGTTTCACTTAGACCTGCTTGAACTGGTGGACTTCATAAGGTTATCCCTCGACGAGCACCTTTGTACACAGCTGGTCAAGGGTGCTGCCCCCACAGCAGCCTCAGCTCTACAGGGGGAATAGCCTTAACCTGGCTGGCTCACTCCTCTCAGGTATGGCTCTGTTGGGCAAAGGTTCCTATTTTCAGGGATCATTCACTGGTGTTATTCTGCAAGAAACAATTATTGGCAACTGCACTGGCAGTGGGTGTCTAAAAACTCCAGAAGAGATTGTGTGGTTTTTACACTATGCTGCTGTCAGAGACTGAAATATTATATTTTATGACTTAAACATTTTCTTAAAGGACTTTTAAAACTGTATTACAAAAGCTGCAGAGATTACCACACCCTGAATGGGGCCCTGAGGCCTGACACTGCTCACTGATGAAGATAAGATAAAGTAACAACTCAGGGCTGGGGACATTCACTGAGCACAGGCTTAACACCTCCAAAGTGGAGAGACCACAGCCCCAGGGCTATCAGCTGCCAGGCTCGAACAGACCCTCCACCAAAGGGTGGGGGGAAGAGAGGCTCTGGGTATCTTGGAAAAGCCTGTGGTCAGAGGTGCAGTGAGTGCCCATCCTCCACTGTGCAGAGCCCAGCTGAGGGATCCTCACCGGGGGGGCTTATCCACAGCAGAAGGGGGTGACATGGCCCATCACAGGGACCCCCAGACCCTGCACCAGAGCCACTGAGATGATGCAACCCACCCTCAGTGTTGCAAAGGACAGTGTGTCAAGCTAGCCCCTGCAAGAAAGACACGTGGGCGTTCCCACCTGGCCCAAAGTGTATATTAATCCACAGGATTCTGTACTCTTTGGTGTGTGGTGTGGTGGCATGACATGGCGTGTGGCAGCATATAGTGGCATGGCCACAGCAGCAACGGGGGACCCTCACCACCAGCAGAGCAGATGGAGGGGAGCAACGAGACGTAGCTGGGACCCTCAAATGGGTGATACGCTTCCACCTCACCCCTGTCACCTCTCCCTGTTACCCCCCCCCCCCCCCCCCCCCCGCACACTTCTTTTTTCTATTTCTTTCTCTCTTTTCCCTTCTCTTTGCCTCTCCACTATTAAATAAAGTACACCAATTTTTTGGCAACAACATCTAACCTAGTTTGGTTTTAATCTTGTTTCTGGGGATATTTTGAACCTTCTAAGTTCTTTCCGGTTTATGCACAGAGACTTAGCTTGCTTTGCTTTTCTGGGTTTAAACCGGATCATAACAGCTGCCAAATGCCTGGCCTGATGTTGATGTTACCATATAGGAAATGTGAATCCCCAGTGGTATCAGAATCCACATAAGAGAACTGTAAACCCCATTGGCAGGAAAGGGAAAATGCTCATCGGACTGCTGGATTCAGTGTTGTCTCTGAGTGCTTATTTAAGAGAAGGTCATCAGGACTAGAAAACTGATGAGATCGACAGATGTATTATTAATATGAAATTTTTCAGATCAAAATCAAGCTCATGCTTCTTGTCATAGAATTTCAATTGATGTTTTAAAAAACTGGTATTTTAGGTTTTGTAGGTATAAAATGGAAGATACTAAGTATTACTGTCTCTGTCCAGCTCTGTAGCTCATATACATGCACGCACAAACACACGGCTAGCTTCAGTCTAGAGTCGATGGCAAAGAGACAGGAAGGGTCTTTGCGTATATTCCAACAGGAGCATTTATTGCTTCTACACTGTCGAAGGTTACAGAGGCAAAGGCGAGAGAACAACGGAGAACTGGGGTTTTATCCGGGGGCGGGGAAAAGGCAGGACTAGGGAATGGGGACCAATGGGGAACTCTGGGGGATTGACGAGGGGGTAAAGGCTGACAGCCAACCGGGGAAGCCAAACTGAGGTAGATTAATGTAACAGAACACTGCATCCTGGGAGAAGCCGTTTTGATCACCCTAGCCTAAAATGGCTCTTATGGTACTAGGCACTTTTGTTACTGCGAACTCTCTGTCCCTTGTAATGTAGGTTCACTGGCCACGACAACTAAGGACATGTTAATTTTCTTACACCAAAGTTTTGATACACTTTTCCCTCAATGCCTTTTACAGTATTGCTGAATTCAGTGTGAAGCATAGCAAGGGAAAAGGTATTTATCTGCCAAGAACCAAAGGTAAATTATTCTCCTAGTGTCAGGCAGTTTACTTTCTGTCTCCACCCTGATGTGTGAAACTTCTTATTTGTTGTTATAGATCCCATTTAATGTAGTGTCACTTGATCACAACCCAACCTGTTGGGTCATGTGGTATTACTGTGATACGTATGTTCAGCTTCAGGGCTGAAGAGGGTATTGCCCTAGACAGAACTAACATGCAATAACATTGGAATGATACTCAAGGAAAATAAGTAATTGTGAAACACTAATGAAAAAAACTCTCTGTTAATAAATCTGTGTATATTATAATATCATTCAAAGTATCTTCCTAACCTGATGATGTCCTAGTTAAGAGTCTGGCCTCTGTGATTTAGATTTAATTTCACAGAATTGCAGAATGGTTGAGGATGGCAGGGACCTTTGGAGATTTGTCTATTCCAAATCCCTGCTCAAAGCGGGGTCAGCCAGAACAGGTTGCTCAGGGCTGTGTCAAGTCAATTTATTAATATCTCCAAGAAGAAAGACTCTATGGCCCTTTGGGTAACCTATCCCAGTGTTTGATATCTTCAAAGTAAAAACTGTTTGTTTCTTTTTTTCTTATACTTAAATAGAATTTCCTGTATTTCTTCTTGAACCCATTACCTCTTCTCCTTTCTCTGGCCACCACTGAGAGGAGTCTGGCTCTGTCCTCTTTTCACCCCCATTTCAGGCATTTATACACATTAATTAAGTGCACCCAGAGTCTTCTCTTCACCAGACTAAAAAGTCCCAGGTGTCTCAGCTTTTTCTTAGAAGAGAGATGCTCCAGACCTTTAATCACCTTAGTGGCCCTTCACTGGACTCTCTCCAGCATCTCTATGCTTCTCCTGTACTGGGAAGCCTGGAACTGATCGCAGAACTCCTATGTAGCCTCACCAGCGCAGAACACAAAGGAAGGATCTCCCCTCTGGACCTGTTGGCAATACTTCTCCTCACATAGCCCAGGATGCTGTTGGCTTCCTTTGCTTCCAAGGTGCTCTGCTGGCTCAGAGTCAGCTCTTGGCAGCTCTCAAAACCAAAGCCAGTTAATTGTACGGAAGTTTTTGGAATTAAATATCATCTGAATGGGTCACTTGAACCAGTCTTTCCTTCATCATTTTTTAGGCAGACATCCTAGATGTGTTCCAAATTAACAATTATTTATAGAAGATGATGTGGCTTCACAAGGAGAACTTGCAATTTGTTTCAGAGAACTGTGTGTCTTGTTAGCCTGTGATCTGGCATTAGAGCACACTGAATCATGTAAATTAGACATTAGAAAATCAGGTTCCTAACTCTAAAATAAATTTCTTGACTTGCCATCAAAAAATTAGTGTCTCATTTTTTTCCTAATTGGAAAAGTCTGGTCTTCAACTACCTTTTTAATGAAGATGTATTCTGAAGCTGTGTTTTGATAAATTGTGTCTGAGAATTAAGGAGTTCAGTGAAATTAAGAATTTGACAGCTACACACATATGCATAAAGAAGAAATAGGTGCCATACATATTTTTGAGAACTAAATGTCTAGATCTTTTAGAAGTAGGAGTCAAAGATCTACAATGGGAAAATCCAGTATGCTTTGATTACCTAAAATGAGTCTCTTTGTGGAAATATTCTAAAACTGAACAAATAAAAAATTATCTGTGAAAAATAAAGATTATGTAAAATACATCCACATTTAATTTGATAATTTTAAAATGATTTAATGCTGCTGGTTGTGATTCCTCACCCTTTTGTTTAAACTAAACTGTGTTTGTGTTGATTCTGAGAGAAAACTGAGGTGTTCAAGCACAGACAGGTGTGTTTTGGTGATTTATTTCATTCTGCCTCTTCTCTTTGGATCTGAAACAAGTAATAATGAACTCCTTCCAATTCCATTGTAAGCTTAGGCCGGGGCTTTGTGTTCTACAGCCTACTCATCACACATAATGATATGGGGCAATAATGTGGTATAGCTTGTTGGCCGTAGGGAACAAAGGGGACAATATTCACATTTTAGTTTTTATTTTCAGGCTGCATTTAAATTGTATACAAAGAAGTTTCCTCCTGGTCTGATTCTTAATGAGCATAATAGCTTCTGGAATTCATGCCAGAGTACTTAAAGGTGGTCAATTTGATTACATTATAAGTATCTCCCTGGAATGCTTTTGCCCCTGCTACTTAAATATGCTTCTAATTTCACAGAAAAGAGTGCTTGTGGTTAGTGCTTTGAGGTATTCCTGAGTAGTGTTCCATTATTATCTTTCAGTGATATACTTGCATAGCATGTAAAACCCAGAGAAGTTAGGAGATGCATTGTTAAAAATTCAAATAAATAAGTCAAGGTTCATGACCTATGAAGATTTCCTCTCACACCATTCTACTTTGTAATACTGTAGGGCTTCAAGAACATGAGGGTGTGAAGGCATTTTCAATCTTCACATGGCTAATGCAGGTACCCTTGGAAGGTGCCTTTCATAAGGAAGACTCACGGGGAGACTGCACTGTGAATTCCTCTACTGCCCTTCCCTGAATCTGCCTGTAGGGAAGCCTTGTTCTGAACAAAATGTACAGAGGTTAGGGGCAGGTTAGGGATTCCAGGAATCCCACACTTCATGCTTACAAGGCACTGTTAGCCATGTTGACCTTGTAGTCCCCAGAGATCTGCATGTAACAAGGCTCCCAGGTGCCCCATCTCAGCTTTTGACAGCTGAATATGCAAGGAGGACTTCTGATGCCTTCAGAGACTTCCAGCTTTTGTCATGCCCGTGAGGCCAGCATCTGTTGCTATGACACTGCACTACAGTCAGCCTTGCAGCCAGCTCAGTAGTTTCATGTCTTGCTACGTAAATAGAATTAAACCAGTCTTGCTGAAAAATGTTTTTCTGTCCAGCTTAAATTGGACATTATTTCTCTCCTGTGGAGAGTTCTTTGTTTTACTTCCTCATCTTGAAGGAAACCTTATGACCACCTCTTAAAAGATTCTAAGCACAAAAAATAAACCTTTTGAAGTCCATGTTCCTTGAATGCTATTTTCTATCCACCAAGTCTATGATACGACTTGGTATTTTAAAAGGAACAACAGTCTAGGGTTAAATCCTCTGCATTTTTCTCCATTGTGTCCTTAGGGATTCCCTAGGTATGTATTTAATTGCATACCAAACCTGTTCCACCAGCCCTGTACAGTCTAAATCCTTCTCCAGATCTTTTGGTCACTTTATCTGTCTAATGATTCCATAGATAATTCAAACAATTTTACTAATTTTAATTTTACTAATCTTAATGTTATCTTTAACCGTAAATATCCGCTCCCTTAGAGGACATAATGAGTTATCCAAGAAGGAACAGATATTCTTCATCACTCAAGGGTTAGAACAGACTTCAGTGATTTGGACTTGCATGCCAGCCATTGGCAAGGGAGTGAAGAAGGAAAGAATATGACTGCAAAGATGCCTCAGAAATCTAGTGAATTACAAGTCAATTTGTCAAATGCCTTTTTAAAACTGTGGTTTTTTGACCTTATGTTTCTTAAAGACCTTATTTTTCTATGCAAGCCTTATACACTCCTTCTGTGTACAGCCTGAGTTCAGGCACAAATGGAGGGGCAAGCCTTGAAGGGAGTTGCCAGGGGGACTGACAAAGACAGTCATGTCAATAAAACATCCTTAATAAAGAAATATCTTTTTATGCAGACCCATTTTTTCAATCATTCTAAACATACTTATCATTTGTCACAACATTTCAAGCTTGCTAAAGAGTAAAATTCACAGCAGTGCCAACACTCCTGTCTGTTTGACTAAGACTGATTTCTATTCCAGTTCCTGAATGGCAATTTCTTGAGCTGTCAGCCAAACACAGGTTGTGTGTCAGCTGCAAGGAATGTGGTCCTCCAAATTTCTGTACAATGACTGGATGCATGTTACAGCTGGATGGAACACGAGATGGAATTTGATCAAAACATTTTATATAAAAAGGGACACTACAAAAGACCTACTAAGTCACAAAAGCACTTGAAGAAGGTTTCATGGGGACTTGATAGATTAAAAGCTGACAGCACAACTGTCACAGTCTTAGTAGAAATCCAGCTTGATCTCATTACCAACAAAGTGGGAGAGACGCACAGGAACAGTAATGAAAACACATGAACAGTAATGAAAAGAAATTCAGAATACAATGGAAGTATCATTTGTGTGCTCCTATATGCACAAGCCATAGACAGAACAGGAGAAAAAGGCAGTATAATACAAAAGATGAATGAGCTAATGAAACTCAGAATTTAGTCTTTTTTTTAAAGCTTTTTGAAACAGATTTTTGCACTAAATCTATTATCCAAGGGAGTTTGTGTCATAATAAATTGTATCAAAATCATGGGAAATTTCAAGAAGAAAGTCCCAAATGACAAGATTGCTAAATTTAAAATGTTTTCAATTTTTAAAAGATTTTCACTCCTATCTGTCCAGCTCAGGCTCAAAATGAATGAATTTTTAACATCTCTGGGTGGTATAGGTGAGATAACTTCTTAAAAAAACAGCTACAAAAAACCCCCTACAAATATTTGGCAAAAAGAATGCCATCTTATATACGCCCATGCATGATGTAAGACTCTAAATCCTAACTACTTAATATGAAACCAACTAATTGTGTAGGAAGGCTTTGTATTTTAGTTTGACAAATGCCATTTGACATTTTACAAATAAAATATTATAGAATAATTCAGATTTTCATGGTTTTGATTTTTGCATGTATAATATACCTTTGTTTCAGTCACACCCCCAAGACATATTAATGATTACTAAATTTTATTTCATTTATCAATCCTTAAATTAAATTTTAAAGAACAAAATAGAAATCAATATCTGCTAAATATTATTTGAGATAGGCAGCTCTAGAAATGGTGCCTTGTTGTCTCATTTTGCCACCAAGAAAAAGAAACTGTGAAATGATGATCCCAAGTAAAATAATTACATGTAAAAATTTGAGATTGAAAGATGGGTTAAAGATCAAGGTCTTACTATTTTTTTACTGTAAAAAGTCCTCCTTTTTGCTTTAAGATGTCATGTGGATTTACACCATTATCTTATAAAACTATAACATAAACTTTAAATAATAGAAATAATAGTTTTTATTCTTCTCATAAAAAGGTGTTTCTGATGTTCCTAGAGTGACTCATTAAGCTTTACTGATCTTTTCCTTTTCCATGAATTTTAAAAAATATACTTCAGAGCTACACAGCTCGTGATACAATAAGAGTTGCCTCTGATCCTGCTTAGTCCTGCCCTACTCTTGCTTTAATGCTCCCCAGGCAGTGTGTGTTTCATTTGAGTAGAACTTCCTGAATAGGAACTTTTGGTTCTACTGTTTTTATTCTAATTACTGGGTAATTTTACTGTGCAAAGAAAAAAATATATCAAAACTATCCAGACAGCTCTTTGTGCAGGTGATGGAGAGGCAGTCTTTTCTAGTCCTCTACCTCTTGGCTTCCATGGCTCAATTTTTTTTTTGTGCAAATAAAGGTGTATAGTCATCTGGGGCCCTTAAGAGTATCTGACACATCCCAATGGGTCGAGTAACAGTGGCAAAAGGCCTGAGAATGAGAATGTCCATTGAATGGACAGGAGAAATAAAATAAGGCATATGAAAATGTGGTAGATTCCAGCTTTTAGGCAACTGGACTTAGTTGCCCGAATTACTTGTATCTTAAATGGAACGTGACATTTTTTCAGCAGTGTTCACAAGATTATTATATTTATTCATCTAGAATGAATAGATAGATTTTTTTTCCCCATCATTGGACATCAGCTTCTGTGGTTCAAAGTGCCAGTCTATATTGTTTCAAGAGTTACTGTTTCACAGCTCCTGGTCTCTTTAATGGATATATACAGACAATGACGGAAGACACGCATGTTTTAATCAAGCCTAGAATTCACAGGAGGGCATCTGGGAAGTGTGCACTCAGGGAATGACCAAGATGTCTGAGGAAAAAGCTGACCAGGAAAAGGCTGAATGCTCTGAGAATTACAGTGGCCTTTGTATAATTTCAAGTCTTGAACTATTACTCTCTAGCAGAACCAGCCTGATTGCTTGCAAAATTTTAGGTTAAAATCTTCAATACTTACCTCTGTGACCACAGACCACAGTCTCAAAAGAAAGTGCCACTTTGTTGCAACATAACACTACTACTGAATGCAGATTCCATGTGCATTTCCTGTTGGAACCTCGTCAGAGATCTTATTATTTGTTGTCAGAGATTTGATTTATTTGTTTGTTTTATTCCATCATTCATACATTTTTGTGACCTTCAAGGAGGCGATCACTTTGGTTCCAAGAAATGTTTAAATATATTTTTAATATTTAAGGAAAAATGAGACAGCTGCTCTATAGTCTGCCACAAAATTGTATTATATCATCACAACAGGGGTGCATGATGTGTTCCATAGACCATGCTGTGGAGGCACAAATGTCATGTATGCATGCAATATCTAATTGATCAGTGCTGAAGAATGGGTTAAAAGAAGGTAGATTTAATATTACCTCCCCTATACTCTCTGTAGAGGTCAGCATCTAAAATAATCTTCTTCATTCATCTCCCAAAAGAAACCTCATTTAAGGCCTAGAGCTACACCCATATTGACTCAATGGGTGTAGCTGTAAATGGATGGTGAACAAAGAGTGAAATAGTTAACAGGTCTGCTTCCTGGACTATGCAAACGAGCAACATCAGCTCCCCATTCAGCTGTTGTGACATTTAGAGCTATAGCTAGTAAAACACAAGAAAAGAAGATATCTGTAATTAGAACAATGATATAAAGTAGCAGAAGATAAGCAAGTATCTGCAAAGCTTTACTGAATGTCAAAGCTATTCAGTAGCATCACCTGTAGGGCAAAAATCGAAAAAGGCATGCTCTTTATCTCCATAGCTGTAATTTCCATAGTGCTCAGAAGTCTTTAGGTCAATTCTAAAAATAAAATGTGCTTGCAGTAGTTAGCCAGGATTTGTGTTTAATTCAATTCATAGAAGTTGCAAAGGCGGAAGACATTGGATGGCTCTGACCTCTCACGGTTAAGAATCAGGACCACTGAAAGTGTTTGGTTGAGCTGGTGACAGCAGTGAGATAGGGGTCAAATCAATAAAAACCTTTAGATCAAATTGTAAAGAAAAGTTTCAAAGTACCTCTTAGCAAAAATTGGCAAATCTTTTATATGCTGACACCAACAATGCAGATCAACATGTAAAACTACGATCTATTAATCAATCTTAAGTGGTATATTGTCAAGAATTAACAGTGTGTGATAACTACTGTACCAAAAATGACCTTGTTTCTAATGCTTCTGGTTAGTTGATGTAATTGCCAGTCCTATCGTTTCTATTCTGAGTTGTTTCTGCTGTACTGCAGAAATGTCATTGTGGGTAGATCTGAAAAGGGAACTGAATTTACAGCATGTATGAAGGATTAGCACTCAGCTGTACAAGTTTCCCTTTTTCTGCATTAGCAGTGATACCTAAAACTGTGCTGCTGTTATAATTCAAAAGGCTATTTTAAAGTACAGTGCTTTTTTAATTATCAGTTACTTACTGAGTGAAAATGATAAGGGTCATCGACCTGCTAGTCTGCCTCTTACTGCAACACGGCGGAATTTGCAATGGAAATATAACAGCCAGTTGTAAAATGGGAAAACCTTTTGTGCTAAAGTGGAATGTTGAAAAATGTCCATATCCTTCATATAGACCTATGTTTTTTAAAACTTAGAGTAAGCAGAAAGACAGACTGTGAAATATTCATAGATTCTCATGGTCCATGTTTTTAAAAAGACACCAGATACTGTTATATAATGACTTTCTACTTCATTTTGCTTTTTGAAATACGACAAGTTATTATGTTTTTCATGAATGTATTGCATTTTTCTATTTGCTAATCATGATAGAATATTAAAGTGATTTTTTATATGAATAAACAAGTTTTCTCCCAGGTTTTGGCATACCTTTTCTTCTTCTGTAGATTTCAGGTGAGATTTACACTCTTGCCATGTGGAAGTTACTTTCCTAATGCCCCTTACTTTGAGGGGCATTAGGAAAGATTCAACATGGATTAGGTAGATGCAGGCCCTCTTGGGACACCTTAAGGTAAGGGTTGAAGTTAAACCTGGTCACCAACAGTTTGGGCCAGTTTCCTAGTCAGCAAAACAAAATTTTGAATGCAGATTTGTTAGACCAAATTTTGCTTCCAGCCGTCATGAGCCTTTCACTCATAATTTTGCTGTTGTAGTTTTGCAGACAAAACTTACAGTGTGTGTGGGTACAATTTTATGTCCTTCAGGTTTTTGAAGGTCTGCCTGCTCTTAAACATTTACCTGTTAGGTCTTATCTAGAGGGAAAATTTCACAGCTTTAACCTGAGATGTTAACTTACATGGATTTCCATAATCCAGAATACATCACTTCTAGTTAAATTTATAGGTCCTAATTTTGACTAGTTTAGAAGAGGCATGGAGTAAGCTCAAAAAGAAAAAAGATGATCCAGGTCAAACTTAGGATGACTGAAATAAATTACAAGAATATTGCTTTTAGGTGAGTCTTAACAGTAAAGAGACTATAAGAACTTAACACTATATTTAATTATTAAAATATGACTTCCATATAATTGCTCATAAGTTTGAAGTTGGTCATTCCCTCAAGTGTCTGCAGAATCAAGAACTAAGTGTTCTGAATTCAACTCATAAATTCAAAGGCAAGGCTAGAATTCAGGGCTTGAAAAGTTAGCTCATCTAGCAGTAATAGGAATATATATGCTTCATGCTAGTTTGTTTTTCTTTCTTAGGTATGTGTATATGAAATTCTCCCTTGTTACCAGTTATTTCACAGTATGAAGTGTTTTTAATTTGTCAAAATAATAAAAAATATAAATCAGAACAATTGCAGGTGGTGAAGAGGGTTTGGGGAGTGGGAAAAGTCAAGAAAATGACAATCAATATTTCATCATCCTATCTCTAGAGGCTTCTAAAGCACAGTTTACAAAGTATAAGACATTTTAAAACAGAAAAATGTTGCATATAAATGGCATTAAAAAGTGAGCATTTGCCAATTTCTATTAAGGGAAAAGCATAGCATGTATTTTCTGCTGAATAGCTTTATGTTTTAATAATTTAATATACCCTCAGCACACAAAAATAGTGCCTACTTTTTCTATTTTTGTTCCTTTACACAGAGATGTAGAGAAGAAACATGAAAAAAACCCCAGAGTTCCTGAAAGACTCAGTGGAATACATGGTATCAAAATGGGACTTGCACTTTTCTGGCCTTAAAAGTCAGGTTGTAGAAACACATACCTATTCATCCCAAGAAACCTGGTCTCATCAAAGGTGTCCCTGCCCATGGCAGGAGGGTTGGAATGAAATGATCTTTAAGGTCCTTTCCAACTCAGACCATTCTATGGTTCTATGATTTTTGCCTGTAGGAAAGCTATAGTAAGTGGATGCCCCAAAGTGAGGTGAAGCAGAGAAGACGAAGACTATCTTACTCTAAGATAGTCTATGGCCCACTGGTGCTGCTGTAACAGGTTCATTTTATACACAGCACATAAAAAAGGGTACATGTGCATTTTGGACAACCTAAGCATGACTTTATATTCATAGGTGAATGCTTCCAGTGCTGTCTTCTGTGTGGTTGTAGGAGTGTGTGGATAATGCAGAAGGACACAATTTTCTTGCATTTAGCTAACTAGCTGCAAATTGCTTCTTCACTAGGGGGATTTGTAGCTGACTAATCGTGGCACCTTCTGGCTATGTCTTTCAAAGTAAATACAATGCCAGAGTTTTCTGCCTTTTATGCCAGCTAGAACAGTCTGGCCACATACATACTAATAAAATATATTAGACCTCAGGCCAGGGAAATCACATCCAAACTGATTACTGGGAATGGTATCTATCCTATGCTAACTATTAAAGCATAGCCAGAAGTAGTTTGGGAGATGTGACCTTGACTGAAATTCTAAAAACCTAACACTGCAGGTAGTTATATTCCTGTTACTTCAAGTGTGTCTGTTCATTGCTTAGTTTTTCAGTGCACATGCAACTTTGGAAGGGAACTCCTCTCACTGATTTTGGGAATCAGATTCAGCTGTAGGTTAGAAAACCTAAATTAATTTGTTGGAGTATAAACATCCACATGAATGCTGATTATCTACACTCCAAATATGGAAATTCAGAAAAAATCAAGTTGATAGAGTTATTGGTGCCTATCCATCTTTTTGTGAAGAGTGATTTGGCATCAGTCACTGAACACAGACTGGGGGCAGAGAGAATATAGGAAATCCACACAAATAAACTAAATATGAATGGAGTCCATGGGATGCTGAGACCTCTCTAGAACAGCAGCTGGAGGCCGAAATGGATACACTGGGGTACTTAAAACAGCACTAGGTGCCTTTCATAGGCAGCTGAATCTAGCCTGGTCACTTTCAGAAAGCAGTTCATAAAATCTATTCCATATTGTTCTTTGAGGATGGGATAAATCAACATCTGGAAACTTGTAATTTTTTCAGTAATTATAAAGGGAACCTGGCATAGCCTTACCATTACAACCTGCTGGACAACTTCAACTGAAATGATCTACAAGTAAATAAGATCAAGACTCTATCCATACATTTGAACCTCACTACTGTATTGAAAAGAAATATATGCTTTAATAATATTGCTGGTAAGAAGTGAAATTTGTAATGATTCTGCTTCCATTCTAATATATATGAAGATAAGTGGTGATGCGCAGGAAATGATGAGAAATGTGGTCCTGGACATGTACAATGGTTAGAATTAATTTCTGACTTTTTAACAACAGGATCAGCTTATAATTTGTTACTTGCAAAGATCTCCCTGTTATCATCTCAGGAAGATTGGAGCTTCTCTCATCACCATTTATAAGAACATGGTATGAGTGGTGTGGGTATGACTGCTCAGCTGATTAAGTTCTCATTATGCCTTTTGGACAGATTCACTGCTGAATTCAAATTATAGAGGGATTATTTGGATGTAAATAATACATTTGTGGGTTTTTTGTTTTTTTTTTTTTTTTTTTCCTGTTTTGTTTGGCTTCTGAACTGCATATAGGTGTTAACACTTTGCCAGTGAATTAGCTGCAGGGGTGCCCTTCATGGGAAGTTTGGGGGCCTACACCATGCAGGGCACAGCTGGTTCCATCTGGTTCCAGCTGACACTGCAATGGACCCACCCTAGGACCCAGGTGAGCCCATCAGCAAAGCTGGTGGCACTTCTGTGAAATAGTATTTAAGAAGGCAAATAGGGATTGTCAGGCTGAAGAGGATGAACACAAAAATAGTGGGGAGCAGCAGAAGGGAGGTGCTCTATGGAGTGAATATCCATTGCAACCTGTGGAGGAACACACACCAGAGCAGATTAACATTTCCTGAAGGAATAGCAACCTTTGGAGGACTCATGCAAAAACTGAGGGGGTATTTTTTTGAGCAGTGCTGCATTCCATGGGAAAGCTGGTGCTGGTGAAGAACATGTGAAAGCAGTGGCAGAGAGGAACCAATAAATATTGACCTTAATCCCCCATCCCACTCTCCCTCTGCACTGCTTGGGGTAGCAGAGAAGTCAGCAGTGGAGGAGTGAGGCTTGTTACCAAAACCTGCTAAAAATAAAACTCCTTAGCAGCAGTGTAGCATTAAGAAGCTGGCATTATTCATTCAGCTGGATGTACGGGGGATAACACCACTGAGCTTACATGCTGATTATAGAAAAAGCTCCTGTTTATATACTGTATTTTACATACATATTCACTGAGTTTGCTGGAATAAACACACATAGCGTAATCATTTCCTCAAAATTATTAGCATATGTTTCCTCCCCTCTGTGCATGAGCTCTTCTGTCCTGGGGGTCTCCTTGGTGTTCCCTGGTGGTCAGCACCCCAAAGTCATACTTGACCTCCTGGTGAATTGGTAAAAGTTGGCAGAACTGGGCTGGTTACTTTCCAGTTCTTCCCACAGAAAAAGCATTGTGAGGTTCCATATGCCAGTAGTTTTTGAGGAATAAGCATCGTATTAAGCCACCAGGTGCAAACAATTCTTCATCTGGCAATAGGCTGAACCTGGAAGAGGTGAAAGGAAAGGTGCTGTTTAATGTTTGTATTTGCTTCTCACAACCCGAATCTTTTTTTAATTGACTGTACATAAATTTTCTCCAATCTGAGTCTGCTTTGCCTGCAACAGTACTTGGTATGCAATCTCTCTGTCTTTATCACATCTCATGATCTTTCTCATTCTATTTTCTTCCCCTTCCCCTTTGAGGAAGATGAGGAGCGAGGGAGCAGCTGGGTGAGCTTTTGGCTGTTTGCCAAGGTTAAAGCAGCACTGTTTCAAGCACCGTTGAGTTTAGCCTGGAATAGAATGTAATACGTACCTGTTACTAATGATTTATAAAAAAACATCCCTGAAAACATGACATGAGTACTGAATTTCTTCATGACATCATAATTAAAAAAAACTTTTAATGTACACTGATTATGTTGCCTAAATCAGGGCTTAAGCACAGGAGCAGCCACTATGAGCTTGACTCGTCCATACGTAGGCATCTCACCATACAAACTACTGGGGGGGTGGGCACCTGGCTTTTCAGAAGGACAAGTTTCCTGTATGTTTGATTTCTTGTCTGAGATGTTGCATGCACATATCTTTCATAACTTATGAATCTGAAATCACACCACATGCTAACAGTCGGTAAAACAGGTATCTCTTTAGACTCTGCTAAACAAACAGACTACACTTCTTTGGACTAACCTAGCAAAACTTTAAACATTTAAGTATGGTCACTTGTGTTTAGGTAACAATATCAAATTGACTCTTACTCTTCTTACACAACCCTTTGTGCTCTGGATTTTTTTTCCTGACTGTTTTTCTGACAAGCTTGCTTGTTATAGATGTGAAAGATATGAGGATAGTACTTTGTTTAGCTTGGAAGTCAAATTTTTCTTGTCCAAATTAAAAAGTGGGAGTTCCAAAGTGAGAGTTCTATTTATTGAACTAACAGAAAAAATGTAGTTGCAATTTGGATGAATCTGTGTTGGTTGTACACCTCAGAAAACATATTTTCTACATTAAAATACATTCTGGCAAATTCACTCAGCCTTAGGCGGAATATTATGTACACAGATGCCCTTTGTAGTTTAAAAGTTTGGGAAATACGCTTTAAGTAAGTTAGAAATAATCATCTTTAATTTAGACTGTAGGTCTTTTCAGCATGACTCATACCCTCATCATTATCTTACCCTTGCAGCATTACTAAAATACTAGTGTAATTAAGATGAGTATCTTACAAGATTTCTCCCAAGGAAATTTATTACAGAGAAAAGAACACTTTCTCTTTTTTGACAATATGAGACATAACTTTCCTTTATTTTTATAAAATTGACAATATATGAATCTACTATATGATAAAGAAGTATTCTATATGACTAATACATTTATACAATGCTAATAATTGCAGAATACCAAATGGGTAAAACTGTGTTATGAATAATATGACTTCACAGTCAGAATTAAAATGCTTAATAGAGTTGCTCCAATGTCAAGTTCTATTTTCAGTCATTTCAACTATACATTATTATCAAGGAATCTAAATGGAGCCAGTATTTTAAAAGACATAAAAGGCAAGATAGAGAAGTAAGCGTGCACACACTCACTCACAAGTTGAACAGCTTTTACCCACAGTTTTACAGAAGTATTTAATATTGGTATCAAACACAAACTAAATCAGGTATGCATGACATCACAAACCCCTGAGACCTTTCTTTAATTGAAACTGCATTAAAAATAATAAAAAAAGTCTTGATGTCCACAGTCAGCTTCAGGGGAAACATAAACATTTTCATCCAACTGCATGAAAAGTGGTTAGCTTTGCTGAGTTAAAAAAAGTTTTAAATCAACAATGGCAACAAGCTGCATAATCACCAGTGTGACCAGTTTGTTTTATCACCTCAAGAAGAGCAGAATTTTTATTTTAAGTTCTTCACTGTGGTTACAGTCATAGGTGAATATGTGGGATTAGTGTACCTGAGAACAAAAGTCACCACTGGATTTTTAATGGCCATTTTATACTTTTTGTCTACTTAGTAAAGGTCATTTTTGTACCACCATAAAGACTGAGCTACCTGCATTGTCCCTACACTTGCTATCTCAACAGATACATGCAACCGTCTTCGTTACACAAGTAAACACAAAACACAAGGTTGTCTTATGATCCGTGTTATGTTGTCATCTTATTTTGCACACAGACATTGATGAGGTTATGATTAGGAAATAAAAATGAAGAGTGACTAATGATATACCAGTGTAACAGTTAATCCCTTAAATTTCTATTGATATTTATGCTTTGATATCTATTCTACAACGCCATGCTCAAGGTAATGGACTAGGAAGTGCCAGAAAAATTAGAGAGGAAAACATTAGTAAGATAAAAGCTAACACCAAGATAGAAATTTTTGGTTTTGGAAAACCTCATGATTTTTAGAGTTAGTATTAAGGACACTCCTGACACTGACTTTTGACAAAGCTGTACTAGAAATATAACACCCAACATCCACAGTCCAATATACAGTAGCTACTTTTGCTTCTCAGAATGTTAGTTTTCTATTGCAAGAATTAATAGATAATTTTATATTATGTGTGGATCTATAACTAAACCCACAGATTTTCTTATAACAGTTAACACTTTTTGGCAGAAATGTGAAAGTAAGGAAAAAAATTTAAAGAGACGTGTGCCCTGTAAAGTCACATACAGAGTTTTAGTGGACTTCTAATTGCCTTTAAATAAGCTAACTTCAGTTCTTGAAATAACCTAGCAACAGGGAAAGGGATCCAAGTGGGTTTCTTCACTTCAGATTTGCTGCCCTGATTTCAAAGAAATCCCAAGGAATAATAAGGAGAAACTTATATGAATAGACCAATTCAGCAATTCAAGGCTGGATTTTTTTTCCATATAGAAAAGTAAAAACAGTAATAGTTCCCTTGTAGAAAACTGCAGGACAAGGAATGTTTCTAACTGTAAAGATGCATCTGAAAAAAATACTCTGTTCTCCTTTTCAAAATGAGATTCAAACACTATACCAACACCTCTGCATTGAAGAAAACAAAATGGAATGGAATGTAGCAAATTTACTGACTTCACAATTTGGGGAGAGAACCTTGCTCTGTTCATCATTTCTTTGTGCAGTCTTAACCTCATGAAAGTTTTAAATCATTCAGCTCAGCTGGTCAGTGCGATGGTAGATTACAGAGGCAGCAGTTCAAAGCTGAAGGGGCAGGATCCTTCTTCACTTTCTTTTGAAGAGACATGCTAGAATTATTCCAGCCAGTTCAAACGACAGAGAAACAGGGAAATCAAAGTGTAATAGAAAGTACAAACAAAGTGCAATGTCTGCTGGGTCTGATTCCCACACTTCAGCCCTTACAACTGCAGAAGGTTGACCCATCTTGTCCTTTACATTTAAAGGCCAATTCCTTCCTGGCCCCCTGTAGATATGAGTCAGAGGAGTCAGTAGCATATGAGGGTCTCTGCTTTCCTCCTCTCTGGGTTTCTCCTATCTTCATCTCTAACAGATGTGACTTTTGTGTTCTATATCCTACTTTTTCTTTAAAAACTACATTTATGATCTGAGGCCCTTTTCCAAAATAGATCCTAACCCCTCTGGCTGCTATTCCTTTTTTAACTGGGCTGCAGTCTTCTATGTCAGCTGCTGCTAATTGGTCCCTTAGTTGCAGCTAGGGAAATAATTGGTTTATGTTGGTCTCTTTGAGCTGTGATAGGGCTTTTTCATCTTATCCACAATATTCCTGAATACGTATCATACAGGAAGATTAAGAAGTGAGGAGCTTTAAATATTCTAATACATTTGGTATTAAAAATTAGTCCTCAGAGTCTAAATCCTTTGGATTTAAGTAAAGTTGCCACTCTTAACTTCCATATTCTGAGATGACTGTAGATGGAGACTATACACAGAATTGCTTGAGTGGGTTCAGCAATCAAGAGACCTGCTGCTGTCTGACCTAGAAGAATACAGTTACCTGCTTTTCCCATAGAAATGTATGTATGCCCTTCACGGAAATCCTGCCAAATGAGGTAAAAATCATCTTTACAATCAGCTGGGATCATGCCAAACAAATACATAGAGATCACAGTCAAATCTCTGAAAAAAATACACTGATAGATTATGATTCAGAGACATGTCAGGATGTATTGTTTGTGGAAAAAAAAGACGTGTGGCAACTTGCCTGCTTCCCCAGGTCCTGCACCACAGCCAGGTACATCATTATTAAGCCATAAATGAGTTTGTAAAGTGCATTTAATGGTATATCAACCTGTTTCATTTACCTGATAGCAGCTTTTGATCATTCTTAAGAGCTTGCAATTTATTCTGTTTGCTTTTCATTTTTCTTTGTAGTGCATCAGCCATTCAAATTTTTTTGGCATGAATTTCAGTGATGCTTACATTACTAGATCAGCAAATGTATGAGGATATTGCATTTTATGGGATCATTTTGACATGTTGTTTTTTCAGCTTCTCTTTTTATCAGTGTCCAGCAAAAGTGTTCTGTAATTGTCCCATTTATTTTGTTGAAATAGTAATCAACCACACATTTGAAGTAATCAGTTTTAGGAAAATGAATTTTTTTGATGACTTTCACCTATATCATTTCATTGCAGCTTGCAAGGTGTGACTTCAATGAAGTTTAGTGTGATTTTTTTGAATACTTCCACTAAATTTCATGAGGCCTTTTTAAATCAAAAATTATTTTAGCAAAATAAAGGATGGGAATTCAAAATAAAGTGAGCTATTTTCTGAGCTCTCTTCCAGCTCTCTCTGGGCACATATACTTGCACAGGGAGCAATGCAAATATAGGTTCTGATATTGCAGCATCTTGTCCATGTTCAGCTCCATGAATTTAATATGAAGTATTAAGGCCAGCAGTGAATTTGACTTCTGGGTTCCCATTGCTTTTTCTAGATTCAGCCTGAGTACAGGCTATGGCTAGATTCTGTGTTTGGTGGGGGGCAAAGTCCCTCTGGATTCATGTCTTAATACTTCTCATGCATGAAGCTTCTCATGAAACTTATTTCTCAGGCAACCTTAAACTTTATTTCTACCTTTTGAAATGTGGAGCAGAGGGAATGCTGGTGACTGAGGCCCCATGTAAGGCTGGTCTGTCCCCTCATTCTATGAGGAGTTGCCACCACGTGATGTAGCTTCTGACATGAGCATGTCCTCTCTCTTCCTCAAGAAGAACTGTTTGCTGAGGAAGGCCATGGCCAGTATTACCTGTCTCCTCTGATAAATCCACTCCTGAAATAGTCTTTTTCATCTCCTAATCGAGCAGTCACTATACAGATATGACAAATATTGGTTGTACCCTTCTGACAAACCCAAGAGACTGCACAAAGTAAAATAAAAAACCATTACCCCATTTGGGCAAATTAATAGTTAACTGACTACTTTCAAAGGGTATTTAAAAAAGTAAAATAAACGTTTCCTATGTTGTTTTTTCTTAGTTTAAATCTATCTATTATTGTTATTTAAATAGATTGACAGGCCCCAAAAAATTCAGTATTATTTCTCAACTCTGTGGTAAGCATCCAAACAGTACGATAGTTGTATTACTGAAGGGAAAACTGTATAATGAGATTTCTCAGAGGAGCACTTAATGAAAAGCCATATTAGCTATTGAGGGCTACAACAAACTATAATGAGATTTAAAGGCTCGTCTACCTATTCTTTCAGAGCTACAGAAAGATCATCTCCTTGGAGAATTTACTACAAACACAGGAATGCTATAACCAATTTAAGAGTACAAGTGGATATTTGTACAAAGAGGAAATTTGTACCCTCTGTTAAGTTCCCTCCTATTCCTGAAGTAGGATGGTTTAAGGATTCACTGTCATGCTATATATGAATATTTTATCCTTGCATTGAGGATATTGATCTTGAATGTAAACTGCAGCATTTGCACTATTCAGATCCTAAGTTATCAAGTCAGATTGATCTGCACTTAATATAAAGGTTATTGTGAAGCTTATTTCAAATTACTCATTTTATCCAGCAAATGAGTTGGAACAGGACAGAATTTTAGGTATTGTGACCTGAAACTATGAGTACTGAATACTGAACTCTCTATGGTTGGTTGAAATACCTTTTAAAGTGGATTTTATTTATTTGGGTTTTCTCTATCTGTTGGACACAGCTTCATTCTGTTAAATTACAAAAAAATAATTACTGAGATCCTAAAGGAGAAGTTGGAAACATTAGTACAAGAACAGTCTTTCAAGTTGTCTTTAATGTAGTGTAGCAGAACGATGTAGTCAATAGCAAAGCGACTACCCTAAGCTGAACTGAAAGCTGAGAACTCCCATGCAACAAAGTAAATTTACCATTTCTCACATAATGCAACAAACTTGAGTAAATATGGCTTAAGACATAAAAGATGTTGCAAACACTGGGTTTGTGTCTGTACTATTGGTCTACTATAACTGAAATTAAAAAATACTCTATGTTGAAAAACTGAAGTATTTTAGATGTTGACTCTTCGTAACCCAAAGTGAAGAAAATGAAAGTTTAACAAGCAAAAAATGTACCCAGTGAGAAAATGTTTCATCATTCATGCACACATACTTTCATGCTCTTTGAACTGAATTTCAGAAGAGAAATAAGCTGTCCTATATCTTTAAAGCCACCTGGATAATTTCATGCACTGTCTTCAGTGCTGAGACATTTTTCAATCAGTTTGTCTCCCTAAGGAAGGGTGGCAGGGTTCTTCCTCTGCCCTCAACAGTAATATGATCTAGGTTATCCTAGGCTGTGTCATCTTGGAAGTTTCAGCGCAGCTGTGTGGAAAACAAAAGTTTTAGGATTGCAATGGATATTGTGCCTGTGGGGTGATCAAGTTACATGTAGACAAAGGAATTTAGCTAAGAATTTTTTAACTGTAGATATAACTCAGATATAATTAACATTGGAATAACAAGTGATTTGGTTTTTAACATATATAAAATCATAGGGTGGCAATTTTTTTAGGTTGCTAACACTGGCTTAATTATTCTCCTATGTGATCTTAGCAATAAAATGGGAAGGGTATTTAATCTCTAACAGCAGAAATGAAGAATATAATCAACGATTTATTTCAATATTGTTACCTCAAGGTTATTAGTAGATTTTATTTTTACTTGTAACTGTAGCAAGATCTCTATGTCCCCTGAAGTAATTAGTAGCACATTACCAGCTTTGACACTGTATTACTTAAACATACTTATTTTTAGAATGTAAGAAGGAATTGCAGATTTCTGTAGTTCAAAACACGAGCTGATTAGTTTAAAATTATATCTACCAAGAACAATGTCTCTCTCAAAGCAGTCTTTTCTGTAGGTGGTGTTATGGAAATCATGCCATATATTAGAAGATTAATCTGAAACATTTTCGCTCCCTGAAGTAAACTCAGAACATCATCTACTGATGATTTGTTTTGATAAAACAGTATTTTAAAGTTTAGTTCCTGAGAAAATTCTCACTTCATGCAGAGTTGGAAAAGTTAGGAAGTGTTTTCAGAGTGTTTTTCACAAGATTTATTTTTTTAATTCCCCAGTCTGAATCATTGCAGACAGGTTGATTTATTTTAAAATATGTGAAAAGACAGAAATCTCAGTAGATTAATTAATTTTTTTTTCTTTTGTCTCTGAGCTAGAAAATAAGAGCTGTTCCTAACACTTTTCCAACATTTTAGACTGAATCAGAAGAGATGAACTGTTCATACAGGATTTCAGGTATTTTGGAGCATAATCTATATCCACTTTAGATGTGTATTTGGCTCATAATTGTAATTTTGGGTGATGTTGTTCATGAATCTTACTCTTCTGTTTTGTCAGACTTCTGAGAGATTCAGCAATTAAACTACACTGATTTGCACGATTGAAGATCTGGTATTGAGGATGTTGACCCATATGCTATGTGTAGAAAGGGAATACACTTCATGAAATCTTGTAGAGGAAAATTGCTTCTTTCAAAATGATACTATGAATGTAAACAAACAACTTGAACAGATCTTGAGGTAATGAAACACCTTATAGAGAAAGTCATTCTAGACCCTTGAAACAAGTGTGACTCCCCATGTGAGTGTGAGAACAGGAAACTCAAGGAGGTAGTAATGAAAAACAGAAAGAGAGCGGATGGGAATTCAGCTTCTCTATTTCTTATGTCACCTGAGCTGGCTGGTTGTATTCTAGCTTAGGTATTTGTGCATGGTGCAGCAATCTTTTATATAAATATGCCTTTAAGTAACTAACTTTGTGCCTGATATTTGGTGCTGTTCTCTATGATTGCATAGTTTTCATAAAAGCTTATTGGAATTTTTTTAATAACCTCAAAAGTAAATTTTATCTTAAGATGGAAATGCGCAACCCAACTAATATTTTGATTGCTGTAGATAAAGAAAAACTTGAAACAGAGCAATCAAACCTTATCAAAAGTTTGAACTTAATTTTTGTGACTGTTTTTATTAGTGGCATTTTTTCCAACAGCAAATTTACAGTATTTCAGTAAAGCTGTCCTAGTAAAATTTCCAAAGCATTTGTTGCAATTTTAAATTAATTTGATGGTGAGCAGACTCACAAAATTAGTTTCTTCATACAAATCTTCAAGTATTTTATGCACTGTTGATTTCATTAGAGCATCTACCATCTAGTCTGTAAATGATAAGTTCATGCCATCCAGTGGGAACCAAATAGCATGTCACCAAAGTCAATCTTCTGCTGATATGCCTGCAGAAGTTAGTGTCCCATAGAACAGTGAGAGAAGTTAAAATCCACAGACCATAGCAGAGAAGAAAAAATGCAAGATTTACAAGATCATAGACCTTGAAGAGAAAAATGTACACTTAGATCAAGAGAAAAGAGATGAAATTCATGATAATCCCAGAGCCAGGGACAGGAAATATGAAGATCTAGGCAGTATGGGGGAAGCTCAGGTGGTATAGTATTTCTACGACAGAGCTGAGCTCCTGCAATTTAGGGAACATCACCTACTTCAACTGAAATGGTACAAACACAGGCAAGAAAAGCATCATCTTCTGCTTTCCTCTCCAGTACTTAAAAAGAGCTGTTCAGTAAGAAATGTCTTTTGAAAAAAGGACAAAATTCATTTGGGTCAATTCCAGGTTGAGTAGGTCTGATGAAGTATTCAAAATATAGAGATAATTTTGGGCCTTTAATACTATCAAAAATGATGAATTATATACTGGAAAAACGACACAAATATTCACTTAAGCTATATAGGAAAAAATCTGTCCTCCTTTATTGTTTCCCATTGACTTAACTGAATTTTTACTCAGATTGTAATGGTGTTCAAAAAGATAACTGCAAAATCAAGCATGAATTGTACGTGTGCAAATGTCCTTTTTCTGCAAAATTGGCAGCTAAAGAGATTTCACATGAAGACCACAGGAGAAGCAGATTAAAACATTGGCACATGGCGCTTGGTTTGAGATTTTTTTTCTATACACTTGACAACTTCCTCATGAGGGGAAGAGGAGAGGGAGGCACTGATCTTTTCTATACACTTGACATGAAATCACTTTTTTCCTGATATTTCTCCCCTGAAAAAAACTAAAAGGAAGAAAAAGAAAATAAAATGAGGAAAAAACCCAAACATTTAGAAGGTAATGCAAAATAGAAAAACACCCACTTTTCCACAATGCTTTTCACTAACTTCAATGTTATCCTTGGTGGAAGGTTAGTTTTGGAAGAAAAGTATGACATTTTAAAGAACCTTTTCTAGTTTTACTGAACTATGTCTACCTATTATTTTGCTTCATTACCGGTCATTAAAAAGAAAAACAGACATTTATGATTTCTGTCCTACTTTCAATTTTTAGTTTTGCTTTTTTGCTTACAGAGGTTATTTGCATTAGTGTCCGTCTAGCTTATAGACTATTTAGGATAGAAACAGTGCCCTATTGTACTGGTTTTGAATGGGGTAGAGTTAATTTTCTTCATAGTAACTCATATGGTGCTGTGTTTTGGATTTGTGGCCAAAACAGTATTGATAACACACCAATGTTTTAACTACTGATGAACACCATTTATACAACATCAATGTTTTGTGAATGGATAATTTGATAAGGAGAAATTACATTTTGAGAACCTCTCTCTGTTGATATGTTTATATATGCATAAACTCCATTAGAGATGAAGGGGTTGAATTCAGAGGTGGGTAAGCAGGACAGTCTTCCAAATGACAAGTCTTGAATGGTCCTATTTAAATTTACATAAGGAAGCACTAAAAGATGCCCAGTGTAGTGAGAAAGAGGAAGGGCCCATTGCTTGTTCTTGTTTGTCAACTATTTCATTTTACTTACACCATTTCTCAACATCAGCATAGAAAATTCTTCATCTCATTCTTTTTGAAGACAGAATAGAGGAATCCAAAGTTTATTGCAAATTCTTTCTATTGTCAGTAGAATTTCTGGCATAACATGTCATTAACCAGAAATTATGTCCTGAATTTCCCTAATCTTCATAAGTATTTTACAATATTATCTTGAAAGTCTAGATTTCAAAGTATCAAACCAAATATAAGAAGTAGAGTTACAGCTCCATTCTCAGCAGTAACCTGTTTATGAATGTGTATCACCTTTGAAAGAATGAAATGACAAACTAAACTAATCTCATTTATCAGAGGTCTCAGAGAACAGGTTAGTTAAATGCTTGCGAAGAATAATATAGGTATAGTTGGTCTTGCCCTGAAGAGGAAAAATCAGATAATTATTAAATTTTCTGTTTCTGTTCCTTTTCTTTCTCTGCCTATGTCATGGTTCTTTTACTTAGAGTTCAGATTGAAACGCAGGAGACGGAGAGTTGTTCTTCGGACTCAGATGTTTATTATTTCTTATCTATGGTATAGCTGCACAGAATGTGTCTCTAAGTAAACAAGGTGGAAATGGCCCCAGAGTTCTACCTTCCAAGGTCTTTTAAAGCCCAAATTACCCAATGATGGAATGCCAACTAATTTATTTTTACTTATAATCCAGTAACTAATCATTCATGTTCCGCACTGTGGGGTTTTTGAACCAATACCAGACCACCCAGGCTTGTGAAAAAGAAGAAGAAAGAAGAACTAACCTACACCCAAAATCCTCCATCTGGTTACATGTATATTACTATATCCCAGAAACCTAATTTCTCTGAACCCAGGGTTCCTACAGATGATCTCTTGAAATTTCTTCCAAAGCTACCCTCTGCCAACTTCTTGTCTAAAGTTGCACTACTACTAAATTTTTATTATTTTATCCTTGACTTCCCTGTATCTAAGTAATAATTTAGGATAAATATGCAGTTATTCCAAACTTTCTTTTAAAAAAAAAGAATCACCTGAAAAAAGCTGAAAAATTTTTTCTGCTATCCATGTCATGACGATAATTTTCAATATTTTGCCTCAGTATCTTATAAAAGGAAAAAGGAAAAAAAGTGGAGGAGGGTGAAGAGAAAAAAATCCCCAAAACAGCTGCTTAGTGGGAAGACAACCCTGATAGATTTGGGGAAAACAATTGCTTCACTTTTTATTTAAAGTGACTACTTGTTGTTTAGAAGTAGGAATGACTGTATGTTGTGAATCTGATGTAGCTCAATTCATGTACACAGTATGCGAAAAAGGATTTAATTTACACTTATCTAAAAAGACATTTAACGATCTCATTTGTTCATATTTCAAAATGAAAGTGACTTTTAAGAACTTGCCACCCTTTGCACAGATGACACCCTCTCTCAAATGCAAATGCCATAATTTCAACTGGAAGACTGTAATTAATCAGTTTCTTAAAATATGCTAATATGAGTCACTTAAAACTGTGCAAATTGAATAGGGTGCAATATTTTCCATATTGTAAATATTGTTTTTGTAACAACAGTAATTGCCATTAGAAATCAGAGACTATATAAGTTTTGATATTTTCTCAATAAAAAGAATCCTGCTGTTAATGCAATATTAAAATACAAAGACTTAGTATTTATCTGCACCCAAGAGGTTCAAATGAAGTAGGTGAATCAGTTCTGTTTTCTGATTATAATAAGACAGTTGCAGAGCCCTTTTTAACATTAATCAATGATTCACTTCTTTCCTATTTTCTATGAATGCTAAAAATGAAGATTTAAAAATTCTCTAGAGTTTCGAGTTTGCATTTAATTATAAAGGGAAAGCTGATCAAATAGAAAGAAAAATCTCCACATTGTTTTTGTAGATATGTTTTTTGCAAATAATTTGTTTTAAGTTATGTACTGTATTTTAAACATTTTTTAATATCTTCCAAGTATTTATGAAATGTTCATAGGTGATGAGTGAGGAATTTAAAATGAATGGTTATTTGTCCAAAATATATATAAAAATTATTTGATAATCAATATTATTTTCTCTAGGAAAAATGAATAATGAAAATTCACAGAAGAACTTAGAGCATATAGAAGAATGATAAAGCAATATATGCAACATAAATTGTAACAGAATATATTTTCTAAATTCTCCAAACTAAGTGCAGTTGCAGGAGAAAGGATTATAGAAAATTCCTTAGATCTGGATGGCAAGTTTATGCAGGCAATCCCACTGGGACTGAACCAAAACAGCAGGGGCCTGATTCAGGTTTTGATTCAAGCGTCAAGTGCCATATGATGTATTGTAGGTTGGGCTTCCTGGTATCCTGCTGTTGTTGAAAAGGTCAGCTGCCTCCTACAGCTTTTGTGTCATATCCACCGTACCATATGGATTATTCTGGGATTTTATAATATTGCAAAGAACCCAGTGAATGGAGCAGCAGGTGGTTATCTTCAACTGCTTACAAAAATGTTGGATGAATGAGGGTCCATAGCAGACAACAGAGACCTAGAAGCTTGAATGACAGTTGATGCTAATATACAGTAAATTGTCCCTACACAGACACTGAGTACCATTTAAGATGAAATCTTCTGTACAGCCTTTAGCTGAAGATCCAAAGAGATTAATGTCTCCCACAATAGTTATATGTACTAAGTTTGTGCCAACCTCTTGCACACCCAAGAGCAGTGTCTCTCTGACTTAAATGACAAATAAACATTTATTCACTGACAGCTGAAAGAGAACCTAAATTTCAATATTTCATTCCTAAATTGAGTTCCAACTCTACCACATAAATAGTCCAATTTCAACTGAGAGTTGGTGGTCCCATTCTTCTGTTTCCTAAATCCTAAATCAATCTATTTTCTTTGTCTTTTCTACTATTGTAGATCTGGTACATTTTTCACAACCTCAACCCGCAGCCTTCCATCTGTTTTCCCAAATTTGAAATCCCATTTTATTCAGAACATATTATTTCAGTAGAACATGTAGAAATATATTCTCTGTATTCACCAAAGTACTAGTTTAGCTCCATGCTTTCTAAGCCATATACATAATTCCTGAGCTTCCTTAATAAAGTATTTTCTGGTCTCCAGATCCTGTTTAACTTAAACTAATTGGATATTAGGTTCACGTAATTTATTACTTACTGCAGCTTCCAATAACTTAGATTTGGAACACTGTAACATACAGAGAATTTAGAATGAGGTAATTTCTTTAAAAATACAAAAAAGAAACAATGAATTCTAAACTGGTTCAGTTCAATTTGAAATGCACAGGTTCCTTCATTTTCTTCCAGAAATAGAACTCTTCCAGCTGATGCTCTTTGAATGATAGTGAACCATATTTTCCATCTTCACTTATACATGAGTAGAATGGTCCATTATGAGTAGTCTCAAAGATTTATTAAGATGGTAACCTCTGGAAGTTAATGACTTGACAAAACTGGGATATCTCAAATGTTTTCATATGGGAAGTGATGCCTTTTCCTGGTCTTAAAAATTAAGAGCCAGACATGGTTACAGGAAAAAGGGTTTTTTACCTTGGTATTTAATAAGGATCCTTATGGTGCACCGCTTCACCAAGGTGGAATGCGCCGAAATGCACACACATGATAGATCATATATACAATTTATAGACCTTGCAAATTAGCATATCTACAAAGATTCCCCAGTGAGAGGCTTGAATGGATAGCATGATATGCCCCCCATCCTGAGGAATTCCCCCATGGATGGGCCTAATCTGAGTTCACAGGATGTGTTCTAGAGAGCACCTTGGTTTCTCAGGATAGCGTGGGGCTTTCCGGCCTCCAACTGCAAGGCCTCCAGGATGTTTGGTCTCCTCGATTAACAGAATGCTAGGGCTATGCTGAGTTCTCAGACTTAAGGAATTACAAGTATGCATGCTAAGAGCACTGAGGATACATAAAAGATACATAAAAGGTATATATAAAAGGTATATAAAAGAAAAGGCAAAAAGTCATCATGGCATCAGAAGAGACAAGTTGCTGTAAAATTAACATGTTAAGAATAGGGTGAATGCACAAAAGTTGTACGAAGATAACTTTCTTTTGAAGAAATTATAAGTTCCTGTATTTTTAGACAAGTATTTTACCGAGTTGGAGTTGTTTTAGCTGATTATTTTAGTGATCATGTCATGGTGGTGACCAACACACTGTGTTTGATTTATAGCAGGGATGAAATATCTGTGTTTTAACTATGTCAGGCAAAGGGTTTGGGTTCAAAGACCAGAATATAGGACTTTCCTCTCCCAAGCTGAAATTGTGTATCGATGGCAGAGTAAACTGTGTCACATATGATAAAAACCAGAAAAGTAGCAAACTCACAAATAATAGCTACAGTTATACTATTAATTAATTAATAATAATAGATCACTGATGTGCATGAAAATACCTGTGACATCAACAACTTCTCCCCACTCCCCTTTTTTTCTTCTCTATAGTTATGGTTTATTTCTATTGCTAAAATACAGTGATGTTCTACTTGAATTATAAGTGCTAGGTCATGTTGGACATGTTTGAATAGAGGTTGGTTGAATCCAAATCTGTGTTTATATAAATTTACCTGAGAAAATCGTAGTACTGAGACTTGTCACCTGTGACAGTACTTTGGGAAGACCAAAATGATTATGCAACTAAAATGAGGCTTATGCAGGATTTAGATCATTAAAACGACTTCTAAAAACTCTCTCCTCCATGACTAGACCTGTTTAAGTGCATATTATGATCTAGATCATGCCCAGAATTAGCATTCTCCTGGATAAACTGACCCTATAAACACCTATCTCCATTTTTTTGGGTTGCAATATCCAAGGGTTCTTCTGACTATGAAGTCTATGAATATTTCTCTATCACAGCTTTCAAATTTAAATATTTTAACAGTCCATGAAAAAGAAACTATATTTGTAGGACTCCTTCACAAGTACTTTAAGCAATAAGGTGCAGCATCAAATTCCTCCATATTTGCCCTTATTCTGGTGTCAAACTAATATTCCTAAGTATATGACAACAGATTCTTTCCCTTGGATATTTTGTTTCCCCTTAGGACATTCTCTCCAAAATTGGGAGCAACGGGTTCAGACTGAAGAGTGACAAGAATTTTACAGTTTATCCCAATCTCAGCTATCTTCAGGTTTGAATTAAATCTCTGGAGTGCAGCTGTGTTTACCTCACCAGCAGGAATAACCTCAGAGATATCCAAAGTATTTATTGAGAGAAAATAACACTGCCATGCTGAAAAGGGTGAAATACAGTTGAATGCAATATAGGGTCTTTTTCACTCATAGATACTACGGAATCACTATTGTTTTGATTTTGCTATAATTTCCATAATCCTGTTTGGTACTTCCTGATTATATAGATATTTATTAAATATTAAAAGCCATTTTAAAAGCTTTAGAGAGTTTGACTGTGAAATATCATGCTGCAAAACATAACTGTGAGGATTGCTTGCACTTTTGGACCTTTGTGTGTACATTAGAGCACACCCTTCCTCCAGGGCTCAGTCTCATTTATTGTGCAGTTAATGAACAAATATTGGTGTCGTCCCACGTTATCTTTATTACATTAAAGACAAAAGTGATAATATTCCCTACAGGTTTTTTGTAGCAGTCCTTAATATAATATGCAAGTGCTTCACAAACACTGATTTATTTATTATTTTTTCTCAGCAGCTTCATAATATGAAGAATTGTTGTTCTAATTTCACATATGGGGAATCTGGAAACAGAGTCATCATAGACAGAAACATCCATTGTTTTTGGAGGCCAGGTTTAAAAATCTGGATCTGATTTATGTCAGCATATGTTGCATCATGCAGCACTCTGTATTTAAATATAGCACAGCTCCTATAATTTCAATTGAAGCTGAAAATATTCAAACCAAAAATCACAGCCTTTAATTAAAAACACAGGAAATGAAGAACATGCAATTAACGATCACCTGTTAAATGTTTGAGTAGAATGATTTTTCCATTAAATAGACAGAACTCAATTCCCCAAAGCAACACTTCCTCTTTGATAAAAACATTGCTTTCCTTTCCCCAAGTACTATATATTTCCAGCTTCTGTAGTAAATAGCACAGGACCATATAAGTTTCCCTTTCCACATAGCTCTGCACAGTTCTGCTTCATCTGCAGTCTAGTTCTGTTCTTTTGCATTAGTGGGAATATCTGTTATACAATAATATAAAAATATTATTGTGCATACAAAAATTGTTGAAATTAATCAAAGCATTATCATTTGGCAAAAGTAGTATGAAAAATTACCAGCTAAATAGCTAACATTGCTAAAATTGTTGCCGGGTTTTGATGGTCTCTCAATTCTCTCCTAGACTCTTATCTTGAAATTTGATGTCCAAAAATTGTTGGAAGCATTGCAACTGAGGTATAACCAGTGCTGAGGAGAGTAGAGGGACTGCTTCATGTATTCTTAGTCTTCATGTGCTGTTGCAGTGGGGTCTCCTGCAACATGCATTAGTCAGCGAGGCCCGTGGAAAGAAGTATGGACCGATTCTTGGTAGATGTTTCAGAGATCTTTATTCTCCTGCCACATGGCCGGGGACTGCTGAAGAACTGAGCAATTACGGGACAACCAGGGTCCTCCTCCAGGGAACACAAAACAATCAGTGGAGAACAAGACTGACCAGGGAGTAGGGAAACCCCGTATGCCGTGCCTCTACTCCAGGGTCCCCTCCCTCTGGACCCCACGCCAGGGGGAGGAACCCCAACAATGCACGAAGGTGTGTTGTGTTTTTTCCAGCTGTATGACCTTGTTGGTCATTCTCAGTTTGGGACTCCGGTGACTCCCATACCTTGTAATGTTGCACCCTAACCACCAGGTTTGTATCCTGTATCCTGTATCCCATAAGCCTTATCTTGTACTTGTCTCCCTGAATAGAACCCTATTTTTACCTCAGTGTATCTTTAATTTGTTAAGATTGATCAGTAGTCTAATCTTGTCTTCAAACATACCTCTAAGATTGGCACAAGAATTTAATTTTCTCTGTTTTTTCATCCATTTTATTAATTAAAATATTGAATTGTTCCATATCCAGGGTCTAGGACAGATCTTTCAAGAGCTGTATTGAGCGCTGAATTTTCATAGACAGCCACTAAAAGCTACACTCTAAGAATGCGTTTTGAGTCATCCTTTAAAAATACATGAATGTTTTATCTTCAACTATATTTATTTGGTCAAGTTGCTTTTGAGAAGGACATCTGAGACACTGCCAAGAAATCACACAGCAGTCAAGATGAATGATACATGGTGTGTTTTTCCCATGCTCACAAGACCAGCTTCCATGTTGCAGAAGTCGTTTAGATTGATTTGCAGGTTTTTCTTATAAGACTCTGTAGGCTTTTACTCATCTCCATATTCTCTTGTATGTAATTAGAATAGTTTAGCTACTTTTTACAGTATTTTTCTGTAAGTAGGAACCAACTGGTCTATATTGATCCTTTTCTTTTTTGATGCACACCATGTTTGTTTTTTCCAGTCTTCCAGTGCATCACGTATCCTATAAGCATGTTCAAAGTATGTCAAGAGATGCAAAATTTTCTTAACTAGTTTTGTAACTATACATATAAAAAGCTAAAAAGAGCTTTCTAAACTAAAAGGAATTTTAACCGTGCCTTCCTTTTACTCAGCTGAATTCACAGCCATTTCTTATTACCTTACTACTAGCATTAATGTTTTTATGGCTGTATGGTTATGAGCATTATTTGAGGTGAAGATATATGAACAGATTAAAGAAAAAGTGTTAAACACTTCAGTCTATTACAGACCAGATCCTTCTCTCTTATTATTATTTAGAAACGTACTTGCAGAAAGATTTTTTCTGGTGTTAACAATCCTTTAAATTTCTGTATCATCCTTTTCTTGGTATTTCTGACTTTCTTAGTTACTTAAACAATTCTTTTGCACTTGTGTGCAATAAACAGGCTGTAATTTAAACTTTCTATGTAGTGTTTTCCTCATTTTAAATGTTAACCTCTTCCTGTACTTTCTTCCTTTCTGCTGCAACCCATTAGTATTTGTGTCCCTTAAATCAAACTCCTGCCTTTTATTTTTACTTTTTTTTCTTTTCTCCATTTTGCTGACTTTCAAGATTATTTTTTAAATGCATGTTTCTAAAACCTATTTTTTGTTATTTTGTCTTTATTTTCCTCATATTCTTTATGTCATGAATTCCCATCATATGTTGATCTTTTTGTCACACAAATTCTGTCTTTGTTAACATTGTTGACCAGTCCCTCCTTCTGGAAATATCAGTTGACTCACATTTAGTTATTTCTCTATCTTCTGTATCAAAAAATTAGCTGGAAAAAATTGCTTGTTTGGAAGAGAGCAAATGGAAGGAGGGAATTCCTCATCACTTCATTCTATTCCTGTACTTGCTCCCTTGGTCATTTGGGGTTTTTACTGTTTTAAATATTAACTATTCTAACTTTTTTACTGTAATAAAACTTGGGCAGAGAATGCACTTTAACGGACTTTGGATTTCTTTTCATAGTGAACATAAGGATAAAACTGAGGCAAATCCAAACTAACTTAGCTCTGGTTTAGTCTCATCATAACTTTTGTATTTCTCCACAATATGACCTGAGAAAATTATAAAAGTGTTTTGATATATAAGGCAGCATTTCTTTTTCTTCTTCCCTGTAGGCAAAGGATATATTCAGTGTGTTTTCTACAGAGATGGAAGAATATTTAGGTTAATAGAAAAGCATATGGTGAGAAGGCTAATAGAAAAACATATGGAGAGAAGATACATAAGTACAAAGTTAGCATCGCACCAAGTAGACAGATGACTAAAAGGGAACTAGTTTATATTTAATAGCTGACTCTTTCCTGGGACATGTCTGATTTTAAAAACAAGCAGAGATTTGGCTTTATTAAAAAGACAGAACTCTCTCCTGCCACTTTCTTTAGGTGTGGTTCCTAAAAGTCAGTAAGAAATGGAGTGATTTCCATTCTGATTGATTTATCAAGAGGCGTCTGGAACTTTGCAGGAAAAGGGCAATAATTAGTAAACCACAGTTAGGTTTTACCTAATCAGTCATCCTTTGTACTATTATGCAGATATTTGGCTTTTGTCAGACTAGAAATTCTTTGGAAGGAAGCATAGGATTTCCATTTGTGCCACTATTGGTCAGTTAGACTGCATGGGCAGAGAAAATCCACATGAATTACTCTCAGGAACAGAACTGCTCTGGGGCATAAGGCAGCTACGGTGGGGATGGGCCAGAAGTGGTGGTTTTGTCTTCCCCATTCTCTGACCCAGAACTCACACACTGCACGCAGCAGAAGTAGAAAAGCAGGGGAGTGAAGGCCTGATTCCTGTCTACAAATTTACTTCTGAAAACGTTGATGGAGGTGACTTTAAAAGGGAGGCATTTGCTGAAGGAGCAATGACTTTTGCAAGCCTGTGTAGTTTGCAGTGCAGGGTTTGGAAAGCCATAAAAGAAATAGAACTACTCTAATGGAAAATGATAAAGAAATGGATTTCAGTCAGGCTTGCACTTCAGAAAGAAAAAATTCTGGCTACATCCCAGAAGTCATGTTAGAGGGATTTCATGCCAAAGAAATCTAAGGGGAAAAGGTAAATTTATAAAAGGTAATGTGTACTCTGACCTCTAAAAAGAACCTGTATTTTACAACGTAACAATTCACCAGTTCATCTCTGTGTATTCATATTTTCTCTTATGTTCCTCCCAACTCTATCTCTATAACGTAATTAGTTATTCATATCTTGCACTCTTTAAGTATATTAAAATCAGGGATTTATTTCTAAGTTGTACTGTTTGTATCATTACTAATGGAGCTACAGCTTTAAGTAAGGAATGTTTACTCAGGCACATCAAGTATTCACTATGAAAGCAATTAAAGGGTTTGATGTTCACAGTCAAGTATTAATATTAATGTGGAAACTGCATCCAAATCATTTAGAGGTGGTTAGGAAGACCTCTGGGAGTGAGACAGCCATAGAAAGTAGGGACATGATCACAGCTGTATGGGAAAATAATGGAAACAGCTACTCTCTAAGCATCCTCAATAGGGAAGGAGGATCCTCAAAACCTAAATGAATGTGAATAGAAGTGGCAGCTTTTAAGTTTGATTTGCCTGCTATAAAAAATTTTACATCAGTAAGTGTCTAGAGCCTTTGCACTCAAATGTATTTTTATCACCTGTCTCCAAATCCCTTTATGGATAGTACAATTAACAGCACACATGAAACAAAACTGCATGACAATAATTTGCAAACCATTATGATCTCAGAACTGGAACTGTAATTCTCATCTTCTGTTCCTGACACCACCTACTGCCAGACCTAGGGTGAGCCATTTAACTATTGGCTTGATTTTTCCAGCTATAAAATTGATGGGAAAGTTCTAATGTGTCTCAGGGTATATTTGGAAGGTTAATCAATAACACTTGAAAAGTTCTCAGAATGTTGCATCAATAAGATATAAACTTAATTTGCTGAAAATGTGTTTGGATTGACTACCAATCTACAGATACTCTATTTACTCTGCAGTCTAAAAGGATAAAAAAAGAAAACATTTATTAATAAATAAAATTTGAATAAAAAATTGTCACCTCTTAAGGATGACAAGAAACCAGCTTTGGCTACAAGTCTCTGTGACAGTCCTCCCTTTTCCACTGCTTTAGGAGATTTGCTTTCAGATTACTGTTTCTTCATTTCTAGATAACTACACTGGAGTTGCTTTAGGCTTGAGAATAGGATAAATCTTTTCAGTGTGTCTTTTTTGGTTTCGATTGCCGTACTGGAACAGATTTGGCATTTTGACATTCAGCATGAATTTTATACCTCTCTCTCTCTTTACTGTATCCATGTTGACATGGCTGTGTATGCAAAAAAGCACAAATGCATTGCTGAGAGATGTCTGTAAGTCAGTGGTTGAGGGGGAACAGTGTAATGAAGAGAAACATGACATTCCCATAGCAACAGTGGCAAAGCCCTTTATGCTGATGTTGAGTAGAAAATTGCCAGTGATCTAAAGGACAGCAGAAATAAGCTGTATGTGATTCTAAAAGAATTTCTTACTTTGCCAGAAACAAGTCAATTTAAGGTTGGTGTCAGAGCCCAGTGGCTGAATAACATTAATATAGAGCTAAAGGAAGACATTTATGACTCACATCACCTATGGAGAGTATATTGTCTTGGAAATTAAAACCCACAGTTTATGTAACTATTTCAGAATATTACTTATCTCTTGTCACTCCACAAAAATTTTATTTTTTAAACAAAATGCATGTTTTTCTGAACAGTCTTAATATCAAGCCTGAGATGTTCCTTTTTTTGCTGCCTTAAAGATACATTAAAGATATATAATTAGGTAGTGTTTACCAAAATCCTGACATATTCTCCAATGGGTTTTACATCTTGCATAGCATTCATCTATTAAATTTTACAGCTAGATGTGTTCTTGCTTTTGTGAGACCAATATTTTTCAGGTGTAGAAACAAATTTCTAGATGCCTAAAGCAAAATAATTTTCCAGCTTGCATTTTGTGAAGATTTCTGTAAAAATTTCATTGGCATCTATATTTCTATTTCTGATTAAAATTGCAAATAGAGCAATAATATTACTGAAGAATCTGTGAGTGGCAGAAGAGTCTGCAAAAATCTGGTTTTAGTTTTTCCATCAAAATCCTAGCCAGTTATAATTTTTCAAACCAGTCATTTCATGGAGAGCAGCAGTGTTACTTACATCACATTGTATTACAACAGCTATTTAGAATTTTCTGCATGAAATTACTCTCCAACAAGCAAAATAATTACGTCTCCAGGTAAGAGCATCCCTACAAACAATTTTGAAAAAATCATACTGGAAAGAGGATCTAACAGTTAGTAACTCATAGAAATCTCAGCCATTTGACAATGATGTGCAGCCATTTATTTTCACAACCCATTGCCAGCTAACCCTTTTCCCTCTGGCTAGGTTTTATTTTAAAAATGAGATTCAAGGTACAGCATTTTGTAACTTAAAAAGTAAAAGCTACCACTTGGAGTGCTTCAGGGAGCATCACTTCAACATGAAACTACTAAACTAAAGGGATATACCTATCAGTCCAGGTTGTTAAGCATCACCCACAGGTTGCTGCTCTATTGGTAATGTATTTGATGTTGATTCCAACTGTACCATTACCGGTGTAAAAACAAAAAAGAAAAAGATTTTCCTTCTTTAGAGTTCATAGTTTCTGAGAAAAAAAAGTCAAATCAGGCATAAATTGTTAGTTGATATAAAGCCCTTTAGGCCTAATGATAGGATGCCTGTATTTTTTCTTTAATTATAGTGAGCTCCTGTTCTTTAATAGTTCCGGTCACAATCCAAACATGGCATGTCAGGTTCTGTACCACAGTCATAAGGAATTCTTCATATGAATGTAGTATTTATGGAGATATATGTGAGAGGCTCTTGTAGAACTTATACATTCATTCAAATAATTTCATATGGTTGTAGATATAGTCATAGAATCATAGAATAGGCTGAGATGGAGGGAACAGATCAGTATAATGAAGACCAACTTCTGGCTTTGTGCAGGACATCCAAGAATCCCACCATGTGCCTGAAAGCATGGTCCAAACAGTTGTTGAACTCTGTCAGGCCTTTGAACTCTTGTCAGGCCTGGTGCTGTCACCACTTCCCTGGGGAGCCTGTTCCAGTGCCCAACCACCCTCTGGGGGAAGAACTTCTTCCCGATATTCAACCTAACCCCCTCCCCCAAGCCCCCCAATACAGCTTAAGGCCATTCCCTCAAGTCCCTGGACATCACAGAGAAGAGATCAATGTCTGTCCCTCCTCTTCCCCTCACAAGGAAGCTGTAACTGCAATGAGGTCTCCCCTCAGTCTCCTCCAGGCTGAACAGACCAAGTGACCTCAGCCGCTCCTCATACTGCTTCCCCTCAAAGCCTTTCATTATCCTTGTTACCCTCTTTTGGACACTCTCTAATAGCTCAATGTCTTTCATGTATTCTGGCACCCAAAACTGCCCCCAGCACTCAAGTGAGGCCATGTCAGTGCAGAGCAGAGGGGGACAATCCCCTGCCTTGCCCGGCTGGTGATGCTGTGCCTGATGCCCCCAGGACAGGGTTGGCCCTCCTGGCTGTCAGGGCACTGCTGACTCATGTTCAACTCACCATCGACCCGGACCCCCAGGTCCCTTTCCTCATGCTGTTCTCCAGCCTCTCATTCCCCAGTCTATCTGTCCATCCAGGGTTGCCCCATCTTAGGCGCAGAATCCATCCCTTTTCCTTGTTGAACTTCATATGTTTGGTGATTGCCCATCTCTCATGTATACATTGTTCTATTAACCTCACTTTATTCTTCCAATTTTTAAGTTTCCTCCTTGTTTTCTTTGCTATATCATTCGTAAATAAATTCCCTGCCTTTTTTTTCAATGTGATCCCAGCCCTCTTTGAAGATCCTTACATTGCTTCAGTCTTTCCTTCACCTGCGTCTTAAGAAATTGTTTGAATAAGACCAAACCAGTTCATCAGAAATAATTATTCAGATATGTAATATGCTACTGAATATTTTATTGTTCTTCACACTACTAGCGGAAAACTAGAATCTTTCGTGCTCTCCATCAACTCAGGAAGTTCAAACCTACTGTTAGCTGCCACTTCAACACATGCTGTAACAGTGTTGGTGCAGTTTCAGTCAGTGTTATGTTCATTAGTTTCTCTAAATGATTGAAGTGGAAAGTGATAAGACATATTAATTATTATGTTAACTTTTTGAAATGTGAGATTAATTGAAGGATCTGTTCCAAAGTACTCTAGTTTGCAGATTGCATGTGAAGTGGGCGAAAAATCTTCCTCCATTTCTAGTGCAATGCTCTTATGGTCAAGTAGGTAACTTTACAGGTAGAAAATAGAAATTATGTATTTTTATCTCAACATGGTTTGATACACCAAAACCTCCAGTTAAAACTTTATAGGTAAGTTTAGTATAGATTAACTCCACAGTCCTCATTCATGAGTGTAAAAAACACATGTGACCTGGTGATTTGCTCCATTAACTCATGAAATTGCTAAAAAGCTGTGCAGTGAGTCACTGGAATGAAATATTTAAAACAGTGGGTAGGAACAACAAAGAAACTTTCACACTTCTTTCCTCCTGGATTTTGGCTAAACAAGAGGATGGTCAAATGATATGTAAGTAAATATAAAATGCTCTAAAATGGAAATATCTGACATTTGAGAAAAAAAGACAAGAAATCTGGAGCAAAACTAGTCACAGTACATGTGTTCAAAATGCCCTGCCATTTGTTCCATTATCTGCTCAGTGTTCATATTGCAATAAAATACATTTTCCATACAGCTATAGGTAAAATTATTAACAAGCTTTTCAATGTTACAAGAAACAACAATGTTTCAATGCTACAGACAAGAACTATTCTTGTCTGAAAAGGAGATTATTTGTTAGTGGAATATTTTTCCTCTGTCTTTGCAGTTTTTTGTAGTTTGAATTTTTTACACCATACAATGTTTTCTGCTCCTTATCCTTTTGGACCTGTTGCTTTATGCTGGAAAACTAACTCTGTTTTGGAGGTCTATGTAGTCAGGAAAAGAAAAGAAAAACAGTGAACTTTGATCTTTTCTTTCCTCAATGCAATAATGTGCAATTTCTGTCTTACCTTCAGTACTGTTTTCATTTACATTATACAGTTTATTTTACAGCAGGGCAAGCAAAAATAAAATACATTACTAGTTTCCTATTACCTTCCTGCACATGCTAATGGAAGAGCACAATGCTGCCTTCATGTGAAAATGAAATCCCAAGCTTATCTCTTTTCAGCATTAATGGCAAACTTGCTGACCAATATATTAAAATTATGTACAAGAAAAACTGCTTCCTTGGCTGCTCATATTGAGTCGATTTCATTCATTATGATTCTATATCTGAAAGTGCAGGCTGCAAAATGTGGGGTTTCAAACTCAAATAACATGTTAATACTTCCACAAAATATATGGCTTTAGATATTTGGGACTAATGTTTTCCAGGATTCAGTGTTCACTGAATTCAACAGTAATCTTGCCCATGACCAATGGGAACAGAATATCATGGTCATGTCAGCCTCTGACCCATCTCCTGATTTGTCCTGATACCTTAAGGAGATTCTTCCCTAAGAACTAGTTTCTGTTTGTCCTGGGTTGCAGTGTATTCTATTACCATCCCCATCAGCCGTTGAGATCAGGTGGGGCAGTGTTTCCTTGCCTCCTCCCCCCAGACTATCTTGCTGTTAATGGCCCATCATTGTCCTGCCGCATGACTCATAGATAACTCCCTCTGGACTCTCATCTGTTAATGAGCCCAATCAACACCTGGCCTCATGACTCATTACCCCATTGTGAGATGCTCCACCCAGAGGGAGGAACCAAGCATCCCAGCGTGGATATAAGCTGAGGCTGAACACCAGAGAGGGAACCTTTCCACTGGATTTCCAGAGGACAGGAGCTACACAGTCACCACTGGACCTTCTGAGGAGGAGCAGACCCTTCTTTTTTCTACAGGATTGCCACTTCGGGAGGACTGCAGCCACCATTCTACCAGACCACCACCCTGACTAACAGGGTGCCAGGTTGTATCTTAACTCTGTCAGTTTAACCCAGTGTTATCCGCTTTTATTGTTTTTTTTGTTTTTCTTTCCCCCTCCTTTTATTTCCCTATTAAATTGTTATTCTGACTTGGTGTCTCCCACTAGTTTGTTTTCAAACTAGTACACTGTTTCTATAAAATGAGCTTGTGAAAGGTTGAGTAGCTGCTTTTGCTGCAACATGGTGAGATGTAGAGCTGTCTGAATTGGCTATACTTCACTCTAGCTTCTGCAATGATAGACACTGTTTTAGAACTCCTTCATGAAGAATTGTGCCCTATACATGCAGTTTTGGCTACACATTTGTCCAGGAGGTGATTCAGGTTTCAGATTTTATTAAGTTTTGTAGGATCCATAACTTGCTAAGTTCCTAAGACTAGTTCCCCTTTAAACCTTAAGCATTACAATATTTAGCACTACAGTGTTGCAATATAGGCACTCAGTGCTGGGAGTGGATGCCTTTGACACCCGGCTCTTGTAGAAGTTTTATTTATGTATTGGGACTTTAAATAGACAGGATGCTAAATGCTTGCATGCCTCAGTCAGTAAAAAACAAGTCTTTCAAATCCTATGCAATCTGACATATTCAGCTGGATCTGCATTGTTTACACAGATATAGGACCAGTCAACTAGACCAGTCCCCATGCAGTCATTTCAGGGAAAAATTTGCTCTGGAGAAAATCTTCATACCCAGTGTATTCTTATCAAAATTCATTTTCTCTGTGATGTAGGAGGGGAGACCTTTGGTACCTGCAGATTCAGAGCTGGTACCTAACATCTGAGGTTAGAACTCCAGGACTTTGTATTTTGGCCTTGTTCTTATCTACATTTTGTCTAAGACATCATCATCAAGTAGATAATGATGGCAGTGCTTCCCAGAGTTCAGTCATCATTAGTGTTAGATTAAAGCTGTGTCACAGTCACCCCAAGACAGTCTGCGTACCTAAAATTTACACAACATTTGTGTTGTAATTTGCTTTTTTTCCCACCTGCATCTTCTGTTGCTACCAGCTGCTTAAAAACCCAGCATCAGCATACAAGGTATGGGTCATCCTCTTCCTTTAAATCTGTAAAGTGGGAGGTGTGAATCCTTTAGCTAAAGGATTCACAAATGATTCAAATTGAAGAAGATTATTCAGATATTTTGTTTCTGCAGTCAGGACTTTAAGATTTGTAGAAAGAGGACATTGGAATATTATCTTAAAACCAGAAAAGGGTACCATCATTGGATGTGTCTCTGACACTTTTTATGTTAAACTTCGTAATGATAAAGCTAGATATCTGTTAGATACTTCATAAACATGAGATGAATTATCTTCTTGGGAAGTAACTCCACAATCACTATAAGTGGAGCTTAGTGTCATTGGCTCCAACCCTAGAAACGACATTATTTGTGTCTAAAGTTTGATAGTTTTTGGGTTTTGCTTTCTATTTTAAGATATGATGCATCACATGACTGAACCTGGCCAGACTCAGGTACACCTAACAAGAACTCTGTGCCAGCTTGTGGTTTGTACTGACATCCCTCAGCTCTGCAAGGATTGTCAAACATGCTGCCTGCAAAGCTAGCAGTCCTCCAATCTGTCCCTCTGTTTGTGATAAAGATTAAGGAATGCCTGGAGATCTCTGATAGCTATATGCAAGTAAAAAACACATCATCAGGTCTGACAGAAGAGCAAAAAAAGGTAGAACTACAAAGAGAAAATGGAACCCCCTCAAGCATGAACTGAAAAGTTGAGGCTGATGGGTAGAAACCTTGCAGATTTATAAATGGTAGCAAAGAAGTGTCTGAAATCATACAGTCCCCACAAGCTTAGTACTTCTCAGTCTGTAATCAGAACAAGCCTCAGGCTTATAGGTTTGGACAGACATTTGTTGCAGGACTGTCTTTAATTGCCTGCACCTGATTCAATAGTTTCTTCAGTTATCATTGTGCATCATTCATCACTGCCCCACTGCCTCAAAAAAAAAACCTCCAGCAACAGAGAGATGAGTGGTTTGAAAATAAAAAGTTTTGATGTACATTTAAACAACTGAAGGTTTTTCAGCTTTTTATTTGCACTCTATCTATAACGATTACCTTCATTTTGAGCAAGAGTGTTACTGAAGACACTTATACTTTAAACAAAGCTAAAGGGGATGAAATTGAATATGAGTGTTCAAGGACCAAGTATCCCACTTCATGTCCTTGTTTTACTAAAGATAACTGGATCAACACTTCCACAAGTTGCATGCTCAGGTGCCCTCTAGAGAGATGATCTTATTTTGCATACATATACATGTATATGAAGACTATAAGATGTTTTTCCTTGGTACCCTTCTAGGCTTGACTTTAACAATAGGTAAATAAGTATGTACTGTACAACTCTAATTGTAGTGACTTTTAATTCAGGAAAATATCTAAAACCATATCAGAAATTAGCATTTTATTTTGCTAAGTGCTGTGTAAAAACTGTAAGAAAGCAGTTTCAGTGCAGAAGTTTATGAATTAAATCACTTTATGCAAATCTGTTATTTAGAGCTTAAGGGAATCAGAAATCATTTGCAGGATAAAACAAGGCAGAGACACTGTTGGTAAACAAAACTTCAATTCTGGAAAATGTATAAGCAATCCAAAATGAACTCTTTTATCTTGTTTCAATTTAATTTATATTTATCCACTGTGAACTCTGTAGTCCAGGTAGGTTTTTTTCCCTCTTATTTGTTGAGCTGACCACAGCTATCAGGAAGGAAACCTTCTCAACTACAGATAAATCCTAGTCAGACTGGAAAAAATGCACAGGAGAATATGTACCATGCAAGATAGTCCAGAAACCTGTCATAATTTTAAAACTTCATTAACTCTTAACTCAGTAACTTTTATTGACAATGTCTGCAACCACATGTTTCAAGTGAACATCATTGGCCAAACCAAGATTGGGTTTCACAGGTGATGTGAATGTAGAAAACTAGTAGAATCATGGAATCATATAATTGTGGAGGTTGGAAAAGACCATTAAGATCATCTGGTGCAACCACTAACAGGACACTTCCAAACTTAGCCACATCTCTAAGTCCCACATCTACCACACATCTTTTAAATATCTCCAGGGATGGTGACTCCACCACTTCCATGACCAGCCTGCCCTAAGTTTTGACAACCCTTTCTGTGAAGAAATTTTTCATAATATCCAAACTCAACCTCCTCTGGTGCGACCCGAAGCCTTTTCCTCTTGTACTATTCCTTGTTAAGTGGGAGAAGAGCCCAAACCCTACCAGGATACAACCTTTTCTCAGGTAGTTGCAGAGAGCAATGAGGTCCTCCCTGAGCTTCTTTTTGTCCAGGGTAAACAACCCTTAGCTTCTCCTTATCAGAGTTGTGCCTGGGTTGGGGCTGAAGAGCATCCTGCAGTGAGGAGCCTCCCTGCAGTAAGCTGGAATAAGTACTGGCTTGGCAGTGACTTCATGTTGAAAATGCATTTCTTTACCCTCATCATAATCACTACTGAATGCATATAGCATCAATCTCAGCCCCCTTTGCTGGTTTCCCACCCGAATTAGAACAGTCTTGCTGAAGCTGTGTCCTCTGCCTAATAGTTTACTTACTCATGTGCAGGCCTATAATCTTCCCTGTACCAGGCCCCTTTTTTGCCCATCTTTCACCATGTACAAAAAGTTTCTACAAGCAAGATTCATAGAAGTTGCTAATGCGTGGCAAGTTTTTTTCTGTTAATAACAGATGGCAAGGATTGTCATCTTACTGACATTAATATGTTCCCCACTCCCACTGAGCCACCCCATGAGTCCCTGTTAACTGCCAGGAAGCAGCCAGTTGGAGTAGACTCAACCTCCATTATTCCTTGGGCAATTCCTCCTTGAACTTGTTTTTTTTTTTTTCCTGGTTCACTTTCATTTTCTGTCCTTGAGTTTTACATCTTTTTTATATTCTCATTTTCAGTTGATAACCATGAGTCTTTCAGCATTCTTTCTGTGTTTTTACTTTTCTTATTTTGCACAGCTTTACCTTATATTCTGTCTTACAGCTTAGGCAACAATTTTCTTTGTAAAATAGAGCCAATATGGCACAGCTGTGACTCACAAAACTGAATTTTTGGTCACAGAGAGCTGAACCTCAAGGCTGTGGGTTACCAGCTATTCAGAGTTCCTGTGTAGTAGTTTCTCTGGTATAGTCTTGATATTTGAAGAGGGTGTAATGCAGAGGAATGTTTTAAAAATATACAGGTTACTACCAGAATTGCAGTTGGTGTGTGGAGAATCATTTTGAGAGAAGGCAGCACTGCAAAATGCCCTTGCATCCCTGATGTTAGGAGCATGTTACTGTACTTGTAGGTGTCTGATCATAAGCGGCATGGGTCCCAAAATACAGGGGAGCATGTAAAACTCTTGAGGGACTATGCACAGGTTGCTAATCTGCCTTCAGATTTCCTTGATCTCCCCAAATCGCTTTCCCCTTTTCTTGTTTGTTTTAAGCAGGCAGCTGGCTCATATTCCCAGGTCTGCTGAAGCTGCCATTTCAGCTCTCTGCTCAGGTTTGCCCTAGAAATAACAATTCCTCAACTGCTGAAATGGACAAAGAATGTTGGAGCCTCCAATTCATCTTGTACTTTTCATTGTCTTTCATAGCCATGACTACAGAATGGAAAGGGAAACCCTGCTGAGAAACACTCTGCTGTCAGAGCAATTTACATTTTGCACCCCCTTTGTCTTGGCACTGGCTGTTCAAAAGATCTGGTAATAAAATATGTTCTTTCCAGGAGCTTTGTATGAATACCTGAAGAGATGTCCCTGAAGAAGGAGATGATGTGTAGAAGACACCATGAGCTCTTGCACTTCTTTAGTTAAGTTATCAGGATAGAAATACCACGGGGGGGGGGGGGGGGGGGGAGAGGGGGGATCTTTGGGGTATAATCATGACCAAACAGAGGCAAAAAGACCATCTTTGTTGTTTCCTTTCTTTTTTGCATTCATGGAGTCCCAGAGCCCAGCTTACACTGGCATATACTGTAAACTGATGGGTTTGGAGCACTTTTAAATACCTAGTCTTGAGTGGGTATTCTGGCCACTTTCAATCCTACAGTGGAGCCATTCCATTCCATGTGAACTGGAAACAAAGGTCTAGAAACTGTACCTGCCCATCCCCAGGTCTCTCCTCCTCTTCAGCCTTCCTCATATATTTTACTTTCTGTAAGAAGAAATCTTGGAATTGTGGGCTATAATGTAGTTACAGAATGACCAGAGCTGTCTAGACTTTTCCAGGAGATAGAGTTTAATTTTCTTTTCTACTTTTGCCTTTTGTGTGGCTGCTAGATGACTAAACAGTGTCAGATTAATGGAGGTAGTATTCACGAGAGTAAGCAGCTGGGCAGTGTATTCTTTGCACACATCTGGTGTGAAAGGAGAGAATTGGTCCCATAAGAGATATAATAGTAGCATTTATTTTTGTCTACTCTGTGTGGGTGTTGCATGATTTCTGTCCCAACTTTTTCTGTAAAAATTAATCTGATCTCTTATTCTCTCTGTTCTTGCAAACAGAACTATTTGAAACGTTAAAATAATTTCTATTTGTCACAAAACTTCTAGCTCCCTGGAAGTTTCATCCTGTTAGATTTAGAAGATGCTAACTAATATCTTGCTTAAATTAATATCTTTTTTACTGATTGAAAAAATACGGGTTTTAAAAAATATTTTAAACATCTGACCAAAACTGATTCATTAATATTATGAGCAGAAAAACCTTTTCCATATTCTTTTAAGATTGTCCAAAAAATGAGGCTAAATATATTGTTGTCATTAAATAAGACTTAGTCTTGAGATGACAATGAGTTGGATTTTTATATTTATTTAGAATTCAGTAACTCATCACCTTTATATGGAATTAGAGTTGTAAAGAATGTCTGACAAACAAGCTCTGCTTTTCTGTTTAGAACAAGCTGCCTATTGATTTGAATTTTTTTTATTTGATTGGTTTGATTTTTTGTTATTGTGCCAGTTTGGACAAATTTGGAGGAAAATATCCTCTGATAGAAGGCAGGTTACAACCACCCCTCCCTCATCAGGTTTGGGAAAAAAAAGAAATTTTCCTTGGAGGAAAGTGGAAGAGATAAAAACTATTTATTTAACAAACACACAGAAAAAGGATAATAAAGCTAAACAATAAAACCTCTCTCTGTGGAGAGAAACCTGGGAAGATTTCAGAGTCCTTCTGTAGGTGTGGTGTCTCTCTCCTCCTCCTTGGAGCTGGGTCGTGGACCCACGGCCAGGGCCTCGGTGGAAAATTCTCCCAATGTGTTCTGATGCTGAAACAGTCCAGAAGAGAAGAAAGGAAAAACCAAAGTCCCAGGAAAACAAAGTTCAACCCACCATCTCCCTCCAGAGAAAAGGAGGCTGGCTGAAAAGCAAGAAGGGTGCTTCCTCTGCTCTTGCTACCGCAGCAGAGGAATGCAGAGGAGTAGGTATGTGTGTCCTTGAACAACTGATTTGTAAAGTTCACTAAGTTTTTTTTCCTCTCCCCCCTCTCAGGCTCAGTTTAAAGGCACAGGAAGGCACAAAATTAATATCTGGGCATAGAGCAGTGATAGGGGATACACATCATAAAGTCACCCCAAGACAGTTATAGAGTTCGGGTATTCTTCAACCCTGCTGAGTATCAACTATCCAGGAATATAACAAAGAAAAGAGGAATATCAGATGGATACATTTGCAAAGCTGCCATCATTTCACTCTAATGAAGGTAGACTGGTAGAGGGTCAGTCATTTCCTGAAGTGAGGCATAAAATATTTCATAATCTGTAGCTTTCACAGTATGTGATGCATACATATAGTGTGCTGAATGTTACAGATGTGCTCTGAGCCTTCCTGGGATTTTGCTGTACATTTTTTGTGCCCTTTTTTGTGTGTAATGGCACAAGTCCACATTACTGTTCTGTCCTCTTTAGGATGGTGGCATCCATTTCACAGTCTGACAGAAGCTACTTCTCATCTCCCAGTCTAAAAGTTCCTCTCCTTGAGGGAGAGCTTTACTTCTCTCTCTTACATTAACACTGGGAACATTGTAGTTTTATTGGTTCCTCTGTTTTCTAGTGTTCATTTTTTATGTAGGCTATTCCATATGAAGTTCAAAGATAAGTCTAGAAACTGTATGACTTTCACAGTTCCACCAAATTTCAACAGCTCATAGCCATTTAGCTTATTTATAACTGTCTGGTAGACTGTTTTATGTAACTTTTACTTCAGACTTTCACAGTTCCCAAGACAAATACTGCTGTTTATTGAAATGACCAGCAGAAGCACAGAGCAGCTTTAAAGATATTCATTTATTTATTACTTTTTTTTTTTTTCTATGAACTGGATGTTCTTTCCAAACTGTTATTCATGTAAAAACCTCGATACAGTCCCTGAGAGAACTTTTTGAAAGTCAGCTAAGAAAATATGAAGAATTAGTAGGAAAGTTTCACTTTTTGGTCATTTTTAGCAAATGAGCTACTGGAAAAGGTGACATTGTCATCATGTGCTCAACAGTACAAGTAACATTTTGAAGGAACTTTACTTTTATGAAGAGAAATTCTTCAGGAACCACCAAAGGTGTTTTTCACTGGGATGTCCATGACAATTCTTTCCTGTGTTACACTGCATGATATTCCATGAAAGATGACTGCCAGGAAACATGGTCATATATCTGTTGGGATAGGGGAAGGTCATTGACTTATGAATCAGTTTAAAGTTTAAGTAATGGGTAGGGGACTAGAGAAACAGTTTGGCTCATAGAATGAAATCTCACTGAGAAAGACAATAGAAATAGCTCCACGATTATCAGAGATACAAGGGGACGTAGCAATATAAGTTGTAGAAATCTTGTTTATCTGTGCCATGTTATATGAAAAAGACAAAGGGAAATCTTAATGTTAGTATACACAATCTGAAAATATAAAAACAGCCCTCTGGCATCACTTAGGTTTAGTGAGATAACGTCTGGACTGGAATGTTAGTATAGAGTCTGATCAGCAAAGATATCAAGGAGAAAACATTGTATATAGAGCACTCCAGAGATATGAGATGGGAAGCACAGTGAGATTTTTCCCAGAAGGACACTCGTTGCAGAAGTCTATCCTAGAACCTTGCACTACCAGGTAGATTATATTTTTCTTTGACCATAGGATAAATATATTGGTAACAGCAATAAACATTCATTCCTTGATTACAATTTGGAGAAACATTAACCAAATAACATTTTTTTTTTAAAAGAGACACATCCAACATTTCTGTAAAGTGCAGAAGTAATAAAGGAAATAAAAAGGGTTGGTAACACAGATCAGTTATTTTACATTGGATTATAATTTGATTTTGACTAAGTCCCAAAGACTGATTGAAAAATTGAAATGGAGGTAAGACAATTTATGCAAAAGTGATCATGAAATTATAGTATTCATGTTACTAATGAGAAGAAACAACAGAATAATGGCAATGGACTTTGAAAAGCCCAAAGAAACAAAACAGACCTCAGACTCACGTTCTGTGGGTCAGCCCTGACATGAGAGTGTTTTCATGAGACAAGGACACTTGTCAGCTTCTAAAAAAGAGAATGGTAAAAAATCCCTTCTGAATATACAGTCCGTTAAACATAAAGGTGCAAATATCTTGAACCAGTACCTCAAGAAGACTTTGTGTTGAGTATTACTGAAACTGCAGATTAGACGTTCTTTCTGGGCGCCTCTACCACTGCCTGTTATGAGATGGATTTTTCCCTTGAACCAGTGTGACAATTCTTCTATTGTTCTCTTGATAATGATTTGCCTACCTCAAAGAAAGTGAAGAATTGTGTAGATGATAATCTAGCTGCCTATTCCAAGTACATAATCTAGATATTGTAACATTTTAAAAGGGCACATGGCCAGCATAGAATGACTCAAATCAACTTTTTTTTTCCACTTTGTCACTGGTCTTTGAGTTCTATGATAATGCAAACACCATTATTTTTAACTTCACCCTGAATTTACCATGCAATCCAATAGGTCAGAGATCCATTAGGGCTATCAAGTCCCTTTCTCTAATGGCAGGACTGGCTTTAACTCATTTTACTCTTTCCATGATAAGAAAACAAACCTACTAAGAAAACCCTAGAATAGTTTTATTTATCACTGTAATATTCTTTTTAGTGCTAATTTTATTGCTTCATTTTTTTTCCAAATAATTTTCCTTTAGTTTACTTACATCCAAACATTTCTATACTTTATTTGTCTTTAATTCTTATGTAGTCAATATGAATAATTGAATCCTGCCCTCTTCATATTAATACAATTACTTGCAGAAAGCTATTGTGTCTTCTCTTGACATGCTTCTCTCATAAAAACCTCTCTGGTTCTCTCTTTTTTTTTTTTTTTAATCCTCTCCCCCCACTTTAGCTCTTTTTATTTTCCATGACATTTATTACCATGCAGCTATGCTCTGAATTCTGTCTTTGTACCACTTTGTGTGAACTGCTGCAGAGGAGAAAAGAATTGCTTAAATCCATCCTAACACCTCAAGAGCATGAACATGGCTTTGATTGTTCTGGCAGTACTCTTGAGATTAGTTCTGGGGTTTTTTTTAGAAATAATTTCAAAAATTAATGCTACTTCCTTTCTCCCACTAGGGTGGCTCTGTTGGCCTACTGCTCCATGGTTCAGTCTTGCAGATTCTCTTTTCAAGATGTACAGTTCAGTAGGTCAGTATATCTTGATTGGCTGATCAAAGCTTAAAAGCCTTATTTCTGAGAGTAGAAAATTGCAGAGGATCCAGAGGTACAAAATTATTCACTGAGGGCAAAATCCACCCATGCCCTGTTATACCGAAAACATTCAATTTCATAGGTGTTGCACCTCATAGAAAATTACAGTGGCCTTTACTATGGGGAGGGAATCTTCAGCATTCAATGCCAAACCACAAGACAGTTTTTAAAATGAAGTGTTGGAAGACTTTGTCATTTTTATAGCAAGGTCTTTCTGACTGTGGTTCTCACATCAGATCTGGTTTGATGAAACATCACTATTCCTTGAGCAAAGTCACAAAGACACTCTCCCAATTCTTTAATCCTTTTCATGAACCATTTTCATGAACCTTGAAAAACTAGCAACTTTTAATATGGACACATAAGAAAATAGAACATTAATTTATAAACATTCATACTCAGAAGAAAATAAAATTCACAGAGTACTGGAAAAAGTGTGAGGAGCTAACACTTGTGGACTTAGTACGCAATCATCAGATCCTCTTTATTAACCATGAGGGCTGCTAGGAAAGATACTGTGTTGGGGTCCCTTCCCCCCGCCATGTAGCCCTGGGAGAGAGTCAGGATTTCCCTAGCCCCTGGTCAGCCTCGTTCCCCATTGTTTGTTTTGTGTTCCCCTGTGCAGGCAAGGACCCTCGGGTCTCGTGAGTGTAACAGTTCCTTGGCAGATCCTGGCCATGCGGCTGGAGAAATAAACATCTCTCTGAAACATCTATCAAGAATCGGTCTATATATATTTCTTTTTCACAGCCTCCTTGTTTGATACATCATGTTACAGTGTTCCCCACTGTAGCAAATGGTGGATAATGTGGGCAGAATCATCCCAGATCCCTAAGGACAGCGACTGATTTGTGAGTAAAGAAACTTTGGATTCCTCTTCTTGTTTTTGTTTTGCTATTCCATATCTAAACTATGGAGGAACCGTGGAAAGATGGTTCTCAGAGCTGCATGTGGACATTTATCTTAAAATGATTCTTGAACAATGATTTGTAAATATTAGCTTAATTCAAGCTCAAAAGGAACTGAAACATTTCGTGGTTGTTTAAAAACTTTTTCTATGTTTCTTGGGATTTAATTCTTACCAAAGACTTTTGGAACACCGTTTGGACACAGTTAATTTTTGAGTCAAAATATATGCCGGTGGAAGAATATTTTCGTGAATATTATTTAATTACCGAGACTGTTGAGCAATGTCAGCTGTGTCCTGGCGAAGGGAAGCCTGGCGCAGGGACCGTGCGGCCCAGGCCCCGTGCACCGAGCGCTCTGCGAGCAGCAGCGAGGCAGTTCCCGCGTGCGGGCGGAGCCACGCGAGCCGCAGTGTCGGTGGCGGAGCGAGGAGCGGCGGGACCCGGCGGTGCCCGCCCGGCCCAGCACAGCGCGTGGTGGAGCGAGCCCCGGGAACGCCCGGCCAAGAGGGGCAGCGTGCGGGCAGCGGCTGGCGGCGATGGCGGTGGAGCGGAGCCGCGCCCAGCCGAGACGCACACTGGAGCAGGGCACGGGGCGGGGGTTATCGCCCGGGGGCCCGGCCGAGACGTGGGTACAGCGCCTGGCAGCGGCAGCGAAGCTGCGACCAGAAGCGGTGACGCACGGAGAACTGAGCGGCGCGGCCCGACCCGGCCCACGTGGCCCTGAATGCGACCCTGGGAAGAGCGCGCAGGCATGAGCAGCTCCAGCGGCCCCGGCAGCACTAGCAGCCCTGGCAATTCCAACACGGGAGCAAGCGAAAGAGAAAGCAAGAACACAGAGAGACAGAAAACAGCAGCCACTTGGAAAAAGGAAAATATCACCGTAGCTAAGGCTTTAGGAATAGTAAAATGGTATAATGTTAAACAAAATTATGGTTTTATAACAAGATGTGACAACCAAGAAGACATATTCATTCATAGACCTGCTATTAAAAAGAATAACCCTGAAAAATGCATCCCAAGCTTGGGAGATGGAGAGGTGGTGGAATTCAAAATTGTACAAGGTAGGAAAGGGTTACAAGCATCAAAGGTCACTGGGCCTGATGGTGTTCCTGTAAAAGGCAGTATATATGCAAAAAATTGTAGTCATGTTAGACAATATCTCCATTGTAAGCCCCCCCTACAGTCTCCCTTTCCTAATCCCACCTTTCCCTTTTACCCTATGTCCTATTACCTCCAGTGTATTCCCAATCCATTTTTTCACCCATGGTTTCCCTCACAAAACCATACCTTTGCCAATTGTTTCCCCAAAAATCCCTTTCCAATGCCAAGTGGGGGATGAAAAGGGGGAGGGAAGAAATTAAACCCTCTCCTGCCTCAGTTTCCCCACAAAGCATGCCCGGAGAGTCCTGTCTCCCTTCTGTCAGCCTTAAGATGTTCCAGAGAAGCTGTTTGGACATTTAAAGACTCAGGAGGGTGGCTTGTTTTGTTTTAAAAGTGTTCTTGTTATGTTTATCCAGTTGTTTTCAATGTTAAGTTCTAAATCTCTTTTTGTTAAAAATAAATGGGTGAAATGTCGGGGTCCCTTCCCCCTGCTTGTAGCCCTGGGAGAGGGGCCCTGGGAGAGAGACAGGATTTCCCTGGCCCCTGGTCAGCCTCGTTCCCCATTGTTTGTTTTGTGTTCCCTGCACGGGCAAGGACCCTCGGGTCCCGTGAGTGTAACAGTTCCTTGGCAGAGCCCCGGCCATGTGGCTGGAGAAATAAACATCTCTCTGAAACATCTATCAAGAATAGGTCTATATGTATTTCTCTTTAACGGCCTCCTTGTTTGATACATCGTGTTACAGTATTCCCCACTGTAGCAATACCGTAACTGGGTTTTGTGCCTCAGCACTTCAAAGCATAGTGTTAATTATCTGATGTGTGTTATGATGTCTTGAGGCACACCTCAAACAGCTCTGGTATCATATTCTTATCAAAGACTGATTTAACGCTCTGTATTGCTCAGGCTTTAAGCAGGAGTCAAGGGAGCTGATAATTTGAGGTCTCCTTAGCCCATATGGTGCCAGCCCTTCCACCAGTAGTAACACAGAAGGTTTTGTTGCAGGCACAAGGAAGTAAGCTTCTCCAGGAGTCATGAGCAAGGTTGGGCTTCTTAACAGTGGGCAGGAAAAGAGCAAATGATGTTTATTTGAACACGTCAGTAAAATCATGTCAATAGGGAAAAGAACAAATCAGATGGAGCTCAAGTGGAGCAGAGCCATGACCACCAGTTTGCTCTGCAATCAGCCGGAGTGGGAACCCCTGAGCAAGCAGCCATTTCTGCCTATTATCCGAATGTAAGCACAGCAGGCAAGTCATTTGTACCTGGGCTTTTACACTGGAAAACCTCTATCCAATAATCCCATTACAGCATTTCTGTTAAATCGTGCAGCCTACATGCCTCTCAGTGGGTTGTGCAAATATTCTTTTATACTTTTATTTTTTTATTTTAATATTCAGATGCAGATTTGCATGAATTCTCATGGTAAATCTGGATACACTAATCTGAACCAGTTTTTTTACTTTTATTATTTTATTGGAAATTTTTCCTGTCTCTGAAAATTTAGTCTAAATGCATCAAAGACTCTGAAAAACAACAACAAAAAACCAACCAACCAACCAACCAACAAAACCGCCCAAATTTTGATAGCTATATGGTAATTATATTTTATTATTTTTATAGCTTTTATAGCTAATTGGTAATTTAAAAAATTATTATTATTCACAGGTAAATTTAACTGAAATTTTGATATATGGACAGAGCAGAAGATGAACTGTTAGGGCAATGAAGAAATCAAATGTTAATAGAAAATATTCTTTAAATTTTTTCCTCATTTCTTTCATCTTGTGGATCAAGGAGGGGAAAGGCATTTCAGACTAAAACTTAACATTAGGCATTGCCAGTACAGGTGTAAAATTACTGCCAGTTTAACAGATTTTCAGTATTAGAAGTCCATACCAACAACAAGTTTCTTTCCCCTGACATAAAATTGCAAGAGAGATAGTCCAATCTACCCTTGATAAGTTGAAAGAGTGCAAACGGCAGTCTGTGCTGCTTTTCACACTGGAGCTTGCTAGTTAATCATAGAAGAATCTCTTTTTCCTGAAGGTTCATCAGGCTAATAGGATGCATGGGAGAGAACAGCAATCCTACTGTATTGTGCACAAAAAGGGACCACTTCTACCTCCTACCAGTAGGGTGAGTTTCAAAGAAAAAGCAATATAAGATTACTATAGTTAATTATAGTTGCTATGTGATACTTGATTGAATTAATAACTTGCCAAAGATCAGCTTTCTGGAAGACTGTTAGAGCAATTAAAACTCAGTTTTATTTCTTCAATTTCTTCATTATCAAAGATATTCTTTCACAAATTAAGTCTCAATCTATCACTGACTCTACACAAGGGTAGATTTTGATCCACATGCTCACACAACACAGCTTTACATGTATGTTGGAGGCTACTTTTGAGGTGTGAGAAAGAGAAGAGGCCTTCTGCTATTTCACTGGTAGGTGGTGGGGTTTTCTTTCCTGAGCTATTTCTTCACTTTTGAATCCTGAAAAAGTGTGGAGCTAAGGGCTAAAGCCCATTGCAAAGCAATTATCCTTGATGTTCCCATTTCCTGCAGTTCCTTTCAAGGGAATGGCATTGTAGAGAGCTATGAATCAAGTATCACTTACCTTGAAGCCAGACATTCATCTATTTAGATGAGTTAAAAATCAACATTTGAGAAAACTGGGCTAGCTGCAAATGGCAATAAAAGCTAAACTCTGTTTTCAAAGCATTCAAAACTAACTGCAGTTAAGCATGCTGATGAACTGATGACCCATCACTGAAATGTCAGGGATCAGCAACTGGGAAAAGCCACACTCTTTGATGGAGTTCAGTCTTGAAGTGCATGAGGGGTGGAATGGCCTTATTTTAGTTGATATGTGTGCACAGCAAATGTTCCTGCACCTCAGGGATTTTAAGCAATTTTTTTATACTCTGATAAGCTACAAGAAATTGAGTGCTGAAATCTATTAAAACAAAATTGTCCTGTCTGTTTGGCTTCTTTACTGTTCTTCCATGGGGCTGAGGTACCTGCACAAAACATTAGATTACTCATTAGAATGGTTCTCCTCTTGAATAGATGTATTTAAACAAAACTAACTCAAGTCCTTAAATATGCATGGCATTCCCCTTTCAGGATCATGTGATAAATATTAACAGGAGGAAATTTAAGTTACCTAAATATCCTCCTAAAAGACTCTGTAATTGAAAGAGGCATCAGACTTTGATTACTTACAATTTATCATTGGCATTGTAACTACTGACAATACCTAGAACACATTCAAAGCAAAATATCAACACAAAGTTTTGAAAACAGATATGAAATTGTCAAAGATTCATCCAGAGATCCTGAAAAGAGAAAGCAGGAGAAGAATATAATGGATTTTTTTGTTGTTGTTTAGGAATACAGTAAGATTTTGTAAAAAAAAAAAGATAATAAAAATAGAAAATAAAAATAGAAAAGTTGAACTGGTTTACTAAATTTTTTTTAATGTACTTAAAGGAGCAGAACAGTAGATTCTAAAAAAAATCAATAAAAATGAGGAAATTGAGGAAAATATAATTATAATTCTTTGAAAAGCTTAATGTAGAATAACTGAAATGCATAGAGTATACACTGTAATCCCATTGTTTTTTCTTTCCTCTGTTGGTACTCCTGTTGTATTATCGTAATGTGCATTCAAGTAAAATTATTAAGATTTTAAGCTCTAGGAGAGGGCAAGTTGTACTTCCTGCTTAAAGGCATGCCCCTTTTAAATATTTATATCATATCTGGAAGTTATGAAGATGAGCATATCATTAAGCGTTAACCATATCCTTGTAGTAATAATAACAATATCATGATCCACTGTAAAGTCCTTAGTCCATAGATCACAGATGCAATCCTCAAATGTCTAGATTTTGTCATTGTGAGTACTTGAGGTTCATGTGAAATGCCAGTATGTTCAGTTGCACTTCCTGTTTGAGTAAGAACAAGTCACAGAATAACCCACTTTAAGTAAGAACATCCAAAATGCTGTGTTAGGTAACTGAAGTTTGCAGAGTTTCAAGAGAAGGAAAAGTAGTAATTTATTGGCTTGAAGATACTTATACTTTAAAAGAAGAAACATGACTGGAAATAAAATATAGATTTTTAAAATAGATTTCAGATTTAGATTATACCTTTGTTTCAAGTATTGATGAAGATATTCAACACGAGGTTATAAATTATGGGTTTTTCTAAACTGCAATAAATCAACTATCTTTTTTTAAGTGTTTGAGGAAGGATGAAAAAAGGTAGCCAGGAAGGCATATACTTGCACAGTTTCTGCAATAATGAAAGAAGGACTCACTTGTAACAACAAGGACAATAGGAATGCAATGGAAATATCTGCTTAAGTAGATAATAACCTTGCATGTTCTATGTGTGGGGGTTTGGGTTTTTTTCTTTTTCTTTTTTTTTGCTTTTCCTTTTTTTTCTTCCTTGTGGATTAGCTCCTGCAGGAAAACCATACCTGGCTAAGGACAGCAGGTCACCTTGCTTAATCTTCACTTTGTTACCATACAAGTCAAAAAAAGGGTGATTTGACTAATAGTCTCTGGTTCTTAGATTAAGTTAGAGACATTCTTAATTGTAAGAGATGAATAGCTACCAGGAATCTTTAGCAAAGAAAATCCTTAAATTATAATTTCTACCTTTTATATTTTATTTTATTTTATTTTAATGAAACTTAATTTCTTCTGAAACATATTCTCTATGGTTTCACAGAAAACTTGTTTTTTACTGTGGAATTAGAATACTGTATCACTTTGCTGACTTTGCTACCCCTGCAAGATACTTAAAATACTAATTAAAAGTATTAAGGGAAAGTAAGTCTCAAATAAAATGAAAGAGCACTAGGATAGAAGCAGTGAGGAGGAAGGTTTAGCATTGTCCAGCTGTAAACACAGAAGAGTGAATAGTGCCACAGTTTAAAAAGTGTATTCTTTACAGTCTTACATGATACTTTTCTGTAACTAATAGATTCTAATCTCTAGAAGTTACCATACCACTATATGTGCATTTCCCAATGGACTAATATATCTGTATAACGACACTCAATTCCTTTAGGACAAAGGTCATTAATGTTTACACTGTGCTACCTATTGCTCCCAAAAGTTCCAAACATACACACAAATCAAACAGATGTGCTGGCATCTACTTCAGAACTGGGGGTGCAGAATTAATTGCTCTGGTATCCTCCCTTGTCAGAGTGACAGCTCCTCTGGACTCAGGCCCAGAGGGAAGTCAAAGCACAGGGATTGAATTAAAACCTTTGGACAAGCTGAGATACATGAAGCCACACCAAAATGAAATAGAAATACAGATTTTTAACTTTTTAGTAGAAATATATGCAAAGTGCCTTAAACATTAAAAAGCTGTAGCAGAGACTTTAAACACAGTTCTTGTTGCAGCAGTGTTACCTTTCAACAGAATTCTTTACTTTAGACAAAATATAGATAGAATTATACTGTTCACACATTTTAGAGTGTTCACATAAACAATAAGATCTGATAGAAACTGTATACACAAATCTGTGTAATACCTATGTAATACTTGTATAAGACTTACGACTGTTAGAATTAGACCAGGATAGGTTAAGAAAAGAAAAACTAGAATCGTGTGTTAATCTTATCGGTCAATTAACAAATATAATCCACACTTCTGTGAGAAAAAATATATGGAGCATATAGAGCATATAGAAGAAGCTGGTTTTGCCTGCTGTTGCTGCTGCTGCTTGGCTTGATCATGTAACCCCCTTGGGACTCTGCCTTCAAGAAAGCTATGAGACTATGAAATAAAGAACTTAGCAGAACAGCAGCCTCCTCTGCTCTTTTACCCTGGTCCGAGAAGGAAGGGTACCCTGTCAAAAGTTCAACACTCTCTATGTCTACATGTGTGTGTGGACCTTAGTATCATAAAAAGGGAAACTCACACCTAATGCTGTTTGGTCTTGTAGCCTGTTCCTTATTACTTATTCTTATTGGTCATGATCTGTTCAGCACTGAACCCTTGAGCTTTTGTTATAACTTGAATGCCACACCACTCTTTTTGAGCTCAGGGGTACACACAAAGGTAACATAATACCATTACTGCTTTATTGTGTACATAAATAATGGATTTCTTTTGAAGAGCTAGCAAAAATGTGGAGAAAAACTCTCCCTCCTTTTAATGCATCAAAGCGAAATGATGCTACAACTCTTTTATACTACTAAAGTGAGTGCAGCTGTGTTTTCCAAGGGACATTTACACATCTAGAGTAGAGAAATATGTGGACTGCTGTGGGAAACTTTGATACTTGCAACATTTTTAAGAAGATTACAATTACCAATGCTAAAAATGGTGTTCCAACTTACAAGTGCTTTGTCATAAAATGTGTTCCTTAAAAAACAGCTATATAGCACAAGGAGCTGTAAGGAGGAAAACAGATTACTGGTTCTGTAATGGAACTTTTTTTCATAGACAGAAAAGCATATATTCTTAAGTGAAAATGAGTGTTGTGTTGACCAAGACTACATCAACTGTCTGCAACAGCGTGGGAAAAACTTGTTCCAAGGGTGCAGGAAAAGATTTACTCTGTAAAAATCCCACATATATAAAACCCTTTCAAAAATACCACCATGTAAAAATTATCTTTACACTCTGCTACATAACTTTCTAAACCAAGAGATTCAAGTGAGATTCAAGTCTTTGTTCTGACAATTTATTATCACCACTGAAGAGCAAGTGTTGCTGTTGTGTTTGACAACTGGGAATAAATACTGTTTAGGAGACCAGAAAAAAATTAATTGTCAGCAAAAAGCCACATATGCTACTTGAATTTTTCTGGTTGTGTCTCTTCGTACTGGAAACTCATTTGCCCAACAACTCCTGGAACAAAATCTTTCTAGTGTAAATAGCATGCAGTAATGCTACTGCTTCTTTGTAGAGTAAGCATTCATGCTATCATAATATAGTGCATGCATTTTCACAAGTCCACTGAGAAGATGGAAAGTTTCTAGAAATTACTCAAGTTTCCTAATTAATATATATTCTTGCCTTAGACCATATATTTCTGTATAAATATACAGATATGTCCTTTAATATAGATTATAGTAACATATATAAATCATAACAGTAACATGTTTAAGCACAGAAGTCCAATTCTGTTGATAAATACTTAAAAATATAATTTTATACATGTCTATAAATACAGAATAACTTTATAAAAACAGTCTTTCCTAAAGCTGTAGTAGCTGAAGGAGCTGGAGAGAATTCATTTTGTTGGCCTTCTGTATTTGTAGCACTTACATCTGACTGAAGTGGTTTTAGGCCCAGCTGGAGATGAAACACCCCACAGCCCCTCGCTCAACTGTCCCCTTCTCTTCCTTCCAACATGGGTGGAATGTGGAGGAGAATTGAAGTAACAGCTGTCAGTTGAGATAAGAACAGTTTAATTGAAAATAAAGTAAAAAACAATAACAGTGCATAATAATAATAATAATAATAATAATAATAATGAAGGTGATGTGCAATGCAATTGCTCACCACATGCTGACAGATGCCAGACCCCCTCCCTCCTTCCCAAACCCACACTGGCTCCTTTCTGGGTAACTCCCCCCAGTTTATACACTGGGCATGTGGAATATCCCTTTGGTCAGTTCAGGTCACCTGTTCCAGCTAAGCTTCCTCCCAGTTTGGTTTTTTCTGTGTACTTCCTCACTGGAAGAGCATGAGACAAGGAAAAAATGGAAAAACATGACTTAGCAAGAACCAAAATATCACTGTGTTATCAACACCATTCCTTGGTAGTGCTGTGCAGGTGGGATAAAAGCCCTTGATAACTGTGGAAGCAAATTCAACTTTTTTTCCTTATGAGATAGATAACATTTTTAGGGATGTTTGTCATGTTTCTACTTCAGATGTTTCAGTAGCAGCATTTTAAAGATTATTCAAGTAGACCAAATTATCCATACACTATTTAAAGAAAAATCAGTATTGTACAGAAAGTGCTTGGTTTTAAAATCTGATGTGCAAGAAGAAGTGGTCATTAAAATAAAGTTTGTGTGTCATTTCCATAACACTCTTAGTGTTTCTTCATAAAAGGACTTACACTTTCTTTTATGAGGAAAAGTAACAAAAATGCTTACAAAATGCAGGTTAGGGTTTTGTATTAAATATATAAGCATAGTGATCATAACAATGGAACTGGAAATAACTTGGTATTTGTGTACTGAGGAAACAGCCCCTCTACACATGTACTATGCCTTCTGAGCATTAAAACATGAATGATTAATTAGAAACAAACCAGAGCAACTTGACATTTAAAACAATTCCCTGTTATCGTTGTCACTGCCAGTGCATGGGGTTTAAAAATAAACAAATTACTAGCTAGTTAGATAAATTAATGGAAATGTTTAATATGTCTTCTAAAAGTCCTTCTAATTGCTTTTGAGAATTTCTCCGTGTAGTTGAATACAATTTGAGGAAACTCTCACAATATTCCACAATTGCTTTCAATTCCCACCCTGCTACAATGTAGATGAAAAAAAACCTGCAAATAATAATGTCTGTCAGTTTAATAAAGTGGGTTACTTAAGATTTTCAAAACTGTGCTTTTCATTTATGTCCCTATTTAAAAGTCAGATAAATAATGGACAATTTTTAAAGAACTCACTTGGCTCCATTGGCTACACAGGGATGATGGTCTTTTAGCTATCTCAGAAGTGCTCTTTCATCAGACAGTTAAAATTACCTGAGGTATACTGAAATCAAGCATCAATCTTTTTCCTAGGGAATGTAAGTGATAAGAAGAACAAGATAAGCTTTTAATAGTTTCCCGACACTAATGCAGATTTCAGAGCAATTGGCATGAGCAATTGCTGTCAATGTTTTTGAAGATCTTGGGTCCATTTAAGAAAAACAGACCTAAATGAAATTCTTAACTTCAGGAGAACTTAGATTTTCAAACATCCCGAAATGGGAAAACCAGTGGGAGCTGTGGTTATCTGTGTCACTTAGATGCTGAAACAGGAAGACTGATATGCAAAATAGTTTCTGAAATACAGCATGAAAATTTTATCTTCGACCAACTTCATTTCATAAAGATTCCATTGCTGCCATGTCTGGAGCAGGGATGTGGAATCTCAGTTTGTCTAACAGGTCATGCAGCAGTGCGGGCTGGGGCCTGACCTGCTGCAAAACTTCTCTGCAGAGAAGGACCTGGGGTCCTGGTGGACAACAAGCTGTCCATGGCTCAACAGTGCCCTGGTAGCCAAGAAGGCCAATGGTACCCTGGGGTACATCAGGAAGAGCATTGCCAGCAGGCTGAGAGAGGTGATCCTGCCCCTCTACTCAGCCCTGGTGAGGCCACATCTGGAGTGCTGTGTCCAGTTTTGGGCTGCTCAGTACAAGAGAGACAAGGAGCTACTGGAGCAGACCCCATGGAGGGCTATGAAGATAATTAAGGGACTGAAGCATCTCCCTAACGAGAAAAGGCTGACAGAGCTGTGCCTGTTCAGGCTCAAGAAGAGACAACTGAGAGACCTCATTAATGTCTATCAGTATTTGAAGGGAGGGTCTCAAGAGGATGGACCAGGCTCTGCTTGGTGGTGCCCAGAAGTAGGGTGAGAGGCAACGGGTAGAAATTGATGAACAGGAAGTTCCACCTGAACATGAAGAAGAAATTCTTTACTGCGCAGGTGACCATACACTGGGATAGATTGCCCAGAGAAGCTGTGGAGTGTCCATCCCTCACTGGAGATACTCCAGAACGATCTGGACAAAATCCTGTGGCATGTGCTGTGGGGTGAGCTTGCTTGAGCAGGGAGGTTGGATCAGATGACCCACTGTGGTCCCTTCCAACCTGACCCATTCTGTGGTTCTGTGAATTGAACCTGCATGTGACTTTTTGGCACTGAGAGAACAGAAAGTATCTGTGGGAGTGCGTACATATATATGTGACCACACCAGGTAAGGCCCCACACAGATGTATAAAGACCAATGAGAAGAGGTGGATATTTGAGATGTCCAGAGGAAGATCCTGTCTGCAAATTTCAGTAGCAGAAATGAAGCGGGCAGCACCTCTTCCCTGAGATCTCTGTGACATTTTACCTAATTCCATTGACAGTGTACAAAGTGCTTTTAAGCAACTCTGACTAGATACTTAAAATTTAGGCGTAGCTATTTCCTTGATCAAAGTTTTAACCCTCTCTCACAGAGAAAGCAATATTGTCATACCTTGAGGCACTGTAGAGACAACCACCTAAACAGAAAATATTTTAATAAATCATCTGCTCAAAACCTAATTTTAATTTGTGTCCCCATTTTTTTGCACATATACAGCTACAAAGGCCAAGTCATAATTATTTGTGTCACACTGCTGTGGATATTTATGTACATATTTATGTCTGTCACAATGGATGTCTTGTGTTAATTTTATAAATTGTATGTGGGTATATGTTTGTAGGCTTATGTGCCCTGCTTTGAAAAGGCAGGAATTTCTCTTTTCCAGTACAAACCTAAAAGATCTGCCAGTGATTAAGTGACTCTGGAACATGGAAACATACAACAATTTGATAAAAAGATGTGTAACATAAAAAGTGGCATTATATGAACTAAAACTGAGTTCTGACTTGTAAGAGTCCTTGCTCAGACATGAAGATAGAAGTAAAATCTTCATTTTTTCATAACAGATTGTGTTTCATCTTCTGGTTAAGTTAGTGTCAAAGAAGTCCAATAAATTTTATGATGCTCTAATTAGCACTCTTGCAAGCTGTTAACATTTGTACTTGCAGTCAAATGGCATTCAGAGAAGTGTGAGATTTTTTTGCCTTTGAAAATATTTAGGAAATCAGTTCTCCTGAAATGGAGAGGTCCACTTTAAAAGTCTGTAATACATCAATGGAAACTGGAACTAATTCTCAGCAAGGCACTTTGGATGTCTGCTGTTGAATGAATTAATGAAAAATACTCCCTAAAATCTAACTCTCCCTGTACACCTACTTCTAATGTAAACTGTTAGTTTATTTGCATTAATGTTTGCAATCTTTGAAATTATAATGTCAATCACATGCTCGTCATTTGCAATGACAATTATAAATAAATGTACCTTCATTTCCCATGGGTTTATGTCTCTTAGTCAGTTGATATTTAAGTCCAGTATCTTTGACTATCACAGAGAATTTTGGAAGACAAGATGCCGTATTTGATTTTCAATACTATATTCTAGAAACAGGATTGAGAGTTATTGGGAGAAAACTTAAACATTTTCAAACTTGATATCTCCTTCACCCTGTTTATGGTTTTTAGGGGATGCTCAAGGGGTGCTCTAGTGTTGATTGAAATTGGACAACAGGTTCAAAAGTAGCCAGAGGGATATACAGACATACACAAAGACTGTATGATTACATGCACTGTTATCAGCAGAAACAAATGAAAAAAGAATCACAAACTATTCCTTTCAGTATTGTTCAAGGTGATGTGAGAATAACTGGGAATGAGACGATCTATTCTCAAGAGGGGAACTCAGATTGCTAAAAGAGAACACACGCACACTCAAACATTCTTTAGATTTCTTTAGAGGAGGAAAACTTTGGAGGTCAGACCAATGAAATAACGTAGATAACAGCAGCACCTGAACTACTCCAAACTTTTTTCCCTTCCAACATAAAAAGGCTGCTAAAACCCACTTCTATTGTAGGTTTCCTGTCTTATCTGAGCTCCTGACAATAGGAGCCTTATAAAACCACTTTTGACCACAGTTGCGTACTAGAAGCAGAACAGTAATGAGACAGCATCTCCATCTATCAGCTTCTGACCTCCTCTCTTTGCTCCATACTGTAGCCACCCATTAGGGCTCCCGCATTTGGTCTGCTAACCACTAAGATCAAAAGCACCTAAACTGGCCAATCATTACCTTCAATACTTTAAGTTGAATCATTGCCTAGGCTCCATTGGGTAGATCGAAGATTATGAGAATAGAATTGGGATTGTTCATCCCGGAGAAGAGAAGATTTTGGGGTGGCCTCCTTGTGGCTTTCCAGTATATGAAGAGAGTCTACAAGAAAAATGGAACAAGACCTTTTACAAGAACATGTAGGGACAGGACAAGGGGGAATGGATTTCAACTAAAAGAGCGAAGTTTTAGACCAGATGTTAGAAAGAAACGGTTTACTGAGAGGATGGTGAAGCACTGGGACAGGTTGGCCAGAGAAGCTGTGGTTGCCCTATGCCTGGGATTGTTTCACGGCCAGGTTGGATGTGGCTATAAGCAAATTGGTCTAGTGGAAGTTGCCCCTGCCTATGGCAGGGGGATTGGAACAAGATGGTTCCTGGGTTCCAACCCAAGACAGTCTATGATTCTATGGTTCTATGATCTGCTTTGAATATAATGGAGATTTAAACACCTGCTACATATGCTGACAGCTACAATGTAGAATATTTTATTTATTTGTCATAATAAATGACACCATTAGGGTTTGATTCAGTTCCCTAAACCCAGGTAATAGCGTAGAACACAGGAAAAAAAATATCTAATGATTTTTGAGTTGTACAGGGCTATCTAGGATATCTTCATTCAGTTGCATGATGAAGGGGGCTTTTACTCTGCAGTTGAACCCTGTGTTTACCCAGTTGAAGCAGCTGAAGCCTTTGACATACGATATTGCAATTCTGTTTCAGTAAAAAAAAATCCCACCTCAGGCTTATGTGAACATCTTCCTCTGTGCAAATACAGACACGAGTCTGGACACCTTGCATGGATCCGAGGTCCAGCTCTTGACTCTCTTGTCTCAGAGCTCTCACTGCAACACTTCAGAATGTTACCTTACACAGACTGAGGCTGTGACTTTTGAAGGTGACAAAGTTTGTTGTAGGCATCCATTAGTCCAGGATGAAGGGACTGGAGACTTGTCTGTGAAAGATCTTTCCCTTCTCCCTGAAATGTGTGATTTGAAACAAGAATTTCAGATTACTTCTCTTGCACAAGCTTTCACAAGGGTCATAATTAGTTACTAGGTAGATAGGCAGTTTTGTGCAATGAGACTTTTTAGTCTCTTTTTCCATGGGTATTTCATCTTGAACCAGAAAGTAAAAATTAAGTGCAGAAAAGGCTTGAATTAAACTATTTTGGTACAGAGCTGATCAGTCTTCCTCCTAGACTATCTCAGTTAGGCTTTTTCTTATTTTGCTTTTATATAGAAAATAATTACCTCATTTTAGATATTGTAATCCAATTGAGACTCTGGATCAGATCCATTTTTCCAGAGATATATCTACAGTTCAGGCATTTACATATGAATTAATTTTTTAAAGGCTATCGTTATAGTCAATAATAAATAAATGACTGTATGACAGCATGAATAATTTTAGTCTAAAACAAAGATTTCGTATCAGTCTGACGAAGTGTCTTTCTCTCTTATTTACTTGACAATTTCAGTTGCAGCCATCAAAAACAGGTAAGATATATCTCGTTGCTTGGAAATCTTAGGAGGAAGGCAGATCTTTCTAAGTTCATGAGGGCTAGGACTTAATCCTCTACTCTGTATTCTCAGCAGTTTCCTGAGCCAGAAGGGTTGATTTAAGCAACTCAAAGTATCTAAAAATGTGTGCATACTCATAATTTCTTTTGTAATTAAACCTGAACATTAGATCATTTCTTCCCTCCTCTAGGTACTCATTTTAAAAGATCATTTATCTCTAGATTGAATTTTCTTTATGCTTAACTTTTAAGGAAATTTTGTAGTGTCATGGCTACAGTGCAAATGGAGCAACTTGTCACATGTGGCTCTGGGATTTTTCTTAGTGGTGACACAGCTGCCCAACTCTTCAAGGTTGATTGAAAGTACATTGACATCAAAAATGTCACAGTTCAGAGAACCAGTCATGAATGACATTGTAACTGAAACCTCCGGTGGTGAAATAGTGAGAAAAACTTCTGCAGAAATACAGTGTGCCTCAAGAAAATTATGAGATTATTTTCAAATTTAGAGTGAGGGGTAATCAAGAGGCAGCTGGTGTCTTGAGCACATTCTTAAGGTGTATGTTGTTATAGCACCCTGTTTCTGCTATTTCACACTTTAGTTGTCGTTTTCAGCAGAGAACTTAAAATTTCCTATTTCCTTGACACATGGTCCTTCTAACTCAGATATAACCACAATTTCAGGCAGTAGGGGAAGTCAGCACAATTGCTGCTCCTCTTTGTCATTCTGGACAGAAAGAAGAGGTCTAGGATTTGTTTCTTGTTTCCAAAGTCTCAGTGTTTGTAAGAATAGATGCCTTACTATTGCTATTTTAATGTAACAGTGTTTAGCTTCTGATGTAATAGTTTGATAGGATGAACCTCAGGTACTAAAGAATGCTAACATCAATTAATGGATCTAACTATGTTTGTAAATTAAATCAGTTTGACAGTGATTTTAGCACCCCCCCACAATGGTTTTTTGGAGGCGAGATTTTTTTTACACTTTTACAAAAAAAAAAAAGAGGTGAAAAGAGAAGTCAGTATGACTTTAAATACAATTTTCATCTGTTAAAAAGTCAGAAAGATTTTTTAATTAACAGTTGCAGTAGCAATGTAGATTCTGTGACAGTAATTAAATAAAAATAGTAGAAGAGCTATGTCACCATGAAAAAGGAAAAAAAAAACAGTGAAGGAAGGATAGCAAAATCAAAAAAGCTGACATCTTTGAGTAACTCCTCCACATGGAGTAGAGACAGGGCGATGAATCAACACATCATTGTCATCTTTGTGGCAGAAGACCTCCCAAAAGGAGTGATTGAGAAAAGCAAACAAAACTGACAGAGGTGACAACAATGGAATTCATAGCTTTTGGGCTGAAAGCAGCTTAACTTGAAGATTTTCAGAGGCATAAGGGGCACATGGGCACAGAAATAAACTATAAAGCTCTGCTGCACTCCATATATCTTTTTAATAGAGATATGTTAATTATATCTTGGTAACAGAGAAGCTACTCTATTTTATGTACATATTTTTCTCTTTTCAACAGTTTCGACCAAAGATTGGAAGTCAGTGCACCCTCCAGTCCACACCTCAGGCCTCTAGTTATCAGCGGCAGGAAGGAAAAACTTATTTAATTTGCTTACTGTAATAGCAGCAACAGATGGCAACACTTACTTAGAATGAAGACAAGAAAACAGGATTAGTTCTGAGATCTGATATCTTTCAGTTCCCCAGGCCTGGCACGAGTTCTAAGAGCCATGGCAAGTAATGAGATACCAGAACTTAAAACTACATTATCCTGATTTATCAGATATTTTTCTCTCAGCATTTTGCTCTGCTTAAGGACCCCTGAAGCAGAGATTATTCCTGTATATACCAACAAAAAGCTTGGGGTCAGAGTTTCAAAGCTCTGCATATCTGTTCCTAACTCAGTATCAGACTTAAAACTTTTATTAGTTCCTCACACTTACAGCCTATTGGTGTTTTTTTTCTTGCTACTACACTGTAAGCAGAAAAAATGCTTCTGAACCAAGCCATAAGCAATAGCTTTTGAATGCAAGGCTATACCATGAACCATGCAAAAATCCTATAGAGACTGTTCCTGCTGTATGCAACCTTCGAGTGTCCAGACCTCCAGTTAAAACATTCTCCAAATACCAGTAGATTGTGCCTGAGGCTGGAAAAGCACAGACTTTTTATAAATTCACGTTAGCAGTGACTTCATTATGGAAGAACCTGGAAGGGGACTTTTAACTACCAGTGAAATGACAGCTGGAGACATATAAATAGTTAGAAACCTGGAGGAAAAGAAAAATTTACGGTTGCTTTTGATTGGTGCAAGTCTACCAAAGCAAAAAGGAACACTGTCTTCTTCATGTATGAAATAAATTTGTTTCCAAGTATTTAATACCCTGATCAAAGCAATGAATTGACTGAACTTTAGTAAAAAGAAAACAAAGTTTGTTGAAGAAGACATTAGTATTTATACTTCACCAATTCAAAAAGGAACCCTAATGGAAATTTGGGGATGTTGCAAAGAACTATTGCCTGATTAAAAAACATGCTAGACACATAATATTCTCAGGACTCTTTAAAGCATGATAAAAGTTGATAGGAAATTCACAATATATTGGATCATCTGTAAAGAAATACGGATAAGATTATTGTTTTCATTTTACTTTTCAGTGTAGGTGTTAACTTCTATAAGTGAATGATGTCTGGCCCTCATTTATATGAAGAATTTTTATGAGTTAAATGAAGTATTAAATTAACTTCTTTTGGAATTATTTAATGCCTTACAATATAAATAAACCATTTGAAAAGAACAGAAATGAAGCTACTTGAATGACTGTAAATTCACATGGTTTATTATTAATAATTTCTGAGGAAAAGAGCCTAAAAATGATCTATGATAAAATTTTTCATGCTTATTTACATAGCTCTTCTGTTCTATGTTCTGTTGCCATCATTGGATTGCATCTGTGTGTACAATTACAGTTCATACAGCTGGCAGATGGTATGCAACAAGAAACTCATAATACCAAAAGGATGGGAAGAAGACCAATTCTGTGAGTTATTATGTATTTATTATATATTGCATCTTCCTGCCTTTCATTTCCAACTAGATTATGAGGCTGCTTCTATGCATAGTATTACTGGCAAAGATGAAGAATCAGTGTTTTGTCTTTGAGGGTTTCCTGATCACATTTATGAAGAAACCTTTTCTTTGTGTGAACTTACAGTTTCCTACGCCAAACTGAAGCTAGTTTACATCACAGATTCATTACTGTCAGGTAGTTTTTCAGGCTGAGGTTCCTCTAACTTGTACGGCAGAGATGATCTGGGGTCTTTCATTCTATACATCACTTTTAAATAAAAGGCCTTTTTGAACCACTGCACTTCATCTTTTAACTATAAAGAAAATTACATTAGGCATAGACTAAGTACAATGAGACTAGGGGAGATACTATTTCCTAAAAAAGTCCTCCAATTACTCCCCTAGAAATGGTGGCACATATAAAAAATATACTTTATTGTTTGTCCTTTGTTGTGAGGTGTAATCTATCCCTCCCATGAGGTACCAAGAGGCAAAAGGAACTGAATCAACCAGAAGATACATATTTGTCAACAAATGGGGAACTGCCTCAGGCAACAGCATGAAGGAATAAGCAGCACAAGCCAAAATAGGAACTAGAAGTATTCAGTAGATTTAGGATTAGAAATAATAAGCAAAAAAAGGGGGCATGATAACAGATGGATCTTTCTGGGAATAGAACCCTGTGAGATAAAAACCAGAGTGAGCATGCAGAAAGAAGAGACACTTCAGCTTCTAGTTCTGTTGCAGGGCATACACAGAGTTTTGCAGCATAAACTTCATAAATTTGTCCACTGTGACACTTGCTTATGGGAGTTCTAATTTTTTCCTTACTCTCAGCTTATTTTCAGACAGGTATCTTCTGAGTACTACTTCTTTTCCTTCTTGACCACCCTTTTCTTAGGAGTGTTGCTTGCAAGATTCAGTTAAGTCAACATGTATGTATTTTTCTGTATTCACTGCTGACCACATGGCACATTTCTACCCTCGTTTAGCCAGATGGATCCTGTCTTGAGGTGACCTTATGATGTGTATCCCATATCGCTGCCCTATGCCCAGAAATTAATTCTTGTGCCTTTCTATGCCTCTAAACTGAGCCCGAGAGGGGGAAGGAAAAACTGAGCAAAACTTTTTCAAAGCAGTTTGCAGCTTGCTCAAGGTCACAGAGAGATAGAGACTTTTTTTTCCAGCTGGAGCAGGGGAGCGAGGAAGCACTCAGCTTGCTGTTCCCCGGTCAGTTTTTGGGCAGTTTCAGCTTCTTTTTCTCCAGAGAGAGACTGAGTTGAACTATTTTTTTCCTTCCCTGGAATTTCAGATTTTCTCCCTTTTCTGCTGGACTGCTTCAGTATCAGAACACATCGGGAGGACTTTCCACCAAGCACAGAGGGCCTGGCCCTGGGCCAAGCCCCAGCTCCAAGGAGACCAAAGGGAGGACTCGAACACTTTCCCAGGTTTTTTCCTTCGCAGCAAAATTTTATTATTTAGCATTATTATCATTTTCCCGTGTGTTTGTTAAATAAATTGTTTTTATCTCTTTCACTTTCCTTCGAGGAAAATTTATTTTTCCTGAACCTGGTGGGGGAGGGGTGGTTGTGCCTTCTCTCAGAGGACATATTTCTAAATTTGGCCAAACCAGCAGAGATCTTACTATCATATGATGGTGGTAAACCATGAGCACCTAACAAGCGAATCGTGAGTTCTTTGCTGCATGGGGTGGGTATTTTTGTGACAGCCAATTCGGATAAGCTTTCACAGCCTTAGTCTTCACTGCTTCAGTCTCCCAGGCCTCTGTGCTTGACGACATGGTTCAAGGAGTTCTCATGGTTCTAGAAGTGTCATTAAGCCCCACTGATTTGTATAGCTTTAGAACTAAGCTACCATTAAAGCTGCCTAAAACTCTTCCCCTGTGCAGTTCCAGCAAAGGAGATTAAACTCTGTGTTGGTTCTGCAATGAGTACCATGGCAATGCAAATTCACTTAAGCTGCTCTCCAAAAACCATGTACTCCATAGGAACCATGAAATATCAATGTGACATATATTAGGGGAAAAAAAGAAGTGTTTTTAAAACTTCTGAACTGGCAGAAATATGTAATCTTCATCTCATATTGTAAGATATTCACTTTTAATACTTTATTATTACCAAGGCTCATAGATTACAAGTGGAATTTTACACAGCCATACTGATATTAGTCACAAACATGACTTTCATTAATATTTTTTCTCCAGTTAATTATGTACTGAAATAGTAAGAAACTGTAAAAGCTTGAGACAAGGTCAATCTAATTTCTTAGTGATGTAGAAAATAGTAATTTCTCATAAGGTTTCCTGGGTTTGAGATCTCAGAGTTTGATCATTCAGCTAATTATGCCATTAATTTACATGCAACAGTTCCTTGTCAAGGCCTGTCTGATGTTAGATTTTTTTCATTGATATTTCTTGTATAACATTTAACCCTACTGAAGCACTATCCAACTTTGGTAACATGTGACAGGGAAAACCATACATTTTTGTATTAACTAATTTGCATTCTGTGAGCTCACATTAATACTTCCTTTTCCTTCCATGTCCACAGATACTACAATAGGTTATTTATAGTATTAAGTAACACTGAAAGCACTCAGCTGTGATCTTTTTGCATGCCTACTAAGAGGATTTGAAGAAGTCTTTTATTCCTGTTGTGTTCATAAAAGAGACTTTTGAGATAAGATATAAATAATATATTTACTACTGTTACAGTATTAAAATATGAAATTTAGTTTGGGATATTATATTAAGACACTGGTGGAAACCTTCACTTAACAGCTGCCAGTGCACATTCTTAATTCTTTCATGAAATATGGGGGGATGAGAGGGAAAATGAAAGAATTAAGTATTTTTAATTTAAGAAAACACTTTTTTTCTTTTTTTGAGGGTGGGTGATTAACGGTATTAATTATTCGCTTTCCTTTTAGCAGGAAAAAATTGATTCTTTTGTCTGGTAGTTTTGATTTCATGTTGACCCTCTTTTATTGGGATGAAGACAGACCCAATCCTGTTCTACTGTTTAACCTCTAAAAGAAAGCAGAATGATAAAATACCAGCAAGAATCATATAAGAGACAGAAAATGGAAATGTTTATTTTTTATTTGGACCTTACTGATGGATATTACTCTCACAGCATAAGGTCTTAGCAGCCAGTCTAAAGCTGAAAAAACTTCTTCCAGTGTCAATCTATTTAAATTATTGCTCTGTGTTTGCTCTTCTAATCATACACTCCCATCAGTAATAGAAAAAATGGATTTGACTTGGCAGTCTTAGCTAGGCTATTAGGCAGGAATAAGAAAGAAAAAGACTAGGAAAGAAGAAGAATAAGCTCAGTGGAGAATGATGCACTGGTGAGGGGAAAACAGCAGAGCACTGAGCATGATATCCTAAATAAAATCTATGATTTAGCCAAAGCTATTTTCCACCCTCTAAAAAATTATGTTGTATAATAAGACTAGAAGAGTTAGTAGAGAACTAATTGGTTTTTTAAGTTGTTTTTCAAAGATTAAATATTTAGTCTCCTTGTCATTCAGAGAACAAACTTCAAATCCCAAAATTCACTAGAAAAAAAAGGGAGTTTAACCCTGATTATGGGGCAGGTCACACATCTGATGCCTCAGTCCCATGGGCAATGGCGGTGTCCCTCCTGAAGCAGCCTAATGCCAGGAGTGGAGACATAGAGGTCTGTGAGATCAGACTTCTGATGAGCTGTGAGGGAACCTGAAGATCCTGGTTCCTTCCTAGTGAACCAGGCAGGCAGCCAAATGGAGATAAACTTAGCAGCACCACTCTCCCTTCAGTGTCTTGGACAGGCTGCTTGAGAAAAGTGAATGAGATGAAGAAATCTGGGTAAGATCTGATGCATATGTTTGATGTGAGCACAATTAGAAGATGATCAAAATTAAACTATCTCCGGTTTTGGTTTTGAAGGTGACAACAACAAAAAAGGGTAGGTAGATTTTCATTGTTAATTTCAACAGTGGTGATGAAGCTGCCTAATATAAGAATAAATACTAAACCTAGAGCCTAAGGTACTGCAGCACAAAAGCAGAAGTGTCCCAGATCTCAGTTCCTAACATTGCCTTCTTCTTCAGGAGATCAACAAAAATGAGCATATCTAGGCTTTTATAACCAAACATATGTATTGTTTATTGTTATTAATTATTCTCATTTTTAAAACTTCCAGTAGGTGTGGAAACCCATAATGTTCCAAAATTTTAATTGTTCATTCTATCATAGAGGAATAATAACTGAAATAAATGACAATGAAATGACAGTAGAAAGTCAGACATTCCTTAAAATATTCTCCACGTAACTAACTGTTTAGCAATTATGACAAGCACTATCATATGATAATGCACATGGGCATTGCAAAACTGGGACAAAATATTTCTTAAGGAATGAAACACTCTTTCTGGGAGAAAGACTCAGCACAACCTGGGCATGAATAATAATTGACAGAATTGCTTCTAAAAAGGCTGGAGAGGAAGGATGATGCTGATTATTCAGAGCTCTGAAATTTTAATCCTATGTACCTCATGCAGTGGATGCTCTAGCTGGTGAGATTCACCCCTCTATCTCTAAACAAATTATCTTTAAAAGTTCATCTTTACACCTAGTGCATGTAAATGACAACCCTATATAGCTTTGATTCCTGCTATAGTCAAGAGAGAAGCATGTTATATCCCAAAAGGCAGTTCATATCTTTGGTAAGACAACAGCCCCTGGAGATACCTTTTATCTTCACTGCCAGCAGAAGAGACCTGGAGCAATGGTGTTTTTGAAAGTGGGGGCTTGATTAAATGACCAACCTCAGCTGGCATGAGCATGTTTCTGCAAATATGGGTGTGTAACCCTGACCTGGCTGAAACAAAAATAAACACAGTTACCCCCCATGCCTCCCTCCATACATATTTCCCACCATGATTTTGTTGGGAGGTTACTCCACACATATGTTAAGATGTTGCTTCATACGTAGATATCCTGCTTGTGGGACAGGGAAATAACATTTCCCAATAATTTTCAGTCATAATGAAATGGGTTAGTCAAAGCAGTTATTGAAGGCAATAACTGTTAACCATCTCTCTTTGTTCCACATGTGAACAAGTGATGAGGATATATCCAAAGAGGAATTAGTGTTTGGAGCAGCAGTCAACTCCTCATATCTTAGAAGTTCAGTCCCTGTGGTATAGGAGCAGTGAGTGAGTTCAGCTGGCTGCCAGCTTAGTTCAGCTTTAAAGATCTTTAGGTTCTTCCTTTCCTGTTTGCAGATGAGTGTGATTTTTTCATACTGATCACCTATATTTCTGAAAATGTTTAATGTAAGATTTTGATTAATTCCCTAGCTTTGATAGTTTTGAATAAAGGGAACCTAAGCAGAACTGAATCTCTGCTGAATTGCTGTCTGGACCTTTTTATTTTTTAGCTAAGTTTGTGGCAGAAACAGTGGAAAACTGTAAAGATATAGATCAGTTCCATGCTTGATCAGGCAGAAATCCACATTTTTTAAGCAGGCGTCTGTTCTGCACCAGGGAAGGAGGTAGCGTAGCGTGAGAGAGATGATGCAGGGTAGTCTCTGGATCACAATAAGAAAGGGCCCAAAAAGAAATAGCTTAATAAAAGAGTTGTTTTAATAATATAGAGTAAAAGAGGAATACAGATAGCAAGTAAATTTGCTGTCCCTTAAGATTCTGGGCACGCTGCACTCATGCAGTGTCAAAAGGCCCCCAGGTGGATTTTCCCACAGCATATTGTGCAGTTGCCTTCTGTGGCAGAAGCTTCCCATTTCTGGTCCTTTGAGCTATTGTTATGAATGGATGATGTGGGTTTAAATAAGTCCCTGCCTTTTGCCCAGGCCTCTGGCAGCAGGCAGTCGTGTTATTGAGGTGGCCAGGACTCCAAGACCCACTCTCATTCATAAGTTCTTTAAATAATGGCTGATTTGGTCTATTACAGAATGAATTATTTATTAACAGACACAAAACTAACAGACATAAGACTTAGACTATTACTACACAGGAATACGACAAAAGGGCAATACTAGTATTATACATGCGAGGTTAAAGGTACCATTAAATTTACAGCTAGCTAGGAAATAATATAACTTAGGATCCAATGTTTCTTGCCACCAAATTGTTGAAGGGGCACACATTGAAATCCTTTCCCTCAATTTCCAGAAAAGTAAGTGCAAAACTACATCCAGACTGTGGGAAGAAATCTTCTCACACGTTCCCAAGGAGTGTGTAAGACACTTCTGCCTCTGTGATAATTTGTGTGGACTTTTATAGACACAAGAACCGTGTCTTTTGGTCACCAATGTTTATTTTCTTTTATCTCTTTCCGCATCTGCTCTCATACCAAGATGTGTACTCAGGGCTGAGGATTAGACTCTCAGGTGCCTGGAGTTGACATCTTGCTGGGCTCTCTGACCCCTTGAGGGGCTCTCTGACTCCTTGCTGGGTTATTAATCTGGCCTGAGTTATCTCATTCAAATGCCCCAGCCATGAGAGAGGGGGGACATCCTGCCACAGCTATTATATAATTTTCTTACAGGAGAACAACTCTGTTCATTAAAGACAGTTGAATGAGAACTTGATCCACTTTTAGACAAGGGCAAACAGAGGTAGCAGAACTGCAGATGCCAAGTGGAAGCTGCCTGCAGCTTCCTCTGTTGCAATGAGTTGGCTCTTGTGTCCAAGGGCTTTGTGCAGCACAGCAAGTCCTGAAGGTTGTGCTGAACATGCAGCACAGTGCAGCCCAGCACAGACCCAGCCCTACTAAGGTTCACTGTCATATGGATCACTCACTCCTTGATATTCACTGCTGTACTCATCAGGATCACTACATTTCACCCCTTGGTCCACCTACAGTTCACCCTTCTCCAAGATGTTTTAAATTACAGGTTATATTAGTAAACTGTTTGTCTAAGAGAAAGTTTATTGGCAGGTTGGACTGTTATTTCTGTTACGAAATCCCTGTTCCTGCAGCACAGCCTGGCACGGGGCACTCCAGAAGGTTCTCATACAGTGGCTACTAATGATAACTTATGGACTTCTCAAGCCGTAAGAAGGCTCAGTAAAGCAGACCTAATCTGCTCAAAACCATTAACTTCCTCAAATACAGTACTTCTCCAAAGTTCCCAATATTGATTCTAACTGTATGTAGACAGAGTAATTGAATCTTAATTTTCTGCAAAAGAATTTCATGGTAAAGCAACTATGATCAGAATAATCCCATCTCACATAGCCTCTGTGGTCATGAAAGGCCTGGAATTCAGCAGAACCAATGTGAGCCACAGCAAGGTAGGGTGAAAGACATGGTGTCAATGATCCATAACCACTATCTAGAACCAAAATATAACATTTATTCTACTGCATTAGTGACGGGAAAAGCTACAGAACATGGTTCTTCGACTATATGTATCAGCTGTCTGATCTCTTCAGTCTTTCAGAAGTGCATAAAATCCTAGGTAGCTATAGCAACCTCAAAACTGCCTAGGTCAGGATTGAGGAGTGGGAGTCTAAATGTCTTGAGCGCTTCCAGCAGAAGGAAGTGTCAGCAGAATGAAGCATAAAATCCACATTATCATTACTGGATATAGTAGAAAATAGAAAATAATTGCTTTGGAAACTAAAATATGGAATTTGATGTTGCCAATAACTCAGTCTAAAAGCTTTATGAGAATGGATGCTCTAAAAAGCCAGCACTTTTTTCAGTCTACACACTTAATTTGTTTTCTGTTTTGCAATCTCCTCCCTGTTCTTGGAAGTGCTGTGCCATAAGGAGAACAAGCAGCTTGTTGGAGCTCCTAGAATGAATATTTTACCATTCATCAGGAGTTTTCTTTGATCTACACAATCTTTGAGAGATAAGAGAGGGTAGTTCCTTAATGACATTGATCTCATCTCAGTGAGGAATGCATCCTCACTGGCCCTATGGACTTGTTCCTATTTTCAGTTTAAGTAACTAGTTTCTAACTTGATCCTCCTCCATCATGAGTAGTATCTTTGACCCCTGAACTTTGCTAATAGTCATGAATGTCTGGGAGGTGTGGGAAGACAGTGGCAAAATGTCTCTTAGTGTTTTCACTCCTTTGTGTGACTTGACCTACTCAGGAACAACTATCATCAGCATTTTCCTTGATCATTTTGCTGCTGATGTAACTTTAGGTAGCTTTCACGTTGCACTTGATCTGACTCAACCTTTGACTGCATCTAACCTGTCTTTCCTAATTTCATCCTTGCATGTCCAAGTGTTTCTCTTGGATAGCCCCTCCTCACTTTCACTTTGCAAATACTTAATTGAATTTGTGCTTAATCTGCTTTCTACTCTATTTTCTGCAACCAAAACAACTGTTCTTGTTCTATCATGAGGCTGCCCCTGAAGAACACCCTGGCTCACCTGGGCTCCCTCAGAGTCAACTTCTATGGGATCCTGTCCATTAGAACCCTGACAAGAAAAGGAAAGTCTGTTTTCCTGCAGTTCAAGTCCTATAACTGCATTCTTTAAGGATCTGGAACCTCCATCACTGCAGTCACTACTAGTCACTGCAATCAAACCTGTCATTGACTATCACACTCCAGCCAGTTCTTTATCTGCAAGTTACAGCTTCAGCTGAGCACATCCCCCCGGCTCAGAAGAGATTGCCCACTATGACGTGTCCCTTACCACCTACCTTCTAAAAATCTTGAGCAGTTCTTTTCCCATTCCATATCAGATCTCTGTGTATTTAAACTATTCCTTTTTGTAGAGAACACCCCCATCTTCTTGACTATCTTGCCTGTCTTTTCCTAACATTCTGCATCCATGGAAACACTCTAGCCATACAAACTATTCCACCTCATTTGTATAATCTCAGTGGTTTCAGGTGTGCGACTGCACATTAAGATGCAGTTCCTTCCATGTGTTTTCCAGGCTGCAATCATTTGTATACAGGCTGCTTAAATGGATCTTCTATTTCCTCACTTTCTCTAGGAAACTGAAAGTCTCCTCCTTTGCCATGCACTGTCTTTCTACTTTATTTTATCTTTCTCTATTTTCCTTTGAGCTTTGGCCTTCATCCCCTGCAACACCTAATCTAAAGCTTTCCTGATGCCTAGGAAAGCTTGCTTGCAAAGAGGTTCCAGGTGCACTTTGTCATCTAAGTCATGTCTCTCACCAGCAGTTGGTCTCCGGATCATGGTAACTAAAGGCTTGCTGGTGGAAGCAGCCCTGTGGTAGGTGTTTATCTGCAGTGTGCCTCTGCCCTAGTCCATCTGCTTGACTGGGAGAAAGATAGGGAAGGACTGTAGCTGGACTCCTGCTCCTTTCAACCTAGCTGCCAGAGTCATTCTGGATCCACTCAAGCTCCCTAAATGTGCAGGGTCATTCAGTAACAACCAGAGGTGATAAGGTGCTGGTTGGAACAGCCACGGCCATGATGCCCTTTGTTGCAGACAAACAGCAAGAAAAATAGTACAAATTGCATTACAGTAATCAAAAAACCTTCAGAAATAGGTGTCTTCAGACTATAGTGTGAATTTCTATTTTCTATTTTCTACTGTTTAAAAATTGTCGAATTGATGATTACCAAATGATAAGAAAACAGTAAGAATAAAAATCCAAGCAAGCAGAAAATCCCTGAAAACTATTGCTCTATAACCAGAACAAAAGACATTCATCTATGCAGAAAAAAATGTAGAACCAGGACCACTGCTGTGCAAATAATATTCTGTTTTATTGACAAAATTAATAAATTGTGCACATTTAAAATTCAAGCTAGTATAAGTGTATTTTGTTTCTTGTCCAAACAGCCTTTCCCTATAGGAATCCCTCCTCTGCAAAACAAATCAAATCAAAACAAAGCAATAAACAAAATCCAACAGCACTTGGGAAAATTTTTTTTCTTGTTATTTTTGTTCAACTTTACAAAAGAATTTTATACATTTAAAAGAACTTCATCCAAATCAGCATGTTTCATATGGAAATTGTAGGAACAAAGTACTTTTGCTTTTTCCAGCACTTTTTTCTTAATTTTTCTTTATCAAAACTATCCTTTAGTTTTGTATGAATTTGTGAAGCATTTCATTAAATCTCAAAAGTGTGTTACTGGAAAAAAAAATTATTGAAAACTGGCTTAACTTTCCTTATGACAATGATGACATACAAGTTACATCACTGACAGTCATTAAGAGACCCATCCCCAAGAAATTGAGCACTAAATCTGGATATTTGAATTTTAGCTGGAATGTGTTAATGGCAACTTGAGACAGTGGTCAGTGTTGACATTTTAGAGTGGTTTTGGACTGAAATGTGTTGTATAATGCTGGATGCAAGAGTCCCTCAAGAAATGATAGAGAGCCAAACCAACTCAAAGGAATGGTTTTGCAGACCCCAACACATAAATGAAGCATTAGGCAGAAAGAGCTAATTTGAAAATAGATCTGGGCTGATCTTTGGTCATATTGTGGTCCTCGTCATACAACAAGGGTGGTAAAACACTCGCACAGGTCTCCCAGAGAAGTTACAGATGGCCCATCCTGGGAAACATTCAAGGTCAAGTGGGATGAGGCTCTGAGCAACCTGTTGAAGATGTCCCTGCTCATTGCCGGGCGTTGGACAAGATGACCTTTAAATGTTCCTTCCAACACAAATGGTTCTATGATTCTGTTCATGGGTTTCAGTGTAGAAGAGAGGACAGGGCGTGGATCCATCTGTGCTTATATCTGTTTAGTCTGGATCCTGTCAAATAGGTTTTATGCACAATAAGTAATCCAAGATTGGCTTCTGCCGCTGGCAGTGAAAACAAAATCTGTGATCCAATATTCCAGATAAAAGCAGTTACAAAATTAGTATAACCTGAAAAGCTATTTTTATTTCTGATTTATTTATTATTCTTTACAAACATAAAGACACATGTTTTCAGAGACATGAATATAAATATATAAATAAATTACATCTATTTTTATATATTTATGTATACACACATATACATATAGAAGTTCTGTTCATAAAAAACTTTTCTGTCTAGTCTTAAATATCATATAAAGGAGCTTTCTGGTTTTTTGTTTTGGAGTTTGGTGCTTGTTTTGCTTTGTTTTCCCTGTAACTTGAAAAAGAAATTCTTCAAAAAATATCTGAGGGAGGCATTCAGCTGATTTTAATGGCCAGGTGATTTAAACATGTGTTCTTCACAGCTTGCAAAGGCCTGGTTGTAGCATTAAAAGTACTAGCTTACATTGTATTTCAACATCTTCTATGCCTGGGGGGTATGGTGGTCTGTGCATCTGGATAGCACTAGGAGTTGTGTTTAGGTTGCCTGCTATAAAATTGGTGCTATAACTGTGGTCAGAGGTTCTGGCTGCCTTTTAGGCAGATCTCCCTCTGTGCTCTTTACATGTGATAGAAAAAACTATGTTTAAATTGGGCAGACTGTTGATGATGAGGCTTATCTATGGTAGTAAATTAAGCAGCAGGTGGCCTGCTCTTGTCCTTGAGATCAGGCGGCGTGATCTGGCCCCTTCAGTATTTCCTATGCTCTTAAACCAGGACTGTCACAACCATATTGTGACTGCATATTGGGAGCTTTGGGAACTTTGCCCCATGCTAGACCTTGAGAGTAGTCTGGAATGAGAGAGCCAGTGGATTGCAGAGATATACTTACAGCTTTTTACCGGCTAGGCTTGTAGTTCAATGCTTTAGGAAGCCTCAGGCAGCCTAGAGCGGTAGCACAGGCAATCTAGCATTTCAGTAGCTCTAAAAGCAGTAAATGTATTAGCTGCAAAGCTGATATCACCAGCAGAAGCAAAGAGGGAGAAATATAGCTTTTTGGTTTGCCTAATTTCCTCAATTAGAGCTTTCAAAAAGAAACAGAAGACAAGAGATGTTCGCAGAAAGAGTTGCAAAGTCAAAGAGGGCGGGCCCCCCCTTGGTCCTTTCTTTTATGCGGAGAAGGGGAAAGGGGAGGACTGGGGGCAGACCCGGGGTGACCGGCCAATCAGACACTGCTGAAGAGTTTGAGTTAAATTTGGTTTTGCCCATGCTTGGAACAAAGGAGTTCAGAGCACATGGCAGAGGCAAGTCCTGGCTTGTCTCGGGGAGGGGGAAGGGAAGCTCAGAACAGGCAGCAACAGTGGATATAGGCTGAAACCATGCCAAGTACTCTTCTGCCTGTTTGTAAGTGTAAATAACAGCGTGCTGGAGCTCAGGAACATTCCCAGGCATGGTTCAATTTATGTAACATACCCACATTTGATAAGTTAGATGTCATGACTCCTCTTCAACGACTTTAAATGTCAGGTGGTATTAAATAGTAGGCAATCTATATTACCCATAACTCTTTAGCTTTAAGAGCTATCATAATTAAAATGTCTAGGTACCTGCTATAATAGATAGCATGAGTATATCTTGTGAGTGCCTGGGAAGTGTGCATTTCCACACTGGTACTCTGAACACTCAGAGAATCACTGGAGATGGGGAGGACCAGATGCCCACCTGCCTGAGAAGACTTATTAGGGCAAGATTCACTCTTCTTGTTAAGCAAGGAGCAGGTAGACTTGATCCACACCTGTGGATCTCAGGATATCTGTCCACTACTCTCAGGGTCCCTTGAGTAGCTGCTTTCTCATATAATGCCTTGGAGGAGTGGTAATCCCATACTCTCCAACACTATGAATGCAGGAGAGGAGTTACTCCTGTGTGGAATATGGAGTTATATTTGTTAAAATGGTTGAGGCTTATGCTCACCAGAAGGCCCTGTGGGAAAGGCCCAGGTGTGGGCTGGAGGGTTGGAAGTCCTTTGGGTGAGAGGTGGTTGTGAGTGAGGAGAGAGTCGGCTGAGTGACAGTTGGCAGTGAGCTTGTGATTGGCTGGAGGAACGCGTGGACAGCATATGAGTGGGAAGCTGATTGGGTGATAGGACGCATGGACAGCAGCACTGCAGCTGTGCCAGCCAATGGGTGCCCTTCTGCTGTTAAGTTCGGTTTGGTTTCGGTTGTGTTCGGTTGAGACTAAGAGTATAAAAACGGGGTGGGTTTTTTTTTTGGCAATAAACGGATCTTCTTTGGACGTACAAGGGGGTCTGTCATCTTTGCTACACTCCTGGGCAGCTCAGGGTGACTAAAATTTTCATATGGAAACATATCTTACCAGAAAACCCACTATGAAATGTAGCTTCTCCAGTTAAAAGAGAATGCAGCTAAGAATGTGAACAGCAAACCTTTGTTCCAAATATTGATGCCACTGTTCCATGCAGAGATAGGGGTGTTGCAGTCTTCCTTTGCTTTTCCATTCAAGTCCTGTTTCATGCTTCAAGCTGGCTAGTAGAGGATACCTTAAGCAGTCCCCTAATGCTCAGCTGACTGATTGCATGAGTGATGATTAGCAAACAGAAGCATATTTTTCCTGCTCTTTCAGAGAAAAAAGAAAAAGGCAAACCCCCAAATACCACTATGCTGTTTTTTTTTCAAAACAAAACAGCAGTGAAAAACAATGTCAGTAATTTAATTATCTTTCAGGCTGTCAGCTTTAGTTGTATTTAAAAATTACCAAATGAGGGTTTTACATTAAGCTTGCCAAAAAGGGAACAGCAACTAGCAGATGTGCTTTACTTTTCTTGGGCTCATCACCAGTGAGGTGCAGCTGCTGATTTGATTTTCTCTTTTGTGGCTTGCTTTGAAATGTTGTCCGTTATTTATCACTACACACTAGTTTTATTACCTTGTTTTTTCTCAAACCTAACATTTTTTTGACAACATCATGCTGATGAGTTGCAAGAAGGATGCTCTGTAGATCTTGTGGTACATTAAAATTGTGCTAGTGGTGAAGAGAACAGGTTTAAGCAATATAGATATGTCTACAGCATGCAGCAGAGTGATGCTCATTTCTAATTAATGGGACACTTCTCAATGAAAAGATGGCAGTTGTTTTATAACCAAGACACGAATATCAGCCGGCACACAGTGAGTGTGTTTGTTCACCTTGGAAGAGAAATTGGGTTACTGCATTTGTTTTATTTAAACTGTGTTTAGGAGTATACAGTGATGGCAGCACTTGGAAAGAGATTTGGATGGCAAGATTATTAAAGTGAACATTCCTCAGCTTGACATTTTTCATATTTGAATAGAGTAGATTAGACACAGAATTTTCACTGTTCTACCTACCTCTTAACACATCTGGTAATTACCACAGTATAAAATACAGAAGTGATTTTTTTGTCCAGGAACACAGTGGAGTGTGAAAACGTGCTGGAGGACAACTACTTAGGGAATAAATAATACTGGAGAACTTTTGCAAAGGACTCAAAAGGTTTGTTTTTTTGTTGTTGTTCTGTGGATTTTTTTAAAATGCTGTCAAAGATTTAAATTGCACACAGAAGAGCTTCAGACTAAACCAGGTATTTTTATCTGGAAAGAAGAACATTCTGTGGGTAATGAAAACAGTAATTACAATTAGTTTAGATGCTGCCATCCAAAGGGGTAGAATTGTTATTTCATTTTACATCCTTAGCAAAAATGTACTAACTTAATTCTCAGCCATAAAATGTTAGTCTCATGCTGAGAACTAAGTGTGAAATTGAGCAGTGGTCACACCTTTGAGTTAGAGAGTGGGTGGCAGGAATGAACCAGGGGAGTCCGAGGCAGCTAGGAGCAGGGACAAAGGACAAAAAAGTTGGTACAAATATTGAGCATATTCCTCCTCTCTTCTTCCATACACACTGTCTGACCCTGTCCATGGTGAAGAAGCAATGCCACAATTCTTCTGGGCACCCTGAACCAGTGTCTTGCCAGTCTCACAGCAGAGATTTTCTTCTTAAAATCTAGTCAAAATCTCCCCTCTTTCAACTTAAAGCTATTCCCCTTGTTCTATCACTCCACAGCTTTGTAAAAAGTTCCTCTCCAGCTCTCTTCAAGGCCTCCTTTAGGTACTGGAAGGTTCTCTACAGTCATGCTGGAGCTTTCTTTCCTCCAGGCTGAACAACCAAAACTCTCTCAGCCTGTCTCCATGGGATAGATGTTCCAGACCTCTGATCATCTTCATGGCCTCCTCTGGATTTGCTTCAGCAGGTCCATGTCCTTATGTTGGAGGCTCCAGATCTGTACAGGTGCTACAGTCAGAATATTGTATTTTGCATTTGGCATTGACCCAAGAAATAACCTATGAAAGATGAAAAAGTCAACAGATCACACAGTGTGTCCTCAGTGTTACTTCCTCTATACTGTTTGCTTACTCCAGTCCACTTTACCAAATCTAAATAACACATTTTTCCAGTTCTGTCCCTCCAAGGTTAGTCTGAAATGTCCATGACTTTTAGAACTTAACCATGAAATTTAAATTTTCTTTTGTTTTAACATATAACTGGTCTTTATTACAGGTCATTGTCTCTTATGAAGACTTTAAATATAATTATCATGGCAAATACAGATAACTGCAAATTTTAAAGCCCATAGATGTTGCAAATCCATGCTCATAAAAGCAGTCCTTAATAAACTGTGTTTCAAGGGTAATATTCACCTCATTAAGAAATACAGCATGAATATGAAATCTGAATATTTCTGTGTTCAATTTTTAAAGTACTGGAATTGAGTAGAAAACAGGCTTAAATACAATGCAGAAGATGCCTTCTAACACAGAAACACCTTACTGAACCTTAACACTTTTAAGTGAACAACAGAAAATGCAGCTGTGGGAGGGGTGGGAAAAGGGAGGGTGTAATGCCTAACTCTTGCTGCTTTTAGACAAAGAAACCCCCACAGGCTCTTCCTTTAGCTGTACCTTTTAATGTGTGAACCTGCTGGTACTATTTCACATTCTGACCCACTTTCTCATAGGTGTTCAACCTGGGACTAGTTGGAACCAATTTTAGATTGTCTCATACTGCTTTCTTCAATAGTTTCTAATGACTACCTACTGTAACTTGTTATAGTAACTACTGTGAATTCCTGTTTCAGATGTCTAGCTCCACACTCATCAGGCAGAAAATGCAGACACTTATCAATGGCTCATTTCAGGACTACAGGATAAGTTTCCATCATAGCAATTATTGAGTGTTATTACACTGACAATCCTCTTTGGATCAGCAAGATTTGAATTTGTCTTATTTAACTTTATTGCATTGAAGTTTTATTCTACTGTGGATGTATTTGATAGTGAAAATGTGTTTTTCAGTTGTGTTGCATGATGGCAACACTGCTTGAGAAAGGGAAACATACAAGAACATCTACCATATATTGCAATAGATTTCTTAACTTATATTAAATACTACATCATCAATTAGTTAGTCTAAGTGAAGTATTGTCACTTAATAACTTAGTGGGCCTATTTGGTCACATTTTCTACCTGCTGAAATATGACAAGCAGATTTCAGTTTTGCCATAAATAATTTGTGAATAGAATTAGATATGCAGTAGATTTAGACACCTAGAAATGATGAGGCTTCATCATGGTTATTTATTATGGCTACTCAGTACTTAATCTTTGATTTTTGACATGAGCTAGAATGATTTTGACTTTACCTTGATATTTCATATAACAACTAGGTAAGATTAAGATTTACAGCTTAATCCCTCAAAATACTACATGCAAGTTATCATACTCAAAAGAATGTAGTTAAGGGAATAATTAAGAAAAAGGATGACAAAAGCTGCAAGCATTGACGTCTTCTGAAAAATAAAAATAATCTGATTTTTCTTTTTTTCTTTATAAAAAGTACAACACTAGCACTAAGAGCAAACATTTTCACTTGGTTATCACTCTCAGAGAACTGTTTTTTGTCTCTGGATGGACTGTAGTAAAATCCATGGCAATACGTAGATGTATGCAGTAGAGCAGGAAAAGTGGTTAAGCAGGAAATTATTTGGCTTGTTTTGTCGCTTCTCTGCAGAACCTTGGCCAGTGTTTCCATCCAATATGTCATTCAGGGCATTCTTTAAAAAACACCATCTCTTTTAAGCTTACACAATTCATTCTTGGAAAGCACATGTGCCTCAACAGTTTGAATGGCAGGTTGAGAAAAGAAAGGGCTTGAACCTATCTCAACTATGTGCTTTAAAATCTAGTTGTCTGATTTTGCAAAACATCTCCCAAAAAGAGGTATATTTATGGGCAGTAAGAGATTTAAATGCAGTGCAGATAGATCAGTCACAATCCATGCTAGTTTCTGAAACATTCATCTTTTACAATACTGGCCTTTGGTTTGCACCTTGAGCTGTTTCCTCAATTTTCTTTATACCTTTCCTAGCTTTCCTCCTCACCTGAGGCTCCAGTGACACATAGAAACTCTTAATGACCTCTCTCCAGGCCATGGCCCACCTAGCCACCCATGTCACTGTGTGATCTGCCTCTGCTGATGTGACTGCTGGTGCCTCTGAGCAGATTGTCACCACTGGGTGCGATTCGCCCACCAGGCTGGTCCTAGGGAACAAAATGCAGGACTCAAGGCAATTTCTCCCTACCACAGACACAATCCTAGACCTCTTGTCATTCCTATCTAAGCAATGCTACCACTAGCCTACTCTGGTCTCCACTGCCTTCACCCACTTAACCTCTAACTATTTTAATCACAAAGGCAAAACATAGCACAGTACAGGATACTATGAGGAAAACAAAATCTATTGCAGCCAACACCAGTACATAAACATGCCTTTCTACCCCTCTGCGTTTCTCCTGAAGCTTTATGTAAAGGAATTTGGATACAAACTCATGCGAATAGGGCCCAAGAAGGTTTTCCACCATTTTTTTCTAACTAATGTTTACCACACACTTGATATAAATTAGCTTGGGGATAATTTTTCAACATAAAAAGAAAAGCTCCTGAACTTGGGTGAAGAAGAAAAACAAAAAGAAAACCAAAAAAACCAAAGCAAGCATGAGGTGCATCTAACAGGAATACTTTATAAACCGTAAAGTGGAATTTTTCTAAATAGCACAACTGCAATGTGGCATACACTACAGATGGATAACATCACAACAGGAGCACACTTTTATAACTGGCAAACAGGTGTCTGGGTTTATTTAACAATCTAGCTAGCATAAACCAGATTTTTATTTATGATTGGAATAGTTGGCACATATGATATTGTTTCAAGGAAGCAGAGAAGCCAAATCTCTGTGAAACATTTGCAGATTGATTTAAGGTGTTCCTGCAGATATGGTTTCATCTTTCAGAAATTTTCAAAAGGGCTATTTTCATCTCCTATTAGAGTATACAGCATCCATTCACTCCCTATAGTAATACCCTAAGCCTATGATGTCTGCATCCCTGAGATATGAACAGGATTTGCCCTTTTGCATGTGTAAATATGTGTATGTGTGAGAGAAAGAGAAAACACACTCCATTTTTTTAAAAAAAATATATAATATGAAACTAATTTTTGTTTGTGTACAAACCATATTCAGTACTCACACAGATAATTCTGCTCTTCAGGTAAGCCTTTCATGATTATATACTATAGTGCTGTTAGACATGTACACTGCTGGTTCCTGTGCCAGGATGACCAACTGAGAGGGTTTACACATATCTTGAGCAACTGTATTAGTGAGTGTTGAGACCTGAACATGATGGAGATGTTAAGGCTCAGGACACCAGCCACTGTTCATGCAAGCACTTAAAAATGTTATTCATCGAAGGGAAGGCTACATATGGAGTAACAAGCTGAGCAGGAGCAGGTGTAGTTTCACCGACTGGCCAGAAGTAGTCTGCAGTGAATAATTGTTAATATGGTTCCTGTTATGGCTTTGTCTCAGGCCAAAGATCACTCTTCCAGCATTACCTAATTTAGGTTAGCATTAACCAGGCATAGGTCCAGTAGGAAATACAGAGAAGCTACTCTACTTTGAGCAGGTAGAAACGAGAGTTCAATAATCTGTGTGCTGCTCCAGGCCAGAAACCCAGCTGAGTGTACAGATGGAGACCAAAGTCTCATACTTCTAAGTTCATTTGAGTATTGCATTGGGTACATGAGTGGACAAAGAAGTGCCTCAGATCTCCTACAGCTCTGATCATAAGTACAAAATCAGGCAGAAAAATGCTGATAGCTGCTAACTTCATGGACATGCAGTCATATGGAAAAAGACAGATGATGGCTAATTGCTGAAAACAGATACTCTTAGATACCGTGTGAGAATATTTAGAGCCACTGGAGCAAGTCATTAATATAAAAGGTAGGTTTTTCACTTCTTAGTGTCTCTAGATGAAGACATTTATGAAAAAGCTGTGTTAGCCAAAAACAAAATATGGGGCGGAGAACAAAAAATAACAGGTTGAAAATGAAGGATCTGTGGTGCACAGGGTCTAAGACTACAGGTCTGACTAGTGCTTTAAATAAACCTAATAAATATGGTAGTGAAAACCATTATTATTCCTAATTTACCCATGGGGAAAACAAGCTGTGTTAAAGTTGTGTATCTGACATAACACGGGTCAATAGCAGAGTTTGAAATGATGGGAAGGGGTCTCTGAAATCTAGTAGCAGGCACCCTGTTCCAACATTCATTGTCTGTCCTACCAGACAAGAGCTGCAGGACACAAGCAACTTGTGAGTTAAAGACGTTTTGATTTATTCCAGTAAAAAAATGAATTTTTCCCCATGCACTTCTTGAAGATTATAGACTGCATTACTCCCTTTAACAGTACACAGGTTCATGAATGATTAATGATGCTTTAGGTGAAAGATCACTGAATAGTGGTATACTGCAAGTTTTACAGTGTGATCTGTTACCATCAAATGTATCTTTTGGTGTTTTATTTGTTGGATGTACTGTTCTGTGAACTGGATAATCCTTCCAATTTTCCCCCTTTCTCAAAATTATCAGTTAGGTGGGAGTGAGAACAAAATTTCACTCCATAAAATGGGTATTGTTGTTAAGCATCTTTTTCCTTCTTTGTATGCTTGGTAAGTGAAGAGTGGGGGGAAAGGATTTAGTTCTGATTTTCTGGCATTTTTCTTTTAGTAGTAAGGTATAATTTGCATAGTTTATCACTGCAGCTTTTTCAGCTGCTTTATTTGTGGCTGTTTTAAGGCAGCTAGCAATACTCATCTAAGTAGCTTTGTTTGGAAACCCTTGTCGTGGCTGAGTTTTAGAAACTGAAAGAAAAGGGTGAGTCACTGCAAGCTTCAGAATGTGAGTGATTCTGCAGTAAAGCTGACTAGAAGAGTACAGGGGTTAATAAAAATAGTTGGGTTGTTTTTTGGGGTTTTTTTGTTCTTTTTTTTTTTTTTTTTTTTTTTTGAGAATATAAGCCTGCTTGTAAGAAGGTAATGAATCATATTATCAAAGGAAGAATACCTGGTTGGAAGCACCTCAAGCATCATATGGTCCAAGCTTTCCTGGAAAAAGCATGATCCAGACAAGATGGCCCTGCACCCTGTCCAGCTGAATCTTAAAACTGGCCAGTGTTGGAGAATCTACCAGTTCCCTGTTGAGATTATTCCAATGGCTGATTGCATGGTGAAAAAATTTCCCCTTGTGTCCAGTTGGAATCTTACATCTAATCTTTTCCATGTGACTTGTTTTTATAAAAGGAGACTCTGTCTTGTTTGTAGCCATCCCTGAAACATTGGAACATAGTGATGAGGTTTTCCCTAAGCCTTCTCTACTCATGGCTGAACAAACCCAGTCCTCTCAGCCTTTCCTCATATGTCAGACTCCCCGGTTCTTTGAACATCTTTGTGGTCCTTTTCTGGACCCTCTCAAGCCTGTCCATGTCCTTTTTTTTTTTGTAATGGGGACCAAAATGGAACATGATATTTCAGTTATGGCCTGAAAAGCACTGAATGGAGTTGGAAAATTACTTCTTTAGCTCTGCTGGCAATGTCCCTGTTGACCACATCGTGTTGGTGTTCCTTGCCACAGCAGCATAATGTTCACTGGCCAACTTCAATTTGGGTTGTGTTCTTGCTTTTCTAGATCCATCTTTGCGCATGCTGGCAACACCCTCGTAGTTCTCAATTCATCCTCTTTTCCATCTCTGGTTTGCTTCTCTTTTTGTTTTGATCAGTCTCAGCACTTAAATGATCACAGCTGAGACAAGGCAGTTTATTGCTCCACCTACTTCCTTTCCCTTTAAAGGGGATGAACTGTTTTTGTGTTTCCAGGAGTGTGTTTTTGAAAACCCCCCAGCACTTCCTAGCTCCTTTATTCTCTGTGGAAACTTCCCATGGAATCCATCCCAACTGAGCTCTGAGTGAGCAGAAGTCTTCTTTTCTAAAATGAAATCCTAGCAGTAAGAGAAACACTGTATCCCAATTTTCAGCAAAACAGATGGTTTTATCTGTGATTTTTCAATGTGTCAGCTGTAGACTACCACAACTTGTCCTAATTTTAAGTAACAATGACTGGAATAAGGCTATGAGAGCAATTCAGATGGAATGGAATGAAAGCATCTTCAAAGTAATGACTTTCTTTGATTAGATTAAAGAAAATGTATTACATTTATTTTTGAACTATACTGCTCATGGATGAACACTACATCTGCTTCAGCTCATGTAGCTGTGTGTGCTGCTGTGCTTTTGTTTTTGCTGATAGAAGAGTCAAGAGGACAGAAGGGGAGTTCAGGAATGGCAACACAGCAAAGTCTGGTGTGAGAAGGATGGGAAAAAATGTAGTCACTGCAAATTAATGAAAAAATTGGCCAAGTTCAGGGAGCCATTAATGACTAAAGTACAGCAGAAGTTAATTATAATATTTAACTGAGTTTTTGCGAAATAAGTGATTTCTGAACTAGAGAAATAGGTTAAATAATTCTCATACAAAGCGTGCGCGGTATATCTTGACAAGATATGAATGTGAGTTTTAAACTTAATGTTTTTACTTTGTTCTTCATCTTTTTAGCCCCATTACAACCCAACTGAAAATTACCTGGGAATCTAAAGAAAAACAAAGCAAACAAAAAAAGCCACCCAAAAAAAACCCACCTGAAAAAGAAAATCCCACCTTAACCCCCCTTAATTAATATGGGACAATTTTCTTGTGTTTAATAGCCAAAAATGGTACCACACAGTAGAGAAGATAGGAAAAGAGGAATCACAAGCACTAATCTGGTTGGTGTTTTAGACAGTTCCAGTCGGGAAAAATAGGGTGAAGAGAAAAGAATTGTTAAAATTGTAATTTAGGATGTCACATGACACACAAAAAATTAGAAGCAGGAATGAATTTTTGTATGTAACTCTAGAATTTAATGTTACAAACTTCAGCACTCTGGTAGAGAATGGATTCCTTTGAGAAAAATCATTGTTATCAAATTCCATAAACAATATTTTGGGTTTGTGTTTTTTTTCAAGATCCCTTTCTCTGGGGGAAGGCTCATCTTTAAAGGCTGTTTAACGATGATCTAAAAGTTTTTCAATAAAAATATGATTTTATTGCTAGACAATCTTTTTTTTTTGGTAAGCAAAAAAGCAAAAGAAAATTTTTGACTATTTAAGGATTAAGGTACTTTAGACATGCAAAAATAATCTGAATTAATGCTTGTTTTGAATGTAACAGTCTAGATAAAACAGTAAGTCCCTTCTGCTTCCGGTTTGTGATTTGGAGATACCAAAACACAATCAATCTTCAGCCCAGTATGGGTGAAACCATTTTATGAAATATTTCAGGGTCAGGTCAATGCAGAAGTTATAGCAAGCTGTCTGATTGAAAGGATATGGAGGTATTCTATAAATACTCAGGTAGCCCTGAAGTGATTTAATGAAAAATATTTAGAACATTTCATTATGAGATATGTAAATGCTTGTTTCTCATTACAGCAAAAAAAAAAAAAACACCGGCACCAACAAAAAAAAGTAAAACAAAACCTAAACCTGTGTCTGTCAGGAAAAGGTCATTTGTAGATAATTGTTAGGAGTTATTCTGTGCTGAATACTATCCTTCAAACTGTGTGATTCTTCAATCTACACCTGTACAAAAAATGTCACTGTTATTTTCTTTTGCCACCACAGTAATAGATAATTTATATTTTCTTAGTTTTATCTCCCCTCAAAACAATCACAGTATTCTACTGAAACTTCTCAAAAAACCCTTTATACTTTGGCAAACACCAAGAATGGGGAACACTAATACAAATAATAAAAAAACCCAAAAGACCTACAACTCTCCAGAAACAAACACTTGGTTCAAAATGAGTGATCATCATGGGTATTTACCTTTATTTTTTGTTAATACTAATTTATGTTTTAACTAGGGCATGAGGGCATGACAATGCCAAGAAATTGTTGAACTGTGGTATCTTAAATCCTGTCTTTAATGAGGATGAAGAACCCAAAATCTGCTTAAAACATCATCACATATTTTCCCACATTGGCTATATAAACAAATAAATAATCTTTTCTCTTATGGATGGTCCAAAGCTTTCCTTGATGCTTGGCTACAGGTACAAAAGCATGGGTAGAAGTGCCTTAAATTGTAAAGAAAGAAATGCATTTAAAAGGAAAGTCCTTTGTGGTCTTCACCATGATCTGTAAAGTGGCTATAAGAACCAATGGGAGAGATGTGAGGCTGGTGACAGATTACTGAAGAGCTTGCTACATCACATATTTACCCAAGAAGAGATGTTTGGCCTGAGGGGAATTAAATTCATATAACTAAAAAAGAGTTCTTTCTGGGCCCAGGAGAGTTCTCTTAGTGCTAAGCCATTGGAGAAACATTTTTACAACTGAAGTATGCTTGAAGTTTATGCATTTAAGTGCACAGGATACATGAAAGTCAGGACATAAGAAGAACTTGAAGTAATCAGGATGCAAAGGTGGTTCTTGCCACTTCCTAGTTACTATTTTGATTACTTTCTCTGTGTTTGTTTACTTTTATTATTTTAATCCAGTAACAAACTTGTATAAAAGGCTCAGTTGAAGGAAACACATTTTTTACACCCATTTTCTTTTAAGCATGTCCCTTTCTTCAGTGGAAATCTGATGACTTTCAGGAAGATTATGGATCTCACAGCCTTGTAGCTGAGCTACAAATTGTTTAGCGAAGAACATGACCTAGAAATTCTAGAACACAAGGAGGGGAAGAGGGGGGGCAGGCACTGATCTCTTCTCTCTGATGGCCTGAGGAAATGGCCTGAAATTGTGTTTGGGAGGTTTAGGTTGGATATCAGGAGGGGCAGCTCCCCAGGGAAGTGGTGACAGCACCAGCCTGACAGAGCTCAAGAAGTATTCGGACAATGCTCTCAGGCACATGGTGTGACTCTTAGGGATGATCTTGTGCAGGGCCAGGAGTTGGACTCAGTGGTCCTTGTGAATCCCTTCCTACTCAGCATATTCTGTGATTCTGTGATTAAGTACTTTCTTAGGAAGTGGAAACAGTAAAATCAAACTTGCTTAGAGTGAGCATACTATGAAATTACAGTTCTTTAATTCCTGGCAAGTACTGTAAACAGTAGGATACTGTGGAACAGTAGGACCACGTTTTCTACACATCATCATCTTTTCATTAGATTCAACTTTACTAGGTATTGACTTTAAGAAAATGATTGGACAGACTGGATGCAAAGCCTAAGTGGGGGATGCCTGATATTTCCTCCTGATTTCTTATACACTTGCTGAAAAGTGGGATAATTAAATTTATCTTTCTCTCTTTTTTTTTCTTTTTTAACTTAGCTTTTTCTTCCCTTTAAAATAAAAAATTAAATTGACATGCTAAAGGTAAACTCTGATTTACTTTACCAGAAAGTTTAAGTTTCTATTTTATTCAACTAGATTCTTCTGTTCTCAGGACTGATGTTTCACTTGTTCAAAATGTCAGTACTGTGCCTTTTTTTTTTTTTTTTTTTTTTTAAATTTTGAGAGTGTTTGTGTGATTTCCTAGAGAAAATGAGTTAGGTACAGTTGCCGTGTTTCATAGCGCCTCATTTCTGATGTGCTGCATGTAAACTTCCATGGCTGAACTAATCACCTTAAATCCACTTTATGATGAGTGGAAATAAATAATAAATTCTAGGACATGTTTCATTAGGTCTGCTTTGCATATCCACTTCAGAAAATACTGAATTGTACCTAAAGTTTCCCATTTTTCTTCGTCGACTTCAGAGCTTTAGTGGATTTTGGTCATCATCTGTACTGCAGGTAGACATGAATATTTAGGTAAATGAATTCTTTCCAACTTACCTTTGAAGTTATGCTGTACTTGGGCAAGTGTCCCTAAACAATGCACATTTTTTCATTATCTGTACTAAAATTTTAATGCACATAAATGTTAACTAAATTGGACATTTAAAGTTCAGCAAATAAAATACTTTGCCTATTTAACTATTTAAAGAAGGTCAGATTACTCTGTGTTCTAACAGGATAGCCAGGGATGTGGGATCTGGCCTAATCATTCAGTTTGGAGTGAACATCAGAAGGTCATCTAATCCAGCCTTCTGCTCAACATTGATTTTGGACCAGGATGCTCAGACCTTTATCCAGTCAGGTCTTCAAGTTCTCTCCAGACTCTTTGGATTACCTGCCCCACTGTTTGACTATCCTCAAGAGGAAAAGCTTTCTTCTTACCTCTGGATGGAATCTCTTCTGATTCAGTTTATGATGTTATCACTCACCCTTCCACGATACACAGTTACAAAGGCCACGGTTCTGTCTTCTTGATGACCCTCACATAGACACTGTGAAGATGCTGTTAGGTTCCCTGAAAATCAGCTCTTCTCCAAACTGAACAAGCCCCATTCCCTCAGCCCCTCTCACAGGATAGTAGTGCTCCAGCCCCACAACCATCCAATGATCACTGGCCTGTTAATACAACCCAATATATTGGAATGTACTGCTGAATCTTGTTTACACTGTTGTCCATCTTTGCAGCAGAAGTGCTCTCCACTCAGCCCATTCCCAGACTTCATCAGAAAGTATTTCTATCTTTATAAGAAAGAGTTTCTTCTTTCCCAGGTGCAGAATATTGCCTGAATCCTTACTGAATTTCATGAGTCCATTCCTCCAGCCTGTCGGAAAGGTAGCTCTTCCCTTAATTGCCTAACCCTCAAGCTACTATATTTTGTATATCTTATTATTTAAAGCCATATATTTAAATTCATCTCTCATGATGAAGAAGGATGTTAGGAGAAAGAAAGCAAGGTATTCTAGATCTTAAAACTGAGAAAAGTAGTCTTTCAAGCTGCTGAGAATTTGAACATGGTATGACCATATTCTTTCAGTGCTTAGCAACAGTGGGTCTGACCTAAAGATTCAGGGTAGTGCTTATCTTTCTGTTCCTGATTATTATCTTATCAATAACATTTAATAAAAAAAAGCCATGAGCATCTAGTAAAGATTCCTAGCTCCAACCTTAGAAAAAGACAATCTCCTGGCTGTTAAAAATCTCATATCAAACATCAAAATCCAGATTTAAATTCCAAGACTGAGGGTAGATTAACTTTATAGACTGTAACATGGTATTTGAATATTTGTGCCTGCTTAGACAACAAAACAAGCTGTAGGTGCACGAATTTCCAAGCGGTCTAGATATTCTAGGCCATGCAGATTTTCGTACTCATTGAAGAAGATTGTTGATGTCAGAATTTGCTCTGACCCCTCTGCTATATTGCTATAGCATCAGGTGGACAAATTAGGGATTCAGAAAGATGCCTACTAATCCTAGTGTGAAAGCTCTGTCTGTTCTGAAATCTATCTTTTCTTTCTTAAATGTATCATGGGAAAAAATCTTTCAATATATGTAGAACATTTCACAATGTGTTGGGTTTTTTTTTAATGAAGCAAATTTTCTGCTTTGTAGTTAGGTCTACCTATAAATATTGCTACATAGTTTTCATTAGTTTATCTCCTCAATTCCTTCTGTTTCCCAGATTACCTGCCAAAATGATTTGGTGTATATACCACAGAACAGAAAATAATTGATATAATCTGACTGATATTATTTTAGCTGATTTTGCAAAGCAGCACATTAATTTACTGTGATTATTTCTAGTAAAATAGATTAAATAGATTAATCTCTTTTCTTCTAACACTTAATTTCCCTGAAGAGACCATCTGGGACTGAGAAAATAATTTAACATATTTAAAGAGATGTTCCAATGACTATATTATTTACTTCTCCTCCATTGTGTTAATGAATTGTTTCTTATGTAAATGTAAGATGCTGGAGATACATTGGAAACTCTCTAAATCTTTGTCTTTCTTTTGAATGTAGGGAATGAGGGATTTTGCTATTTCTTCAGAGATTCGGTTAATGGATTTCTTGCAATGCAAGAAAGATGGTGATCTTAACTCTGGTGCAAATGCACATAGACTTCCTGCCAAGGCTTAACAGAACATTGCTCTCTGATAGTTCTACTAGTTGCAAGCTACTGGACTTGAGGGAGAAAGAGAAGTCTGAGGGAAACATGCATGAGAGGTGAAATTCTGTACCAATCACAAGTCCTGCTATGCTGACTGAGGAACTCTGCATAGAAATATACCAGCATCCCCTTTTAATCCAGAAAAACGTAGGGCTACTTGTACTGACAAACCCATGGGTTTGTCATCAGCTATCAGGAATTGTTTAATATATACCCTCAGAGAAGTATTTGGAGATTATGAATGTGATTTGAACTTACAGAGTGCTCAATATTGCAAATAGCTGGAAATAGCTGGAAATAGCTGGAAATAGCTGGAAAACTAAATCACGTAAAATAGAAACTTAATTTTTAAGTTACTGAATGTGATTGAGCAAACCATAGCTATAGCTCTTTTCTACCCATATAAACATCTGCTGAGCCATGAACAGCATGGCTTGTGGCCAGCTTAAACCTATGGATTCACTTACAGATGTTCTCATTGGCCATTTAGCTACTGCCAAAGCAAGTGTGGATTGGCTGAGCTCTGCCTGAGCTGCCCTCAGAAGGCACAGTCCACATATTGTGAAAATCAATGAAATTACATGAAGGTGCAACAGGAAACAGAGACACAAGTCAGTGTAACAGTGGTCCATTTCCTGAGAACACCCCTGCTTCCTCAGTAACTGATAAAAGCTACTTTAAGTTTTCAAAGCAGTGTAGACAAAACTGAATTTTGCCACCTCAATGATGAAGGGCTGTCATAGGTAAATGTAAGGGGCTGAAGAAGGACAAAACATCCTGATGTAGGTCCAGGGAAGGAAAATCCTACAGATTCAGGTTGTTTCCATTAGTAGCTGTTGCTAGATTAAAATACTCTCTTTACCTGGGCACTTTCTGATTTCACCCTCAGCTGTTGTAAGACATTGGTCTGTGACAGATCTGATTCCCAGTATGGTTGCATTGCCTTACAGGACCTAAACTTTGTTCACTAAAATTGAGTGTTGCATGTCTTAATGACAAAACAGATTAGAGAAGTCGCTGTGATTAGTATAGGTTTGGGTTTTGCCTTTTGCCACAAAATTTCACACTCTCACTGTTTCATATTCCTTTTTGACTGAAATTAGATATGATTTTTAGAGGAAAGCATTTGTTTAATTGCAGTTTTAAAAATCCTCCTAGGACTCCCTCTTTTTTATTTTTTTTTCCAAGGTAAAACTAGAGGAAATGGCACTGCCATGATGACCCTGACTTTACACCATGCTCATCATGACACACTGTATTAGCTTGCATGGCAGAATTAATGCAACATGACCTTATGCCATACTGAATGCCACAGAAAAAAATTTTCCCCCCTTCATTCCAGGAATAACTGCCAGAAATAATTCTGTCAACTACTCAAACACTTACATCCACAATGGCATGTTTTATAAACCACCTTCTCTTCAAACAGTCTGGCACTTGACTCCAGGACTATTTTCTATAGCCTTTAGATGCTTGGAGTGTTTTCCCAAATGACTGTATTTTATTTACCTCACTAAGTTGCAACATTCAGTGCCAGTAACAAGCTCCCCTGATTATTTAACCAATCTGTATCATACGCTAGACTTCTGTGTTGTGTTTCAGTTTTCTCCTGGCCAGTCCAGAAGATTTGGAATATTGTTTCCTGGCAGGTCATGATTTCAGGATGCTTGTTCTCCAGATCAAGATAATATTTAAAAGCAAATTTCTTTTTCAGTATCCATGTGGCTGATTTGCTTTGGCATGTGGGAAATTGTTGACAACCCTGTGAAGTCCTAAGTGGATAAGAAGAGCCGTACATGAACTCAAGAGAAACCCTACAGGTCTCCAAGAAGAATTTGAATGAAGCATGATTAAAGCTGTGGAGGAAAAAAGCCTGCCATTTAAAAGTAAAACTTTCACTGAAAGAAGATTTTTGGTTTTTTTGTCAGATATCAGTATGAATTATTATAGTTAGTTAAACTTCAGTGGTTTGTGTCCCCTGAATATCTGTTGTACTGAGCTCAAGAACACTGCTCACATGAATATTAGACAGCTGATGATTACCTAATTTTTGTACTGCAAAGAATTTCTTTTCCACCAACTGGTGATACATCAAGTACTTGCTGCAAATATTTGGCTTTCATCACTCCACTGAAATAATGTCTCCAACTGCAAAAATATTCCTATTTTTGGACCCACTGTAACTCCCATTAGAGCCATTTATTGAATTAGAGGAAAAGTTAAGTAATATTCTCATGGTGACCTTTTGCTGTGGAGTACATCGAGCTTATGTCTGTCATTTTTCAATTAATTTATTGCTAAGATGGTCCTGTTCAGTTTGCTTCAGTGTTTTTAGTATAAAAGAGCTTGTAGTTTACTCAGGAATTAGTCCATTCAGAGTATAAGTAATTTTTCCCTTCACTGTATGAGTGAAACAGATTGAAAAGCTTAAGAATATATCAGGTTCATTTTTGAACTAGGAAAGAAAAAAAAAATCAATTTTTCTTAACTAAAATGATGAAAATTGGTGTTAACAAGTTCATCTTTGATATAAAGAAAGGTGAAGGGATTTCACCATGCTGCCCAGCTTTGGAAACCTGGAATTATTTGCCTTAGGACAAAAGTCTGCTCTGTCTGGATAGTCACAGGAGAAAGATGGATTCCCCCTTCAGTATGATTTGCAAATTATTATTTTCCATGTTTTCAGTCAGCCTTTGGATGAACCCTTCATTCTTTTTCCTTTGACACTGCTAATGACCCCATTTAAAAAAAAAAAAAAAAGAAAGTAAAAGTTTAAGAAATGCTGGAGGCAGTCCAGCTCCTTGCAGTAGTGGTTTAGGTATTTCCAGAAGTGGATTTTTAATGTGGTTCACTAAAAGACTTTGAAATAGTTATATATATTGGTTTTGATTTATTATTTTTTAAATTATTTATCTTGGTTAGCTTTTTAGGTGTTCCTCTATCCTTTAAGAAATACTGTATACAGGGCTCAGGGTGCAGCTGCACACAGTAGAAATACCAAGTTTTCTGTTTTGCTTGCAATTTCTTTGTTAATAATTTCTTAACTTTATATTTCCTTTGACTTCTGTTAAGCAGACATTTCCTTAAGAAATATCTACAATGACACTAAAAATCTGTCCTCTAACTGATAATAGCTCATTTAGAACTTATCTTTTTTTAAAGAGTTTTCCCCATGTATATTACTTTGCATTTGTCAACACTGAATCTTTTATATCTTTTATTACCCATTCACTTCTGTAAGTCTGTAATCAGCATTAGCATTGACTTTCTTGAATAGCTGTGTATCATCAGCAAACTTTGTCACCTCACTGTTCATGTCCATAGTGGAATTATTTTTATAATTTTTACTTTTATTGATACAATGAATTCACATCCTAATTCGAATACCTTCTTCCTCTGTGATTGCTTTTTTGTTTTGTTTTCTTGAACTTATTTTCTTATTTTAAACATTTACTTATGTGCAACTGAAATCTGTTTCTGACCTATGATAATTCATTTTTCTAAGAACCTTTTTTAACAAGAATGTTGTGAAAAGCTTGTAAGAGCCTTGTGTATAAAAGTCTGAAGGGATTACCCATGTTCATGTGCTATTTCACTTCGTCACAAACTTAATAGCCCTGTGAAGCACAGCTTTCCTCTGCAAGAAAACCATTTAATTATTGATATTGAACTCTGTATGTCATATTTATTCATATATATATACCTTCCCACTTTTTCAACTGTCTGTCCCTGCACCAGCCCACAAATATTTTCTTAAAGGTTGTTTTCTTATTCTATTACCAAATTCAGCAACCAGCAAGTAATAGTTACCAATCACCATTAGAGCTGAACGTGTCTAAATATGAAGTATTTAATCATAATTAAGTTAATTTAGAACTCTTGAGTGATTCCATGTGGTCCTTGAAAATTGTCTATCTTCAATTTATTAATTGATTGTGAATTCAGCTCTACACTCATTTCTGCCGACATATAAACAAACTCCAATCTGTCAAATTCTCTTAGCTATTTTTGGTGTATACTGATCTGAAAATATCTATATATTTAATATTACTAAAAGATCTAGTGAATGCTTTTTCTATTTTCGATGTCCTATTTGTGCTACAGACTCTATATCAGGCTTCATACTTTGTTATTAAATTCTAAGTCATTGACAGAATGCATCTCTAAATCTTTGCATTACATTTTCCAAATTATACTCTTTTTTTTGTAAAAAAAAGTATCGGACTCTAATTTAGGCACTTATCTTCAGTGTCCTACATTGGGCTGAATAACTGGCATCTAAAAAGTCATTAGAAGACAGAAGTGGAAGGAGTGGATCCAAGTGCTTTGGATCAGCTCAGCAGAAGTAACTTTCTGTTTGCTCAAGGTAATCAGAATTGTCTAGTGCATAAAGGCTTATGCACTGGTGTTATAAACACTAAATATAGGATTCAGCTACAGCTGTATATGTTATTTATTTGATCAAAAGTACAGTTTCTGCATGTTTTTTGCACAGTAGAAAGGTACAAAAATGAAGTTGTTGCTGAACTCAAACTCATTTAGTAGAAGCAGGAAGCAAACACTTTGAAATCTTTCAGTGATGCTTCATAACTGGATTTTGAGGCCTCGGTGATCACAGCCTTGATCTATGAAATGTAATATTGACAGTGTCAAGTCAAATTTTTCAGACTGTGGAATTTAGGTCTTTGTTTAGTAAGGGAAAGAAAAGTAATTTGAGGAACAATAGCTAAGACAAAGACAAATCTGTACTAACTGAGGAATCGTAAGAATGAAAAGGGTGTATTCCAACTTTAAAGTCACTGTATGCATGAATTATAATGCACTTATAATGAAATATATACACCTTCATGTGTACATAGCAGATAAAAATGGATCCCAAAAGGATCTTTACAGTGCTGTGTTTCTTCTTTTTTAAGTCAGGAAATTTCAACTCTATGCAGATGTGGAATGTTACTATTTTTTTTAACTCCAAACCCAAGAATACTTATTATCCCCTCTCCCAACAACAACTAATTATTTAAAAAGCCTTAAATAATCCTATTTTAAGTTTATTCAAGAATTTAAATGTGAGATCAAAATTTTGTTTATGGATGGCTAATATTTTTCAGCAAATAAGGAGGAGGCTGCTATCATTGTGCTGTAATCAACATTTCTGATGTTTACTCAGGCAGTATAATTGTGATTTATTGTCTTGTTATTTCTGTCATATCATCTCTTGAAAGTGAAAATAATGTAAGTGTCTGGTGCCTGAATTTGGCAGTGAATGACCATAAACAGAACATTACAGTGCTCCTCAAAAACATAATTTTAACACAAAAACAAACCTGCTACTGTACAGAATACAAATATGGCATTTTTCCAGATATCTACAAAATACATATTGAGGAGTGGCAGCTGTTAAACAAACAAGCAGCAAATGTGTGAAGTGTCATTTATCACTAATTGGAAGGCATTCGCAGAGCAATGAATTTGAATTATTAGCAACAAGCTACAACTGAACATTAAACAAAAATACAAAGGGGGAAGGGCAGAGACAGGGAGAGAAAAAAAAAGAAAGAATGAGAAAGAATAAGAAAGAGAGCAATTTACTGCTTTCTAGGAGCAGTATATAATGGTTTCAAAGGATAGATACAGCGACATTACCTCCATTCATTTTAATTTTTCTTTCTTTAGGAAAAAAACAAAAAGAAAATCTCCTTGCCAGTGTTATTTTCTCCATTTGCACCTGCTCATTTTGGCTTTTCTGTGCATAGCCTTGCTAATGTCATAACCTGTAATCCTCCATTCAAGGACTGCACAGACTGATGCTGGTCAGCTATACAGCAACCTGCTGCTTCTTGTCTGGAATAAGACTGTAAATTCCTCAAGATTCCTTCCTCATGCTTCATATTTTCTGTCAGCACAGAAGGAGCCTGGGCCATTTGTAAATATGAGTGTTATTGAGGCAATGAATGAGAATAAAAGTTCCAGGTAGTTAGAGAAAATTTGGGAAGGGATAAATCATACTCTTCTTGAAGACTTCTCTCCATAGCTTGATGGTTAAGGCAGGAGGAATAGATTAGTTCACACTTGCTGGAGCAGACTCCTGACCCAGCTGACAGTAGAGGTATGGATCAAGAGCATGATTGCTCAGGCTTACAGGTTCTGCTGTTCCTCAGAGTTGTGTCTATATATAACCTGCATTGTATTTGCACTTTCCTGAAGTAGTTCATGCTCTTATTCTCTGTCAAGACAAACTAGATATGTTGCTGTTCTTGCTCTCTATTAGTATAATAGCTTCCAAAAGGATTCTAAACAAAGACCCATTGAAAAAATTCCTAATGTAAATAACCCTGAACTGCAATTTTCAGAGTAAAAAATATTCCAGAAAACTCCTGTTATCTTTGTATACTATTTTATGTACACTTTTTTGTTTGTGTTCACTTCCAACAGAACATTAAGAGGAACACTGAAATCATAGCATTCAATTCATTTAGATAGATCACAAGAGGGTCTTAAAAAACAGTGCCTTTACTGTGCCATTTCTGATTTATTGTCAGAAGCAAAAACTAAATGCAAGGCCAAAAATCATGTTGGGTAATAGCTTACTCTATGGCTGGTTTGACTGAAGTCAGTATGCCTACCAAAGGATATGGTTTAGCTTTCCATCAGTGAGGGTAAAAATATTATCTTAAGAAGACAGGATGTGATTCATCGATTTTGAGATGTGAAATTTTTAAACTTCCACTTGGGTTCTTTTTTTCTTTCAGAAAACAGAGTGTGTTGAATCTCAGAAAGTCCTTTTGGGCATAAAATTACCATAGAGCACATTAGCGCGGGGAGCTTTATCCTCCTATATCATTAGTGAACTCAGTTTTACTTTCTATGCTTTGTGTTTGCAAGCTTTGTGTGACAGCTGAACTCTTGGTTAATACAGCAGGGACTGAACCAGGAACCTCAAGAGCTAAGAACATGAAATGCAATAGCTTGAGCTAAATAAGCAACCCTTTGTAGCTGGGGGCTGTAACACTTTGTTGTCTGTGAATAACTCACTAGTATGCTGCAATTGCTTTGACTACTCAGCTCTGTTTTACTTTGAATAATTTCAAACTAAACTTCTTGTTCAAATATTTACACTCAAATACCTTATTCATTTTTGCTTGGAGGTTAGATCTTTGTAAATGGCAGACAAGCTTTTCAGATAAGAATGGCAGACACACATAAATAGTTTTCTCTGATTTCCAGTAAGGCTTACTCCAAGGACATGAGGCACCATGTAACTTTAGCAATGTAAAATAAAATAACTAACTGAAGAATCAGCTAGGCTACCTTTACAGCCAGTGGAGAGAAGCAAGGAAAACTGTTCATATAACTATTTTATTTGCCTGTTCTAGTGGAATAGAAAAATTCTAGAAACTAGAATTCTAGGTTCTCTCTCCTTTGGGTGAGAGTCCTTCCCACCTGCAATGAGTAGTAGGTTCTGAAATATGGAATTTCAGTGCTATTTGAGATACCATTTCCACTTGGCTTCCAGCCATCACTCCAGAATAGAGTGGATTTTTACATAACATTTTTCTTATGTCTGCCAACTCTGGGCTGATGTCTCAGATACGCTGCAACATTTGAAATAGCAGTGCACAGCTATGATTAGGTACCTGAATAATTCCCCTGATTATAGGCAATGAGGACTGGCAAGGGAATTAGCTACACTTTAAATCCCTTTAAATCCTAATTTCGCTGACATCACTTGCAAATCTGATTTAATTTTAGTTGTGCAGGTTCAGACCATTACCTCCTATGAGCCTCAGATTAACAAGAAATACACCTGAGCAAAGAGTTTAGGCAGATAGAAGAGAGTATTTGCAAATAATTTTCATCTCCTTTGCTGGAAAGCAGTAAGCATCAAAGATAGTTTTGCATGATTATTTTTCAACAGGGAAAAAGCACTCCTGAGTAAGTCTACCAGCTGGGCTTGAGCACTATGTGTATTAAATAACCAAAAAAAGAAAAGGAATGAAAGACAAAACAGTTGGCTCAGAAGATGAGTGAGTTGTGAATTGGGGACTTTTTATATTTCAAGTTTCACTGCTAGGAATATTTTTACTTCTAATCAACAGAACAAAATCATATAGTTTTAAAAAGAAATGTGCATGATTGCATTATACAATCTTTGCTTCTGCAGTATTATTATGGAAAGTTGTTTGCTTTGTCTATTAAGAAACTGTAAAGTGCCTGATTCAAGTGAAATGAATAGGAGTCTGACAGATAGTCAGGGGACTGAAATCTCAGAGCTGTTCTCTACTTTGGAGTTTAAGTCCCTTCTGGAAGAGATCATGTCTACATAGACTTTTGGTTTAATTTTTTTTTTACATTCTCCATAATATGATACTCTTTAGTACTTGATACAAAAATTCTTCCAGTCTAAAGAAAGAAAAACACATGTATGTAATGTATACATTATAGCAAAACCAAAACAATTCACGGGTTAGTAAAAAGATTTATGAAAATTTTTTAATGTTGGCAGCCTTGTGACAACTTTAAGAACATGATCATAAGCCCTTCTGAGGCTAAAGAATGATTTATGCATCATCTTAGCTGAGTGACAACAATGCAGCAAGACAGTGATTTATGCACTTCCAGTGGCAGATGAAAACCATCAATAAATGGAATTCCCTTGAAGAATCATTGTATAAATAGCAATCGCATATAATTGCAAACAACATTTTTCCAAAATCTTAATAGATCTATTTCCATCCTCCTAGCAAAAATAAAAGACAGAAAGTAATTTACATCTAAGTTCCACTGGTTTCAGAAAAAAGCCCAGTCTTCCCTGTAGATTAATATGCCATTTCATTGAAAAATAGAATCGGTGTATTCCAAAATTACAAAGGCTAAAAACACCCACCAGATTCATACAGGAAAAACAGCAGGTTTGCAGAAGAGTCTTGGAGCCTTCAAGCATTTAATTTAAACAGTGAATCTGTGTGTTGCTTTGTCTGTCACCAGAATCTGTTGTTTTTATGATGATACTTTCCACATTCAAACAGTTTTAAAATATTGGATATTCATCTTTTCCCTTCCACTGAATTTTTATGGGTTTTTTTGTTATATAAGTTACACAGAGAGGATTCTTTCTGAACATGCAGTAATGATATTAAATCTTCATAAATGCATAGAAGAAGAAACAGGACATCAATAAAAAGTATCTGAAGGGGAAAGAGTTTTGACAATAAACTAATTTTTAAAATTAATCTAAATCACCAGTCTCTAGCTAGACACTAACATGAATCGTCGATCAGACACATAACTCTCCACGCAATTTTTTTCCCTTTAAATTCTGCAGACATAATTCAAGTCTGTAAGAAAACCACTAAGATATGATTCCCTACTGGGCTACCAAAGCTATTTCAAAGTCTTGGAGGGTTTAAACTGAGACATATCTGTTGAATTATTGTCATGTGAGATGCAGAAACTCTCTTTGCAACTGAGATGAAGTTTCAGATCTCTAAAAGTTGTGAATCTCTCCACACTCAGAGCCATTGGTGGTGGTCAGTGTAAAGCTACTTCCCACAGGTCCAGATGTTTGTGACTGTCACCCATCAGTCTGCCTTCTCACATCAGACTGGAAGGGATGATGAGGAAAATAGTTACAATAATGATATTACAGTCATTGTCTTAACTGATCTCATATGGATTTACAGAAGATCTAGATTTTCCATTTTGTTCACAGTCTGCAACTGATATTTAACATCTTCACATGCCAAATATTAAAATTGTGCACTGAATAATATTTCTGCCTAATTCTTACTTTATGACTTAGAGCTATCTCTGTAAATCTCTCCCTTTCTGAGCTGTTCAGCCCTCTAAACATTCTGACAGCAGATCAAGGTTGACACTTGCCTGGAAAAGCAAGAACCATGTAACTCTCAAAATGGGCAGTTCTCTGAGCACAGATGGATGAACAAAGTATAAAGGAAGTCAGTGTTGAACATTACAAACTTCCAGAGCCTAGCATATTCTTTAACTTCAGTGAAAATACAAGCTGATTCCTCTGCTGACAAGGAAACATTTTACCTACACCAGATTCGATGACTGGAGACGGGAATGTCACATTTTAGTGATGTTCAGCCTGTGTGTAGAGCAGCTCACATGCTCTCCTAACGGCTTTTTAGCCACTATCTGTGACAGCATCACTCCCACTAAAGCATCAAAGTAAGTTGTCAGCTTCTGCATGTTGTGGGCTGAGCTCTTTCAGTTCTGTAGCCATTAGTACTGCCATTACGACTTTTAAAATAACTTACTATATAATTGTGCATAATGCTGATCACAACAAATCTTTATAAAATGAAGTCCCACTTCTATTTACCTCCCTAATGACTGAATTTCACTTACTCTTGTGCTGTCAATTTGCTCCTTAGAAGACTGTGTTTTTATTTATTTATTTAACAGTTTTCATGAGTGCTTAAGACAGCCTGACTGAATTGCCATTCAGTTTAGCGATAATTACATGTTAGTTGCTAAAAATGGACACAAAGAATATATTTCCCTAAGAATCCAGAAGAAGAAGAAAAAGAATAAAAAAGAGCAGGCTTTAGAAACACTTGTAAGCCACTTGTCTATTCGTACCAGCTGTTTGACACTCGCACTCTCCTTGAAATAATTTTTAGACTGAAATCACACAGTGATGCTGCTTCTGAAATGTTAATGTTTTCATGTCTAACGCAAGGCTGGATTATTCTCCCCTGAAGTTTTTTAGCAGGCAGTTATGTCCTTGCCAGCATCACCAACATTCTGAACCCCTGCTAATGATAGAGTAAAAGAACTGCCTTCTGTCTCATTTCTTTCAGGGAGTAAATGCTCCTTGTGACTCACATGGCCTTACTCCTCTTGAATGCAGCTGTCTTTTTCTCATCAGAGTTCAAGTAAATTTACAAGGCTGCTTTAGTGAGAGAAAACGGAAAAGCTGCTTATTCTCCAAGCTCACTATGTTGTCCTTTTTCTGAGAAACACTCATTGTTCAGTAATGATATTCCCTGCTGAACCCACAAATTATATCTGGGGGAGAGACAGGGAGGATGTTTTGAAGGTTAAATTGAATGAAAAGTTTTATCAGTGTGGTACATAAGGATCATAATGTGCTATTTGTTAAGGTTTAAGCTGGGGAAAATGTGGAATGTTCCCTCTGGAATATATGCAAGATTTTTCCCATGTGTTTGGAGCCTAAGAACTCCAGAAATCTGCTGTGGAGAGCCTGTAGCTTTCTGGTGGTCCATAAAAGTGGAAAGTCATTATATACTTATAATATGGGCTTGGCCACTTCTCACCAAGCAAGGGGTCTTATTTTCTCTGTATTTGGTATCACATCTCTAGCCCTGTCTGACAAAGAAAGTTGAATTTAATTGCAGCCGTGTGTCTATTCCTGGTTGGTGGCTGTCTTGGGGTGATTTTATGATAACACTGTATTCCCCTGTCGTCTGCTTATTGCCCAGAAATGGGTCCCGCAGCTTTAAGCAGGGTCCAGAAGAGGAGGGAGAGAAGCCGGGTGAATTCTTCAGCACAGTTTGTGTTCAAGGACTCACACGCTCCCCCGCGTTCTCACTGCTGCAGACCCAAGGGAGCACCTTCCTGCTTTTAGTTAACTTGTTAGCTGAGGCAAGAGCTTTTTTTCCCAAGATGGCATACTGGCATACCGAAATCCTCTGGTAACAACTTCTGGAACTGTTGGGCCTAGCTGCGATCTGAGAACCAGATCAGCAGACCCCGTGGACCGGCAGGGAGGCTGCGGCGACACCGCATCCTGGCCTCGGACTTTGGGAGGGATCGAGCCAGCTACAGAGGGAACTCTTAAATCCACCAGCTTTCTCTGCAGAGAGGAGGTTTATTATCTGACATTACTCATATTTTTCCTGCTGGCACTCTACTTTTTAAATAAATAGGTTTTTCCACTTTCATCCAAGAAATTCCTTTCATATTGGTGAGGGGAGGGAGTGGTGAAACCTGTCTTCTGTGGAGGTGACGTCCCTTCCAGGGCATTTCTCCCTAAACTTGTCTCAAACTAAGGCAGTGGGATTGCTGAAAGTATCCTGAATGGGCGTCTGGAGAGGTGACCCTATAGATCATCAACAGAAGAGCAAAGAGAAGATAACAGGAAAAGTAGAAAAGAACAAAACAGTGACTCTATGTCACTCCCTTACCAGCACTGGGTGGGTTTTTCTGTAAGCTCACACAAGCAGAACTGGCCAAGGTTGTGCTTTTCCTGCTTTGGCAACATGCTGAATGTCCCATTGTGCCTGTCAGTATCATTTGTTACAGCTAGAGGAGAGGTAAAGGAGCACCTTTGCTCCACTTTTCTCAGCAAACCTGTTTAATGATAGCTCAAAACTTAGGCTGCATTTTTCTCACGGCCAGCCCATTCCCTGAGAGCACCACAGAATAATCCATGCATTTATCAGGCACTGGGTGAGTATTTGAAAGAAGAAAATAAAAACTCATTGGCTTAAGTGAATCTGTAGAAGACCAGCCTAGATCAAAAGAAGCAGCAAGTCAAAATTTTGGTTGTACTCTTGGGAGACAGAGAAACATGAAAGGAAGTGACAGCAGATATTAAAATACAGTATGTAATGTTTTGCAAACAAAACCCCTGACATTTCAGATAGTTTTGTAGTAGATCTGGTAGAGTGTTACATAGGTGATCACAGAAAACCTTTCAAAATAATGTGGCAAGTTTGCTGCACTCTTATTTATGAGTTTTAACTATTTTAATTTCTCTTTAACTCTGAATTATTGCAGCTTTTGGGATTGAGGCCAAAGAGCTTATTTAAATGATTAATAATTGAAAACCTGCAATTCATTTATTGCTTTCCTCTGAAAAAGGAACTTTAAAATATTTTGAACTGCTGTGGGAAGTAAAAAAAATCCTTATCTGGAAATAATTTGAAAGTTCATCTGTATTTTGCTAAGTTCTTGAGTTCAAAGTTTTACAACATGATGTGGCAGATAGACTATGAGGACAAAGAAATAATTTGCTTGGAGTAACTGTGTACGATACCTCTCCAAAACACTTCATCTGTCCTTTTCTTACTGGCCCTAAATTTGTGTTGGATACTGTGGAAGTCCTGCCAAAAGACTTTATAATCTATAGAAGAAAAGTAAAACTTGGGAGGAATCTTAATAATTATCTTAAGAATTTAAGAGCTACTTAAGAGTTTGCTTTAAGGAAGCAAATTTGCTTTTAAACCACTGAAGATGTTAAGAGGTATAAAAAAATATGATATAGTATACAGGGAATTTGCAATGTCTTTTTACAAACTTGTGATGCAAATTAGCAAAGAATATTTGGAGCCTTGTATCAGGTATCCTGAAGGCACAAGAAAAGCTTTACTTAATGGAAGGACTCAGAAGACAGTCATAAAACTTAGGCCTATAAAAGCTCATCATAAAACCACAGTGTTTCCCTTTCTTAGCATGATGTAAAAAATTAGGATAGAAAATAATTACTAATATATCGAAAGTAGATTGAGAACTTCTTGCTGTATCATAGAACAAGAATTAATTTTACATGAGAAATGAAGGAAGGATATCGAAAAATGGTGAATGGTGAGACAGGAACTTAGTAGAAAACAGAGAGGGAACGGATGCTCGTAAGTTCTCCAAACTGTTTGGAATTATAATCAATTGTAATCGATGTTGTAGAAAGGATATTGTGCCTTCTTTTTTAAATAAGAAGAGAAAAAGATAAGTATCTGCATATTCTCTTACAGCCTCTGGTGTTGGTCACTGTAAAAAGATGGCTTAGTGTGTTAGAAAAACACATGGATTAATCTAGTAAGAAAAAAATGCATTGAAAATTAAATGTAAATAATATAAAATTTGTCTGTTAAGCTTTGAAATTTTAAACTTAATTTACAGACTCAACAACTCATTGATCAAAGGAAGAGGAAGCCAAATTTAGGGAATACAGTTGGACAAAGCACAAAAACTAATAACGTAGGGAAATGCCTAGTGCTTGTTTGTTGATTTGCATTGTGTACCTACAGAGGGAAACTGAAAAGATAAATTCTTAAGACTTTTATCTCCCTGCCCTGAATAGTTTCTACCTTTCAGTTACACAGATATATAAAATTTAGATTAAGGCATTGGTGTCATCAAATCATGAATAATCTCTATGGTCAAGCTAAGGCTCTAATTCTCAGTACTCTACAGTGGCTGATATAGTCATGCTCAAATTTTCAGCTGACATTAACTTTAAAATGACCCTGAGAGAGTGCACCGTTTTATTTCTGCAGCAGAGGACAGGTTTTTATTTCCCCATTTATTTTCTCCAACAACCATTTCACCCACTGCTGCCTGCTTCCCATCTGCTGTCAGTGTCTGAGGTAGCCTATAAGAGCTGAGGACAGGCAAGACCTCCAGAGTAGTAAATTTATTCAGAATTCCTTTGTTTGTCCACTAGATGACTCTCTGAACTATTGGAATTTAGCAGGAAAAGCTGTAAACTCTGGGAATAAAAAATGGACATCAGGGTGGGGTGGGGAAAGTTCAAGGGAGGGTTTGGTTTGTTTCTTCATTTGATACTGATATCAGTGTGCTTCAGTGTGCTAAGTCAGCATTGGAAAAATCTACCCAAGGGTCAAGACAAAAGTCAGGCTTATTTTTACAGCCAATCCCCTTTTTTTGTTTGATTGGGCTGTTTTCCCCTTCCAGAGTCTTCTAGGACTTAAGGAATCACACACACAAGGAGAAAATAAGCAACCTTCACAAACTAAATAGGCAAAAGTGAGTCTCCAGTGTTGATACCATCATATGAAAAAATAGTTATTGATAGGAAATTTATGTCTGATGGCCATTCCACTGCTGTTATTGGGTCCCAAAAGCTCCATATATTTTCAATTAATTCCTTCAGTAATTTTGATCACTTCATTAGAACTGATATCGTTATTCCACCAAGAAAAGCTTCAGGATTGTATAGCATAAAAGTTACAGTTGCTCTGCTTCTTACTTCTCTCCCTCCTGCCTCCTTGTAGTGGTTTGGTCCAAAATACTCATTACCATTTAACTTCTGTGAGATAAGAATCAGGAAAAAGCAAAGCAGGCACAAAACTTGAAAGACTATAAAGAAGTTTATTAACAGACCTAAAAGAAGGAAAAAAAAAAAATCATACCACACCTTCAGAACACTTCTCCCCCCACCTTTCTCCCTTCTCCCACTGTAAAAAGACAACCCTTGAGATGTTCCGTCTGTTTACCACTTCCATAATAACCTTTCTTTCAGTTCACGTAGGGAGAGGAGTCTCTCTTACTCATGCTATGGAGACATCTCCACAAGAGGTTCTCTCATGGCTTCAGTATCACAAGACAGCCGCCTGGGCTGGCTCTCTGCTCGCATGTGAGAGTCCCTTCCCCTGACTTACCGCTTTCCCCACAACTGCTTTCAAGGGCCCAATCTTGAGCTACTGGGGTACCATTTTAAGGTTGAGCTGTTCAAAAACAAAAGTTCTCTTCACCCATCTCTGGGAGCATTTTCATCTCTAAGAATAGAGGCCCTCCTTTCCTGGGAGAAAAAAGCATCTTCATCTCTAGGACTATCTCTGGGAGTATCTCTAGGAACAGAGGTCTTCTCATTCCGATGGGAGCAAGAGTCCTCATCACTTCCATCTCTCCCTGTTCAAACTTCTCATCAAATTACAGCTTCTTCAGCATTTGCTTATTTCAGCACAGGTACTTTTGCTCACAAGTACAAGTTGAACACTCCACCCCCCATGCTTTCATGAAATTACAACGGGTACTCTGATATATCATAGTCCATCACCACCATAGCTTTACAACAGAATTTCAGCTTTAAGCACCTCCTCTTTCTCCTCCCTCAGGATTTCAGCTCTTCTTTCTTTACTTAATGTCTGCAGCACTTACAGCACTAAAAGGGTTAATCTCACCTGGGCCTTGCAGCTGGAATTTCACTTATCACTGGTGGTCACATGATCTTTTGCCGGACAGCAGGGCAGCTTCAGCTGAATCTTCAGCCACACTGGAGAGGGGGGGCCACGCCGTCTGCACGTAGCAGGGCTGGGGCGGGGGGTGGGCCATGGGTGGAACAGGGCCCATCGGCTCCAGGATGGCTGTGTCCCAGCCCGGGCCCGGCCCGAGCAAGTCCTGGCCCAGACCCAGCAGGGCCCGGCAGAGCCCGCTGGGCCCTGTATGGACCCAGCCCAGTTACCTGTCCCCCAGCCGGAAGCAAGAGAGACAGCTTCCCAGGGTTTGTCTATTCTTAAATGTGGACCACAGAGGCAGTCAAAATTCTAAGCGGCTTAAAAATTTGTCCATATTCAAACTAGCCAGTTGATAGGTTCTGTTAGGTCATAGAGGAAGCTATAAGCACCTCTTTGCAAAAGACTCACTTCTGGGGCTATGCTTGCTAACCCATGACACTCCTTCTTTCCTCCAGCAGAGAAATACCATGGTTCCTAATAACAAGAACTTGAATGCAGGTGTATGGAAGTAAAAAGTTCAGCTCTAATTTGACGTTCCATAATGGAGCAATGTCTTGATGAAAGTCATTCTGAATCATGAATTGCAAGGCTGACTGCAGAGCTGACACCTGCAGCATTTTAGAGCCTGAGAAGCCAAGTGAGCTGACCAGGTAGATTATGCAGACCTCTGAAGAGAACTATTGGATGAGGATTTACAATAAATCCCAAAATGTAGTCTGCTCTCATGTTTTCTGCTGAATCAAAGAGCAGATGGTATGGCTGCTTCAGAATCTTAAGCAGGCACTGTGCTGTTCACTGTTATATATTAAACTGCATGGCAATAGGCAACTTAGCAAATAAATTTTTTAAAAGTACTTCTACTTGTTTATTAAAAGTCCAGGAACTAGCATTACTACAGCAGATGTTTGGACTCTTTTTTGGATGATTACAATCCTTCCCAATATAAATTACTGTCATGTGGCATAAAAAAGTCCAACATGCCCAAAAATCCAAATTTTACTGTGAAATCACAGATTTTACTGTGCCATTGTTTGCTGCTTATATCTGATGGAATCAAAGTGACAACTTTGAAGATTGTGTGAAGTGAATACTTACATAATTTAGTTTTTGATACCATGACCAGAATCACCAATCAACCACTGTTATTTGTCCAGATCAAGAAATAGTATTTTCAGAAGAACTTATCAAAAGACAATTTGATCAGCAGAAGTTTAATGTGCTATCTAAAAGTATGAGAAAAGAGATTTGTTTGGGTTGCCTATTAAAATGTTCTAATCTTCAAATGCAAGCTGGAAATAAAATTAATTATATCTACTTACAACTGAAATAATGTTTTCATAAAAGCAATGAGGATTTCTGAAGTATTTGACTTTTCATATGCATTTTCAAATATTATTCTAAAGTGTACTCATAATGAGTGAATTAGTGAATGAATAACTAGTTTAATTTAATAAACCAAATGCTAACTACTACATCTTTCCAAGAATAGATATTATCACTTTTTATTTCAAGATAGGATTATTTACATATATTTGTACATTTTTCCAGTAATGAAAAAAACAGTAAAGTTCAAGCCTGTGAATAAAGACCTGCTGAAATTTTATTACTGTAAATGATATTTCAGTTTCAATAATGACTTTATCTCTGATCCTTTTTTTATCCTTCTTGAGGAATAACTGAGGGAGGGACTATGGAGTGGTGTTGGAATTTCTCAGGCAGCCATTTTCACTTGATAATTTTCAGTCAAATCTGAAATTCATGAAGGGAGCATTTAAGATTTCTGCATATCAGTTTTTAATCTGGGTATCCTTTATTCATCTATCTTTCCAGATAGGAAATGTCATTACTTGGTGGGATTTGATAAAGTGATTTATGGCATCTGATCAATCGGAGCATATACCATCACAATAAACTTGAAAAAAGTACAGTTGAGTAGTGAAGTAAGGATATATGAATTCTTCCTGTCATTGTCCTGCATTGGTTAGCTATGAACTAAAATTCAATACTGAGAAATCAGGAGGTGAAGAACTTGCAGAGAGGTAGCTAGAATTTTTTATTACTTAAATTCACCTTTGATACTTTGAACTGTGTAACATTAGCACTTCAATGTCTCCCTCATTTTAAGTAGATTCATGTTCTGTGCCATGGCAACTACAGGCAGACTATAGCCATGAACAAATTGAGTCTAGAGAGAGCTTCAGAAGCAAGTCTGGCCCTCATTCAAAACCTTTTGAAAGAGATGAAAGAGTGTCTATTGACTTTGATGGGGTTTGGCTTGAACTCTTCCAGCTTCTACAGGCAGGCTTGGGTTCTGATTATGCCTCCAGATGATGTCAATGTATTTTATTAAATTGCTTCTTATTTATATGTATTGAACAGCACTTGGAAAAGGTCCAAGAATATAGGACATTTGCCTTCAAGGATGATATAACAGTGAATGCAAGAACATCATCCCTTTTTTAATGCTACTGAATTTTCTGTGATTCCCTGAACAGTGACACAAATTTTGCATCAGCCATCACACTGTACCAGGGGTAAGATGGAATGCTTATGGACAAAAGAGCAAAGGAAGTACTGTCCACATCAGAATTACTTCTATAAACATTCAGGGCTGGGGCAAAATTTGACTTATCAAGTTGTAGCAAAAAACCATTTTTAATTGCATTTTCACCAGATTCAAAGCTGCCTGACAGTGGGGAAAGGCAGGACTTCAAGCATATCAAGCATTATATATAATATATAATACAATACATGTATTATATGTTATACATTATATATTATAAGGGACTGTTAGACCAAGAACAAGATACCTGAGAAATAACAGCTTTTCTGCTTTAGCAAAGACAAAGATGTGACTGTTTCTGTGATTTTACAAAGTAAGACTGTCTTTGAAAGTTTGCGGTCTTTCTTTCCACTTCTGTGAGTGCAATGTGCTGATCTAAGAACATGACAAGGAGGACAAATGGTTTACCACCTGCTGCCTGAGCACTCACCCGCAGGTCACCAGCCTTGTCAAAGAGATTTGCACTGATGGAATATGAAATGGCATTGCCATCAAAACATATAAGATTATCTTTCCTTTGAAGAAAAGCAACAGCTACTGTAACTTTGAAGTTCGAGGACAGGAAGACAATCAGTTCAAAAGTACTAGACACAAATGGGGAAATGAATTTGATGTTGCCTCTAATAGAAACCGGCAGTTTCAAACCCTGAAAGATGGACTACTTATAGCACTTTTCAATGACAAGTCCCCAGCTAGTGAACTGATTTTGAACCATAAGAGTGGAATCACTTGAATAACCTTGTCCAATCCTCAAAAAAGTTAATCTTTTTGCTATACGTAAATAGATTTCACAGAACATCTACTCTGTGTGCCACCATACCCTCATGAGCCACAGACATCTCCAATAATCCACATGTCACCGGAATAAAGCAGAGGAGATTGTGGGAGTTGCATGAATTCTTTTAAATAAAACTTTGCAGATGATGTAAGAAAGCAAACTACACTATATGCTATAGAAGAGCAAACTTCTTCCTTTGCTTGCAAGTGACTAAACAAGAATCTGGTTAATGAATAAATCACTGAACATATGAGCAAAATACAGCAATTAATCACGTGAGAAATTGCAGTGCTATTAAGGGTATCAGCCTTGGGTCTTCTGCCTGCCTTTAACTCTGTCTTAACTTCACTTCAACTTACATTAGCTTAACATCAGGACTTCAACTTTAGAATCTGAGATTTCTCAGAGCTCTGGTAAAATGTCTTACATCACTTTCAAATATTTTTTTGTCCTTGCATCTAATAACAGCTAAATTAAGCTATTAACATATGCTAACTTAATCACAAGTGATTACATTAATTTCTTACACTCCAGTCTCCTGAAAGCAATGTGCTATCTCCTTACTGTACCGACTATCACTAACACGATCTGAGTTTTGATGAAGACAAATGAATATATGTCTGTCTGACTGGATATCCTATCATCCATGGAAGTACACAGCATAATAAATCCTTTACTAGTAATTTTACCTAGCTGATATTCTAGAGGACTAGGAACTTCTTCTTCCTAACACAAAGCATCCTTTTAAACGTAATCTGTATTATTTATCCATGTCTTCTCTTTCTGTCTCCTGTATGCTACCTGAGATTAAGGTAAGACTAATGCCAGTAATCATCTGAGAGTCTTCAGCAAATACAGAATGTATCTGTTCTTTTTTTTTTAAACAGAATCTTCTGTAATTAGCATAAAACAGGAATTCATAAATGTGTGCTGATAATTTTTTCTCAGACATGCTTGATGATTTCATTAACAATATTTAAGACTTAAAGTGTTATGGAAATCATCTCTCATATGATTACATTATATAAGTTAGAGCACTTCTCACATTGTATCACCTCAGAAAAGTTATAATCTCCTAGAACAAGCCATCAGATTAACATTTTCTAAGATATCAGTACTGGGTTCCCACAGTGGAAAACTGTTCTTCTGGCAGGCCACCAGAATCTAAATTTGGCAGGCTGTAGTGTAGTGTAAGGTTTACTTGTTCAATCAAGCATTCAATTAACTAACATGTCAGTATGTTGGTCCTTTGTGAGACAAATAAAAGGCAGCTAAAGTGCATTGAGCCATCTGAATAGATAGTGCAATTAATATTTGCTTTTAATTTATTGTAAGATGTCCAGATGCTCTGGCAATCAGTTCCTGGGAAATCCTTAAAATAATTGACTGAGTTCTGTAAACTTACTAGAGGGCAGCAGGTTTTCCTGTCTCTCTCTATGTGATTAGCATTGGGCAAATGATTCAGCAGACCTTTTAAAATTTTTAAATTTTTTTATTAATATATTGTTTACAGTTCTAACATAATTTCTGTGTAATTTAATGTTTGTTTAATAGCAGGGTTTATCTATTATCTATAATCTTTCTCAGACTCTCATTGTTTTGGGATCATACAGCATTCTCCAACTCAGTAGACCAAGATTTATTGGTTTGGCAGAGAAGAAAGCATGTAATTTCAGGAGAGTTTTTTTCTCAGTTACTCTCATCTCTGTGAGCTACTCCAGCAGTTAATCTTAGTTGTGTAAACACTGAACAGGAGGAGAGAGAAAGGCATTTTCAGTGTGGGGTTTTATTACATATGTGTTGAGATGGGATGAGTTGATCTCTGAGCATGGCTCAGATGAGTAACTTAGGCTATATGTACAACTTTTAGGTGAAAAACTGGAGGAGGAGGGGAGTTCAGAGTTCAGAGTGTGTTTTTATCCCACTGAACTACAATATGTAGACTAAGGTTATAGCTATGCTAAAATAAGATTGTAGCTGTGTTAAACATTCCCTGTAGCCATTGGAGATCCAGGCATCTTCAGAGAATGACGTTGCTCCAACATCCCGTTCCCATTAACCACTGAAAAAGCCTAAGTCAATATTGATAAGTGAAGTCAGGTAAATCAGATCTTTATGTGACAACACTTTGCATTTCCCCAAGGTCTGAGAGTACACAGGGTGCTTCTCAGATAACCAGATGAGAGCTAGGCTGATTGGCTGTATTTCATGTTTTATATTGACATCACCTGGTGACACTGACACCATGGGGATGACAATGACATTTCTAAATATCATTCCATTGGTGATCATTTGTCAGTTTCATATGATATTACAGGCCCTAGTGGGAGGTCCATTATGTGTTCCACTGTGTCATTTCCAACACACTATTTTTTATGTCTGGTAAGTCTTAGAATTGATTTTTATCTCCACTCTCTGTTGCATTTGCATCATTTACTTATGCATTGTCCCCACTCAGACACTGGACAAAATGTCATTTGTAGAAGGATCATTCCCACAATTATCACCCCTGCCTTATTTTTCCTCTGACCAAAGTTGTATTGATTTTCCTACTGCTGTCTTCCTGGCTAGCAGTTAATGATCACACTCAATGTACAGATAATAGAGATGCCAGTATCCTTGTAGGGGTTAGCTGTGATCTCACAGAGCCATTCTGCAAAAGTATATATATAAAAAAATAATAGAGATGCCGCAAGCATTCATCTACATAGACACATTTATTTGAATGATAATGGAAACCTCACCCAGAAGGGGTAGATTAGTTCATAAATCAGATTTAAAGAATACCTTTTCAACCTTTACATCTTGCATTCAAGATATAGAGGATTCATTTTTAAGATAAACTGCTTAGCAGCTACCTTTTCTTTTACATGTAGTACATTATGCTAACTTGTGTGTCTAAAAATCCTAATATATTTAATGTTTAGTAGGATACAATATTGAATTCTATGTTTTGTAAGATTTATTTTACATCTATGAAAGCTTATTAAAATATATGAGTAATATTTTCCAAGTTCCACATCTGTCTTCAGTGTTCAGTTTCTGACTGGAGTCTGCTGGGGGGCTTTATTTTCAGAAGGCAGAAGATTGACAATATTTGGAAAAAATAACCAGTTTGGCAGGTGTTCAGTGAAATACTGAGAAGTTGAGGTACCACAAATGACTAGTCATATTTGTAAAACACTGAACATTGAGAACAAAACCAATGAACAACTGTTTCATGGTTTTGAGCTATTCAGTCTGGATCTAGTTCATATAAGGATTGGAATATTTAAAGAAAATGAATTGAGTCTTTTTGCCAATATGACAACTCTTTTAAACTTGAAAAGGTAAGTATTCCTTTTCCTTAGCATTGTTTGTTTCAGTAAAGCACACCTGATTTTTTTTTTTAAGTCTATGAAGGCTGCCAACCAAACAGCTCCTTAAATATCAATAGGAATCTATCTCAAAGAAAAAAGAAATATGACAGTCCACAGATGAACATGAAAAAAATTCTTTCCCTGACATTTTATGCTCCTACTTTATTTCCTTTCTTGTTATCTTGGACATTATTCTTAGGAAAGTCATTAAAAGTTCAAAGGTATGTATGAGATTAAGGCTTCCAGGAGAATGAAACTGAAGATCAGTTTTCAGTACTGGTATCTCCTGCAGTAAGCAAAAATTTGACATTTCTATTGCTCTTGGGGTACCTTATCAGCAGACAGTGAACTTTGGGTTCCTATGGATTAAGAAAAGCTACTAGCATGCTGCGAAATGGAAAAGGAAAAGATTATCCTCTCTATTCAGTGTATGTATGCAAGCTTCTAACATGACAAAATTTAAAGGGTATCATTTCTATAATTGGTGCTCCTAACACAGTGGAAGTTTTATCTGCATGTTTCTATCTGTATACAAAGCACAAATGTAAAAGAACAAGCCCAAGATTTCTGCTGAGTATGACTTTTCTTTTTAGAACCTTTTTTTTTCTACCAGTCTTTTTTTCCTGTTTCTTCAGCTTGAGTGATAAAGTGGGAAACTCTTCTACAGCCCTTAGCTAGAGCTAATGGGACCCAGGCAGTATTACTGCCAGGATGAATCTGCATATTAACTAACCCTTCGTGTAGGGGTCTAGCACCTGACACTCTTTTATATTGCCATAACTAAAATGAGTCAATGGGTCAATTAAAGTGAACTTTTCACTATTAATGACCTTTGATTACACCTAACTGAAGAATCAATGGTATGAAGTCAGAACAGGCTGGAAATACTAATCCAGAAAGCCTGCCAGGTAGGCTGACATATCATGTAACGAGGTCTGAGTCTAAAGCAAAAAAAGGCTCTGTCATATTAACAGTGGTACAATATAGTCTCTGATAAACATAAATAGGTCCTTGCATTCATCTAAGGTACTTCTGTTCACTGAACAGAACATGCAATTTAAACTTCTTTAAAGAAACTGTTGCCGATGCTCTGTCCAAGGTTTTAATTACCAGCAATGTTATGGTGGTCCATGATTTGTTACACTGGATTTACTTTTAGTAGCAATATATTTACTTATTTGTTTTAATAAAATTTATTTTTTAAGGGGCTTCAGCTTGATAGGTGAGTGAATTCTCTTTCTTCCACAGCCTCTGGAAATGACAGAAATCTCTGGGCAAGGAGTTGGTTCTGACAGTCTGTGTAACACTGATTTCTAGTGATGTTGCTTGATGCATGGAAAAGGCCCTCATATTACCCACAGGTGGTTCGATGAGGACAAAGAATTTTGGATAGGTAAAACATCCATAGTCTTTCACCAGGTGCAACAAAAACTGTGGATGAGGACACGGAATAATAGGGCTATGCTATTTCTTGAAATGAAATGTCCTTTTCAAGGTCTCAGAATTAAAAAATCAGCAATCCAGTCCACAAAAAGCACTCACAGGTCTTGACAGAGCAGATTTTCATCCTCTATCCATTAAGCAAAGTTTCTAAAAGAAGTTAGTGTAAGCCTAGCTGCAGCCCAAATAACTCTGGTGAAAGTTCACTAATGAATTCAATGAAGCATGTCAAATCAGTAAGTAAGTGCTTTTCAAAGTCACACCACTTAGCCTTTGAAATAAACTTACCAATTCAAAGAAAGATAACATGAGAAAAAAATCAAGAAATATCAATGCCAGACACTTCTTTACTATAGAAAAACTACACAAAAATAGTTGAGCATGTCTGAACAACACTAATAATTTCAGTGATATGATTCCAAAATATTACAATGAGGGGAAGCACATTCAAATTATGAAAAAATCCTTGTGGCAATATAATTTAAAGATGCCAAAGAGAAAGATGGATGGATACTTCACCGGATCATTCTTTTATTTATAAATACACAAGTCAGTAGCAGCATAGTTCATTCTAAAAGGGTACTTCATTATTGCAAAGTGTAGCATTTCTTGATACTTTTCCTCCAGTAAGTAGCAATATGTCAAACTTCACATATTTAACTCACTTCTCTTGATGTCAGAAGACCATGGCATATCCTAAAGAACAAATATTTGAACAGTGCTAAAATCCTCTCAGCAACGTCTTGGGTACCCATCTGTTACATAGAGAGTATACATGCTGAAATGACTGACATTTGTTACCAATACTTACAAAATAGTCAAGACTTATCGTGTGTGTGTATGCATAACACACGGTAAGGAAATCTGTATGTATATACAAGTACATCTATTAGTTATATGTCAATATGCATATAAATTTCTGCCTAAATATTTACAATCAATTAGTATATTTTTCAGGCTTAGTTTTTATATTGCTTTCAGCTGACTGAAAGGGCATATGGAAACAATAGAACACATGGAGGAAAAGATCTGTTTAAAGACCAGATTGTGGTATGTTTACTCACATTGAATAACATACCAGGAATATTACTTCTGTGGGGTAAAATACTCTGCTGTGAAGAATGTCACAATACAGAAGCTTGTATTTATTCACACTGTTAGGTATTTGGCATTTATTTACCTACAGTAGTGATGGTGTCACATCAGAATTAAATCTGGGTTGGATTATTTATTTCCAAACTCTACCCCTTGATAATTTTCTTGAATCAGGGTTACTCTTTTATTTACACAAACTGGGATCAAGCTCTTACCTCTGCTGTATAGAGATTAACCAGAAGGCTTATTGAGGTCTCCCATTTATAAACATTATTCTGTTTAGTTTATCAGCTTAAAAATGGGACTTTTCAAATGGATTACCAATGCCACACTGTATCCATAGTGTTTAAACTGTGAAAAGTTGTTTGCTTCTTAAGGCTGACGACACACTGCATATTTTACTCACCCTATTTTGCCTAGGCAGTAGCATCGATCTCCAAGTGTGAATGGTTTTATGTGTGAGTGGTGCACAGTTACTCACCCTCTTGCACATTGGAGAAGAGAAAGAATGGAATTTCAAGCTTAGCTCTGAATATCTTCCTTGAACAGCCTGATGTTTAACTGCAAATTCTTCTACCCTTTTCTGCTGTACCCACACTGGTTCCAAATTCCACCTGAGTTCCTGTCCAAATAGCTGGAGATATTGGCTCTACAGCATTAAACTCCAGTTTTTAATTTGTGCCCAACACATGTAACCACACAGACACACGAGAAAGTCCAAGGGATGTTTGAAAAGCATTAACCCACTTTACCTAGGAAAATGCCAATTTGCATAGATGATTAATGTATGTACAAGTAAGAAAATATAATTAAGGCCCTTATGGTAGACATCACACACATGAGCCTTCCATTAAATTCCATTGGAGGTTGTTGCTGAGGTCTTGATCCTGGCTAAGTCCTACTCCATGATTTTAGCCCAAACTTAATGCCATATGAAGGGGAGAGATCTTTTATTTTAAAAGTCCTGATCCTGCAAACAGTTTTACATGCATGCATCATCTGCAGAATCGGAAATGCCCCAAGATTCCATAATAAAAATATGAAAAAAAAGTATAAAAACATATTCTTAACCTGAATGGACTCTGTTAATGGAAGTTCTATCATTCCTCCAGACATACCAACCTAAATTCATTTGTGCTTGATGCAAAATATTTAAAATTAATAAATGAAAGTGCATATTCCTAGTTGCTCCATTATAAATCCTTTAACAAAAAAAATCTAGTTTATTTCTCATAGGCAAATATTGATAAAGTAACTGTTAGCTTCAATGGAATTTCAGTATTAAAAAATAGAACTTCACTGGGCATTTGTATTATTTAGACAAGATAATTCTATTTTGCAAAAGAGAGAATTTAGAATGCCACAACCACTTTAGAAAAATAAAGCACAGGCAGTTTATATCTGTATAGATTATATCTATATAACCTGGAACAAATCTGTGGATATGCCCCGTAACAGAAGATTCTTAGTTCATTCCCTTTTTTCAACCTAACATCTACACTATACTCTCTTTTTGATTTACTAGCAGTTCAGTAAAGTACCTGTTCCCAGTATTCATTAATTTTCTTGACAATAAACCTGTAGAAAACCCTGACAGATCAAACTAACATTGAGTCAAGATTCATGAACACAGGGCAATTTCACCTATCAAATTTGAACTCATAGAACAGAAAAGCTAAATATTTCATAATAATAAGATAAGCAAATAAATTCCAGACTTGCTGTGGAAACACTGACACTCAAACTAACAGCAGCACTTGATCACACTCTAGTCATGTAATATTATCCTTTAGACCCTCATTCTGCAGTGAAACTCCCTCAGCATGGTAGCCCAATCATACCTCCTTATGTATTTCTGGATTATTTCTTTGGCACTAGGACTTCCATCTTTCTTCTGGGTTATAAAGCAGAAAGCACAGTGTTCTCACATCACAAGCAACAACACATAAAATGTTTTAATCACATCCAAGTAAATTATGAGCAGAATACTGTCCATAAGCTACTCTAGTAGAAATCTTTCATAGAAAATAACTCAATCTTGAAACTAGCAGTAGCTTCCCCAGACCACTATTTCCTCTGCAGCTGCAGACAGAGGGTGGGAAGCTGGGCAGGCTGAGGCACCTGATCCCACAAGATGCTGTGTGTGAGACAGTGTTCCCTCAACTCCAGCAATCATGGCTGGAGTTACAGACATTCAATACATCACATAAACAGGTCTATAAACTCTGGCAGCTTTGCACATTACTTACCTGAATATGAAAGACACTTAAGTAAAATGAGGCAAGATAATTAAGAATGTGCACATTCTAGCACAGACCAAGGGCCACTTGTCATCACACCTCAAAGGACATGTCTTGTTGCACCCTGCTTTTAACCTGAAATCCACTATATGGATCAGTAGCATATTGCCATAAAAAGCATTCTAGTAGGGTTTTGGTTTAGGTTGGGTTTTTTCATTTTATACAACCATAACACTTGAAAGGAGAAAAAGAATCCTAAAACATGAAAACAAAGTCCTCTGGAGACATAAGATGGAGATGGAGACAAAATCTGACAGTGGCTATTTTGCTACCCATCCTTAGAGTCCTCTCCCAATATGCACAGCCAATAACCAGTAAACATTCTGGTCATGACAGGAAAACATTTCACAAAGGCTCTCTATGTTTCAAGAGGACATGAACTGAGTTTTTAATAAAATGTTAAGTCTCAAAGCAATTCAAAAGATTGCATTTCAGAAAGAGAATCATATCTAAGCCAAAGAAATTCTACAGAACTGTTACTCAAACAGCTAACAGAAAGCTTGAAACATGACACAGAAGAAAGAGTGCAAAGTATCTTGACATTGCTGTCATATTACAAGTCAGTACTTCAAGAGCAATGAATGAGATGTAAATATTTACCCTAGGTAGCTAGACAAAAGAATGCAAACAGATTCCACAGATATAATACAGTTTGTCAATATCTTTAGTGCTGGAAATGGAAATGTTAACTCTGCCAGGCCACTGATCCTGAAAGATGAATACAATCAATTACAATTTTTACCTGTCAGTCATTCATATCATTGCCTTTCTTGCAGCTGACTGCTCCCAGTCTTCCAATTCTTGTTTCAATGCACTGGACAACTTTCTATATCCACTTTTCATTCAGTCTTTTTCACAGATTCCCTACTCAGGTTAACACTGCTTGTTTCAGAATTCATCTGTTTTCTTCCCATATTTTCTCAGTGTTGCCTGTGTCCACTGTTTCCCATCTCAGAAAGGTAGCCCTTCTGGTCTCTGAAGTGTTAACTTAAATCTCACTCTTCCTCAAGATCCACAAATTTTAACCACGTCCTACAATCTGATGCAGAGTTCACTGGTCAGCAAGAGCCATTAACTTCAAGGGACTGTGAATCAGGACCAGATTGCTGCCAGTAGCTCTGGACTGAAATCTAGCTACAGAAAAGTAACAGAAGAAACTGTATGGGTACCCTTGTTACTAATTAGAGACTGCTACTTGAACACAGTCATGGCAATACCATATCCTATGTTAATACCATCTGTTACTATTTCCAATATATTTTCGCAAGTCCTTATGCAAAGGACTAAGGCCTTACACTGTTGGATCTTTATCTGCACAAATTCAGAGTGATGCCAAAGGCATCTGACAGAGCTTGAATAATAAGTATACACTAGCTCCTATAATTTCTTTTATATACAACAAAATATCATTCTACATCTAGCTAGGTAAGACAAGGAAAATTGTCTTATGAACCACGTTAGTAAATGATTGCAAAAAAAAATCCAAAGTTAAAATGGCTGTTTAGAGTGACAGAGTATACAGGAAGCACAGAGAAAAGTTTAAAGCTGGTATGTTTTAAATTCTCACTAGTGAGAACAAAAAATTCTGTTCTACTAAGGAATCTCTGTCTAATCCTATGTTATTAATCTAATGGCAATTTGAAGAAAAAGCATTCCAGAAATCAAAGATAACACTGTGACTCTACTTCATTCTTCTTGCCTTCATTGATAAATATTCTGGTACTTATGTCCTCTTCATTTAATTTTCCCTACCTCTTGCAACTGCAGGTCTCTAATGCATATTTTTTTTATGGAAAAATTTGAATAAATTGCCTTTGCCCACCTTTCCTTCTCCTAATGGTTTTTAATGTTTTGTAAGTGACTTGCTGTAAAGCCAGTGCCTTTCTGCAACCCCACAGTGCTCCCACCAAGTGGTACAGGGAAATCAGTTCTAACAGACAATTTAGGCCATATAACATGGTACAGTAAGATATACAAACACTAGGTAGAAGATGCTGTTTATGTCATGGGAAAAGCTATCAACATCAGACAGCAACTACCGCCTATATAAAGCTAAGATATTAAACATTTATTAAAAAGTATGCTGTGGTTTGAGGCTATTTCAACAGTAACTTAACAGTAATTACAATTCACATTTTTACCCTATATTGTACTAAACAAGGTACTTTAGGGAAAGGGATAAAAGTAACACTGCCTATTACCACATAACTTTGCCATGTGCATCAGTAAGGACAAAGCCAATTAGATGACCTTCACTGAAGAGGCACAGTTTTGGGGGTGCAGGTTTTTGTTCATTTTTTCTTAAAGATGTTTATGCTAATACTTTCATTATAATGAAGTACACTCCACCCTCACAGCTTCAGCTATAGTAGGCAAATGCTTTGTAGAAATGAAATTACTGTTGCAACAAGGTTGCTTATGACATTGTTTAATAAAAAAAAAAAAGTGGGGACACAGTACATTGATGGGGGTGGAGTGTATCATATATACAAAAGAGGGGCATTGCTTCTGTCATCTGACATTGATGTGGGAAGACAGAACAAAACCAAATGCATTTTCTTTCCAGCACTGAAACATGCAAAGACAAAATTACAAGTTGTATGCAGCTCAGAATAATAAAAAGAAATGCCCCAGTATACTTGTTTAGATTTTTTGAAAATATATTTAATTCTCTGATCTTTCACTTCAAAACTTAGAATTAAGCAATGAGTGAACAGGACCTGAAATACAGACAAGGCATTGCTCACATCACATTAAAGGCATCTTTTAAATGCTGCTGTGGATTTCTAAACTGACACTGAACAGAATTTTTAGTTGCTGGGAATTTGAAATGCAAGATGAACTTGGCCACATTACATCTATTTCTTTAAGTGGAATTGTAAATACGCAATAAATTGCTGTTCCAAAGAGGCAACATGCAGAATTCAAAATTGTTTCTTGCAGGATTCTGTTGACCTGTTATGAAGGAATACTGAAGCAGTGGTACAAAATCCACAGCTCAAGCATGAAATCTTAGTGGCTGGATTTCTGAGTATAATATTCTCCAAAATACACCACTTCCTTTTAACTACTGAATTTAGTTTTAGAAAACAGCTGCTCACCAACTTTTTTCAAAAAAAAAAAAAAAAAAAAAAAAAAAAAAGCAAGGAGGGTGGGAGGAGGGAAGAGGTGGAAAGAGCTTATGCATTATGATGACATTTAGCAGAGAGCTGCAAACAGAAAGCAAAGACAAATATTTTAAATGTGAGAGATTTCAACCAGAAATGTGAACGTATTTTTTCCTTACAAATAGCTTCCCAGAGTTGGCTGGGACAAAATTTGGGTTGCAGCTACAGGCTGAAGCAGCAGTGTGGAGAAACAAAACAAACAGGCATTTATCCTCCACCCCAACACCCCCTTTCTCTCCCAGTTAGCAAAGTATGACTGATGTTTTTGGTTGGCTGCAAGGCAAATATTAGCTAGAATCTCATTTAGCTACATCCACATCCACAGTCTCAGATGCTTAAAACTTATCATGGATTAAAGCCATGAAATAAAAATTAAAAAAGAAATTTCAATTTGAAATTTTATTGGTATGTTGCTAGAATGGTCAACATCGATTGACAGGACTTTGTCCACATACTCTGAGAACAGCCTTCCTGCACCTCCCCCCTCTTTTCTTCCTCTCTCTCACTCTTTCAGCATTAATGCTATTAAAAGCCAAACAAAATACTGGCTATGGGTGTAAAGAATGCTGGTTTTTTTGGAATGTTGCCATGGATCCTGCTTCCAGTCGCGTCCCACGGAAGGAGGGTGCAGCCTCCTGACTCTGTGGCAGGCTGGTCTCCCCGGGTAGGGCAGAAAGAAGATAGCCACGTACTCCTGCTCCTCCCTATTCTTTCCCATCCACTATAGCCAGGTCTTTGATCACCCTCAGTTTGCCACTGGCATCGATCCTGCGCTTCTCGCGTATTAGATCCTCCAGGCTGTGGAACCTCACCGTGTGCACCTTGTTCTCTGCCAAGTGGATCTTGAGATAGTACTGCTGCTGGTGCTGGGTGCCAGCAGCCGCCTGCAGCTCCCCCCCGGCTTTGAACTCCCTTTTCCCGAAGCGGCACCAGGCGGCGAAGCTCTCGGAGTTAGTCCAGCAGATCTCGTCGCTTTTTAAGCCCAGGTGCCCGCAGGCGTTCTGCACCACCAGCTCCGCCACCAGCGGGCGGAAGCGGTACCAGCTATTCACCACCCGGCCCACGTTGCCCGCGGCCGCCTCGTACAAGCTGTCCTGGCGGATCTGCCCCTGGTGCAGGTGGATGATCTGCCCGCCGCCCACGTACACAGCCCAGTGCGGCGGCGGGTGCTCCGACGGCCCCAGGTAGAGCAGCTCCAGCAGGTCCCCCGGCTTGCAGAGGGTGGGCAGGGCTGACACCGAGTAGACGCTGAGGTCCCCAGCCTGGGGGCCGCTGCTGACCTTGGAGAAGATGCATTCCTGGCCGCGGAAAGCGGAGAACTGGGTCTCGTTCAGCACCAGCTGGTGGTGAAGGTGGTGGGTGGGCGTCTCCTGCCCAGGGCTGCCGGAGCTCTTCACGCCGTACTTGTCTGGCTGGCCTCGCTCGTCCAGGTCCTCCTCCTCATCCGAAAAGAAGTAAGCCACCCCGACGCGCAGCTCGTCCTTCTCGATCCCCGAGGGGTCCCCGGTCGGCAGCTCGCTGTAATTCAGGTGGGTGATGCGATCCAGTTGATTTCCCATCAATGACAGGGCGAGGCGAGGGCAGAAATCGCCGGATCTGAAGGAGGGTGGGGTGGGCAGAGAGAGAACAAGAGATGGGTAGGAGAGTGCACGCAGGGGGAAGGAGAGAAAGAACGAAAGAAAAAAAAAAAAAAAAAAATCAAGGCACATACAAAAGATTTCAGCGATTCCGCCCTAAGTCCCCATCCCTCCCCGACTCCTTCCCTCCCCTTCGTGCAAGGGAGAAACTCCCAGTGCAGATCCTTCCCCCTACCCCCGGGGTGCGGGGCAGTACAGAGCCCAGACTTCGGAGTGCCCGGCTCCCAGCGCCGCCAGAGGAGCCTCCCAGCCATCTGCTGGCTTCGCCTGGAGGGACGGAGTTGCCCCGGGAGTCTCCACTCCGCGAGGGGACAGGGCTCCGGGGCCGCGGGAAGGCTCCGGCCGGCGGGTCCCGAGCCCTCCCTCCGCCGGTGCGCAGCCGAACCGCGCCGGGCAGCGCTGCGTGCGGGAAGCAGCTGGAGGAGCGGCCAGCCCCGGAGCTGCCACCCCTGCCCGCCCGGTGCCCGCAGCCCGCCCGGGACCCGGCAAGGCACAGGCAAAGAGCAGGCGATGGGCACCCCCCACCCAAGGGGTCCCTCCCGTCCCCTTCCGTACCCGTGGTCGCCCAGCGCCAGAACCCCCCCAAACTCCTTTAAAGGCGTCCTGTCCCCATGGGCGCCGCAGAAGAAGCGCGACCCGTCCCCGCCGCCACCTCCCGCCGCTCCGCCCGCGCCGCTCTGGGCTGCCCGGCCCCTCCGGCGAGCCTAAGTACCGGCGGCGCCGCTCCCGAGCCCGCCCCGGCCGCGCTCATTGGCCGCGCCCGGCGGCGGCGGGGCTGAGCCGCGGCACTGCCCGCCCGGGCCCCGCCTCCCGGGCTGCCCCGACCGGCGCCCACCCTGGGGCTGCCCCGACCGGGCCCCATCCCCGGGCTGCCCCCGCCGAGCCTCGACCGTCGGGCTGCTCCGGCCGGGCCCGGGGGTGCGGCAGGGGCGTCTCGCGGGAAGGCGGTTGGAGATCGTGCCCAACGCGTGAAGCCGCTACCAAGGCACCCCTGCACCAGACCCAAGTAAAAAAGAGTAAACAAAAGCAAATATATATATATATATATATATATATATAAAGAAAAAAAAGAAAAATACCCCCAAAACTAACCCGCCCAGGAGGAACGCACATGGCCAAGAGTTTCTCTGTCCCTCGAGGTTGGAGGTGGGTGCCCCTCGCCTCACTTCAGCAAGCTCAGGTTGCACCTGTGCAGTCTGAGCTGATACCCTGGGCTTCCTTTTGCTGAGGAGAGACAGGCATTTCCAGACGGGGGGTTCCTCTCTCCTCTTGTACCTCTTATTTTAGGACGGTATGAAGAGCCCAAAGGACTGCCTGTCCCTTGTGATTGCCTAGATGAGAAGTTGGAATGTTTGATGGTTGGCATTAGGTTAGATGACTGTCTTTCCACATCTGGACAAAGTAGTGGCTGTGGGTTGTCCTCCGATTTGACTAGAAGGCATGCTATGGTTTGTCATAAGTAAAAAGTGAGAATGTCTGGCAGTAGCAGTCCATTTCTTATGAAAATATATGAAATCTAAAAATCTGTCATCCATAGTAGCTAATAACGATACACAATTTTACACCTAATTTTGCAAATTATGGAATTGGAACTCAGAAATGATTAGTTCGTTTGACCACTCTTCCCCCATGAGGCAGTGTCAATGATGGGATTGTAACCTGGTTCTTTTGTGTTCTTAGTCTTGCTCTAGCCATGTGAATTTCTGAGAAGTGAGAATTTAAATATTTAAGACACTTCATGAAAAAGATCTAATGACATTCTTTAGTTCAGATGTGAATCATATTAAAGTACCAATTTTAGCTGGAAGTAAATTTACTACTTTCTTTGCAGTGGAAATAGTTTTGTCATCTAGACAGAAGTATTTCTGCTTTCAGTGTTTATGGATAATATCTCTCTTCTCTGCTGTCCTTTTCCCAGTCTTCAGGTTTAGTTAACTGAGAACAATAGTGCCATCACTTTATTCTCACGATAGAGAGACATGCATCCTTCAATAAAAATAGTGAATTTCAGTTTTTCAGGGTTCAAGCTGTATACTTATGTTCATATGGATCAAATGCTGAGTTTCTTAGATGAACGTGTTGACTTTGAATGATTCTTTTCTTTTTCCATTCAAATATTGATATAGCTGTCTTTCTAGAATAGCATCTTCTTGTTCTCATTTTTTTTTAACATATGCAAAGGCATCACATCATAAATGGAAGAGAAAAAAAAGGTGTTTAGTGAAATTCAAAGACTGACATCAGTTACTTTTTCACTGTGGCAGTTATACTAATCTGTTGATAGTTACAGATTTCTCATGTCTCATAAACTCAGGGGTTATGGCCTGAGACTCACAGGAATTAAGCTGATTTACAGCAGTTAAGGATAACATTAAGGGTCTGTGGAAACTTATGTTAACATAAGTTAACATTCAGGGTCTGTGGAATCAGAAAGATAATTTGAAAAAAAAAAAAGATTGTTTTCTAACATATGCGTTTTAAAGTTATATAGGACTAAACATAATGGATGTTATTTATCTCTGGAATTGTGTAAATACTTTTCTAATGATTGTCAGAAATTATATGTTCTTTTACAGCATGACCTTCACCAACTGCAACATTTTAAATTAAATTATGAAGACATTCTAATAGGCTTAGAGCTAAGGCTGTAAAACAGTGTTTAAATATTTTGATTTCTTTTTTTAATAACTGTTAATGTGCTTCATTGTTAAAGCTAGTCCAAGTTGAAAGCCATTTTCTGTAGCCCTTCATCAACAGTTTCTGTTTTCTAAACACTTTACATTTTTCCCGTTTAAAGTCTGCATCTTTTTAGGTTGCGCTCGCACAGTTCACACTTCCCACGTTTGCCAATCATCAAGGCTATGTGGAGTAATTTTTAGATAGTTCTAAACAAACAAAACATTATTTCATCCTTTCCATGCAAAACAGTGGAGAACAGACTGCTTCAGCAAACTGCAGGTGCAGAAGATGGAGTCTGGGTGTGGGAAAGGCTCTGCACTTTGAACTAGGTGGAGTATCTCCTGCCAAATTTTAACCATGTTTGGGTGATCGTCTGTGGTTTTGCAAGTCTGCTCAATGAGAATATTCTGTCTCTTGCTGAAGCATTTACAATCCCTTACAATCCATCTCTCTTCATGACCTCTATTCAACACACCTCCAACACCCATTTTCTTGTTTCATTTCAGTTCCCTTCTCTCTACACCGTCTCATCAGTGCTTTGTGCTCTACCACTATCCCTCATCAAGAAATTTTCCCTCAGTTTCTCTTCAGTCACAGTTTTAGGATAATGTCAAGAAGTTGCCTTAAAAAAAAAAACATACAAAAAACTCCTGTCAACCAACAAACCACAAACTTTTATATAACTGTGATTAACAGATACTGCTGGAGATGCCTGTTTTTTCTGAGCTAATTTGATTAATGAATTTATCATCTGCTTTAGATGTTTAGCTTCTGGGGGCTTACTTAGCAAAGCAGTGAGTGCAGGCTTGGCTGCTCTTAGATGATGGCACTGGCAGTGCAGCATCACTGTTCACACTCCCTCTGACCAGCTTCAGCCTCATTAACTGGGGTCATAATCTCTCCTTGCACCAGGACATGGGAATTTACAATATTCCTAACCTGTTATTACTGACCCTAACGATTTTTTTTGCATTCTGAACATAGGAAAGAAACCCAATAACATCATCATCTCTGGCTCTGTCCTGATCTACTCTGAGATAGTGAATTTATATTTTTCCATTGCTATTTTTTCTTTTTATGCTTTTTTCTATACTTGGCATTTTGTAACTGTTGCATTTATGTTTAATTTAATACAGTGAAAACCCCTAAAATATGTAGCAAAATAGATACCAAATAGCTTATTTTTTAAACGTTATTTTTAAAATGCTCTTATCATCCTGCCTTGAGCTGAGCTTTGGAGCCTTGGACCCCTATTGCTAAAAGTGGAGCTGAAACCACCATTGATTTTAATGAGTGGAGAACATTTGTGCAGAAAAATTTAGGAACACATGTTTCAAAAAAAAAACAGAGATAAAAAAAATTGATGATAAGGGTGGAAACTTTCCTATCTGTTATGAACTTTAGATTATAGAAATCTGTCCATTACAATCCTGTTAATGTTGAATTTCCGATGCCCAGAAGCTCTTATCTATTTCAGGCACACTACACTTGGTAGAAGCTGAATACAGTTTCTATATCTAAGTAGTCTGGGAGAGTCCTGAGGTTTTGTTTAAGGTGAGGGAGCTGGGCCAATTCAGCCTCAAGATTACCGAGGGAGACCTCATCTGTGTCCATCATTTACTGAAGGGAGGGTCTCAACAGGATGGACTAGGCTCCTCTTGGTGGTGCCCAGAAATAGGACAAGAGGAAATGGGCAGAAACTGATGCACAGGAAGTTCCACCTGAACATGAGGAAGAACCTCCTTGCCGTGCAGTTGACCACACACTGGAACAGATTGCCCTGAGAAGCTGTGGAGTTTCCCTCACTGGAGATACTCAAGAACCATCTGGACACAATCCTGTGCAAATGTGCTCTGGGATAACCCTGCTTGAGCAGGGAGGTTGGATCAGATGACCCACTGTAGTCCCTTCCAGATTTTGGTCCTTCAGCCTTGGGCATCTTTTGCCATTTTTATCCAGTGATGGTGAAATATAAAATGTGAAAACTTAAGATGATAATTGTGGTGACAGTTTTTCCTGTTGCCTCTTTTCTGTTCTTCTGCTGGCTTCTGGTGACTTCATGATTCTTGCATTCACAGGGTCACTTGTAAATAAAATTGTCCAGGACCTGTTCCCTGGCTCTGAGGTACAATATAACCACATAATTGTCTGTCTGAACATTCTAAACTCCAAAACCAAATGTCTGCATCCAAACTACCTCTTAGGAGTTATTCCTAATCCATTTTAATCCCTAAAATGTATGGAAGAGTAGTATCTGACTCGTGCCAAAGCTTTTCAAAAGGCCATGCTACCAATTAGTTGTATGACTAATACTTCACTGATCCTTGGACCTGTGAGCTGGGCCTGTGTAGCCAACTGCTTTGACTCTACCCAGCTCCTGAAGAAGTGGAGGATGAGCAAGTGTATTTTTTATCAAGTGACACTTGTAAAGACTCCAGACTTAATTTCTGCTTCCTGATCAAGTGATACAACCAAAAAGATATTGTAGTGATGCCTTTGCCTGGTCTTAAAATCAAGAGTCATACACGGTTAAAAGGGGAAAAGGGATTTTACCTTGGTATTTATTTTAAGGATCCTTAGGTGTACACATCCAGGTCATATGCATCGAGATGCACCCCGCCGAGTCTGTCCCTGTGTCTCTCTCTGTGTCTCTGTGTCTCCCCCCCACAACATTGGGTATAACATTATAGGTTTTACTAATTAGCATATCTATCAAAGATTCCCCAATGAGAGGCTCAAGTGAGCCCCCCTCCCCAAGGAACCTTCCCCTGGATGGTTCTGTCTTAGTTTACAGAATGTGTTCTGGAGAGGACCTTGGGGTCTGGGGCACACTGATCCCTAGCTACAAAGCTTCTAAAATGTTTAGTCTCTTAGCTTGACAAACAAGTCCAAGAATGTAGGCAAAAAGCACTAAGAATACAGAAGTTGTAAAAACGTATAACAGGGGTATAAAAGAAAAGGCAAAAATCTTCATGGCATCAGTAGTAGGAAAGATTTTGAGAAGGAATGGGTAGAAATACCTTCATTTAAGTATTTTTATCTTTTTAAAGCTGTTATGTAGACAGAATCCCAAATAGGGAAGTCACTTTCAGTTCTCAGGGAGCAGCAGGTCAGGGTGATGGGCAGGGGCAGGGTCTGAGGAGCTGGAGTTGCACCCAAGTGCAGCTTCCCAGTGCCCTGGCAAGGGGAGAAGAGCAGGAGTGCTGGGCTGAAGCCAGCTGAGGCCAAGCCAAGGGAGGTCATGGTCATCCTGCAATGCCATCCCAACTCAGCAGCCTGGCCCAAGCATGCGCCAGAGTTCTGATGCAGCTCCCAAGTCAGGGCCTGAAGCCCCATCCCAGCTCCTCAAAGCTCTTCCTCATTAACTTTGCTTTTCTTCTGGACATTTTATCCAAGGTTCATCTTATCAGACCTGATCTTGAACAGAAGTAGCAAACCCCAAGGAAGCGAGGGAAGAGTTTGTAGATCTTGCACTCAGATCCCTGACAGCAGCATCATATTTATTCATTGGAGTATGAAAGAAAAATAGCTGAGGGACTAGATTTTCATTTAGATGTCTGTGTCTGTACACTAAATGGAAACTGAACTGAATGCACTGGCTCTTTTTCAGGGGGGAGGGAGATGATGTTATGTCTTAAATTACTACTGTAAACAAAGAAGCCTTCCTCAGGATTACAACAATATCCTTTATGAACTTTTGAAGAATTGGATGTTCATGACCATGCAGTTAGATCAATTAACAGTGAATTTTTATTTCTTGATCCTTCTATTTTCTGGAGTATGTCTTTCTCAAAGTTATTTTGAGTGTTCCAAAATGTCACCATTTTCGTACAGAGACAGAAGAAACTAAACAACAAAACCAACAACATCAAAATCCTCTAAGCAGACATAACCATAGTCAAATAAGGAGAATTCACTTATTCGTAGTAGACTTAGGCAAGTTTTTTTTTTTTGGTTTGGGAATGTAGTGTAAATTTTACTTTTTGTCTGTGTTATGAAATAATAAAAAATATAATCTAGCCTTGTGGTGAAACCAACCAAGTGATTGTAGCCACAGAAGCAGTGGCTATGTGTTTGAAAGATCTTGGTAAAGTAAGCTTGATCTTAAATTTGCTAGTTTAATCATATATAGGTCCAGGTAGGTTCAGTATAAAAGAATTTTCATTCTCTTATTTTTATTTTATTTTTATTTCCCCTATTTGGGCTTGGGGTTTTTTGTTGGTTGGTTGGTTTGGGGTTTTCTTCAGTAAAGACAGTTTCATATTATATTTAATAATGAGTAAGAGGATTCCAATTAATAGCAAACTTTCACCCCAACTACCTACTCCCTCAACTTCTTTCATAGCTTATCTTGTGATCCTGTAGTTACTGGGTGAGTTTGAATCCACAGGACTGCTGTAACAAGATGTTGAATATCTGCCAGAAGAAAAACATCTTCTTTAAAGGTGTTGGCACTCTGGAGCTGGTACTTTGAAACTGAAACAGTCATGAATATTGGTCCCTCCTGAATATAGGATTTTGACATGGCTTTAATAAAGGTGGTTACATTGTTCCTTCTGTAAAGGGAGGATAATAATGGCAGTCTACTAGGAAAATTTCCACAGTCTCCTCTAGCTCTTGCTACAAATAAATCTAAAATAAAAATGACATCGTAATGTTTGCACAGGGAAAAAATATCTCCAGAGAGTAGTGCAACTTCAAAAAATAAGCTGCCAGAAAAAAAATGAATTCAAAAGTATATGTAATTATCTTCTAATGCAATCTTGTTAGGTGGACTACTATCACATGGCAAATAAACTTTTTGATGTCTTTCTTCAGTTGACATTTTGCAATTACAGACAGGGCTTTCCTAAATCAGTGTTAAAGATTGGAAACCTTTTTAGAAATATCAGACCATAAGGAATAAAGTAGTGGTTCTTCACAAAAATTTCATTTTCAGTGTATGACTCTCCATTGATGATGTGTTAAATTTGTCTCTAAATGACTTTACAAGAAATAGATTAAAAATATGTTTCTAAGTGCACACTGGTTACTTAATTATGATTATCTTATTATTAGCTCTTTCCCAAGCTACTGAATGAGAAAAAGCAAAATGTTTTCTCAAGTATGACATGACATTTTCTTGCATTTCCCATGTAAAACTAGAGACATTGTCCACTATACTTTCTTTGTCTTTTAATTTTTTTTTTTTTAATATTGGAAACATGTAGGCAACCTAATATCTGCCTGCTTGTATTATAACAGGGTTATTTGCTTGGCTTTTTCCATTTTCATATGGGCTTTGGGATCCTTTATTAAGTCATTGTTCTGTAACTGCATTCTATTATAATTTTGCTCATTTTTAATAATATGTATGGTATTTCTGTTGCCCTGAAGGACTCCCATGAAAATTAAATGTTAAAATAAAATGAGCATCCAATCGTTCTTTCTATTAGGCTAGTTAATATTTCATAAAATATATTTTATCTGTGAGTCTTTCAATACCTGAACTCAAAAATTACTTTCTAAATATCATAAGCGCTAACAAATACCCCTTGACTGAATAGCAAAGCAGAAATTCAATCTGTGTGACAGTTGCTATTCATAAACAGTTGGAACTTCACTCTCATGGTTTATGCTGTCAGCTGAACCCTTTTGACTGAGGTGCAGAACTAGATTCAGTAAGGGAGTCATACCTTGCTATATATGAAAACCTTTTGGAGGAAGCTTCTATTTTTCTTTTTCAAATACAGAGCACAGTCCTGGAGACCTAAATCATTCAAAATGCGTATCAATTTTATGGCCAGACCAGCATCATCCTGCCTACAATACAGAAAAGGTTGTCAGAGATACATGCACACAGTTTTCTTTGAATCCAGTGAGATTTCTGTCTGCATTCAAAGAATGAATACAGCCCTAGATGCTTAGAAATGACAAATGTATACAATTAGAATTAATTCCATTTGCTAAGGTGTATGAATATTGAATAAAGTCATTGAGATTGCACTGTGGTGCCATTAAAAATAAGTTTCTGCTCAACAAAAATTGAATGGCCCAAATTTGTAAATTCATTACTGTTTCCAGTAGTAATTTCCAAGCAACGTTTTCCCAGCCTCTAAACAATCTTAGGTCCACTGGGTCGTGTCTATTCATGTATATAATTCTTTCACCTAAAAGTCTGGCTCAGCTAATTGACTTGCAGGTTAACCCTGTTATCTTCATACTCTTTTTTTTTTTTTTTTTTTTGCTGATTGTGTCCATACAGAACTATTGTTTACAGAAGGATTTTTTAGAGATGTAGCATACTAAACTGTAACCAACTACTTTATGTATAATGCATAAATGAGTGTAGACTACAGCTCATTTTACTTAGCTGTGTTGATCCTTCAGTAATAATGGAAGGAAAAAGCCATGCAAAATTTATGTTTATCCTTAACTTTAGAAGATGCAGCATGATTTGAATATACTCAGGACAAGCTGCATAAGGTATGACAGTAGTACCTTAACTTCTTCCTTGCCCCTTTAAAAAAGCAGAAATTTTTGTTTTAGTAGAGAAAAAATCTGACTGAAAAGGAAAGGAAAAAAAAAACTGACTTGAGACAAGACTGTTTTTGTAGTTGTTTTACTCTTAGCTGTGGTACAAAGTCTTTTAGGGACCCTGGTCATGTCACTGAGACCTAGGCTGGTGCCATCAATTATTATTTAAAGAACTAGAAGCACTCTTCTGTTTAAAACATGGGCATATTACTCATCTTAGGTGTCAAAATTCTGGGTTTAGTTGCTTATGCAGCCACAGTGGTTTAAAATCCTGTCATTCAGTTTAAGTGTAGCTATTAGTTAAGACACACTACAGGCTACCTGGCTATTTTCCAGTTACCATGTTGTCACCTTGCCCTTGTTGAGAAATTATTCAAAGAAACATGAACAAAACTTTTAACTAAGAGATAAGAGTACTCATCTGAAGGCGAAGGTACCTGGGTTCCTATTTCTGTTCCCATAGTTCAAAGACTATTTAATATAAAAATGGAAATAGCCTTGAGATGAGAATGTTCGTCCAAAAATAGGTGCTTCGTTCTTCCCTACAAAACAGAGAAAAGGACTGTATCCTACTTTCCTGGTGTCACGGTTTTGGATTTTACTGCCGATTACGGAATGGGTGGGCAAGTGTATCGCAATTTGTGGCAGGCATGTTTTAAAACCTCATGATTTTGTGTTGTGCTCAGGCATGTGGTGGATGGTTGGTGTTGCAGAACACAGCACAGAGCCCTGAGGAGGATCCCCAGGGATTTAGCAGGAGTTCACAGCAGGCCCTGTTGATAGGTGCTGTGCTGCTTACATCCAGGAAACTTCAGGCATGCCTGTAGTAAGAAGCACTAACCTCTTGTAAACTCAAATCTACAGTCTCTCTTGGGTTTAAGTGCCTCCAAGTTTAGGCAGCAGCTGTTGCTTTGCTTTTTAGATTACAGTTTCTGCCTAAACATCTCCATTTTCTCCAAATCCTTCTTTAGATGTTTAAATCTGTTATTGGCTCTGTCCCTTGATCTCTGTTCCGCTTACCTTCCCCTACGTCAATGGGAATATTCATACTTCTTTCACCTCACTTTACCTTCTGTGTTGCCTGATAGCAATTATATAGGACAAGGGCTGTCTCCAGGGGAGACATCTCTCCAGGAGAGGTATAAGTGAAATACAACAAACATGGGATATGGGGGTATTGTCAAACACAAATAAACTTCAATAATATAACTGCATACTAATTTAATTTCACTTTCCTGTTCCTTAGACCATCACTGATATTTTACATGCAATGCTATAAGAATTATATTATTTTGGATGTCATCAAGTTTGGGGGGGGTAATAATCCACAATACAGAGGGAATTCTGTGTGTGAAAGCATGGCCCATGCAGCCTCTGTGCTGTGTTTGCAGAGTATGAGGGAATTGCTAATGATAAAAGGCCTTTGAAGACTTTGATCCCCGGGATAAGCTTGTAGAGATTGTTGTTCTGTGGCCATTTCATGGGGAGATAATCACCTGAGGCCGAAATGGTAACCCCATGTCCAGAATATGGTGAAATTCACAATTACACAGCCCTGATATGGCCAGTGAGTCTTTTAGCTCAGTTAAAAAAAAAAAACAAGACAGCATATGAGTTCTGAAGCTCTTGAAACTTTACCAGATATTAAAAAAAAACACCCCTCCAAAAAAATTTAACCTATGAAAATTAAATTTTCTATTACGTCAATGTTTTTGACCTGAAGAATGGGATATTTTAAAATATGCACTTTTTTTAATTGGAAAAAGGAGATAATTATATATGAAGCATAAGTAAGTGGAAAGTGAAATTTTCTTTTGAAAGATGAGGGTTTTTTTTCTACTTAACTATAAGGACTAAATGCTAATGTCAAAACAAAATATTTAGAATCTGCAAAAATGCTGAATATTTTTGAACTGAAAGGTTTTGCTGAATTTAACTTGGACTTGAAAAATAGATTTGATGACTGAGTAATAATATATTTCTTGGTACACAGAGTATTTGCCAAAGGGAAAAAAAAAGTAGTTGTTTTAAATAAACCATCCTGACTGAAGCATGTGAGCTGGGTTTATGACTGGAGTCATACATGCTGTTCGACACAGGAATGCTTTTCCAGACCAGAAACAGATAATTCCTTGCAACCCCAGAGATACCCGTACAGGGAAACTGGGCTTTGATAACCTACCCACACCAAATATTATTAAGCCTTATTATGTGTCTAGTTGAGTATTAGAGATAAATGAAGCTAATAAAGAGGAAAGAGTCTGAGAAGAACCAACTATAATAAGTTAAACTGAAAATGGTGTAAATCACATATGTTCATCTCAGCTTTAACTGGGCTCATGGTTCTTAGTGAATAATTTATTTGACACATTATTTCTTTCTTGTCTTCTGCTCACAAATTGCTTATGAGAAAATAGCTATTTTATCAAATGTATTAAGTGTGCAAAATTGTTTTGTTGAATAATCTTCATTAACAGAAATTGCGTCTTGTTTTTATATTCAATTTCTGGATTATTATTTGTGCTCATGAACAAAGGCTTGAGAAGTATTTATAGTATGGAAATGTTTCTGGCACATAATTCAAACTCCTACATCCTCCTTGTAAATTAAATAGTGGGAATTTTCATAGCAGCAGGATGAAATCCCATCAGTACAAGATAGCTGGAAGAAAGATAAACCAAATCACATCCAAAGGAGAGATAAAACACTACATTTTTTAAACAAAAATTATTAACCCTTTGGAAAAAAAGATAGAGAGAGCGATACAATCTAATGCTCAACGTATTTTATGGAACAGGCAAATAAATTCATTGGTTTCCATATAGTCAAAGGAAAAATAAAAAGAAACACTTTAGCATATTTATTATCTAATGTCCACCGTTCCTGAGCAGTATCTCTGTGAGTACTGGTAGACCACAAACAGTCTTTTGAAGATCTTTACAGTTCCAGAGTCCATAATCTCCCAGAAAATCTATTTCAGCACTTTACTATTCTTACCATTTTATTACTGTTTTCTAATATTCTAATCCTAATTTCAAACACTATTGTAGTCTAAACCCATCATTTCTTGTTCTATCTCTTAGGTCATGGAAAATTATTCCTTGTCTCCTACTTGCAACATTTTATATATTTGAAAAATTTCTGCTTTTCAATGTTTTTATTTTTTCTTAGGTTAAAGAATCATAATTCATTCATGTTTTTCCTTCTCTCCAGTTATTTCTAGAATCCCAGTTGTTCATACTATTCTACTGAGCTCTCTTCAATTTTAAATCTTTCACAAACTGTGGTGCTCAAAATTGGAAAAAGAAACCCAGCTGAGGCTTGAACAGAGCAGAGCAGAACAGAAAAATTGTTTACAGGCTGTCTGACTATTTCTAACTTTTATTATGGTCTATGCCTTTTTGCATCAGAGTGGCACTGTTAATTCACATTTAGATTGTCACCCAACTACACCTTTTTCTGTGAAACTGTAGCATTATCACATAATTTCCCACATTCCTGTTTCTGACCTTAAAATTTTGAAATCTGTGAACCTTGTGAATTTCTACAACTTATTCCCCTGGTGCTTATATTCAGAAATTCTTTCATCTTAGCAGAACTGTGTATCATTAAGTCTTTTCTTGACAGAGCAGTCCTTCTAAATAAATTGAAGACCCTGAAGAGAAGTTAAACTCCGCAGAGGGAAGTGGAATAAGATTTAAGATGGTCCACTACAGAGGAAAAATTTACTTGCCATAGCTGATGTCAAGTAGTTAGAAGTCACTGAATCTTCAGATAAGATCAATTTGTGGAAATGGAGTGAAAAAGGAGTTTTGAACATAATTACTGTAAAACCTTTTAAGAGTGGACTGTGGAAGTTATTACTAATGTTTTTCCAGCTGTGTTTTTATTCCTAGACAATTCAGATTTCCTGAATTACACTGTTTGGAGGGACTAAGATTTAGCAGAAGGGATGTTTTTTTTCTCTCTTAGACTCATAGGAGTGGTAGCTGGAAGGGATATATGGTGGTCCATATAATGCACCTCCTGCTCAAAGTGAGGCTAATATCAATCCTGGATCAACATCAGGTGTGGCTTTTTCTAACCTTGTCTTAGAAAAGATGAAGATTTCACCGCTTTATAGACTGCTTCAGTGCTGTGCTATCTGTACAGAGAAAAAAAAGTTTTCATAATGTCCAATTTGAATTTCTCAAGCTGCCACTTGTTATAGCTGCTTCTTATTAAATTGTCTATCACTCCAAAGTGTTTGGCCAGGTCACGTTTTTAATGGCACTTTTTGAGGAGGTAGGCTGCTTTTGCATTGTGCCTTAGCCTCCTCTTTCCTAGACTAACACTTATATGTTTTTCCATTTAATGTGGTCCATATGTGTCTCCTGAACAGCTTGTTTGCTTTCAGATGGACTCTTTCCAGTTTCCCGACACTCATTTTGAGTCAGGGAGCCAAAAACTGGACATGCCACTCCAGGTGCAGCCTTGTCAATGCTGTGTAGAGTGACATGTTAAGTGCTGGCCTTGCTTCTAACTCGTGTAGCCCCACTTTGTCTTGTTCATGTTGGTAGTGCACTTCTGCTCATATTCAGCTTGATAATTACTGTAATCCCCAGGTCCTTTTTGTCAGGTGCCACTCAGCCCAGTTCTGCTTCATGAGGTCATTCCACCTCACATGCAGAGTTTAAGACTTCTCCCTCCTGAGCTTCACAAACCTTCTGTTGACCCAGTTTTCACTTTTCTCAAGGCCCTAGAGCTGAATTTGTATCACATGATGTCTCAAACAGGTTTTCAGCAAATTTTCTGAGGGAACATTCTGCTTCATCATCCAGGAGGAAATAGTGAACTGCTTTCTAGCCCAAGAGTATTTGTTTCATTAGCAACTGTTAGACCTCAAGCCATTGAATATTGCCTTGGCACCTAGTGCTGCAGCCAGTTTGCAGCCCAGTTAAAATACTCTTTATCCTGGCACAGTTTCTCAGCCACAAGAATGTGGTGGAAGGCATTGCCACGTGCCTTAGTGGAGTAAAAGTTATGGGAACTGTTACCTTTTACCTTCCCAGTCCATCATTTTATCATAGAAGCCAACCATGTTGGCCAGGTAGGATTTGCCTTTGTAAATCTGTGCTGATCTTGGTTGCCTTCTTGTCTTTTGCATGCTCATAAATGGACGATAGAAGGATATGCATCCTCCATTCCACAAGGGATTGCACTTGGTGTGTCCAGCTGACAGTTCCCAGGATTGTCCTTACCTTTTTTAAAGGCATGATCTGTTATTGCCATGTTTTTTTAATAGCAAGGAAACAGCTTTATAATTACAATGGCCAATCCTTCTACAGCCTTAGGGCTCTTTTCAGGCTCTGGAGATTGAATAATTTAGTTTTTCTAAATAATCTCTCTGCCTCGGCTGGAAGCCGGCTTGTCTGGTAAGGCTGAGAAAAACCCAAAATATTTCAGTTTTCCTTGTCATTCATTGCCAGGTTATCATCCCCGTCCATCAGCATTCACTCATTTGGTTGCTGAATTAATTTTTCTCCGTTACTTTTACAAAAATTGATACCCTAGGTTCATCAAGCACATTGAATGATGCACTCTTTCTTGCATTAGTAATCATGTAGCATCTCCTTACCCGCAGTGGTCTCATTATCCCCAACAAATGACCCTGCTGTTGTGCGTTCTGTGGGAGACAAGTATTGTCAGTAAGCTTTCTAATACTCAGTACTTCAGAAATAAAGAAGGGAGTTGCTATTTCATATTGGTTGACTACATTTAGTGGATAACTTTTATAGTGATTTCTTTGAGCTTCTTTTTGCCAGTAGAATATTCATGAACCACACAGGAGATTGTGGTTGTTTGCCTTCTTTGGCATTTGGTTATCATCATCCTAGTCTAGCCTTTCTCTCTTAACCATGAGCAAACCACAGCAAATGTTGTGCAGAGTTGTGATGTGCAGGAACCACAAGGGATGAAGTGTGCTCTTTTATTCATTTGGGATGACTCCTACATGGTCAAGTGATGTGCAGTGTCCTTCACCACTCTGAGGCCTAGAACATGTGCAGTTCTATGCACAGCACTGAGGACGGTGTTAAGTCAAAACAAATTCTAGCAACCTTTTGTCCAGAGTATGCAGAAATGGGGTTATAGTTTTCTATTCATGTTTAAAACTGGTCAAATTTCTTATTATTTTTTAAAAGATGGTAAAAAATCACCCTGAGGGCAATTGTGATGTCTGGGCTTCAAAGCATAGTTTGTCTTTACAAAATCAGGTAGCTAACACTTTTTAGTGTTAATTTTCCCCTAATTCAATTCTCCCAAATGGTTGAGTTGTTTGACTGAATATTGCCCACCAAAGAAACAGCCTCAGGCAGGCATCTGTCATGGAAAATTTCATCCCAATTCATTAATATTTTGTAAAATTATAAGCTGTGAAAACAGGGATTTGTAATTTGAAGTGTCAGGGAGCCTCAATAGTACATTATGTTACTACCTTCCTGCACAAGTAAGTTACTGGTATGTGATAGGGTATTTAATAAAGCTCTTGAACTATTTTTTTTTTTTTTCATAAATAGATGCAATAATTTGGCTCAAAGATGCTCTGGATCTGTGTAGTTCTTTGTTACACACCTAGGAACAAAAGATCTGTAATAAAAGTGAAATGGCAGTCTGAATTCAGAATGCCCATGCTTTTGTGTTTTGATGTCTCAGCTTTCATGCTATTTTTATGTTGTTTCTTTCATCTTTAATTTTACCAAGAGATTCATATTAGATGCATTATTAATCCCTGTAACACTGCCTTCCCTTCTTCTGCACAGTGTGAGAGATTTCTGGCCCCAACAGAAATAATAATGTGTGAGATTATTTTCTATATTTAATATGTGAATAAAAAATAAACAATGTGGATTTTCTAAAATCTCCATGCACTGTAATTTTCTTCCAAAGATTTCACTGATGCATTAGGACTGAGAGGCATAAGCAATCACCAAAAGCTTTTAAGCAATGATTTTGGTTGTGTACTTTATAACCTGAGAATTCTCAGCATGCAGCACATTATAACACATGCTGCACTGGAAAATAAACAGAAAAGTGAAGTATGGTAACTGGACTTTCTGTAGGGGTTTGACATAGATTAAATGAAACACAATTCCAATATGTTGACCAACTGCAGAAGAAGCAATTAAATGTCTCGCTGATGATGGTTAATGGGACCAATTAGAGAATGTGTTTTAAAACGTGACTGGTACAGTTATGACACCTGCAACAGAGGGAGAAGAGTAAGGGATTATGAATGGCTGATGTAAGGACTGATAATTTCAGAGCTGGGTTTTTTTTTGGCTGTTGGGTAAAGGGAAAGCTGATTGCAAATACTGTTCCACCTTGTATTAAAATGTGCATCATATTTTTTTGATCGTTTTATTTATTCCGTAAACAGTATCACAGCTGCATAAACTGGTCAAAGAAAAAGGAGCAGCATGCATAGCAAAAGTCTGGCCATAGTATATCTACATAACTACAATAAAAAGTAACCCTTAGGCCTTCTACAGTGTTGATCAATGTTAGTAAAATGAACTGATGGTCTTTAGACTTCCATTCCAGCCAGGAAACAACAACAGTAATCCACTTAAACAGAAAATTAATTCTGGAGGAGTATTTTGGGTCCAACCCAAAAGGGAATATGCTAGCAAAGGGCAATATGTTTCTGTGTGAGGTAATGTAGGACCTTTTTAGCACTGCTTTTCTTCTTAGAAGCACTGCTTTTCTTATACTGCTTTTCTTCTATTAGAAACAATGATATTTTAATGGATTAATGTTTCCTGAAATCCATAAGCAGTTTGAAATCTCTCATTTAGAACAGTGCTGCAGGTCTTCTCCCACCAGCCTTCCCCAGACAGAGATGTGATACTGCTCCTGTGATGCTGCTCCCAGATGTAGATACAAAGGCAGTTAAACTGCTCCTCTGGGAGTCAGCCCTGAAGCCGAAAGTACTGGGAGGTATGGTGGAGCCCCAGTGAACATCTCCCTTCCACACAACCGAGTTTGGATCTGGAAAGAGAATTGACACATCCGCAAAGCACTCTGGCTACACCAATAACAACAGCCCCTCTACGGTTCTGGGTCTATTTTTCTGGCTCCCAACTTTCAGTTCAGATCTCTCTATGATTGATGTTCATAGCTAGAAATGAGAAAGGCCTATTTTATCAGTGTAGTCCTGCTCTTCTCAGAGTAGTACTTGCCTTAAGGTCTGTCCTCCAAAGAAGACCAGTCACTGGTGCTTCAGAGCACATCACAGAACTCTAAAGTGTGTTCCATGTTCCAAAAATATCATGAAAACCAACTTAAGTTATACCCTTAGTGAACACGTACATTCATCTAAAGCCAGAAAAATTGCTGTGTTTTCTTTATCAATGCTAAGGTATACAGAAATTAAAGTGTCCAATATGTTTCATTTGCTGATACATGTAATATATTGCCACAGATATTTGACTGGTTTATTTCCAGAAAAAGTGCCAGCATGATTTGAAAGACTCGTGAAAGTGGTAGCTCTTCCACAGTTTGATTAGAAACAGGCTAATAGGGTTTAAACTGAGAAGAGAGAATGAATGTTAATTGTTTTTAAATAACATAGTTTAAGCAGCACAGTTAGTTTCCAATAACACAGAACAATAATCAATGAAGTGTGTAAACTAATTTTTTTTTTCAGTTTCCAGATATTAGAACTCCAGTTTGAATTTAAAAAAAAAAGGTCAGGAGAATGATGCCAGTTTATAATCAGGCAGTTGTACTGGGTCTGGCTAGGGCTGAGTTAATTTTCTTCCTAGGTGCTTATATGGCACTTTGTTTTAGATTTGTTACCAAAACAGAACTGACAACCACTAATTTTCTAGCAGTGTTGGCACAGCATCAAGGCTCTCTCTGGTTCTTAATGTGCCCCACTCCAGAGACTAGACTGGGGTATGCACAATAGGATAGAAGGGGAGATAATCTCAACTATCCAAAGAGATATTCCTTGCTGTATAACATCATGCTCAGGAATAAAAGGGAAAAGAGGGGGTTTTAGGAAGGTTAGCAATCTTTTGCTTGGGAAGTGGCTGAGCATTGTTCTACCTGTGGGAGATGGTGAGTGATTGCCTTTGCAACAGCTGGTTTTTTGGTTGGTTTTTTGTTTCTTTCCTCTCTTCTTTCACATATCCTTAATTTATTAACCTTATTTTTATTTATCTGGGCCCCCAATTTTTATTGTTTTTATTTTTTCTTTTCCTCATTCCCCATCTCACTGAGAGCTGGGGAAGTGGGCAATCAGCTGTGTGGTGCCTAGCAAACCACCGGGGTTAACCCAAAACAGGAAGTACAGAAAGGCTGTGGCAGACCTTCCTTGTTATCAACTTGTTTCATGGACCAGTCTAAATGAGTGTAAAATATCCATGTTCTGCTTTATTTATCCATTACAAGGCAATGGAGATCAGTGCTATTGGTTTCAGTAAAGCTACTTCTGATTCAAGCTGTTCTACCTGAGATGAGGTTATTGTCTATTAAGGCTTCAATTAGGTTTACTCTCAATGTACTCGTCTGTGAAAAATATTTCACAACAGAAAACAAATGTAATTGGGTATAATGCATGATTCATGGAACAACACCTGCTGTTCCAAGTTGGGACTGAAAAACTCTAGGAGATGTGTTAACACAATGTGAGACAAATGCTGAAAATGTGTAAGTGGCTGTAGCGCTATTGTTTTCCATGTGAGTACATGCATTCACACTTGTTTATGTGTATTTAGACTGGGATTTAGCAGAATTATTATAAAATTTTTAATAAGAAATATTATTAAGCAGCTGGAATGCATTCTGCTCTTCTTGGTTTTGCTCTTGTGGCTGGTATTTCTCATACAATAAACAAGCTCTGTTAGAAATATCCTCTTCTTAACATTTTAATAGAACTTAATTCCATAAATACTTCTCCAAATACCTCTGTTTTACTAATCATAATGGAATACATTCACGGCAAGAGTCATAAAACAGATGAGGCAGTGAAAATGTTTAGTGAATGTTAGAACTAATAATCATAATGATGCTGCTAGAGCAGTTGGAGCACAGCACACAAAGACACAGCAAGATGCTACCATAAGCTCCATGCACTCTACACAGAAGCAGTGGTAATACAAGATTGTATAACTGGAATTACAGGCTGTACTGGAATTGGTGTCTACCTCTGGGATTTGCGTTAACAGAGCCAAAAACGACATAAATCTCAATTTGATGTTCAGAATACTTCCTCTTTGTCTGTATTCATTTTCTTTCCTGACTCTTTACAGCACTTAGCCTGAAGATTTTCTGTTTATCATCATTTTCTTCTTTGGTCTTTAGCTTCAGTTTGTGAAAGAAAGAAGCTTCATCTTTTCTACCCCATTTGGAGGTGCAATACTCAGTAGACCAGCAGTGTTATGCCATATCAGGTCTGAGTACATCACCCAGAGCTGCACAGCTGTGCTGCTGACTCACCTGGCTGTGAGGTGTTAGGTGCTTTTACAGAGAGGCACACTTGGTATACATATATATATACACTCTTTTGACAGGCAACCCAGAAATAAAAATAAATTTAAGTTGCTGCATTTGTGAGAACTGAAGAATCAAGAAAAATCCAAGTGGATTAAATTCTTGGCCTGAAAGAAGCAAAACTGTCATTCAAATCTATATATATTTAATTCATAGTTGGTCATTTTGGATGACTGACTGTGTGTATGTTGCATGCATGAGTGTGTATATTTATGTGCACGTGTGTTAGGAGCCCAGTGGAACTGCAACAAATTTAGGACACATTTTAGCCTGAAATAGCTCCAGAAGAAGAATTTACTAGCTAAACCTTGCTGGAATTTATGGATAAGAGTAACATTAAGAAAATTAGCAATAAGACCAGTTATGCTGCAATAGGGAAGATGGTAAAAGAAATTAAATAGACTAAATCAGAAATTGAGTAACTTCATTAAAACATAGAACTACAAAGGAAGTCTTTGCTGTGAATTAGATGTGCTCCCAGTCCCAAGTGGATATCTTCCAAAATCACCATACCATACCCTGTTGATCCCCAAATATCCGTATTTACTTTAAGGTCAGACATCTGTGCATCCGCTATGAAGTCTTTGCTATACAGTGTAGAAATTAATCCTAGATTTGATCATACATAATTAACTAATACTATGCTTCAGAATTTGATCATACATAATTAACTAACCTATACTTCAGAAGATTATCAATGCTGATATTGTCATAAATAACTGATAACCTGGCAAATAATACAGTATAAACCTAATTAGTGCACAGCACTGTATGCCTGAGGAAGAAAAGAGTGTTTCAAAGATCCTGTTTTCCTAACCCTGATTGATGATTCCTTTTGAGCTTAATAACTGCTCAAAGCTGGGATCAAAAATTGTGTCCTTGCTAATGTCTTGAAGTTATTGAATTATTGCGTGGAGTATTGTAACTACTCTAAAGTAATGATTGGCTATGGGTTGGCTGCTTTTCGAGTGGGTTTTTTGGGGTTTCTTTTGTCTCAATGTTATTTTTCATCCATGCCACATGACAAAATTTTTTTGAGAAATGAACCAATCAATTAAAGTGTTTCATGTAACAGTAGTTCAAACAAATTGAGAGATTTTGGCAAGGGAGACAATATGCATGCTCTGAAGGCAACTGAAAGTAAATGGAAAGTAAATGCAGGGAAATTCAAACCTAAGCAATAACACAAAATAAGCAAAGCATCAAAACACACTCAGACAAGTAAAACCTAACTAGAGAATACCTAATTTTCCAGACTGTAGTGGTGGTATTTTGTATTTTCTCGTCTTCCACTCTCATAAGTGACTCTATTTAATGCAAGTTTCTGTTCTAATTATTTAAAATATGTAAAACTATGAGGTTTCATTTTGAGTTAAATGGATCTATCCATTCTTTTTCTGCCTAGGGCCCTCTTCTGGTCCTATTGCAATCACGAATAAAATTCCTAAATAGCAAATCTTGGCATAGGATTGGGACTTGGAAAAAGAGTACTAAATAAAGGTGGCTTGAATACAATTCAAGAGTTAGTATTTTTAGCATGTCATCTATAATGGGAAAAGGGAGAAAAGCTTCAGTGTAAGAAGAGAAACAAAATTAAGCAGAAAAAACCCAATTTTTCTTGTGTTTGCTGTGAAAACCACTTCGTCCTTAAAAACACTCCAAAGAGTGGATCTTATGTTCTTTGCTATGAATGAGTCCAAAAGTGCATTTGTTTTTGTGGGGTGGAAAGTACTAAACCTCTCAGTCTGAGTTATAGAACTGGACAGTTGAAAAGTCCTCCACCTGTGCTACTGTCCCTCCTAAATGTGTCCAGGGTTGCCTAGGAGGGTGGTAGGTGGCAGGGACAAAAGCTGTAGTAGTGAGAGTGCTGAAAATCAGTATGGATCATGAGAATCCAATTCCTATCTCTGTCCTCCTTGTGCTTTTATTCATTCTTATAAACACAATCCTTGAGGTCAACTTTTGCTGCACAGGAAAGTGGTGAGTCAGAGGACTTTCCCAGTTGCTAACCACCACTCTGGAAGACTATACTGGGGAAAAAAAGACAGGAACTGGCTCGGAATAGGGGGCTAAACCACAGAGAGAAAATGTTCAGGACATCCTTCAGTTAGTTTTCTGTCTGGTGGCTTATCAGGGGGCAGTGAAGCAAACCTCAGAGTAATTAAAAGAGACCTTGCAGATGTTCTGGAAGGCCTTGATCCAGCACTCTGGCACAGATGCCATCTGCACTGTCACCAAGTGAGAGAGTCGCAGCCGTGGTTCAGCCTCTCCTCCGCAGCGCCGGTACCGCAGCTTGCACAGCTTGCAGAGGCTGCCCGAGCCCTCATACTGGCCTGAAGAGGAGCATGGAGGGAAGAAGAAAGGAGAGGAGGTAATTAGACACTTTGAGAGGCACAGATGTCGCTCCAGCATGAAAAAACATTTAGATTTTCCAAACACAATGATACTGTACATTCTGCTTATACCTGTGAATAGATTTTTGTTTTGCGTAGTAGTTGAGCTGAAAAATTCGTCAAAGAAATAGTTTAGTGTTGACCTGTTGGTTAAAGGCTATTAAGATGGTTTTATGCTATTCATTAGTTGTGTTGGAGTCAATATGATTTTAAAAGGAAAAAAAAATCATTTAGCATAGCAAGCTTTTTAGCACAACTCTTTCATTAAAGAGTAACTTCCCTTCTAAAGTTTTAAATTTCTCAGGTGAAACTATTGCTGTAATTTAACTAAACTGTTAAATTTAGTTAAATGATTTCTTATCTCTTAAAATTACAGTTTCTGACAAATTTTGTAAGAACAAATATGCATTTGGACTTGAGGAAGATTATGACAGCAAAGACTGAGTTACATGGCTTGTAGGCACTCAAAGTAAATGCATATAATGTGAGAGCTATTACCAAAGTTAATTTAAATTTGGTACATTAAAAATAGACTTGTACAGATTTCAAATATCGTTCTATATGCTGTCCTGTGCAGTGTGTGACTGCTGATACTCCTACAGGGAGATGCAGAAAAGTGGCTGCTTGCAGTTTTGCTTCTGCTATATCTTGAAGTAAGCAATGACTTTAAGCTTGGTCTTAAAAGGGTTAGAATTTGTCCTTTCAGGCAACCTGTGAAAGTGGTGTATTATTCCTGACCAACAATCCAAACAGGTTGACACAGCCAAACTATCCTGTTATTAATTTTGTATTTTATATTTTCACACAACTCCCATGTGAGGACCCCCTCCGCATGTCATGGTTAGATCTGCAACATGTAACTACTATTTGCATAATAACCTGCAATTATTATTTGAATAATATGTAACTAATATTTGAATAATATGAATATTGTCTATTATTATAAACAATGAGAAGTGTTTTCTGGTAGATCAACCAGAATTTTATTTAAAATATTTTGCTCATGTTAGCAGAGGAAGATTTGTAAAATTATTTTCCCCTCTACACCACCCCTCCCCAGTACAGAGCTTGAAAAACCATTTCTGTCCTAGAGAAATTATCATACATTATTTTGGCCATTAAGTGAAAAGGTTATTTTTTTTTTCTTTTCCTCAGACTTGTGATAAAAGAGGCTGAAGATTCTGAAAAGTCCATGGGGAAATGAAGATTTTTTCTCAACTTGTAATCCATTCTACATTCTAAAAGGCTCCTGGGTCCACTTATATTAATTTACTTACAGTAAATTTTTCCTCTCCTCAGTCTTTGATATGTCATGTGTAAACAGAACATATGTATGCAAAAGTTGACAGTAGTAGTTTGTTAGTTCTTTTATGCAGGCAGAATGTTCATGGTAATTAAAGATAATTCAGCACTCAAATATGAACAAAGGAAATGTTAATATGTCTGTCAAAAATTCAGCTCAAGATATAAAAAGAAAAAAATAAATAATGAAGTAATTTCCAAGAACTTTTAAAAGATACTACAAAATTTTTAATTTCAGTGCCAGACAATACATGTCATCTTTCCTTTTTAAACCTTTCTTTTGTGGTTTTTACTTGGCTGTGAAGAGTGACTGAAGCTGGGTTAGTTTTGAAGAGCTTAATTGGGAAAAGATAATTCTTCTTCCTGGATAAATTTTCAGGAAAGAAACAAACAACCCACGTGGCTGAGATCAACATTTCTTTTTTACAGCCACAAAGCTTTGAAAAATATTGAATTTTTGAGTTTTGTATTACTCTCTTAGATACATCAAGAAGTGCAGAATTTTTTCCAATTTTCTTTCTAGTACATATTGATGTATTTTAAAGGTCATAATTTTTCACGTTTTCATACATGTGTAAATCAAACAGGAGGGCTGTACAGCTCAAAACTGAGTGTAATAGCCATGCCTTGCTCTTGGAACACCAAGAAGTCATGAAAGTGTAATCTCTCCCTGAAGTGGTGCAAGATGGCTAAAACTGGTGTAATGGCTCTTCTGTTTTACTGTTTTTCTGGAATAGCATGGGATTCTGAAGCATTTTATGTTTTAACAGGCCATCCAAAAAATTGAATAACATCCAAGCAATGCACAAGGACTACATAAAAAGGAAAATGGACAGCAAGGGCAGCAAGTTAAGCCTCATTTGCTGGAGATGGATCTCATTTTCACCTAATGTTAGTTGTTTAGAGAAGCTCCTATGTTTTGGAAGCAGCCTTACTTCCTGGTATAGCCTGTGTGGAGTAGACGACCCTGGAAATGCACAGTTTCTCATGGCTGTTTTATAAATCTACGTTAGGAAATAATTAATGGCACCAAGAAATACCTACTTCTCTTCACTGTCTAGGCCACCAGTTCAGATGTCAACTCCTACTCTGTTAATATCTGCAGTTACTCCCATGTTTTTAGCTTAGATTTACTTCCAGGTGGGATTTTCATTTTCCTGGATAGCTTTCTGCAGTTGTCTTAAGCTATAAGGATACAAACTAGAGAATACTAAAGTAACTTCCAAGCTTTATGGAAGCTCATTTAAGGTTGGAAGCTAAGTTAGATCAGAAACTATGGCTGGTCATTGTGTATTATATCAGCCATATTTCCTATGATTTCAAGATTTTTGGTGAAAAGTATGAAAAGGGTGTATTTTCTGTTGTCCCAGTGAGATATGCCTTGTTTGAAAATCTCCCTAATACTGAGACTACTGTCCACAGCCTTACAGGCAAAAGTTGAGCTGACCACTGAAAATACAGCTCCAACAGGAGCTCCTTCGGAGCTTTCAGTGTGAAGGAAATGGCTGGGTTGTTCCTAACCCTGCAGTTTCTGCATGCAGAGGGCCTGAGGCAATAGGTAGGAAGGAGTCAGAGCCACTCCTCATCTGATCTGTACTAGCCTGACACCAGTTCAGTCCTTGGGAACTTCAGTTCTGCACAGTTCCCCTTCCCTGAAATGTGTCAAGCTCCTTCTGAATCAGTCACATTTGGAGACAGTGTTCTACAGTATTTCTGTGTTCCCCAGTGTTATTTATCCCACTAAGTAAAGAATTATATACAGGCAGGCTTCTAAATTAATTTTTTTTCACATAATGTTTTTCCTCCATCTCCATCATCTCCCCACTAAAGGTACAGAGTTTCAGAGCTTGCCTTAGATGAGTTCAAATCATCATGCTTTCTAAATTCATTCTTATTCCATGATTAGCAGAAGCTTATTTGCTCACTGTGTTTTCATTTCTTGCCTGGGTGTGCCTGTATTTTCCCAGGTGCAGTTATGCAACGTGGCAAAGGCAGATTAATGATGGACAAGGGCATGGTTACTCTATGTTAAGCAACAGCTAACTGTATGTTATTTTTCAAGATTCCTGTTAAGACATGTATCTCAGCTTTCATTTTGAAAAGACATGGACACATTTGGTAGGGATAGCATAGGTTACTGTCAATCAAGAATTTTAAATCAAAAAATGTATTAGTCAGGCCCCCACTTCAATCAATACGTTTGATTTTTCTTTACTCTTTTCACTGAAATTGAGCAGAGTCCAAGTTCCCTGCAAACTTGATTTTACTGTATTTCTAGTAATTTTAATTAACAAAACTGCTAATAAGACCTCCACATTTTTGCTACACTTAAGTGATCTGAGGCATTCTTACTATTGCCAAAATTATTTTCTTCCAACTTTTGTTAATTTTAAATCTTATTTTAAAAACAGTGGATTTAGTAAAAGTACACCACTCCCAATATCCCCCCCCCCACTCTCACCTGGGTTTTATCCTACCAAATTAATCTCTACATAAATTCACTTAAATCACAGATTTCTTCTGAGGTTAACGAGAACTGAGGGTATTTTGAGTATTAGATACACAATAACATTAATGAGAAAAGTAGTAGGTGCTATGATAAATACCTGTTTTGGGTGAAGACCAAGAAATTTGCATAGAAGATTTACCTGGCTCTAGCACTTTAACCAAAGACTTTAAATAAATTTTCACCTGCATGGTTCTTCTTTGGCATTTGTTTTGGAACTATATTTTAGGATGGAGCCTTCTAAGATTTCTCAAAGTCCCGGCAATCTGGAAATTTAACTTGGCTGATGAATGAGGATGATAGGTCAAAATGATATGACTGCAGCAATTGCAGATGCTCATGCAACAGAGTAAATAAATTGGCACAGACAATGTTTCTGCAGTGCAAGCCCCAACAGGAATGTGTCTCTGACTCAGAGGAAAGGCAACATGTTCACTGCAAAGTTTGGAGGACTGTGGAGTGTATCTTAGCAGATAAGTTAATCATGGGCAAAGACACATGAATCCCTGTCAACTTCACTGGCTGTGGAAGCCCCAGAAAGGATCTGTCAGGTTCCCCCAAACTCTTCAATCTGCGTGTCAGGGAAGAATAAATTGTGATCTCATACCATGCATAATTAATGAATTTAAGCATAAAACCTTTGAATGATAAAGATCTGTGATACACACACTTTCCAGATGGGTAAGCTGCACTCCCAATGTTTTGTGGGGAAAGAGGCCTTTTTGCTCCCCTGCAAGACTGGATTAACTATTCATGCCCACAAAGTTAGTGTGATATGCAAAGTAGAGGGGCTTCAGAAAGGTAATAATTAGAAAAGGACCTACTTTTGTTCATGAATCCCACAAGCTGGTTCCTAAAAGTACTTTGTCTACTTTACACTGTTGGAAATTGTTTGGAGGAGAAGAGAGGACACATGCCCTAGCTCATATATGTGCTTCTTCCTGAGCAGCTCTAAGCAGATGGCAGTTCCCAGAGGCCTTTATTTCCCTATTTTTCTTTCCCTGTGCTTGGCAACACAGACTCTATCTGATCTTCTTATACTATCATCAGAGACAGCCTGATATTACATTGGAATGTTTTTTTACTGTCTGTTCAGGAATGGAAGGGCAATCTGACATGATGTGTTTGAGCACATGATCAATTTCTGTCATAATTTTCATAGAGAAATTAAATAATATTGCTATATTATCATGTTAATAAAGTTGGGTACTTTAATTGAGACTGAACGTTCCAATATACCTCATAGAAAAAAGAAGAAATATAGTTTTCTTCTGAAATGAGCAGAAGACCTTACAGAGGTTATAGTTCTTTTCATCCGTGTGTGTGCATGACATCTGTGTCTGCTTACTCCTTAATTCACATAGGTCAATAACATGGACAGGAAGCAGAGCTGTAGCACTCAGAAATAACCCACAGAAACAGGAAACTTTGGGGTTAAGGTAGGATGCACACAAAATGGGCATGACTTGCTTGCTGAGCATACCTGACACTCTCAAGTGCCCCTGCAGTCTATGCTGCACATCATGCAAGACCTCTAAGTATCCAATCCTTTCACTTCACTCTCTATCATGAGCTTTCAGCATGAACCAGATCATAGGGATTTTTTCTGCTACACAAACAAGATTTTGGATTATAAATCTTACTGATTAAAAAAATTCCACCCTACCAAAACATGCCAAAAATTCCCAAAGGTGTAGTGCTAGGATTATAAAGTAATTGCCTCAATTGTTCCATTCTGAAATAGTGCAGGATCAGACTGCAGGATAATAGAAATGACACTGTTTTTGTCATAAGTGTATACCTTACAAAGTATAAAGGTAGAGAAAGAATCCTTTTTAGGGCTTCCAAAGTTTATATTCATATATGAAAAAAAAAAAATCTTTCAATATCTAAACAGGTAAATCATTCAGACAGAGCAAAAACAAAGTATAAACCTTAATACAACAAAGTGCAAAATTCACAATTCTCTGAGGATTAAAATATCTCAGAGACCTTTCTATTTGTCCTTGACTTTGGGCAGGTATTTCAGTCACAGCTGTAGGGTTGACCAATTACTCCATCAAATTCAGGCTGCTGTCAAAGGAATTGCATAGTAGAAAACCTGACAGAAGCACAATTCACACCATCCTTCAGGTCTGCATCAGTGTAGCTAACTCAAACCACTGGAATCCACAGAGTTATTCATAGGTGTATATGAGTTTGAAATGCTTATGAAGAAAAGGAGAAATCTATAACACTAAGACTTCTGCAGCTCTGAAAAATGTAACATCCAATAGATATATTGTTTTTAAATATAAGCCCATATCTGCTGAGAGAACTAATGCATTTCCATTTTTGACACTCCATGAAAATGTTTTATTATACTTCAAATTAAGACCAGGAAATTGTACATTTAGATGTTCCAAACAGCCACTGAAAACCTTTGGACTGCTAATTTTTTCAGCAGGAAATATGGGGAGTAGGATGCTCAGCTACTATTTCATTCTGCTAGCTAATTCATGATACATCATTAAAAATTTTAAATCCACCCTTTTCCTCAAGTACTTTTCCTTGTATTAATTATCTAATCACAACAGACTCAATTAATAGTCCTTGTAAAATGTAGTTTGAGGCAGTTGAAAAGGTCCATCTGGTTAGAAAATTTGTCCTTATTATGGGAATTGTTGTGAGAAAGTCTACTTATATTAGTTTCTAATAGAGTTTTTTAAAAGGGTGTATATGGACTTTTTGTGGAGGGTGACAGGAAAACCATGAAGAAAATGAGACCTTTCCACTTTTTTGCATGCACCAAATCTCTGAGGGCCCAGGCACACTATTTGTCTCAGAATAAATATTTTGAATGAAGTAAATTTGAATTCACTGCCAGAAGTATCATATTTTAACAACTATCTATGTCAGACGTTCCTATATGTTTTTTCTCAATGGTTCTGGTAATCTGATGGTTTGAAAAATGTCCACAGCTAGAAACACAAGATTAATTAAATGTAATTGAAAGACATGATAATAATATTGTATGATGAATTGTGAGAAAGTGTAAATAACTCTGGATCAAAAGACCAATATAGACAGTAATTAGGTTGAACAACTGTTTCCAAAATTAATCTAACAAACAAGCATTTTTAATAATACTGGTATTCCTGAGCATGAGATTGATTTTTTCACCTTGTCTTCCATTTTATCAGACATGGCATTTATAAGCAGGTGTCCATAGCTATCAAGGTAGCTAGATATGGGTTTTACATGTATAAACCTTTGTATCTTTATTCACATACATAAAAAATCCATAATCTATAAATTGACAGTGATATATCTCTATTATGCATTAGGATATGTACAAGCAGATATTCACAGATATGATTCATGTAGCACCTGTTTCTTATGAGACAGTGATGGTGCCCCGAGACTTCAAGCAGTGTGAAGACTCCAAGCCTCATGATTTTTTAGAAACTGAATTTAGAATACAAGTTTGAATCTTTGAACAAAGGTAAAACGGAATCAGGTAATGTACATTAAAGTTTCCAAAACCATGGTTAACCATTGAATAAGACAAAAACAAATGAAAGAGATATCTATAAATATCACTTCAGTGCAGATGTTAAACAATGCTACTAAGCCAAATGTACTGTGACAAGTATCCCCTTTTCCCCTTCCTAAATTCTTTTTTCCTAATGTGAGGGAGAGAAACTTACTTTTATTGAGTAAAAGCAGATTTGATTCCAGTGGCTGTGGCTTGATTTAAGACACCCTACATTGTGAGATTCTCAGTAAAATCACTGCAGCTAGCAATATTGTAAAGTCAATGCCAAATTTTATCAGAAGTGAAGGTTTATTAAATTAACAGTGCAACTTCAATGCTGATTCTCAAAAAGCACTTTGTTTTCCATCCATACACAAAATGCAATTAACAGAAATTGGTACAATATCCCTCCAATTTAGAGAACAAATGATTATCATCCTAAATCCATAACACTTTGTTGGAGTTTAAAAATAATTTTAAAGTATCTGGTTCTTTTACAAAGTGAGAATATGCTCATTTGAGATAAGATTTATTTCCAAAATATTAGAAAAATCTATTCTGATCAACACAAAGAGGACACGGAGATGATTTCTGACACTACTAGATGAGATACTCTTGATGCTGAACAGAGCTTAATGGAAAAAAACCCCTGTACAGTAGTGCAGAATATCAATTGTTCATCTCATTTATTTCTTCCTATTGGGTATATGTGGAGTGGCATCCTAACTGAGTGTTAATGAGGAATTAATTAGAATTAAGTGCTTCAGTAGCAGTTGGTGATTATTAGCCTTTTTTAGGATCAGGCAATTTAATTTTGAAACAGTTCCCTCACATTTCCAAAATGGGTATAAAACAAATAGAAAGGCTGTTCTCCCTTCTCCCCTCAAGCCTTGAATTTGCATTCCTTCATACAGTGACATTTTTAGGGTGATTTTTAATGGCAGCATTAGAAACCTGCCTCTCCTGCCTCTCCAAAGGCAAAGGACTGTCCAGGTTTTCATTAAGCTTTTTATACATCACTTCCATCACCAGGTTTCATGTCAGCTGTGAAGAAGCCATTTCTAGCAGAGCAGAGGTGTTCAGTGCCTGTGCTTGCTCAATTCTCAGCCTGTCTCCTTAGCTGTCAAGCCATGGATATATAGGAAATCCAGCATTTTATAGGAGATGAAGTTTGAAAACAAACCGATTTCCCACAGGTCAGAAGACATCTGCCAGGTGATAATGACTTAAGGTCGTGGTGGAACTAAGCTAGATGTGACCCAGAGACCACAGCTGAGACTTTTGGTATTCCTTCAGTCTGAAAAAGATTAGACTTTCTGTGAGTGGCATCTCTATGCATTTTCAGACGTCAGTGAGACTGGCAATTTTAATTTAGTCCTTATCAATCTGATATGAGAAAATAAGCAGGAACTCCTTCCTAAAGAAACAATTTCTTCATGTTCTGGCAAATACAAGGAAAATTAAAAATACGTAACTGAAAAGCAGCAGAAATTACAAAGAGGGAAATGTCTATGATTTTTTTTTTTTTTTTAATGTCTAACATTTCTTTTGGGAAGCTTGCAGTTGGATGCAAGGTCTGATATTTTTCTTCCTTCAAGGTATTTTATGGATATTATTGTTAAGGAAGGGGGAAGATGAGGTAAAAGCAAGTTGTAATGCTTCTCTATTACCTTCCCAGCTCCTCAGTTTTCCTTGTGAGGATTCTCTCTGAGGTTTCCATGGCAGGCTAGATCTGCAGAAGTGTGTCACAGGATTTAAAGCTTGCACACTTCTCTGGATGCTACTGTGGGGCAAAAAGAGCCCTCTTTAGAAATGCTGCTAAATCTGCATATGTAAATGGAAACTTACTTAAAAAATCAGCATTTTTAAGTCAGCCAAGTTGAAAACGTAATCCTAAAACATAATTTGAATTTCACTAATTTATTATCACTAAGAAATGAAAAAATGTCTACAACAATATTTGAAATAATAAAATGGGATATAGAGGTACTCCCAGGAAATATAAACTGAATGTGTACTGGATGCAAAGTGAGAGGAAGAGTGGCCAACATAGGTATATGAAAGATGAAATGACAATCATGATTAATAGCAGCAACAGGATTAAAATAACGTACTTACAATTTTGTGAGTTGTTCACCTTGGTCAGGTACTGCATTCTAATACAAAATTAACATGGCCTTCATAATGTTAAAATCTGGCTAATTAACAAGCCCAGCTTTGAGCTGAACTTGACAATCTCCAGAGCTCCCTTCCAACCTTAGCTATTCTTTATGATTCTGTCATGAAAGGGAAAATGTAATCTTTATCTTGGACACAAGTACGACTAGCTAGAGTGGAACTAAGTCTACTTATGCTGAAGTATTGAAGACAGAGATAAAAATCCAGCGAAGTTCTTCTAAAAGTATCTCCTTCTTTTATTTAACTTAGGGACTGCTATCTGTACTGCTGCAACATGCTATTCAACCTTAACACAGAAGAACCAGTAATGTCACGTTATTTCTTATATCCACACAGAGTTCAAGATTACTGCTAACAATATCACTTCTCCTGTTTTAAATTAGCATATGTCAGCAGGGGTAGAAGACCAAAGTCTCCTACTGTCTGCAATTCTACGTGGTAATTACCACTCATCTTGCTAGCTTTTAAGAATATGCAAGTTACCTAAAATTTAAAAGGTCTCTTTATGAAATGAGAAATGTTTGCAGCACTGACTCAAGACAGCATGGCTGTGTTGACTCAGGCTTAGAAAGAAAAGAGCAAAGTATATTGCATGCTAATAAGTGTGCAGTCTCTAACACAGAGTTTGAATTTAGTCAGAGGATGAAAAGTCCTGTGTATACAATTTTTAAGTTCTACCTCAAATTTTGTTCATCTTAGTGAACCAGAATGCTTATGAATCATTGGAAAAATTACTGTTGAAAAGTCTGTAACATCATTACAGTTTCATGCACACACATAATATACATTTATTTGTGCATTTATATATATAAGGTCTCTACTGATAGATGACAACGAGAAAATACCTAGTTCTAGCTAATCATCTTGCTAAAATAGAAAAGATCTCTGTATGGGTAGAAAAAATCCTCCAGCTCAGAATGGCTCAGCCAGAGGAGTGCCATCTTTGCAAGATTCATCTTCACTAATCAAATTAACAGTGAAGTTACTGAATTAAGGGAATTTTTGTAAATTCTTAACCCAGGCATGAATTTAACTCAGAGAATTCCATAGCCATTTTAATTAAAAGAGGAATTAAAAAAGGAAATTTAAAAAAAATAAAGAGAATGGAAAAGTAGAAAGCAGTCTGGAAAGATGGTAGTCAATTATGCTGAATTTCGTCAGAAATATAAAATTAACTGTTTTAAATAACAGACAATGTCAATTTGAGGCCAACAAGCAATTTTATTAGCAGCCAAAATCAAAAATTATGAGCCTTTTATGGACAAGCTGTCAAAGCAGAATTCATCTGAAGCCGGAAAATGGAGGAACTCTTGCTGAAAGCCTGTTTTGTTGAAAGAGTAATGGTGTGTCATGATCCTGTGGGAATGTGTTCCTGTGGCAAGGACATCAGTGGGGAAGAAAGGGCAAGTTCCATAGGTGCCTGGAATAACTTTTAACTGCTCCTGATACATGGCTGAATCAATGTCACATAGAGTTAAAGCCACGAAGGAAGAGAGATCATCCCTTTTTGAAGACCCAGATAAGCAAAAGTTTGGTTTTCAAGATCTGAAGTATAAGGCACCACTATGAAACATTTGTCCAAGGCTGAGACAGCCCTTGAAGATCACATGCAGTGAGTAATATATATATTTTACTATAGGACAGGATCTTACTTTGAGGTATTAAAAATAAAAATGATTTACACGTAAAAGCAAGCACAGCACTATGGGGTCAGACTCAGAATCTACCAATATCCTGTCTTTGACAGCAGCCAGAAGCTTATGCTTAGTAAAAAATTGTAAGAACAGAGTGAGCACACTGTAACGCTTTCCTGTAATAACCTCTCACCTTCTAGAATTCTGAACTACAGCCACTTTTTATGACCTAAATGGCAACTCTATGGTTATAGCAATGTGAAATATAAAGAAACACACATAACACTGATGTATACAGATATATATTCATATGTATCTATACATAAGTACATGAAAAATAGTGTATATGCATAAACAGGCAGCTTTATATTATTATCTGTGCATATATATGTATGCTGTAGATCCACTTAACATTTTTTCCTGTTTTTTCCACAAATTTGATGTGACTTTATTAAACATCAGGAGTGTTCTGTTGTGCAAAAGACATATCATATAGTGGATCATCAGGCCAATTTAATTCAATAGAATAGCTTGTTCTTGTCTTACTGCCTTCTTATGTGTTCATGAGAACATCTTTGACTTAAGAATGTTATAATGTTATCAATTTGCAATAAGCGTTTTGTTGAGGGGATTTTACAGCTGGTTAAAGCCCAATAAGTGGGCTATAAGTATGACCAAGACTAAGTTCTTCCTGTTTTCAGTGGTTGGGTTTGTAAATTTGGCATTTTTGCATTATTATTTTTTTTTATGGGAGCAAAATAAAAAGACAAATTTTGAAGTTTTTGATTTTATTTCTCTGGACAATAGAAACAAATGTGTTAAATTTGTAAATTAGATGTTTATAAAAATGAGATTTTTAGTTTATAAATAAATGAATCATGCAGTCATAAAACATCTCCATGCCAAATATTCATAGCTACAAGGGTCAGTGTTGGCTGTGCATGTGGGCATGTGTAGGAGTGCATACAAAAGCAGTGCTTTATAAAGCTACAAAACTGGAGCGTGCATAAGATCATTTACAATACTAGTAGCTATACAACCAGAAAAAAAAGAGTTTCACTGAAATCCATTCTCTAATCTTATAACCCTCATGTCAACAATACTAAACATTTCACATTTAAGGGAATAGAGTCTGACATATTAAAATCAGTACATAATGTTGCCCAAGGTTACAATGTAAGATGTAACCAAAAGTATGTATTCTATTATCTTCACAAGCTGTTAAAGCAGGCGGGGCAGTGTTCATTATCTCCTACCATGACTCATCCCTGATAACTCCCTCTCCCCTATTTAATGGGCTATCAAGGACCCACCACATGACTCATAGAATTACATCAACCCACTGTGAGATGCTCCGCCCAGGGGAGAGGAGCTAAGCATTCCCACCTGGATATAATCTGGGGTTTGGAAAAGCACAAGTAGCCCTACCTACTGGGTTCCCAGAGAGCAAGAGCTACCACTGGACCTTCAGGGAAAGACCAGAGCCTTCTACAGGATCACTGCTTGAACAGAACCACTTCATCTGGACTGCTCCCACCACCCGGACTAACAGGGTGTCAGGTTGTGTTCTGACACTGTCAGTGTTCTTGTATTATTGCATTTGTTTTAATTTTCCTATTAAATGATAATTCTGACTTGTGATCTCCCACTGGTTTGTTTTCAAACTAGTACAAATGTGCTTGACAAATTGCTATTCAAAATCAACTGTATGGGCCTTTTTTTCAAATGGTGTCTATTGGTTTATCAATAGATTTTCCATGGCTCAATAGCTGACACACAATGATCTATGAAGATAGGTCTCATAGAGAAAGATTTTTCAACAAAACTTGGAGAACAATGGGTGGAAAACAAAGTAGTTACTGAATGTTTTTCATTTGTAATAAAAGATATTTTTCCTAATCCAGCTGGTGCTGAAGGGATGACAAATGATGGTATCAATACCAGAGCAGATGCTAGGCTTTCTTAGCGCACCTCAGTAGAAGAAAATCCAGTATCTTTATGAGCTCCATATATCCATGAGACTTCACTGGCAATGCTTTGCTGTTGGGATGCACTTAATAATATTTGAAGATAAATGAAGCAAAAATATAAACAAAAATTTGTGCCTGCTTACCTAAAATCATGAGAGGGCTTCTGAGCTCATTTTAAGTGAAGCCAGCAAGTGGATGACTCTTTAAAAAATTCATTTCTTTCTTCCATTTCAGAGAGGGATGGTTTTCACACCAGAATAGTAGTTTTCCAAACACACCCCAAGAATTTGACACCTGTTGCATTTCACTTTAAAGGTCCTAGTGCTGAACTCAGTGCAGAGGATTGATGGCCTGTAAGAAAAGTAGAGTAAGGGGGAGGATGGGTGAGAAAAAAGTTAAAGCAAATATTTTTTTAGAGACTTTAAAATTTTGAGAACTTTCGGTTCGTGCCATGGACTGACTTTTTGCAGAAAAACTGCGCAGCTCAATAAACAACTGTCTACTCAAACTATCGCTTGCAAGAACATGCTGCTTTTTTTAACTGCAGCACAGATTGTGTGGGGGAAAACTCCTACAGATTAAAGAAATAAAGGAAAGGTGGAGCATAACTTCATATCCTGATACTGCTGACACCTGTAATGTCCACCCTGCTGTAATTCCACCACAGGACATTTAACTAATTTCAGAGCAGAGATTAATTTATTCTAATATATTTCCATTTTGTGTTTTAACTTACAATGTGGCTTTGTTTTTGTCAGCTGCAGATGATTAAGGCCTTTTTTCCTAAGCATACAAACTACAAAAGAAATTGGAATGTCCCAAGGAATTCAGAGTGAATTAAAACTGATTTTTATTACAGAAGGTGTATGGCTGGTACCTACAAAACATTAAAAAAAAAAAAATCCTTTGAGAATAGGAAAGAGCTCAGTTTTAATTATTGTCTGGTTTTTGTTTTTTGGTTTTTTTGTTTACTTCACTCTGATAAAAATTCTATTTATTTGAATATAAACATGTGCACAGACACACTGGAGTAGAATTTCCAAAAGTGCGTGAACAGCTAGGGAGTACATAACTAAATTTTGCTCAGATAAATGATGCTAAGTGTGGTGGTTTTTTTAAACTTTTATATTTTCTTCCCTCTTACAGTATTGGTCCAGCCTTATACCTCGTCTCTAAATATCTCCTTTTAATCATGTCTCTTCCATCTGATTAATACTGCTTACAGTGCACCTCATATATTCCTTATCTCAGTATATTTAATATCTATGAATGAATTTGTTTCAATACTGCTGTATGCCAAAGATGAGCTCACATACTTACCAGTTTTAAAGGAGTGCTCACTCAGCATTTTCACAGTGTCATAAACAGTGGGTGGAAGGCATGTTTCCAGAAGATTCTGCACATCTGAGAGTAATTTGCTATAGCATGGAGCCAGGAAGGTTTAATTCATAAAGAAACTGCTCTATAGAGTAATCACTCCCAGGGGCTGAATTTGCAGTTAGTATATTCCCATTTAAAGTTGTGTTGGTTGAGTTTTGGTGGGCTTTTTTCTTGTTGTTTTCTTGTTTCTTCTTTTTGTTGTTTGTTTGTTTGTTGGGGGTTTTTTTTGGGACGCTAATAACAGTGCACACACATGGGTGCAAAGAGATGAGGAGTTCACCTTCTTTTTTCTGACACCTACCCTGCTCCTCCAGGATACAAGCCTTTCTGAAACTCAGATTATAACCTCTCTTCTAATATGCTTTAATGCCTTCTTTCTAACTCTCCTTACAGAACACCTCCAATTTCCCAGTGTCCTTTCCAGATAATAAAACTTCCCCCATGACTTTTCTTTCTTTTCTCTCCTGACCCAGGCAGCCACTCGAGACCCATACATAACCTCAGCTGAGTTTCTGTCTGTTTGTTCCCTTAACTCCCAGGTGCAAAATATGAGAAATTGAATACTGCCTATTTTACACTACATCCCCATGAGCTGAGGCAAAGTCAAAACGGCATTGCCAGGAAGGCTAAAGGAAGCAAAAAGGAGTTGTAAATATCAAAAGACATCATTATGTACGTTGTTTGAACTTTTTTTGGTGTCAGATATTAGTTATTTTTTACTACATTTCATAATCCTGCTCATTATTTATCAGACTCCGTTTTGTGTATTAATAAGTGTTTCTAATTGCAAAAAAATATGGTGTCTCCTGAACGCTGAACAAATTGTGAGTTATAGTTGTGAAATCCACTCGAAGTCGGCAGTAATGCAGCCTACCTGCTGCACTGCAGTGCAAAGCCTTGTAGACACATTGCTTAAATAAATGAGTGGCTTTTTGAGCAAAACTTGCCCTGTGCTGGGGGTCATTCCTTGAGTAATTAGTTAACCTGTCAGCCATACCACTTCCCAGACAAGAGGGAGAGCCCAGATCTAGGCTGCACACTCAGAAGGCCATCTGTCTGGATAGGGCTCCAGTTTCAAGGAAAGGGCTGGCATGGACACTGGCATTCTGGCACGGGCACTTTGTGACTATGGATGAACTGCATGAGGTGGATTTGGTCTTCTGCAGTTGAAGTCTGTTTCTTGGGGAAATGGGTCTATTATTAATTACTATTATCTAATCTGGAATTTGACTAAGAGGCAAAAAATGCCATTCTCAAACATCCCAAACACAGAGATATTTCCTATTGGTTCCACTACTTTCCACAAGAAGGAGTGGATGTATATATACAGAGATGTCTGATATAAAGAGGAAAGGACACAAAATGGGATGGATGATCCCCCTTCTTTCAGCAGTTTCTTTCTCCATCTGTTAAGAATGTGATAGGGAGACTGGATCATCAAACACAATTCACCTTCAAGACAGGCACCTAGGAGTTTTGTAAGACTGCATGCCAGTCAGGTGTCTGAATTACCGGGGCTGAATTCTACCCAAAATCAAATCTACTTTTGAGTGGAATAGATTTTAATATGAATATATTTCTATTACATGTAGCATTTCCTTTCACTTCTTTCCTCCTTGAAAATGTGTTTATCTGCTGTTGTTGCCATTTGCAGTGACAATTAACAGTATTTTAACATGTATTTGAAGTATTTTGCCTTAATGGTCCCAAACGCTGAAGCTAACAGTGCTATTAAGTGCTGAAAATTCTTTTAATTTATTAATGTTCTCTAGAGTTAGATAATCCCTATGATCCTCCTGCCTAAAACTGCTCTGGAACAGATACCTGATGAATTTCAAACAATAAAAAGGCCAGCAGTTTAGCTAAATTCCTGATTTATCTCATGTTAAAAATTCATGAGTTTGCTTTGCACATTTGCCAGCTTCCTGATTTAAGATTTTGGGAAAAAAAGAAGCAAGATTGAAAACTCCCTGTTAATATGTCATAAGACTCTAAGATAAATAAGAATGAAAAATAAAGCACTGAATATTGTATTTTCTAGTGATTTCTGTATTTTTGTAATCCAAATTCTAGGTGAAAAACAAAAAAAGTAATTTTTTTCATTATGAATGTTATATATTATGTTCATAATGCTTTCATCCAAATATACTTAAGAAAGTCCCATATTTAATTACACTTTACTCTTTAGACCACCATTAACCAAGCAATTAGATATGTTTAACTGGATGCAAAGGAAATATTGTTCATATCCTTAGTTTGTAATGATGATTGCTCCATCTCAATAAGCATCAGTCCATATCAAAGGCCTATGTCTAATATGTCAAATTACTAAATTCAGTTCTAAAACGTAAAAATTAAATAATTAATCGATCTTATTTATTAATATTAATTAGTATTAAATAAAAATTCAAGACTGCTAAATGTTGGACTCGATTTTAGTTGCTGATAATTTTGCTAAGCTTGAATTTTGCCTAAGTGAGTCACTTAGGCTAAAATTACCCAGAGGTGTTCATGCAGCCAGTTCTGTTTTGTTTGGTTTTTTCCACCAGAAAAAGGGAATGTTTTTATTTTTTAAACCAGAGTATTTTGCTCAGGATTGGTGACCATGATGCAGTCAAAGAAATGGCAGTGCTATCTTAGTTTGTCTTCCTAGTGACTACGCTTTTTTGATAGAGTTACATAATTACATACTGGTTTTTTTCCACTGAGCATTGTTTCATCAAGCATAGAGTAAGGAGGCACCTCAGGGAATAGCCCAGGACTGTGCAGTTACAAAAAGCCCTCCTTGTCATTGTCATAGGCCCGCTGGAGTAGTTTGCTGCAGGAGATGTCAGGTGAACAGCGAGTGAGGCAGGAGGCCATGAGAGGGGGTGAGAAGGTCTTGGGAGGAAAGCAGCAAAATGATGCAGCAGGCTTGAAACACCCTACTTCTCAGAGCTTCATAGTTAATTTAGAATGTTGTATAAGCACAGCTATGCTGCTTCTTGTATCCAAATTGTTCATTCCTACCCCAGATATCTCTCAAATATCTGCAACGTACCATGTAGACACATAATTGTGTGATCCTTATTTTCTGACTTCCTCTGTTGAGGCTCTAGAGTCTGATTTGCAGAAATTGTGTACAGTCACAGCTGCCATGACTGTCTGTGGGATGCTACTTTGAACATCTAAACTGCTGTCTAATTCTAAGTACTTCAAAAAATCAGATTCTATGTGTCTTTGATTGAATGAGAAAATTAGTGGGCACTTTGGACGTTTGTATCTGTGTGCCTCAGTTCTCAATCTGTAAAATGGGGATGATAATTTCATCAGATGGCTGTGGAAGTAGTCATTAGCCTAAGAAGAGCACTCAGATACTACCCTGACAAGTATCAGAAAAAAAGCCACAGGAAATGAATAACTCTGTATTCAGAGCAGGGTTTAAATAACACACAGTAAGTAATCTGTTGAACCACTCACTGGGCATAAACGAGAAAACAGCTATTGAATAGTTGCTCATTACGTGGACAGTTGCCATTCTCTGCCCTGACAGCAACAGTAAAGAAAAAAGCTCTATGTGAACCTGTAATTAAAGACTGCATCAAAATCTGAATGCAAAAAAGACAACTCATTATATTTCCTTTGGAATCGATAAAACTGATATTTATGCACTTCTGACTGCTTCACTCTGTGCTCTTCCTCTCTTTGTTTCTTTTTCTATGTTAAAAATTTGGGCTAAAAAACTACTGTGACGTTTTGGCTGAATTTTATATCTCCCTAAGCATCAGGAAAATAACATTTGAAATTGCTTATGTAATATCTACCTGTTCTCTTGACTGCTTTATTTAACTTGGAAGAGTCATATTAGCAAAACGTGAACAAAATATGTTTCTGATTCATTGAGTCCTATGCCTATTTTTTCATAATCCATTTAACATGAGAGACATATTTAATTTCCTGTGATCCTAATTTTGCTTGTGCAATCCAGTGTAGGCTCCCTATCCATCTTTTTCCTGAGAGTAAAACAGAATTTGAGGAAAACAGCTCTGTGACTCAATATACAGTATGGATATATCAGTGAATATACCTATGGATACCAAATAAAATTCTGGTTTTTACTCTGAAGTTTATTTAAGTGCTGTTGATATAACATTTGGGAATATAGTCAACAAATTGCTATAGAAACATTTTGTTGGTATAGTTACAACAGTTACAGGCTGCAGAACTGCTTTCACTGAAATGTGAGAACATAAACTACTCTTTTGACAGTGATGTGCCACTGCAAATGTGTTATACCCTGGTCAATGGGGATAGAAGGGACTGCCTTACAAATCATTGACAGGCACCTCTTAAAATACAGCAATGCTTTTTTCTGAGTTTTGCCATTTTATTTCATTCCATCACGTGTGATAGAATAAAATGATAGCTTTCACATCAATTTATTCCCAACAGACAGCTTTTTTAAATTCAGCATATTTAAATACATTAAACAATGCAAATAAGCAAAGCTTTCCCTCAAACTTCCCAGAATTAGCAAAAAATGCTCATGATCTCATACAGTTTCTTTCCAACTCTGAATGAACTGAAATGTGGGTGATATCACCTATCCAGAATAGGATTAATTCTACTGCAGTTTAGAAATCTGCAGTGTATTCTTTGACTTTCTGGCAACCAACTTCATCTTCCTTTGTAGTCAAAGAAAATATTTTAGAACCCAATCTCTTTAGCACATTAGGAAGTCTATTTCCAGATGAGATGCACAACACACAGAAATTTTTATTTCTTGATTTACTATGAGAAGCTCAGGGAATCTGGACAGAAAAATGCTCCTTTGCTAATAATGTTCCAAATAGCTGTTAAATCCATAGCTATTGTATTAGCAAATTAAACTAGTGATCTGCATGACCAGTGAAATACCCACATCTAGACAGCTAAATTATTTCAACAGCCCTTACTATGGGTAGGACTGGGGCCAGCTGGCATTTGTCCTTTGGTACAAAGTGGGAGTCAGCATGCAGCCTGGCCTAAGGGCGAGACAGCAAATCCAAGATTTTAATTTACAAGTGAGGATGTGATTTATATGTACAGGGTATCCCAGTATATGTGTCCCAGTGAGTGAAAAGCATCCATTCTGCTCTTCAAATGGACTTTATTAGCTGGAGACAAGTGCAAACATGGCAATATCAAGTGTGCAGTTCTAAGTCTCTGGAGTTATAAATAAATGTTAGTATTTCTCTTCTTAAGTAGGATTTGAGTCCTTAAACACATTTTTAATGAGCCCTGCTATTACAAGTAAATGTTTATTGATAGGTGTACTAAGTAAAATATTTTTTGAGGTCAGGATGTCACCTATTGTATTGATAAGACTGCTATATGGCTTCCTCTGGCAGATATTAGATAGGTATGAATCCAAATGTTGCTTTCTTTTATTTCTCTGTGTGTGATAATCTGAGATTAGCAGTAAAGGCACCAGGAGAGCAAATCTCCTTATAATGCTCTTAGGTTTCAAGTAAGTGGAGATAAAACTGGGGAGTGTGTTTGGTATGTTTCATCTGTCAAAACAAAAAGGGATCAAGGTAAAGAAAAGGAGTGAGGTGCATGCTAGAATTTTTAATATTTCAGCTATTTGAACAATAACTTCCTAAATCTCATCTTGTATATTCTATGAATACCATTAAGGATCCAGACAATACTGATAGAGGTGTTTCAGACATTTCAGACTCTGAAATACACATACTAAATTTAGAACAGACAGGTTGGTAAAACCAAGTAGCTATATATACTTCCTCATGTACGGCCATACATACTAACATATCTGATCCATGGGAAAAGATGAAATGAGAGTGTCATATTAAGTGAGACAAAGCCAAATCAGCCAGTCAAAGGCCAAGTTTTTGAATGAAATGTTAAGAAGATAAGCAGGCAGAAAGTGGATTAAAAGAGTGATGATAGTAGAGACAGGGAAATGTGCCGTAATTCTGAGTTCTACAGCTACTAAGATTCGAATGCAAAGGCGATAACAGTAAGTCGTTTCCATTCAATTCTTTATATTCTTCCTTTCTTGCTGGGCTATTATTTATCATCTATTTGCAGTTTCATATTCCTTTCCCTTTCTGTCTGTCATATCCCCCACTCTTCCTTTTTTTAACCTCTTCAGCTTGCATCTTCACATTTTATCATATGTTCCTCTTCCTTCTGGACAATTATTTTTTAATTTCTTGCAAACTGCTCTCTCATTTCTCTTGTTGGTGCTTGTCAGTTTGGTCTACATTATGGATATTCTGAGGGGAATTATGCTGAAAATAGGAACAACAATTCATCAGGAATTTTTGGCTATTCATTTCCAAAGAAACTTTTGGAACCAGTCTTCCTGTGTCATTAACTCAAACATTAACTCTGCTGATGTGGGTTTCTCTAGAGGAATCAGAATGGAATTATTTCTGGAAGCCTGAAGTGTGTTGAGGACTGATCCAATACATTGCTTGTGGCCTTGTAAATATCTCCAAGGGTGGATGTTCTTTTTTTCTGGGCAGACTATAACAATATTTGATGACTTTAACCTAGCAAGACTGAGAGCAGATTTTGACAATTAAGAGCAAGTCAGTAATTTTAGTGTCTTTTAAGTAGGGGTGCAAAGCATTTTGCCAACAGACTAATAACACTTAGAACAAATTAGGTCTTTCACTAAGAAAATCTTCCAAAACCAGGGAGACACAGGAACATGTATGTTAATAAGTATTGTTCTATTAGAAGCAGCATTTTCTTGCACTTATAACTTATGATTGTGAGTTGATTGATCCATAAGTTTTCTTGTGACATGAAAATTAATTCCCTACAAGAAATTACATAGTTTGGTCCTCAATCTTAGATTAAAAACCCCCACAAAACAAAACCAAAAGAACCTCCAGAAAATTAAATTAGACAGAAATAAACAGAAAAAATGGTCAAAATAACAATTGATTTGTAGAACTATTAAGAGTAAACCAGTCAAATTAAATTCTGCCTATTAAATACCTTCTGTACCTTATACTAAGCACTCAAAAGCTAAGGTTTATGAAATCAAAGGTCATTTCTATAATTTTAACAGCAAAAAGCTTTCATTTTACCTATATCTTGGAAGTACTGACTATATAAATCTTTTAAAGTTAGAACATTTGTGAAACATATTAAATCAATAAAATTTATTCAGAAAAAACCTTAAATGTACAATCTTACAAAAGTGGAACATGTTCATGTCACCATTATTCTGTGATAACTCAGTTCTTAATGCTTTCAGCTGTGAACTGCCTACTGAATAGAAACAATGGCTCATAATGGCAAAATCCATTTTCAAATCAAGTGAGGAAAAGACAATTTACATGTCACCTCTACTCCACTGCCTGGCATTGTCACTAAAATACTCTCAATCAATATTGCTCATTTGTGAATTAAGTACGTGAATATATAAAAGGCATTAACATTTGTGAAACTCTAGCCCTTTCAGTGCATTTTGGGGTCTCACATTTTTCTCAAGTATTTAAAAACCTTTCTGATTAAAAGGCTTTCTCTGCTTTCTCAAACTTACAGTTCCAAGATATAGTAATAGAAAGGTCTTGGATACTACAGAAGACTTCACTTCATCGACTGAAGCTAGTAAAAAATTAATTGCAGATCCAACATACTTATTGGGTGACTCATACCCAAAATTCTCAACAACTACATTGTGCTCTGTAGGTATGGGAAAGCTGATCTTCGTTCTGTTTAGGTGGAGCCCAGAGGGAGTCTGAGGGCCTATTGGACTCCTGGACACAGTACCCAAAACCCACTAGGAGAATTTATTTAAAATATGTGCCATTTCCAATTCAACAGCTTGAAATATCACAAAAATCATGTATGAGGGACTACTGTAAATCTAGGGCTTTCATGGGAATGAAACACTCAGTCCTTCTAATTGTGTGAGTGCAATTCTGATTTTATTCTGTTCTCCCTCTGTAAAACCTTTCCAGCATGCATTAATGTGAGGATAAGTGCAGTATTGCTTGTGTATTTAACTACACTTATCCATTTTCATTATTTAGACAAGGAAGAAAATTAATGTACCCAAGCTATAAACACCTTGGAAAGATTCTTTTTTATGTCTTTGTTTGTTTTGTGGTGTGGTTTTGGTTTGCTTTTTTTTCTTACCCCAACCAAATGACTACATACAGGACTAAATTTTTAGGTATTAATTTTCTGACTGCCAGACTAATACTTATTAAATAAATGCTACTAAACTCTCCTAAGATCAAATATATAGGATAGTTGCATTCAATCTGTGTGTTTACTAGTAATTAAATCAATTTAAATATGTCCCTTAACCCAGCTAAATTTTGAATTACTCTAAGGACTTGTTTGGGACGGTGGCTTAGGCAAAAAAAATGTCAAGAAACATGAAAATATTTTAACAGTAGACAACTAAGTTACAGTGAGTGACCTGGAGTTCACTAGCATAAACCCAAGGCTGCAGAGTGGGGAAGGATGCAAACACAACTCTTTGACTTCAGTGAGTTAAAAGACATAGTTTAAAAAATGAAACACACTAGTAATTTTAGTAATGAAGAATAATCTTAGACCAACTTCCTCAGTCAGCAAAGCCCAACAAATTTCAAGAATATCTAATACGTGGAAACACGAGTTAGAAAAATCAAATCTGTATGTTACAATAGGAACATTTCATAATACTGAGATGCACTACTCTTCCATTGGTTTATTTCATCACAGGTGCAGGACGCTGCATTTGCCTTTGCTGAGTTAATGAGGTTACTGACAGTCAGTTTTTGCCATGTGCAGTCAATGTGTCTGAACAGCAGCCTGCCTGCCAGTGTATTGATCACTTTCCACATCAGTTTTGTGTCCTCTGCAAACTGGGTCATGCATGAAGTTATTAAGCAGTATTATCCCTAGACACTGCCCTTAGGGAGTCCTATTAGTAATCAGTTGCAAATTAGAGTTTTTCCTGACAATCACGACACTTTGAGCCCTGTGCTCAGTCAGGGCACAAACCAACTTCAACCCAACTCATAGGTTACCCACCCAGTCCGACTCTTTAGTTTGTGTTCAAGGACACTCTGGTCAAAAGTATGCTTATGGATGCCGTGACTGTGTCCAAAGCATTGCTGCAGTCAAAGTTAACAGAGAAGGCAAAAGTCTGCTTTGCACCATATGTTGTATCTCTTGCTGTGTGAGAAACAATCAGTAGCTTATATATTTTATCTATTTCAAAATGTCTGAAAGCCTCTGAGGGATTTTTTTTTTTTTTTTTTTTTTTTTTTAAATAATTTGAAACTAAGATCAGCTGATGAAATTTCTGGGGAGGCACAAAGGCATATATAACCATTTGGAGGTCCAGAAGTCACCGAAATAGTAAGAAAGGTAATCAAAATTCCAATAGAATGGCCCTGTGGTGAATTATTCTCTGAAGCACACCTAAGTTTCATCTCAGGAAGCACTAGTTGGTTCTCTCCATAAGAGGCTCCAAGACAATTAGTGAATGGGTTTCTGAGAAGGAGCCAGGGGACTAAGTTCTTTGACAGTATAAAGGTAGTTTAGTCTAAAGTTTGGACTCCTTATAGTTTAGTTTCTCTGCCAGGATTTCTAGCAGAGGAGGGCAGAGTGGAAAGCACAAGGATGCCTCTAAGTGTTTCCACATAAAAAGAGCTTCTAGAACATGTATTTTCAGGAATGCTGCATGTCCACTGGTACAGGGTGTTGTCAGAACCAAAGTTTTTTACAGCTAAGCAAAAGAGATTTAAAACTTCTCTATAACATGGGAATAGCTGGAAACCAGTGATCCAAAGGAAGACAAACTCAGAAACAGAATCTGACTTCATGGTTATAACATTTACATCAAGGATTTAAAGACTATGATTCTTAATTATTTGATCAAAAATAATTCTGAAAAAATTATGAACATGAGAAAAATGCATGAAAACTTCAGAGGAGAGCAGGTGGAAAATCAAGTGTGAAATTGGCAAATTTTTGAGTTATATGGGAAGTCTAGGGCTTTACTGTCAGACACTGTGTGACTAGAACTGAATTGTCGAGGTTATGCTATCTAAACAATGGCAATTTATCATATTGGAGTAACAGGATCTTTAACCCTGATTTGAAAAATGTACAAAATTATGATTTAATTGAACTGAGCTAGACAAGGCATGACCAGCAAATGACTTAGACCTGTGTAATGGCAATTTTACTAGGAGTGAAGATGAAATGGAATGTCTCATTTCCTAAGTAACCCATGGATTTCTTTCCTGCCATGTCTGCACAAAACAAAGGGGAGAGGGCTACAGAATATTGCAAGTAGAGTTAGGAAGATGAATTTATTTCTTTTACTGATATTTACTCTGTTGTGTTGTGACAGTATTAACTTATAAGCAGCAAGAATAGATGATATCATATGTGAATGGAAAGTTTTGAATTAAAAAGTGGTTGTTATTAATATATATATCATCTCTGAACAAGGAGATCTCTACAATTTGTGGTAAATTTATTATACTTACATTGTATTTTCTGCAGACACATTTCCAGGTGAGGAAAGACTCCTAGCTGAATTGTTGGAAAAACACAAAAAATAATGGAATGAAAAAAATTTTCTTTAGTTAATCACAGAATCATAGAATGGTCTGGGTTGAAAGGGACCTCAACAATAATCTCATTCCAACCTCCCTGCCACGGGCAGGCACACATTGCACTAGACCAGGATGCTCAGGGCTCCATCCAGCCTGGCCTTGAACACTGCCAGGGATGGGGCATCCACAACTTCTCTGGGCAGCCTGTTCTGGTGCCTCACCCCTCTCATCAATTACTGTTAAATAACATTATGTGCCTTTTTGCATTTTTTGTTTGTTGTTGCTGTTGCCATGTTGTACAACAGGAAGACCCTATTCAGAGGGATCATGACTTTAGTTTGCACATTTCTGAGGCATACACTGATCAATCTTAACTCTTCTATTATTTCGTTTATAAATCCGGAAATTAGCATATCAGAACAACTTACATGACACCTTTGTAATGTTATGAACCTGATTAGGTTTAAAAGCACGAAAGTAGTGATGAAAATCAATTGCAGATTCTCAATCCTTCTGATTCCAGTTGTGTCACAGTTGTAACCATAGAGCTCGCAAATTAATCATCAAATAAAGAAAAATAATAGTTGAAACATAAAAAATAGTATTTTGTGGGGCCCTGCAATTTTTTCCTATTTATTCTTTGCTTGAATGTCAAAAATGCTTATTCATCTGGGTCAAGTGTTGCATGTTTGCCCCTTTTTACAGAACAAAAGAACAGTTAACAACTAAACAGTGACACTACATTACAGGAACACCTGAAAATATAGTTGTACACTTTTTCAGTAGAAGGATCAATACAGGCTTCTGAGAGCAGATTATGCCAGTGTGCAGCACCCATCATTCTCTGCCTTTAGATTATGAGGTTATCAATGAAGCTGTCAGTCACAGCAGCACAGTTAATCTTCAGGAGCCAAAGTTGCATTCCCAAACTGTCCACAAACCCAAGAAAGTGCCAGGGAAGAAAGGAAAAGGACTTTGAGTCTAAATGCCACCAGGTTAAAGTGGCAGACCTTGATCCACTCTCATGGGTATCTCTGGCAGACTTCCTACATTCCCCAGAGAAAGCAGATTTTGCTCAAATTCCCTTCAATAAAAAAATGCAGATAACATTGTTTAAGTCAGGAGCTTTTAGAAAATTAAATGCATAGATAATTTTGTTGCATTCTCAGTTATCTCTGGGGTGAAAACCATTACAAATTTGATTTGAAAAGGGAAAAATGTAAGATTGTACATCTTATGCACTAGTGCCTTGAAAAGCAATTTCTAGCTGTACTGCACTTTTTAGGTTGTTTTCAAGTGCCAGGCTTCATTTGAGAGGCTGGTTATTAATAAAAAGGCCTTCATAACTTATCACTGGTATACTATTAGTTTCTGCAGTTTAGTCCCATATCTATATCTAAAGAACTGAAAAGGCCTGATGAGGACTTAGATGTTACTTGAAGGCTGGGAATTTAGTTAGAGCACTAACTAAATTGTAAGTGATAGTAAACTGTGAGTAAAAGGTGTTATAGCCACGCTTGAGAAAGCTAGTTTTTCCTTTCTCTTTAACTGTGACTGTTTTGGTGCTCACAATCTGTGACTGTTGACAACATAGGAATACATTCTGAATCTACTGCTTTGACTGTGGAGCTTTATTTTTTAGTGGAAATCAATGGCTTTTGCCGTATAGCACAGAAAGAAATCTTGACATCACTTGTGGTAGCTTAAGCATATAATTTCAGTTAATGTTAAGTGGAACTTCACGTCTAATCTACCATGCACAGCCCTAAAAAGTTACTTCAGTACATCCTCTCTTTTTTCAGGACATGCCATTTGTGATATTGCTTGTCACAGGGAGTTGATACGCAATTTTCCTTTTTTTTGTTACATGCAGCAGTCATTGACATTTCTCTACCTAATTCATGTCACCATTATAAATAGTTACATTTGGAACTATTACGTGAGCATACTATTTATACAAGAGAAGATAGGGAATCAAAGCCAATATTTTCCTGTGAAGGATGCAAAACCAGAAGAACATTTTTCTCGTAAGCAGATGGGATCAATCAGTATAGGTTAATGTGTATTTTCAGTAATGCCTGTCCTTATCTTACCCCGTGGAACCCTCTTTTAGCTGATTTCAGCAACATGAGCTGCATTTTGACGATACCTGAAAAGTAGACAGAGAGCCTTATAGAAGCCAGATATTCCTTGTTTCATGTTATTAGGTATCCACAGATTTACAACTTTTCCTCACACAGTTCTTAATTTTCAAAGCCTGTAGTTAAAAATTTCTGCTCTTCCATTGGCACAATGACTTTTCACTACAATTTTACTGGTGGATCACCAATTCAAAGATATCTTTGGCCATCCTAACAGACTGTTCTTTTAATGTGGTGGAGCAATAAAATGATTTTCCAGCCTTACTTCAGTTCTGAGGAAATGAGCTGCAGTTCCCAAAGAATATGCTCAGTAAAAATCACCTTAATTGACACCATGGTATATTGGCAGTCTTCCTTAGAGAGGCCAGGCACTATCTGACCTGAGTCAGATTCTCACCCTGAAGAGAACGACTCTACAAAATAGTATTATGTACTATGGGATAATTCTAAAGCTCTCTTTTTTTTTCCTCCCTATTCATTCAGCCCCATTAAAAATTCATTACAATACATATTAAGTGATTATTCCTTCAGAAAGAAAAAGCACTGGCTTTTCAGATGAAAGTGTAGCTATTATAAGGACAAGAAACTGTTTTATATTCAAAAGATATTTGCAGTTACATACTGAGTTTAATCTAATTTAGGTAGCTAAGCATTAGCTGTTACAGTTCAAACTAATTACCTTAGGCTCCTAAATATGTGTGTTGAATCATCCTTGGGAATTACCACTGACCAAAACAAATTTTTAGGTGTCCAAACTAGATAAGAAAAATCCTATGCAGTTTGTTTAGACTGTTACGTGCTGATAGCCATAGGTCAGTTCCCCAGTGTCCCAAAGCACTGGGGCATGGGACAAAACTGGTGCTGATACCATTTAGATAAATTTGCGTGCACTGACATGACGTGACTGTGTAGAGTGTTAATGTATTCTGTCTCTCCAGTGGCTTACTAGCCTGTAGGCATATTCCTGCACTTCTAACACATTTACTTTGGGACCAGAACTGGATTGCACTATCCTGGTTTGGATTGTAGGTAGAGTTAGTCCTATTGAAAAAGCTGTATAATTTGATCCCATCTGGGCAGTGAACTGTGGCTTTGTGAAGGTGGCTTTGTTTGACCATACAGGCAGTTATAAAAATATCTAGCTTTTATTTAAATACCCATGAGGACTTGTGGATGCCCATTTAAGACTGCATTGAATGTACACATTACAATTTTCCTTTACTGCTTGGATCCAGATCTTTCTTTCAAGTATTTCAGTGAAAGCTTTCTATATTGATGAAAGCATATTCTTGCCCATGTCAGGAGAGAGTTTGTCAGAAGATTAGGGATTGGGTTCTTGTATATCCAGCTTGAAAATAACTTTTGCAGCCAAGCATTTCAAATTGATTTGGCTGTTTCACTACTCCCCTGTTTTTATATACTAACATTTGCAAGCAATGAAAATAATCCTATTTTTTTTTTTTTTTTACTATGCTTATTTTTCTTCAGGACATGAAATATAATGTGTTTGTTTTGTTTTATTTTAAAAATCCCACACACACCTCCCCCAAACCAGCAGAGAAGGACCAGAGTACCAGAGTAATGAAAACACAGTTTTGCCCTTGTCTTCAAAATATCATCCAGGCCCCTGGCTGAACCTTCTATCATCTGTGTTGAAAGCATGGAGATTATCAGACTGGTCAGTCTGTCTGTGTAGAATATTACTGGTAGGAAAGATCTACACATCTAGGTCCTGACAGGAAGAAATTCCAAACTGTGGGAGAGTTCTTTTATATAATGAATTCTTTTAAGAACTCTTAGGCACAACTAGCATCTTTAGCATCTTTCCTCACTCCCCTGAACTCTTTGTTTTCCTCTTCTTTCCTGAATGAGCCTTCTGACTGTGTCTCAATGCCCCTTTAGCCCTCCAAAACTCAAATAACTACTGCTCACATCTGAATTTTAACTCCTCAGTCCTAAAGTCTGTACCATCTTCATTGCTCCCTTATATTTTCAGGATCTCCATTTTATCAACTCGTGTTTTTCTTCTGTTCCCAAAGATGCTCCTCAGTTTCAGGTCCCCCAAAGAACCCCTGGCCTCTTACTACAGCCTTTTAACCCTGAGCTTTTAAGCAATTAGTGAATACTGTTCACGTGCAGACTGAACTTTTCTGTTCTTCCCTGACAGCCAGATGGGAGAGCAGAAGCAAATAATGACAGCAGTGGCTCAGCAGAATCAGCATTTCCCTTTCCATACGAGTCAGTTCCCATCCTTTCTCTCTCCTTCACCATCTCCACATTGTAGTTTGGTTTCCTCTCTTTGCTTTGCTCCACAGATGATTAGAGCATCATCAGCTATATGAGCTACAATAGCATTATCTGCAGATCTTAGCCAGGGTAGAACTGCATTAATATTCCTCTTATGCAGGCACCAGAACTCAGTTGCTTATGCTCCTTATTTGATTGTTGCAATAATCCCTACCCGGCCTTTCACTTTGGCAGAGTAACACTCTCGAAATTATTTCCCAGGTGTAATACAGGGGCCTGGCACAGGCTAAATACACATCTGAAATGCATCCAGATTGCTGGGGAGGGGACTAAGAGGCTTCACAGAATGGACACAACCAAGTTGTAACAGCTGGGGACAAAAGAGGAGGGCCTGGGATTATTTTCTTTAGTATTGCAGATATAGCCAAAATTCTTTACCTTCCCTGTTCCAGCTCTCTTCTAAAATCATTCCAGTCATATCTTTGCACTTACGTGTGCAATGTCAAACTGTTCTGTGGATGTACACCAATATGGTTCTGCTGATGTCTAGGGGAGTAAGTTACAGTACTCTATTAGAGCTGTTCACCATTCAGAGTTTTTCTGAAGCCTGGGTTCATGTGACTCAGTTTTCATTAATAAATTAATAGGTTGCCAGAAAAGCTTGAAAATATGGCTCTTGACCTCTTAGTCTTAGAGCACAGTGTCTAGACTATACAAATAAGAAAAAAAGGAACATTTCCAATAAGAACAAAAAGTGTTCTATAGGTAATTTTGATTTTTTTATGACTTAAAATATTAGTAAAGATTTGGACCAACAAAATTGCCTAGATTTCTGCCATGTGTTTTAACTTGCCATTCAAGCATGTGTCCAAAGCACTGCTGACTCAACCAACATATTGGCATGTTTGTTCTTCTGGAGTTAAGATCAGATTGTTTTCTGTACTTCAGCTGCCCAATATAGTAATTTGACCCACCTGCTCAATTGTGTTCATACTAAAACAATTTGTTCTGCTAGGAAATCCCATATTACCCACTGATTTGGGCAACAGAGCTTTGGAATAGAACAATTTTTTCTGTGGGGTATGTTTGATATTTACTCTGTTGCACTTTTTCACTTTTGTCACTTTCAGAAGATAAGCTGATATTTATTTTTTTTCTCTCAAGTGGCATTTGGTTGTTTTTATTCTTTTTTTGGTGACAGTGACTGGCATTTCTGAGCTGAAGTTTTTGACTACTCTTTAGAATTATTTCAGGCATAAGAAGTCTGTATATTGTCATCCTAGTCCTTCCTCTTTTCCCCTTCTTTTTGTTGATAATCAGTGGGTTATATGCATATACAACCACCAGGTTTTCCCAACAACAAGCCTGTGTGAACTCAAAGGACGCTTGATTCAGACAGGATCCAGTCTACATCTGCTAGCATAGATGGCTTACAGCATTGTCACTCTGTTAGGATAGTACCCCAGTGTTATACCACAGATCTTGTTTATTTATACTTATAGAAAAAATATTTGCATTCCCTAAATTACTTTTTCTATCATGAATCACATGTTAATAAGGACCATTTTATAAGTAGCTATAGAAATAAACCAAAATTGCTATAAGGCACTTTATATTTGAGTGAAAAGGAAGACACATAAGACTCTTAGGTTTTGCTCACCTCACCCATAAATATGAATGTAAATTACATCACATAAATCACATAATTTTCAGATAAATATGTAGGATAATACTGAATCTTTGCATGCCTTTGAGGGATGTGTGTGAGAGATAGAGAGCACTATGCACTTCAAGTATTTAACAGGTGGGAATCCTCATGCCTTGGCTCTTTTTCCCCTATGGGAAACAGAATCTCCAGCCTAGTTATCTCTCAAAATAATTTTAAGACAATTTTTAAAACAGACAGGAGGAGAGCTAAGATGTTGTCTAAGATGAGTAGGGGGAAGTGAACTCTGGACCTGCCTCAATCTAACAAGGTCTCAATAATCTTCTAAGTTCTTGCTATACAAAGATTAGGAACAGCTTTTACATGACTATTTAGACAAGAAACTTCATTTTTAGATGTCTTGTTTGGTGAGTATCAACACATTCATCCTACCTCTCTCAGTTCCTTTTGCAAAATATCCTGAGATTTTATACATGTATGATGTATCTGTCAGGGACTGACTCAAGTATCTACAAAATCCTTTTCAAAGCAATCTTCTCCACAGATAGCAATGTAAAGAAATTGTGACCAGATTAAGCAAATAGTGTTGAATCTTAGCTTGCACTTATTTCCCTTATGCAACATACTCCAGTTTCCTGGGATATTGCATCTCATAAATGGGTCTCATGCTACTGACAGATCTCTCAGACAATCAAGATAGAAGGATGATTTCCCATGCTTTCCTGAGTGGTTCTAGAAAATGTGCGTTCTACTCTCCGTTTAGCAGAACTGAAAGGGATTCATGATGGTAACAGTCACAGTGAAAAATGGGTCAGGTACATCCTGAGTGCAATGCCATTGATTCACTGTCTCTCATTTGCTTACAAGGGAATAATACCCTTCAGATAGGATCAGCTTGGAAAGAGGTCAGAACAATGTGGATGGTAATATAACCAATAAATACTTTATGATAATTGTACGATAATTTGTGGGTGCCTAAGAGAAGAATTTAAACCATCATTATCAGATTCTCTCACCAGATGGTTTAGAACACCTACTTCCCCTAAAATGGAAAGACTTAGGCCCATGAAAATACATCAGAACCAACTTAGAATAGCTACTGTTGGCATCTAGCACAGCTGGAAATAACTTATGCTTCCCAGGAAGCAGTATGGAGCTAAGTTGAAATGAACTAACTTTGCTCTTAGGAGCAGAGAAACTGTTTTTCCACGTTAAGAGGTGCTCCATGTTGCCAAAGTCAGATGGCTTCTAGTATATGACTTGGTTCTTTTGAAGCAAGCTTTGTATTCTCATGAGGGGCATTCCTGGAAGAACTGATCTGTGTCCAAGCAAGAGAATCCACTGACATATTTGTTAACTACAAATATATGGATCAGAAGTATTTCCTTCTGATGCCAAACAGTGCCTCAGTCAGAAGTGCTCAGATCTAGTGGGAAAATATAAAACCCTTTGGCTGTGTAGCCGCTTAGATTGTGCTCTCAGACTCCAGAAAATGTGATTCATGCTTCCCTGTGTCTATACATAAAAGACTATTTAGGCCTGTGTCTGGTACTTGATATCTGGTCTTCAGGGAAAACTTGGGCAGTACTCAGATTAGACTTCTGGCATTCTATTCCATGGAATTTAGCATGGAAATCTAAACCTGAATAGAAGAATTTCCAAAACTAGCTTTGTTCACATGAAAGACAGTCATTTAGTCAATATCTTTGTTTTCTTAAAGACAGCAAGTCAAACTGCTTGAAAATAACCTCCCCGTCACCCATCCTTACCTCCTGATTCCTGAAATAACAGTGAATGAAAGTTCTTGAAAGCAGCATCATTTCACACCAACTGAATCTTTATTTTCTGAAAATGTTGAATGATAATTTTTGAATGACTTGTTACTTTAAAATACTTTATATGCATTTGAGTGAGTTTGATCGCTTCTACTTCTAAAAGGCTGTCAAGAAGACCTGACAGGGATCTAATGTAGGGTTAGAAAGGGGAGAAGGAATTGTTAGCAGTCCTGTGCTGTCTGTCTGGGCTGAACACTCTGTAAGAGAGAAAATTGAAAAGCCCTACCAGGTGCTCAGTGTGTGATTTTACTCTTTGAAGGTAGGACAATCAGCAGCTGCCACTTCCTTGTAATCCTGAAACACAGAGAGAAGCTACTAAAACTGTACATTTCTTGTAAAAGGACTAAACTTCAGCTTTTAAAATTGCTGGAGGAATTAGTCCCATATAACTGTTTATGAATATCTGCATTACCTTTAACTTCAAGCTGTAGCCCTGAAGCCATTAACAGTTTTCCTTGACAGTGGCTTTCTAGGGAAAAAAAAAAGCAATTATAAAACTGGGGAAGAGGAAGGGGGAAAGGGGAAATTTCTGTTTCTTCTAAGAAACAACACAAGTGATACAATTGTTTCCTGACCTCCTTTACAGTCCCTACTAGTTTGATTTCACTGCTGACAGGTATACCAGAAGTCAATTAAATGATCTTGCTATGACAATGTTGGAACTTGTTAAAAAACAACAGAGATTTTGATTTTCTTGTAATTATGCTATCATATCAGATAGGCAAAATAACTCTGCATAATTGTTACACAGTCTTTTAATATTATATTTTTGTTTATTAATGTATTCATACATTTATTATAATTCTTGCTAAGGTTTTTTTGTTTGTTTGCTTATATGGAAATTTTTTGCTCAGACTCAGGCTTTCATTAGCAACACAGGATTCTAGGTTTCCTCTTGCAATTTTTTGTCAATAAGTTCAGAACAGAGCAATGAAAGGAATGATTGCTTGGCTGATTGTTGCGCTGCAGCTCACGTACACTGAAGCGTGAATAATTTAAACTGTGCTGGCTTGTCAGTATTGGATTTGTATGTGGTGTGAGGAGAGCACAGAGGGAGGTGTCAGATAAATCACACAGCAGAAAAGAAGCAAAAAAAAAAAAAATCTCCCAAAAGGTTGGATCAAAGGTGAAGAGAGAAGGGTTCTATTGTGGGCACAGTGCAAAGAGAGACAGGAGGGTAAATCCCTTCCTTCTTGTCAAGGAACTGTTTTGGATAATCAGTAACTTTAAAACAAATTGTGTCAGCCTACAGCACTGTTCAGATCTTCTGGGACAAAAACACTTTCTGAATTCAGTGGGAATGAAACCATTTTGAAGGGTGCCTTTCAAAGTCATTACTTTCTTTTCTTCTGAAATCATTGTTTTATAAAGTAACTGTTTAATAGGACATGGGAATAGAAAAAAAAACAGGTGAGCATTAGAAAAGTAACACACTCAAGGTTAAAGATCAGTAATCTGTCCATTGTTATGATTAAAGATTGGGAAGAAAAAATAACTTTGTTATGTGCCCATTTCTAACCATCTCCATTTCAAAAAAAGTTGAAAAATCTTCCACGTACAGAAGAATTGGGTGCAGTAAAAGGGTTTCAGTGTAAGAATTTTACTGTGATTTTTATTTGTAGTCCAGGGAAACCATAAATAGTGGAGCCAGTCAGCCATCCTCTGCCCCCTGTGATGGGCAGCTTGCCTGTGTGAAAGCACAGTGACTGAAACCAATGTTCACATTTTACTACCAGCCTAAGGGATCAGCAGTGTCCCACAGAGTCATTCCGAGGGTGTCTCGGTGTACTGCAGGTAGCACAACTGAAAACAATCTTCCCCCCCCCGCCCCCCCACTCCCTGCAAACAGCAATTTTAAGTAGCCAAAGATGTTGATTTGCACATCAGGAGTTTTGGCTGTTACACTTTACCTTACTTACCCATCTATTTATCTTTGTTCTGACAGAGCCTGACATGTCCTTTGCTCCATGTCTCAGACTCAAAATAGAGACAGCAACCCTGTCTTTGCCATGTTCTATCACAGGGTTTCAGTGATTTCCAGTCCCCTTTATTTCAGAGCATCTGACTAACCTCGGTGCAGGGTCAGACTGGATTTGCGGGTTTGGCTATGTACTGGACATGACGTCTTTACAAAAATAAAATACTACGAGGTACAAAACAAAGGTCTGTCTAGCAATCACTGTAAATGCTGTTTTTTCCCAGTGGAAAAAACATTGTTATGCTGCTGTACAACTGATAACAAAGTATTTGGGGATTAGGGAAAAAAACACCCAACAAACAAAAACCCAAACATATTCCCACATGGCCAATATTAAGTTCTGCTTACTTATAATAAAAAAAATATGTTGCTTGACATGAATGAAGAGGATGGGTTCAGAATTTTAGAAATCTCAAGGTGTTGTGAAAACTGGAAAAGACACCACTACATTTCTCAATGCAGTACCACAAAATAATGGTCCCAAGAGCCCCTGTTAAAAAGATACAAAAAGCATGTAATGGGGTAATACTTAAATGAAAGTCTGTTCAGAGAAATTTCCCTCTTATCTTCTGTGAGAGACTGGAAGAAATGATTACTGGCTCAAAACAACCAAAGTGTGTGTGTGAGTGGGTAGGGCAAGTTCCGTGCTGGGGGATGTGCACTGCTCCATATCCCACAGGAGGCCAGAGCAGATAAAAACCACTGCACAGACACTCACGTGGTCACATCCCTATTGTCCTTGGATTTTATGGCAACAGACACTATACTGGATCCAAGGCGATAGCTCTATCTT